>NC_059337.1:143596500-144213500 GCF_018350155.1 Leopardus geoffroyi | reverse complement strand
TCCATCAATATCCTGAAGCTTACCAAGTTATATCCATTAAGTTAAATAAGTACAGCGTTCTATGTGTCAAACATCCCTCAATAAAGTAGTTTAAATGTATATATCCTGAAACAGCTATTTAATAGCAATGCAGATTCACAGTATATATTCTACCAAAAATGTTAAAACAGATTCCGTTGAACTAGGAAGCATGTTCAATCTTTATATGACATTGGTAATAGAGGAGCATTAGATTTTGCCTTTGTACATCCAGAAAATATTTTAATCTGAATAATCTTTAGGAGTCCCCCAGGAATCTTATAATTATCCAGTTATCTCTATAGCTCTGTGTGCCTTAAACCCAGAAAAAAACCCTGCAAGTAAGCATTAATAGTATTCCAGAATGGATGCATAACTGGGAAGTAGGAGCTAAGTATGGTTATGTTGAATCTTTTTTTTTTTTTTAATTTTTAATTTTAAGTAGGCTCTACACCCAATGTGGGACTTGAACTCATGACCCTGAGATGAAGAGTTACATGCTCTATCGACTGAGCCAACCAGGTGCCCCTGGTTATGTTGAGTCTTATACCAACTTGATGAACCATTACTGGGAGTAGGTGAATTATCAGTCCCCATAATAGTCCCCAATCCCTTTGCCATGGCCTCCAGGTCGTCAGGTCTTTCTCTACCCCTTCATTTCACACTTGGCCATGTGACTTGCTTTAGTCAATATGAGTAAATATGATAGGAGCAGGGGCTTGAAATGTGCTTGTGAATGGGCATTTGGGCTTGCTCTCTTACACTCCAATAATCTGCCATGATTGGGAGAGGCAGAGCTTCCCTCTGACTTCAGCCCAGGTCCTAGAATGTGACTCATGGGACAGAGCTGTTCATAGACCTGCAGCCTGAGGCCAAGCCACCCCAGCTAACTCTCATATGCATGGGCAAGAAATAAATGCTTATTGTATACTTCTCAGCTTCTGTAGTTTGTTACTCAGCATTATTGTATCAATAGCTGACTAGTACATATTCCAAATTAATCTTTCCTATGATCTTACTGATACATGGCACAGAGCTGAAAAAGGAGGTTGTATTTTGGTCTCTAATAGTGTCACGGGTTGGGTTCTCCAGGAAGCAGATGCTGAGATGGAGTTAGGACTACAAAAGGTTTATTGAAGAATAACACCTTTTTGGTAGAATATATACTGTGAATCTGCATTGCTATTAAATAGCTGTTTCAGGATATATACATTTAAACTACTTTATTGAGGGATGTTTGACACATAGAACATTGTACTTATTTAACTTAATGGATATAACTTGGTAAGCTTCAGGATATTGATGGACAATTTTCTAACGATAGCCTTATTGTAAAAGGCCATAATGAAAGATTATGGTGAAGTTACCACATTCACCAGAAGGCTGCTGCTGGCTTTCGTGTACATTTTGTTGAATGTACCAACTTGTTCTTTATGTCTTCTTCTGCCTTTTTGTTTCCTGTATGGCAGTGTCCTAATTCTCATAATCTTTATCTCTATGATTTTAAGTTTCATCATGTACTTTCCTTGGCTGTCATAACTTTTTCCTTATCTTCGCGATTTTGACCAAAAGAATTTTTTGTGTCCACTGTGATACAGTGATCATTGTACTTTATAAGTATATTGTAATGTTCTTAACTTTCTGTTCATCTTTTTTTCACTTCATGCGTTTTGCTTCCCGTAGCTTACCTTCTTATCATATTTGAATTTTGGTGTGATAAATAATTTGAAAAGAATAGAGGCGTCTGGATGGCTCAGTCAAGTGTCTGACTCTTGATTTCAGCTCAGGTGATGAATTCAAGCCCCATATCAGACTCTGTGCTGACAGTGCGGGGCCTGATTGGAATTCTCTCTCTCTCAAAATGAGTAAATAAGCTTAAAAAAATTATTTGGAGGGGCGCCTGGGTGGCTCAGTCGGTTGAGCGTCCAACTTCAGCTCAGGTCATGACCTCACAGTCCGTGAGTTCGAGCCCCGCGTCGGGCTCTGTGCTGACGGCTCGGAGCCTGGAGCCTGTTTCAGATTCTGTGTCTCCCTCTCTCTGCCCCTCCCCTGCTCATGCTCTGTCTCTCCCTGTCTCAAAAATAAATAAATAATTAAAAAATAATTTGGAAAGAATATACAAAATTGATCTGAAACTAAGACGTACAAATAACGGTTCAAATGTGTTTCAACCACTGTGTTATATTGCACCACATTATTGTTATCAAACTGTTCTTATAATTCATTCTTTGACATACTAATGAAAATGTGTGGGAGGTTTGTCACAGAGCACTTGTTTCTGAGGTTGTTTTGCTGCCTCTGGGACGGTTTAGCAGGCCAGAATTCATCAGACTAAGGTGCATCGGGCACCCAGGCTTGCATTCCAATAGACTGGGATGTATAGAACGCAAGACTTGGCACACGGGTGTACTTGGCTACCTGCAGTATTGCTGCCGGTTTGTGCAGAGGACACGGGAATTGTGATCAAATCTATTTTATGTAATTCCAAGCAGAAAAAATTGTGTGATGTGTTTATAGTTACATTCACAGTGTTACTGAGTATATTCCTAACAAAAGGGATTTTTTTTTTTAATTATTTTAGAGAGAGAGGGCGAGTGGGAGCAGGGGAGGGGAAGAGAGAGTGGGAGAGAGAGGGTGAGTGGGAGCGGGGGGGGGGGGGCAGAGAGAGAGAGGGAGAGAGGGAATCCCAAGCAGACTCCACGCTCAGCTTAGAGCCCAACGTGGGGCTCAATCCCACACCCCTGGGATCATGACTTGAGCTGAAATCAAGAGTTGGACGCTGAACCGACTGAGCCCCCCAGGCCCCCCGAAAGAAGAGATCTTCCGTTCTGATTAGGCGTTGGTAGAAACCGAATCCTCCACTTACATTCTCACACCATGGCAACTGGGAGAATTTTCCACCAGCTACCTCCTGGCTTCATGCATTTCAAACCTGCTCCCCCCCCACATCTCACCCATGTCTGTCACCAGGCTCACTGGGACACGTTCACTTCTCCTTGAAACCTCTGCCCCCACCCTTGACCACCCAGAGAAGCCACCGAGTCTTGTCAGCAACTGCCCACCACACCTAAACTAAGTGTAGCCATCTGATAGGAGCGGAAATGGAGCAGAAAGAGACGGGGGTGTTGGCCATTTGCAGTGAAATAGCTTAATGCTTCAAAATTTACAAAACCAGGAGCATATTGCTAGAACCTTCCAAGGGGCCCGGGCCAGTGAGGGACCCTCTGTGGCAGTCCTTCCCTTCTTAGTACCCCCCCCCCCCCCGACCCAGGGCCGTGACACCAGCTGCTCTCCAGAACGCACCAGCCCCCTGTTCTGCTCCCAATCACGAACTCACTCCCACATCTGGCTCCCAGGACTTCCCTCTGGACCACCTTCCCTGCTTTCCACTCTGTCGTGTCCTCTTTCCCACAAGTACTTCTGCGTCCTTCCCCAGACAGCCCTCGTGCCCGTCCGTCGCCCCTATCGGGCCTCCAGGATCCAAGCCCGCGACACAGCAGTGGTGGCAAACCCACTGATCATTTTTGTTACCACTGCATTATTTTGAGTCAGATTTGCCTCTTTTTAACATGTCACCGTGTTCTCCCTGTTTCAGATGAGAACCCTTCAGTCTGTGCCCACCTGTCTCATCAGCCCCCCTGGGCTCAGCCTCCCAGATTCATCTACAGCCGCCTCTGTCGGTGCCGCTCCAAGTGCCAGTGTGCGAGGACACGCGTCGGCACCAGAACGGAAGTTCTTTCCATCACGGCGCACACTGAGGTCAGCCGACCACCCTGCTGGCCAGCTTCACCAGCGAGGAAGCGACATGTCCTGGGGCGAGGGGTCGGGTGGCAGTCCGTGAGTTGACAGCCCACAGGTCATACTTCAAGGGGGACACTGTCTCTGACGAGATGACTCGGGGTCTTAGGAGGTTTGTAAATAGTCTCTCGTGTCCCTGCCTGAGTTCAGAACTACTTGAGAGACGTAGGAGCTGGACAGGTGGAGATAAAGCTATCAGCTTTCATACTGAAAAGCTGATTAGAAAGGAGGGCTGTGGGGGCGCCTGGGTGGCGCAGTCGGTTAAGTGTCCGACTTCAGCCAGGTCACGATCTCGCGGTCCGTGAGTTCGAGCCCCGCGTCAGGCTCTGGGCTGATGGCTCAGAGCCTGGAGCCTGTTTCCGATTCTGTGTCTCCCTCTCTCTCTGCCCCTCCCCTGTTCATGCTCTGTCTCTCTCTGTCCACCCAAAAAATAAATAAACGTTGGAAAAAAAAAAAATTAAAAAAAAAAAAGAAAGGAGGGCTGTGCATCTGTGGCCAAAGGGACTGTGAGTTCATCTCACCCGCCCTGAAGCAGGCCCCTCCTGAGGGCAGGATGCTGGCTCTGCAGGTGGGCAAGCAGAAGAGGAGTGATTCCATCCGCCTCCCAGACACCACCAGTCATTTCCTCTGGGAAAGGAGGAAAGGGAGCAAGGTGGGATAAGAGACTAGAAGTAGACACAAGCCCGCAACCTGGATTCCATGCCTTTAAAGGGTCTGTGAAGTCCCTGAGATTGAATGGTGTGTGTGTGTGTGTGTGGTATTTCTCTTTAAAAAAATTTTTTTTTAATGTTTATTTGTTTTAGAGAGATTGAGACAGAGTGTGAGCAGGAGAGGGCCAGAGAGAGGGAGACACAGAATCGGAAGCAGGCTCCAGGCTCCGAGCCGTCAGCACAGAGCCCAATGCGGGGCTCGAACCCACGAACCGCAAGATCATGACCTGAGCCGCAGTCAGACACTTAACCGACTGAGTCACCCAAGCACCCCATATGTGGTATTTTTCTAGAAAGCCTGCAGTAGATGTTGTAGGTCCTTGACCAGATAGATCCCTGTAACCCACCCCCAAGGGCTGCCATGAGTGTTCCTGTCTCCCCACTCCTTCGCTGAATCCTCCTTGCCCTAAAGGGAGTTCCTGGCCTGAGAGACGACACCTGCCCCCCACCAGGGGAAATTGACGGACTTGGAGGTACAGAGGCCACCTCTTGCCTCCAGATGGGAACAGCTCTAGTGCAGTTCACGCTCCAGGGCATCTCGGAGGTCAGGAGGAAGCTGTTCTCCAGCTGAGGCCACTTCTTGCTGAGCTTTTGTCCCCTGCCAAGCCTGCTTTCCTCACGCCCCTTCTTGGGGCGCTCCCTCCATACATTACTTGTACAAGAACCCTTGTCTCAGCCTTGGCTTCCAGGAACTTGACATGATTCAGAGTTCATGAGCTCTCATCAGATCCTGAAAGTGGTTTATGATCCTGCAGTGGGTCGAATGGTGGCCCCGTGACATCTGTGTCACCTTATTTGGGAAAAGGGTCTTTGCAGATGTAATTAAGGATCTTGAGATGCGATCATCCTGGATTAGCCAGGTGGACCCTAAATCCAATGACAAGTGTCCTTAAAGAGACAGGCAGAGGAGAGAGACACACAGGCGGAGGCTACACACAGATGGAGGGAGGCCATGGCAAGAGACCGTAGCAGTGTAGCCACAAAGCTGAGGAAAATCTGGAGCAGGAGCAGCTGGAAGAGGCCAGAAAGGATCCTCCCTCAGCCTGAGTCTGGCCTCCGGCACTGCGAGAGAATGAATGTCTTGTTTTAAGCCCCCCAGTTTGTGATAATTCGCTTCAGCAGCCACAGGAAATCAATGCTTCCGAAAGGTTAAGACTTCCATATAGTTGTGGAAGTGCCAGAAGTCCTTCCACGTGGAAAAACGACAGTGTGGCATGGGGGTGCTGGTTGTTACCCTGCCCCCCACCCACATCGGTCGCCTCCAGGGTCCCCATCCCCAGGCCCCCTTGAAGGACCGAGCTTGTCGGGAGCCTGAACGTTGCTGAAACGAAGGGGAGGGTATCTGCCTTCTCGCATCACCCCCTAAGCCGTGGATCTGCCCCTTTGTTGCTCTAAGAGTAACTGTAAAGGCCTTTTTGTTGTTTGCCTTGGGATTTCCAGCAAACCAGAGCATAGTCTTCCTGACAGTGTTTTTCAGGATTGTGTCATTTTCCAGGATTCATCTCTGATTATGCTTCCTTTCCTCTATATTTTGTTCATCCTCTCAAAAAAATTAGCTCAACAGGGAGCTCATGCCGGCACACTGGACTCCTCTATTACTTCTCTCTTTTTATCTCCATCATGATTATTCATGATTGTATAATCAGGATTTCTTTTTAAAGAAGCTCCTCACTTGATATTAGCTGACAGAACAAAAGGTTCTTGATTAAATGGTGGCTCTTTTCTGCCCACTGAAAGTCAAAAGCTAATGAAATACTTTGATCAAAATGAATTTTGATATCCATTCTATGAGAATAGCAAAAAAACTTCCAGAAGCAATTGAATGGCTGCATGGACCGGTGCTTTCAGAGGTCAAGAACCATCGTTCCGGAGGTCTGTTTCTAAACAAGGAACTGGAGAAGGTGAATCTCACGCCCGTGCGGTGGGGTGTAAATGACTCATGCCAGGCGCCTGGTTCACGGGCGTCTCCCCTTCTCCACCTGGACCCTTGCACCAGCTTTCGAATTGTCTCCCTGCGCCCAGGTTTGCAGTCCTCAAATCCCAGGTCCACCATCCTGCAAGATCTACTACAACACTGATACCCATATCCCCTTCCCTGCCCCCCCCCCCACTGTCTCCTGTAGGACAGAGGCCACACTCCCCAAGGGCAGGCCCAGGCCTTCCAGACGGACCCTGCCTCCTGCACAGGCCGCCTTCCCGCACAGCGTGCTGCTCCCGCCCCACGCTCCTCACCTTTATACCTCTGCATGCGTAGGGCCCCCGTCTGCATCCCCTGCCTCTGCCCTGACCAGATGGCCCTGATGACTCCGCTCAGGTGTCATTGTCATTGGAAAGTCTTCTCTGGCCCTCACTGTGCTCCCATAACACCCTGAGCCTATTTTTATCATAGCACTTAAGTCAGAGTTTACAGTTCCCTATTCTTGTGTCTGTCTCCCCAGCAGTGAGGTCCCAGGACAGGAAGTGGGTCTTCTGGATCTTGGAGTCCCCAGACCTAGATCAGTGTCTGTCAAATGAAGGTTGAATGAAATCTCTTGCTTCGTAGAAGGAATACCAGGCATTCGCAATGCCTATTGTCCGTTCTTTCATCTACCCTGTAAATTATTTTGGAAAGTTTGAAATACTTTCTTATGTTTGTTTTTATCCAGAATAAAAAGAAACTATAAATTTTATAATTAAAAAAATCTGCTATTTTTTCATTATTTTTGTACACCCACTAAGTTCTAAAAATTATTTGAGGCAAATCATAATAGAAAAGCATTTAAGACACAGCCCCACCAGAGCCAGACTCGCACTTCTGCCTTGTTTCCCGGGACCAGGTCACGTGGCACCCTGCCGGCTTGGAGGCTGGAAAAGCGAGTAGTACAGTGTGTGTTCAGCTTCCCAGCGGTTCAGGGAGAGGCTGCTGGAAATGACTGAACAACCGAGAGTGTCTGCCACTGAATGTCAATAGCATTTAAGAGTCATTAATCAGATTCCTTTCTTATTCAACCCAGGAATCCTGCCTCACTAGCAAATAAGGTTCGTCTATTCAGGTTGTAAGGCACTCTGAGCCTCTCTTAAGAAAAGAAAATCATTCTGAGGTCCTCCCCACACCCACCCACCAGACAGCAAACGCCTGGGAGCCCTGGTGCACCATTCAGAGCTCCTTTGGTTGCCAGAAACAGGAACACACACACACACACACACACACACACACACACTCTCTCACCATAAACGAAACGGGTTACTGCCTCCCCCGACCGAGCCACGGGAGATGTGGGGGCAGGGGGGCTTCCCTGCCTGCATCTTCGAAAGCTTCTCACCAGCCATCTCTTCTCTCCACCTCTCCCTGGGGGCTTCAGTATAACCTTGAAGATGAAAAGGAGCACATGTGCTCTTTCCCCCCAATTCCAGCCAGAAGAGGCCCGGCGAAGGGCTCTGGTGGGTCCGATTGCAGTCTGATCCTTTCCTGAACCGGTCGCCACAGCCAGGGGATGGGTGCCCACCCTGTGGGAGGGTGAGGTGCTAAGATGGGCCGCCCCACCGGAGTCCCAGGCTAGGGTGGGTGAGGAGTGTCCCGTGAGGCCAAAGAACAAAGAGCAGGGAGGAACAGGCACCGGGCACGCGGCAGCCGTCCACCCCGCCGGCCGGTGACCGGGGCCTCCGGGCCGCTCGGCAGAACCTCGGCCTGCTCGGGGCGGGAGGGCCCCCCCCCTGCTTATAGTGGCTTGTTCACGAGAACGGTTTTCTTCCTGATGAGAAGGGCAGCCCCTCCCGAGAGGCTCTTTGTAAGGGTGCCGCTTCTGAGACCAAACCAGGCGGCACGTTCACGTTGCCCCTGAGGACTGACTGCGTACCAGGCACTGTCCGTACCTCATCGAACTTCATCCCCAGAACACTCGCAGGCAGTAGGTACAATTACCCCCGTTCGACTGATGAGAGACTCTCACAAGGCAAGTGTGTGGCAGAGCCGGAATGTGAACCGGGTTGGTTGATTCCGGGGCCCCTCGATACCGAGCAGAGCTCGTGATCTCCGGGGACTGACCTGCGCAGGCACTCGGCTCCCTGAAGTCTGCAGGGGCACAGCTATGTCACCTGCGCGGGGATCACGCCCACCCTGTGTGCGGACGCCCTGGGCATCGTCAGCTGCGCCCTCGTGTGATTCCAAGAGCAAAGAGCCTTGGGTTTCGGACCGCTTGGCCCCTAAAATCCAGTGTGCACCCCCACCCCATCCAGAGTTCACAGAAGCACCGACACCCCTTGCAGGCTGGCGGAGAATCTGTTGCATTCGGCTACAAAGAGGCGGCCTGTATGGCCCCGGGGAGGTGCCTTCCTGAGGGACTTTCAAGGGGGATTGCCCGGAGCCACCAACTTGAGAACCCAGCCGCAACCTTACGCCCTTCGGTGCAACTTGCCTACATCATCAGAACAGCTGTGATGGAGCCTGGGAAAATAAACACGTCCTGGTTTTGGCTGCTGACCTTCTAGCCCGGACCGAGAGCCAGCGCCCGCCCCACAGCAGAAGTGCCACCTTCCTCAGTCCCTCGGGAGGCGGGTATGTGCCAAACAGCATCCGTGAAGTCACCCAGCTCCTTGATCGCGACAGTCTGCCTTTCAGACCCACGCTTGGATTCCCAAGTTGGCTTTCCAAGTAGGAAGAGAACATACCATGTATTTCAGTCCACTTGATGCTTACGGGGAAAGTCTGTGGAAGCCAGAGTGTGCCCTGCTGGGCCAGGTCCACGTTCATCCAGTGCCCCCTACAGGGCCTGGCACGCAGCAGGTGCTCAGTACAGGTGTTAGATCTATCTCTGCCTAATGGTGGGGGGTAGTCTCCTGCCACAAAGCCTCTCTCCCCCCCTTCCTCCCAGCCAGTGTTTTTTGCTCCATCGCCAGCTTGGGTCCGGATGACTCGGTGGCCACGATCCCAAGGCAGACCTCCAGTTGTTTTGGCTTGAACTCTTTCCCTACTATGCCTAGAGAAATCCCGGCACCAGCATCGCCAGGCTTGGCCTTACCTTTGCCAGCAGATTGTTCCATGGCTCTGTGGGGTTTGTGTTGCCATCAGGGCTCTTGTTCACTGGCGCCCAGAGAAAGTCCTGACTCTTCCTCGGGCGTTGGGCGTGTGTTTCAGGATCCACCACTCATCTCCCTGCTGTCGGTTCCTCCAGGTCCCTGGGCGCCACCCGCCGCGTCCTCAGGCTTCAACTGGAGCTAAGGCAGAGGGACAGAGTTCTACGAGATCAGCCATTCCTGTCGTTGACATTGTTTTATATTGTTAATGGTCCATGGACCAAGGCTTGAAATTGTTTACATTGTTTTATATTGTTAATGGTGCGCGGACAAAGGCTTAAAATTAACTGTTCTAAACTTTTCTACCTAAGGGCGCCTGGGTGGCTCAGTCAGTTGAGCCTCCAACTTTTGATTTCCGCACAGGTCATGATTCCAGAGTCCTGGATGGAGCCCTATGTCAGCTGCGTGCTAAACCTAGAGCCTGCTTAAGATATTCTCTCTCTCTCTCTCTCTCTCTCTCTCTCGGCACCTAGGTGGCTCAATTGGTTAAGCATCCAACTCTTTTTTTTTTTTTTTTTAATGTTTATTTATTTTTGAGAGAGCCGGAGAGGGGCAGAGAGAGAGACAGGGACAGAGGACTGGAGGTGGGCTCTACACTGACAGCAGAGAGCCCTATGCGGGGCTCCAATTCACAAACCGAACCATAAGATCATGACCTGAGCTGAAGTCAGATGCTTAACCTACTGAGCCACCCAGGCACCCTAAGCGTCCAACTCTTGATTTCAGCCCAGGTCATGATCTCACAGTTGGTGAATTTGAACCCCGCATCGGGCTCTGGGCTGACAGTGCAGAGCCTGCTTGGGATTCTCTCTCTCTCTCCCTTCCTCTCTGCCCCTTCCCTGATTGCTCCTCCCCCCCCCCCCCAATAAATAAATAAACATTAAAAAAAAAAAAGATTCTTTCTGCCCCTCCTCTGGTCACATTTGCACACTGTCACTCTAAAATAAACAAACATTTCTACCTAAGTTAACCAGCCATCCAGCCCACCTGGTGAGGGCCACAGAATGGCAGAACAGTGACCTTCTTGTTCTTCCCCTTGTCTTCCCAGTCTTCTTTCATTGCAGTAGTGGCTCCTCGGGTCCCACTCCAGGCCCCAGCAATGCCCAAGAGGGTACCAGGTCCCTGCCTGGAGAGCACATGACATAATGATGGTACAGGGCTACCACACGTGCAGGGAAAAACTGCTATGGGAAGAAAGGGCAGAAAAACAATACCATTCCCATGGCTCCCAGAGCCACACCTTGAGCACCTGCTCACAGAAAGAACACAGCTGGGAGGCAGCATGCGGGGGTCTTGGGAGTTGGTAGTGGCAGCAGATGAGCAGGGAAATGGAGGGAGGGCCCCAGGAAGGCGGTGCCGAAGACTTTGGACTTGATCCAAAAGTCAAAATGAGCCACAGAAGGAGCTGAGCCACAGAGGGACTGTCACATTTGGTGCCCAGGGATGTCCCTTTTGCCTCTGGTTAGACATAGTGGGTGTCCTCTGCTCCTTCGGGAGCCCCTCATAGATGGCGGGAAAGATTCTACACGTGTCGGGGCGCCTGGGTGGCTCAGTCGGTTGAGCATCTGACTTCAGCTCAGGTCACGATCTCCCGGTTTTGTGGGGTTGAGCCCTGCATTGGGCTCTGCACTGATAGTGCAGAGCCTGCTTGGGATTCTCTCTCTCTCTCTCTCTCTCTCTCTCTCTCTCTGCTCCTCCCCCACTCGCTCTCTCAAATAAATAAACTTAAAAATTAAAGATGATACATGTGTGTGTCATGCAGAAAAAAGGAGTGGGACGAGAAAGCAGCAGGAGGGGGCAGTGACCCCAGTGTTGGGTGGTCTTGGAAGCAGAGGTTACAGGCAGAGACTGACCTTCCCTTGGTCATCAGGGCGTTCACAGCTGCCAGCCAGGGCCACACCCAGGGCTCAGAACTAGAACGAGAGAAGGAGACACTAAAATACCGACCGGAAAGTTCTCATGGTTTGCGGGTGAGGACCCAGCGGTTTCCGGGGGACCCCCCCCTCCAGTGTCAGGGTCTATAGGTCTTTGAAAGTAGTCCATTTATCTAGAGGGGAACTTCATGGGTCAGGAAACTGAGGCCCATAGAAATTAATCCCCCCAAGACCCCGGAGCCTGACAACAGAGCAGGGATTCAGATCTGTGCCCATAAAGACAACAAGGTACCATTTGACAGCCACCAGACTGGCAAAAAAATGTTCAAATGGCACACCAGGTGATCGTGACAGTGGGTTGAGAGAGACTCATTTTCTGCTGGGAGCGTCAATTGATAACATCATTTTGAAAACAATTTGGCTGTATCTGCTAAAATCGATGCGTTTAATACCCAGCGAAACCAGAAAACATTACTAGAATATCCATAGCAGCACTGTTTACGATAGCAGAAGTCTGGAAACAACCCAGGTGTCTACCAACAGAACAGACGTACAAATTGTCGTGGAGCCCTGTGGTAGAATACTTTGCAGCAGGAGAAAGGAATGGTGCACAAGTCAACATCGTGCCGAGAAAAAGAAGTCACAGGATACATGTGCTAACCAGGTCTTTATTTAAATTCAAACATCCATCACTTAAGGACACCCATATGTATGTGGTGAAACAGTTCAACATTATCGATAATGTCTATATCTTAGGCAGGGTGGCCAACACGGCTGCTAATGCGGTCCCTCTTTATCATTGACACATGATCTGAATCCGGAGAGAACTCGCCGTGAGCCTGGCCCCCCTCACTGCTGCCATCCTTACTCAACAAGGACAAAAATTGGGACGTTCACGTTCACCAACGATTCTATTTTAAAGGGGGAATTTTTGGGGCGCCTGGGTGGCGCAGTCGGTTAAGCGTCCGACTTCAGCCAGGTCACGATCTCGCGGTCCGTGAGTTCGAGCCCCGCGTCGGGCTCTGGGCTGATGGCTCAGAGCCTAGAGCCTGGAGCCTGTTTCCGATTCTGTGTCTCCCTCTCTCTCTGCCCCTCCCCCGTTCATGCTCTGTCTCTCTCTGTCCCCAAAATAAATAAACTTAAAAAAAAAATAAAAATAAAGGGGGAATTTTTATTTATTTTTTAATTTGTAATGTTTATTTTTGAGAAAGAGAGAGCGTGAGTGGGGGAGGGGCAGAGAGGGGGGAGACACAGAATCTGAAGCAGGTTCCGGGCTCTGAGCTGTCAGCACAGAGTCCGATGCGGGGTTCGAACCCACAGACTGTGAGATCATGACCTGAGCCGAAGTCGGACGCTCAACCGACTGAGCCACCCAGGCGCCCCAACGTTTATTTATTTTGGGGAGAGACGGACAGAGCATGAGCGGGGAGGGGCAGAGAGAGAGGGAGACACAGAAACCAAAGCAGGCTCCAGGCTCTGAGCTGTCAGCACAGAGCCCGATGTGGGGCTTGAACTCACAACCCTGAGACCAAGAGTCACTGTGCTCCACCGACTGAGCCAGCCAGGTGCCCCCATCCTGTCTTTCTAAATGACAGGCAGAGTTGCTGAAAGGGCTCTGAGTTTGTAGGCAGCATATCATCTGCAGTTGTAGTGCTGCTCAGAGGAATCGTGAAGTAGCTTATAAATTTAGATCGTTCTCATTACGTAGCCAGTAGCAACTTGAACCCTGAACTTGGCTTTATGATTTGCCACCACACATTCACTGAGACACAGTCAGTGAAGTAAAACATGTATATGGCTTGTCTGCCCTAACTTTGGAGAAGGTACGAGGGGCTGCAATGTGTAAAGTTTCCAGTAACTCATTCATTGTGCACTTCTAGTGAATAATGCACTTGGACCCCAGTCCATCTGTCCTCCAGTGAAAGAATTTAAAACCACATTAAGACAAGTGGTACCTGGTTCAACTGTCCCATCCCTACCCCCATTTTTCCAGATGAGGAAACTGAGGCTTCAAGAGGAGGACACTTGGGGTGCCTGGGTGGCTCGGTTGAGCATCCAACTCTTGATTTCAGCTCAGGTCATGATCCCAGGGTCGTGGCATCGAGCCCCAAGTTGGGCTCTGCGCTGAGCACGGATTCAGTCTCTCTCTCTCTCCTTCTGCCCCTCCCCCACTCACACGCTCTCTCTAATAAAAATAAAAAATTAGGAGCGCCTGGGTGGCTCAGTCGATTGAGCCACCAACTTCAGCTGAGGTCACAATCTCGCAGTTCTTGAGTTCGAGCCCTGCACTGGGCTCGCTGCTCTCAGTGGGGGGCCTGCTTCGGAGATCTGCTGCCCCACTCTCTCTCTGTTCCTCTCCTGCTCACACTCTCAAAAGTAAATAAACCTCTAGAAAAATATATAAAAATTAAAGTTAAAAAACAAAGAGGAGAGACGCCCCCAAATCAGGAGGAACAGAAGCACAAAGGAGCAGACACCTCTCCCGTGGGGTTCATAAAGGAGTGGGCTTCTCCAGGCAGGTGAACGGGAAGATCAAAGGGCCAAGGATGCTGGGGGGCAGGGAGCCACTCGATTGCAGCAGTTGGGGGTGAGGGGCGAAGCAGCAGGACCAGCTCTTGGAAGGCCTGATAAGCCCCGTTCAGGACCCTATAAGGGAGTCAGCGCTGAAAATGACAACCCCGTTCGTGGCAACGTGGGCAGACCAAGGTGCTCGCCGCCTGGTCGGCTGGCCACATGGGCAGGATCCTTACAGGCAGATGACCCCTGCCTCACTGCAGACAGAAAGGAACTGTCAGCCAGGGATGTCATAGCTGCTCATTCCCCCAGCCCCAATTTCGGTTTCTGACCCCACCCCACCCCACCCCGGGGGTATCAGAATCAACAGCCCCTCTGGGACCTGTCGGGGCCAGCTGGACCTGTCCTTCCACGGGCTGAGCTAGAAGCTGCACCCGGTGCGTCTCACCTCTGCCCTTGTGATAGAAGGGAGCGGGGGCTAGCTCCCTGATAGCCCAAGAGAGATCCACCCAAGGGAGGTCGAGGAGAGGAGCAGGGAAGGCTGGACACAATAACTCTCCATGTTGGCACTCAGACTTTGCCTTTAAAGTCCTTTAAAGGGCCAGCCTTTCTTCGTGTGTGAGGTTTTAGTAGTGAAATACATGCAACTTTTTTTTTTTTTCATTTCAGAAAACTGCCTCCTGTTTTCTTATAGACAGTTTCTTCCCTGCTCACTGAAAGGCTGGAAGCTTTGCCGTGAACTTTTCAGGGTGAGACATTAATGACGGTGATCCCGACTGGATCTCACATAATTCTCTCTTTCCTAATTATCTTGTTCGCGAGAAATAAAGAAACAAGAAATCCCTGAAGACGGAAGTCATTTCCAATTAGACCCCAAACAACCCATCGACTGGCCGGTAGATGGCGCCAAAGTGTAGTCACTGCCTTTGGGCCCAAGGGCTCTAACCTGGTGCCTTCAAACACGGACCCCTAGCCTTTCCTTTCCATACCCGGAAAGCTGCCTGCCCTCTCTGCAGCCCTGTCCGCGGGGGGCCGGGGGGGGGGGGCGGGGGGGGGCGGGGCGCGGGGGCGGGTAATGAGGTGAGGAAGACAAAGTCTCACTTTCATTCAGCCCCATGGGAAGGGGAGGAGGTTTCTAGAGTGAATCTGGTCTGAAGGAGGGGATTTCCCAGCTGAGCTTGGTAGACACGTGCGTGTCCTGTGTCTACCTGGAGAAGAGAAGGGTCTGACAAGGAGAGCTGCTCTGAGGTTCCAGGCGTGTGTGGGGGACGACTGAGAGCGGGCAGAGGAACGTCTGGGAAAGAAGACCGGGGCCAGACCACCAAGTCCTTGCATTGCTGCAATAGTATCTTCGGTGAAGGTGTTTCACCTGAGGGTGATCATTTCGCCTAAGGGGGTCATTCCGGCGGCCTGTGGAGGCTGAGAGAACGGAGGAGGGCGGCTGGAACAGAACCAGAAAACAATGCAGCAGCATATTCTTGCCCCTCCCCGCCTTCCTCTGCACCTGCTTCTCGGCTATAATCGTCCTCAATTCCGGGCCACCTGGTCAGGCTGACAGTGCTGCCTCCCCCTGGAGATGGTCTATGGGGGGAGGGGGGTCCTGCAGCCAGCATTCCAGGCCCCAGAGCACCAAGGTCAGGTGCGGAGATGGGGAGGATGTGGGTCTTGGGCAGAGCGGCAAGGGGCCTGGAGGCGGCATGGGCTGGACAGCCCGGGGCGCAGGTCTTGAACGCCTGTGCAGGGGCTGGCTTGGTGCCCCGGGACCCCTGGACATTTCTGCCCTGGGAGGTGGGCAGATGAGAACAGGAATGTGGAACAGGTGAATCCAGCAAGAGCCAGCTAAGGGGGCCAGGGCTTGGAGGCTGAGGGACTGGGGCGGGATGGGACCCTGAACATGGACGGAAAGGGCATTTTAAAGGAAAAACCCAGCCCACTTGGCAGCTGTCAGAAAGTGGGGGCCGAGGGATGAGTCAAAGCTGACTCACAGGGTTTGAGGGTGAGTCAAGGGAAAGTGACCGTGCCTCCAGGAAGTTCGAGACCACGCCCATTCTTTGGGGCCTGAAGCACTGGCCCAGACTGTCCCACTTGTCATTTGCATGTTTACAGTCTGTCCCTCCCCCACTAGAATGTAAGCCCCTGAAGGCTCGGCCTGAGACTCTTTGCCTGGGGGGGTTGGGGGGGCTCATAGGAGAGGGACTGGGAGGCCTGGGGGGGGCTGGTAGGGGGTCACACCGCACCCCCACCAACAGACGCAGCCTCCCCCTGTCGCTCCAAGTTCCCAGCTCTTCACTACACTGAGACCACCTCCTGGGGAAGGCCTTCCAAGCAGATCGAGCGGCCCTCCTTCCCATCCACCCCTCCTGCCACACTCCTGTTCACCCCCCCAGTCCCGTTCGCTGGATGCCCATCCCCTCGGATGCCCCACAGACGGTTCAGCCCAACATGGTGACACCAAACAGGCCACCTGCTGCTGTGGCCACTCCAGTGTCCCCCCACGCGGGATCCCTCGTGAGGGGTCCTGTAGGCTCCTTCGCCTCCCCTGGACTGTTCTCTCGCAAGCCTGCCCGTGCCCACCCACCAGCTCGGGGGCTTCCGGCCCTACTCAGCTCTCCCTGGGACAGTCGGGCCACGTTTCGAGTCCCCTGGCACAGTGCCCCGCGGGATCTGGCACCCGCCTCTTGCTTCGGCTGCGACAGCCACCCTGCCCCCCCCGCAGGCTGTGTCCCCCGTCCCACCCACCCCACAGAAAGGCTTTTCCAGCCTCCGTTTCCTTGTCTGCCTTCTCACTCCTCCCTAAGACTCCCGTCTCCCTTCTAGATTTCACCTCTGCAGACGCTGTTCTCTTTCCCAGATGCCCTCCCCCCTTCCCCCTCCAGCAGCTAACACCACTGGCAGTTCTCAGAGAAGCCTCGGGCAGCGCCCCCACACCCTCCCAGCGCTCCTCGGTTTATAAATCTGTGTATTCACCTGCCGATGGCCTCATGGCTGTCTCCACCACGCATGTAGTGATCTGACGTCACACCCACTGCATCCCAGGGCCTGGACACGGGCTTTCAGTAAACAGGCATCAAATGGTGCTCGGGGCACCTGGGGGGCTCAGTCGGTTGAGTGTCCAACTCAGGCCATGATCTCACAGTTCGTGGGATCGAGCCCCACGTCTGGCTCTGTGCTGATGAGCATGGAGCCTGCTTGGGATTCTCCCTCTCCCTCTCTCTGCCCCTCCCCCACTTTCTTTTTCTCTCTTTCTCAAAATAAATTACCTTCAGAAAAAAAGGACGGTTCTCACTGAACAACAGGACACTGTTTCCCCTGTCAAATGGCCACATTCTGCTGACACCAGTGGGAGAGGAGGGCAAGGGAAGAATTGCCGCGCCTCCCTCTGGTGACAGCGTGTGCAAACTGACAGGGAAGTTATCAACCCCATCTGGGACTTCCAGGAATGGCTGCCCAGGCTGGGCCTCCAAGGGCAGGTTAAAACTTGCCGGGAGAAGAATGGTCTGGGTACCAAAGTGCCCCCAGTTTTGTGGTTGGTCAGTGGGAAACTGGTGCGCTGTGTGGAAATCAACTTTAGGACCAACTCGAACACATACGGCCTGGTCACTCCACGTCCCATCCTTTCACTTCCTATGGGACTGTGCTCTCAGCCCTCCCCTTCCCTCCCAAGCAGAGCCCAAATCCAGCAGATGGGGCCCAAGTGCAGGACAGCATCACCGTGACCTGGTGGTTGTCTCCTCACTCCCCATTAAGAGAACGGCGCATCATCCTTCAAGCATTCACTGCACGCCCGCCCTACGGGCTTTCCCAGCATCCTTCTGTGTCTTCACTGCGATCATCACTAATGTAGAGATGAGGAGACCGAAGCACAGAGAGGTTGGGCAGCTTGCTGAAAGTCACACAGCCAGTAAGTGGCAGGGACAGGGCTCATGGTCCAGAGGCAGACCTGCACTCATGCTCCTCCAAGTCAACTGTGTCTGTTTCCAAAGTATGAACCACTGAATTTCCCTAGATAACTCGATTCTGAACCTATCTCCTTGGTGTTTGCTAAACAAGATCAACTCTTAAAAAAAACAGCGTTGTGAAGTATAATCGACATGCAACAAACTGCATGTTAAGCACGATCTGATATGTTTCGACATACTTGTACACCTGTGCAACCGTGCTGCAAATTAGACGGTGAACAGGTGCCTCAGCCTTCCTTGGTGCACCTGTCCCCCTACCCCTGCCTTTGCCGCCCCCCCCCTCCACCCCCAGGGCAGCCACAGGTCTGCTTTCTGTCACTAAAGGTTGGCTTGCATTTTCTCAAGTTCCATCAGTGACTGGTACGTTTCCTTCAGTGTAATGACTTTCTATACAGAATATTTACCAGTATATGCCATAATCTGGGCATAAAACAAGTCCCAATAAATTTGAAAGGATTTGTATCATGGAGACTATGTTCTTCGACCACGATGAAATGAAATACTAGAAATCAGCAACAACAAGATTTTTGGAAAACCTCCAAATATTTAGCAACTAACACATTTATAGATAATCTGTGGGTCAAAGAAGAAATCAAAGGGAAACTGAAAAGTGACTTATTTCATGCAGTTACCATGTGCCAGGCCCTGTGCTGGGTCACTTCCCAAAACAGACTTTCCTCGCGTAAGGCTCACAACCCTACAAGCATAGTCTTCTCATGCCCATGTTACAGAGGCAGGCATGTTACAGAGTCAGTGACTTGCCCAGGTCACATGGGCAGGTAGATTCAAGATCTGACACTTGAATCCAGAGCCCCTGGATCCAGAGTCCAGCATTCCAACAGAGTCTCGCGTTCCAGCTTAACAGAGGGACACCGGAGGGTTCAAGTGAAGAAAGAAAATGGTCAGGTTCCCTGGACAGCAGATCACTTTGTGACCAGTTCCACAAATATTTAGGACTTGGATATGTGATCAGAACCCAGAGGAGGGAGCAGGAGGAGACTGGGTGGAAAAGGAGGTGAGGGGGGCACGAGAGAGCAGGGGTCAGAGGACTGGCTGGAGTGGAGGAGCACACGCCATGCTGGGGAGGGGGGGGTCTCACACTCTGAGAACCTATTTATAGAGGGGATTGGGCCTGATAGGTAAGTCGAGATGGGAAGGGACCCTGGGGAGATGGAGGTGACGGTCCACGGGGACATTACTCAGAAGAAAAAAAGGGAATGGTGTCCAGGCTTGCATTTTCTAAAGTTCCATCAGTGGCTGGTATGTTTCCTTCAGTGTAATGACTTGTGCGCAGCCCTGTGGGGGTAGTTCACAGTGAAGTTTAGAAATGAGTGGGGCGCCTGGGTGGCGCAGTCGGTTAAGCGTCCGGCTTCAGCCAGGTCACGATCTCGCGGTCCGTGAGTTCGAGCCCCGCGTCGGGCTCTGGGCTGACGGCTCAGAGCCTGGAGCCTGCTTCCGATTCTGTGTCTCCCTCTCTCTCTGCCCCTCCCCCGTTCATGCTCTTTCTCTCTCTGTCCCAAAAAATAAAATAAACGTTGAGAAAGGAGTGGCAAGGAGCATGGGGGACCATAGACTACAGGGTGGAGACAGGTGCAGTTAGGTGGCTATGGAGGTCTTTTCCACGAGCCGCTGGTTGTGGTGACAGGGTTGAGGGACTTGGGGAGGGAAGTGGACAACGGAGATGGAAAGCAGCAGACAGATTCGAGAGGCATTCAGGAGGCAGAAACGGCAGGGCTCACACCAGATCCCCATGGGGATGCTTGGGTGTTCTAGAAGGTGGTGGGATAGCCGGCTAGCTGAGTAGTGAGTCCCAGAAAACCAGCCAGGTGGGACAATGAGTGAGCTCAGTGTCCAGCTGTGGCACTAGAATGGTCCCGGCCCAGGCTTCTCTGTCATCATCTGCACAGAGGTCCTGTTCCAACAGCTCCAGAGAAAGGCCGGAGAGGGGGGCGGGGCAGCCAGCACGCTGGTGGTGGAACTGAGGCAGAGATCCCCAGGGCAATGGGGGTTGGTGTAACGTGTTGCCCAGAGGCCAAGAGGGGGCAGGAGGAGAAAGTTCTTTTACTTAGTAACTAAAGCAGGCAGGAGAAAGCTTGAAAAGGCAGGAGGATGTGGCAGGAGGGAGGGTTATTCAAGTTGGAATCAGCTGGGCAACAACGATCCCAGGGGTGACCTTGGGCTGAGTTCTGTAGAGCGGAGGCAGGTGAAGTCTCCAGAAACCGAGAATGTCATAGCTGGGGCCTTGAATGGCTCACCTACAAGAAACCTGAAACTTCCCCAGGGCTGTGACAGAAGTGGGGTGGAAAGGAAGAAGTGGGCTAGGTCTCCAGGTCGGGAGCAGGAGTGCCCCCGTGCGGTCCAGGTGGAGAGGGCTTTGGCACAGCGAGAGCCAGCCTGCTAACTGCCCCTCCTCCTTGTCTCCTCTCCCCTGCCCCCTCCCGGCCCAGGCTGCAGGGAAAACCCGGGCAAGAGCTCCCAGACACAGATGGGGTCACAAATACGTTTTACAAGGTGCCCCAGCAAATGCATAACAACCCCCGCCTGCCCTGACCACGTGGCTGGAAGTTTCCATTCTATTTCTTCTATTTTTTTAATGCTAGTCAAGACGCCCCTGCCTCGATTTCACACACCCGCGGTGGGTCTCAAGCCCCACTTTGAAAACCCCGTTCAGGGAAGAGTGGGTTTTCCGGGAAAGGAGGAAGTGGAAGGAGAGTTCAGTCAGGTTTGTTTACAACGTAAGGAGCTTCCAGATTGTTCCCGGGGGGAGGGTGAGGCCGGAGTGCTGGGAGGAGCTAGCGACAAAGGAGCCGAGGGCTGAGCTCTTTTTCTGGGACACACCGTGCTCCTGGCGGGGTCCTTCAAATCAGAAGCCACCTGGTATGGACTTGGGTGGCGTCCAAGGGCCCCTCCACTCCAAGATTCTTACGACTCTCACCTGCCATTGTTCAAAATCCCTTAGGAATCCCCATTTAGAAATTGGCTTTGGGAGCAAGATAGTCCCCCAAACCGCGAACTAGATACTTCATATGGATACCTCAAGTTACGTAAAACAGGCAATAAAGGGCTTTACAAAATTCTGGTGGGTGTACTGGGCGAGCACGCATTCGTTCGCCGATCCGGAAACTCCAGACTAGTGTGAATGAAGGACACCGTTTCAGGGCAAACCAAAAGCAAGTAGAGGTGATGGGGATTAAGGAGGGCACTTGTGATGAGCCCTGGATATTATAAGTGAACAATCGCTAAATTCTACTCAAACTAAAGGAAAAGAAAAAAGAAAAAAAAAAAGGTAGAAAGCCCCAAGGGATGGAGCACGGGTTTGGAGAATCCAGGCCTAAGGGTCCATGTCAGCATTTCCCCCTGTGCACCAGCCCCCGACCCCAGCCGAGGCCTGCGTTTGGAGGTTCCAGGGCAATGGGGGAGAGGCAGGGGATGACCCTGTCACCTGCTGGTGTTCCTTGCTCCTCGTCCCACGGTCAGAACCGGGTCCCTGGAGTCTGACCAGGCTCCAGGGACTCCCCTGGTCCAAACAGACCCCCGCGTCGCTGGAGGCTCCCTTGCTTCAGGGCAGAAACGAGGGGTCGGCCTGGCCACCCCACGCACATGCCCCGGTCACCCCTCCCACCTGTCAGGGCCCAACGCCTTGGCACCCCTTAACCAGGCTGTGGGCAGTGGGGGGCCTCCGCACCACGAGGCTCTGGGGGCACCTGTTGCCCCACTTCCAGGACCGTGAACCCATAGTCGCTGCCCCGGCCTTAGAGATGTGGCACGGGACTCCCGAACCCTCAGCCGTAGCCCCAGCCCCGAGCCTCTGATCACTGCCCCAGGCGTATACCTGCGGGCCGGACTCCTCTCTCCCCGAGACCCTGACCCCGGCCTCAGAGCCCTAGAACTGGCCCGGGGCCCCTGGTGGCTGGCACCGAGGGTCCCGAAGCCTACACCGCCTGGGGACACCGTCTAAGAAGGGCAAATTACTTCTACAGACTTCAGAGAGGCAACGGCTGCGGATACCCGGTCCCGGGCCTGGGCGGCGCCACTGCGCCCGCGCGCGCCGAGCTCACGGCGCACGCCCGGGATAGAGGGGGGCAGGGGCGCCGGCGGGAGGCAAGGCTGGGGGCGGTAGCCCCGGAAGGCGCCAGACCTTCGCGAGAATTCCGGGCTGCGCAGGCGCACGGAGACGGGCGCGGGGACGCGCGCGGCGGCCGTTGGGGGTGGAGCGCTCGGGGCGGGCCCGCGCGCGCCCGGGGGAGGGGCGGGGCCGTGGCCAGGGCGCAGGCGCAGGCGCGCGGCCGCGGCGGCGGTTGGGGAGGGTTCTTCCGGAAGGTTCGGGAGGCTTCTGGAAAAGGCGCCGCGCGCCGGGCGGGCCCGCGTCTATATAAAGGGAGCGCGGGGGCGGCGCGCCAGTTGCTTCTGCGTCCTGGTGCTGCGTCGTCGCGGAGCCCGTGTGGTCCTTTAGCCGAGGTGAGGGGGCGACTGGGGGGTGCCTGTGGGGGGGGCGGCGCGGCGGGCGCGGAGGCGGCTCCCGGGGGGTCCCCGGGCCCCGCGGGGCGGCGCGGCACTGCTCTGGGCAGCGGAGGCCTCTGGCCTGCTGCGGCCTCGACCCCCGCCCGCGTACGAGGGCCCAGAGGGGCTGGTGGGGAGGGCGCGCCGCGGGGACCCCCGCCCGGCCGCGGCCCCGGCGCTCCGGCTCCGGGCGGGGGTCCCCGCGGGCCTGCGGCGCCCGTTGGCGGCGTGCGCGCGGGCCTCGGCGTCGCAGCTGGAAATGAGGTCATCCTTTGTCGGCGGGCCGGGCCGCCCGGAGGCCTGTGGCGCCGCGTAACCGACCCCGCGGCCTCTGCAGATGCCCGAGGAAACCCAGACCCAAGACCAGCCGATGGAGGAGGAGGAGGTGGAGACGTTCGCCTTCCAGGCGGAGATCGCCCAGTTGATGTCCCTGATCATCAACACTTTCTACTCGAATAAAGAGATTTTCCTGCGCGAGCTGATTTCCAACTCGTCCGATGTGAGTGTCGGCTTGCGGAACGGGGTCGCGGTCCCCCTGTGTGCGTCCCACCCTCCGGGAGCTCTGCTCACCGGCATGTGTTTCTCCGATAGGCACTGGACAAAATCAGATACGAGAGCTTGACTGATCCCAGCAAGTTAGATTCCGGGAAAGAGCTGCACATTAATCTCATTCCAAACAAGCAAGATCGAACCCTCACTATTGTGGATACCGGGATTGGCATGACCAAGGCCGATTTGATCAATAATCTCGGTACTATCGCCAAGTCTGGGACCAAAGCGTTCATGGAAGCTTTGCAGGCTGGCGCAGATATTTCTATGATCGGCCAGTTTGGTGTCGGGTTCTATTCTGCCTATTTGGTTGCCGAGAAAGTGACGGTGATCACCAAGCATAACGATGATGAGCAGTACGCCTGGGAGTCTTCTGCAGGAGGGTCGTTCACAGTCAGGACTGATACAGGTAGGCACCTGATGGAACGATTTACTCGGTCACGCGGGGGAGGGTCGGGTGCTGTAGGAAGGGGGCCCCTGAAGATGCTGTGGAGTTGGTAAAAATTCGTTGGCTTCTTTGGGAGCATGCCTGGTAAGCACATGATGGTGCGATGGTAGGGATCTGGTTACTGATGTTGCTGGGGCAAGGCAGTTAAACTCCCATGGGACGCCTTTCATCCACAGCAGTGTTAACCCCCTTTCCTAAACGTGCTCAGAAGCTGTTGGGTGTGGATGGCATTGGGAGCTGAATTGCGATTTTTTTTTTCCCCCCAACACTTTGGTTTGCCCATTCAGATTGAGGTGGAGTCCACTTTTTTCCTTCCTTTACAGGTGAACCTATGGGTCGAGGAACAAAGGTTATCTTGCATCTGAAAGAAGACCAAACGGAATACCTGGAGGAAAGAAGAATAAAGGAGATTGTGAAGAAACACTCCCAGTTTATCGGCTATCCTATCACTCTCTTTGTGAGTGTCCTTGTTTGTGTAAAGTTAACAAACTAAGGTGGTTCTTGAATCTACTACTGAGGGAAAAATCCAAACTTGTGTTGACCCGGCTGGTCTGAAGTTCTGTTGTACTATTAAGGTACCCAGGATTGTTTAGGTAGACGCGTTAAACGTTACTGAGTGGTTTTCTGGTTATTTAACCAAACCTTTGAGTGTGGCTGATTAATTTGGGCTTTGGTTATAAGCGCATACGCTCCATTTAGTTCCAGAATGCAAAAGGTGACGTGATCTTCCATGTTCTTTTGAAGGTGGAGAAGGAGCGGGATAAAGAGGTCAGTGATGATGAGGCTGAAGAAAAGGAAGAGAAAGAGGAAGAAAAAGAAAAGGAAGAGAAGGAGTCCGATGACAAGCCTGAAATAGAAGATGTTGGTTCCGACGAGGAGGAGGAAGAAAAGAAGGACGGAGACAAGAAGAAGAAGAAGAAGATCAAGGAGAAGTACATCGATCAAGAAGAACTGAACAAGACCAAACCTATTTGGACCAGAAACCCCGACGACATTACTAACGAAGAGTACGGAGAATTTTACAAGAGCTTGACCAACGACTGGGAGGATCACTTGGCAGTGAAGGTGAGTGTCAAAGTGCTTCAGAGCTGGTCTGCTTCTGCAGGTGGCTTGTCGGAGCTTGTCAAATCGAGGGTCGTAGCTGAGCACTTGGCCATCCCAGCCCTTGACCTCTCCCTGGAAGTGCTTTCGGTTCTGTCGCCGCGAGAGTTCTAGTTGAAGTCAAAGTCGCTTGCGTCATCGCTTGATGGTTTGGCGTGTGTTTTATTACAGCATTTTTCGGTCGAAGGACAGTTGGAATTCAGAGCCCTGCTTTTTGTCCCAAGACGTGCTCCCTTTGACCTGTTTGAAAACAGGAAGAAAAAGAACAACATCAAGCTGTATGTGCGCAGGGTTTTCATCATGGATAACTGCGAGGAGCTGATCCCGGAATACCTGAGTGAGTACCGAGGACGATCGGGTGTGAAGTCCGAGCGTGGGGACCTCTCCGCTCCGGGGCGTCGGTTCGGGCCTGTGGGGCAGGAAATCGCCTTCGGTTTTTGGGGTGTAGGAGTTTGTTGATTTTGTCCCGGGGACGACTTTATTTTTTCCCAGATTTCATTAGAGGTGTGGTGGACTCCGAGGATCTTCCCTTGAACATTTCCCGGGAGATGTTGCAGCAGAGCAAGATCTTAAAAGTTATCCGCAAGAATTTGGTCAAAAAGTGCTTAGAACTCTTCACCGAACTGGCCGAGGACAAAGAGAACTACAAGAAGTTTTATGAGCAGTTCTCTAAGAACATTAAGGTTCGTGGAAAGAGCCTGATCCTTCCCAGCGGTAATCAGACCGGCTTCTCTGGTTCTCGGTGACTTTTTTTTTTTTTTTTTGACGCGAACGTTGTCTTTCAGCTCGGAATCCACGAGGACTCCCAGAACCGGAAGAAGCTGTCGGAGCTGTTGCGCTACTACACGTCTGCCTCTGGTGACGAGATGGTGTCTCTGAAGGACTATTGCACCAGGATGAAGGAGAACCAGAAGCACATCTACTACATCACAGGTGAGCGAGCGGCGTGCCGTCATGGCCTTGTTCCGGGCACCGCCTGGCGACCGTGGGTGTGTTCCCTAGGCACGTGGGGTCCCGTGTCAACTCCTGGGTACTAACCGCGGCCAGACCACGTGCGCCACGTCTGTGGGCGCATCTGTGGTTCGAGCTGACGAGACTGGGAAAAGTCCGGAGGAAGCGACACCGCTTCCTGTTAAGCGAAGGCGTAACTTTCTACTAATGCCCCAGGGGAGACCAAGGACCAGGTGGCGAACTCGGCCTTTGTGGAGCGTCTTCGGAAGCACGGTCTGGAGGTGATCTACATGATCGAGCCGATCGATGAGTACTGTGTCCAACAGCTGAAGGAATTTGAGGGGAAGACTTTAGTGTCCGTCACCAAAGAGGGCTTGGAACTTCCAGAAGATGAAGAAGAGAAAAAGAAACAGGAAGAGAAGAAGACAAAGTTTGAAAACCTGTGCAAGATCATGAAGGACATCTTGGAGAAAAAAGTGGAAAAGGTGGGTGAACGTGGTTTCCTTCTACTTGGGTTTCCTAATTGTGGGCGTGATCTTGAAAGGCCCGTAGGTGTTTTTCAGGTTGTCCGAACATACAGCCCCTTCCTCCCAAGTTCTCTCGGCTTTTACAGTATGACACAAGCGGAAAATCAGGCCCGTTAAACGAGCAGGAAGGCCCTCTACCGTCTTGAAGGAGCTAGAAGGTGTCAGGATGTGCAGGAAGAGGGCTGTGGGTACTTGGGTCTGCATGTGGTATTTGGCATTTTGTGAATACAGTAGCGGGAGTCCCTCCGTCCGTTTTACGATAAAGCTGTGGTAGAGGGACTTTTCTAGACCCAGTCCTCACTTCGCGTTTTCATGGCAGGTGGTTGTGTCAAACCGACTGGTGACCTCCCCATGCTGCATTGTCACGAGCACGTATGGCTGGACGGCGAACATGGAGAGGATCATGAAGGCCCAGGCCCTAAGGGACAACTCCACCATGGGCTACATGGCAGCGAAGAAGCACCTGGAGATCAACCCCGACCACTCCATCATCGAGACCTTGCGGCAGAAGGCGGAGGCGGACAAGAACGACAAGTCCGTGAAAGACCTGGTCATCCTGCTCTACGAAACCGCGCTCCTGTCCTCTGGCTTCAGTCTGGAAGACCCACAGACACACGCTAACCGGATCTACAGGATGATCAAACTTGGTCTGGGTAAGCTTTGCCAGGCACCCTGTGTGAGAAACCCCTTCGGGTCCCCTGAGGAAGAGGTCATCTGCTCGCAAGAGCCCGCCACCCCCCACCCCCCACCCCCCCCCCCCCCCGAGAGCGGCGCGGGGCTGATGCCAGGCGCTGGTTCGGGGCCGTGTAACCTGAGGGTTTCCTTTGCGAAAAGGTATCGACGAAGATGACCCCACCGCCGATGACAGCAGTGCTGCGGTGACCGAGGAGATGCCACCCCTGGAAGGTGACGACGACACGTCACGCATGGAAGAAGTCGACTGAGCGCCGCCCCGAGGATTCCTCGTCTATGTACTCGATGCTTTATCCCGTTCCCTCCGACGATCTATTTTCAAGGACGTTCTTCTTTATTTTTGTTAACGTTTTAGGAGTCTGTAAGGCATGACGAGAGCTACTTGTGGGGAAGATAAGATTTCTTTCTGTTCGAGTGTGATACTGTGACGCGT
Source organism: Leopardus geoffroyi (assembly GCF_018350155.1). NCBI lineage: Eukaryota > Metazoa > Chordata > Mammalia > Carnivora > Felidae > Leopardus > Leopardus geoffroyi. The sequence continues at coordinate 144,186,373 of NC_059337.1, read as the reverse complement.
AGAAACTAAAGCCCGGCTAGTTGTTTTGTTTATTTTTTGGGGTTTTGTTTTGTTTTGTTTAAGTGCCACGCTGGCTGCTCTTCCAGGACACGGTAACGTTTGTCGCAAGGTGTACGTAACCTCCTGTGAACCGCGTGGTCTGAAGTGTTCGCGACAAGTGGATTCCCTAGTAAGACCAAACTCGTCTGTCACTGAAGTGTTCTGAGCTATACCTTGGTGTTTAAAAGAAAAATCTCGGTTGAAACAACTTTCACCTTCTAGGATTTACTTTTCAAATCTTCTGTCCCCTGTAGTTATTTGCTGCATGTACCAGGCCTCTAGAAACTAGTGTGTTAAACCGAACCAACTTGATGGGAGTAACTATAGGGCTCGTTTTCCAAAGAGAAGAGCGTTGTTTAGAGTAGCGAAATTCGAAGGCTGCTTAGGCGCGTTGTAAAGCTGTTGGGGAAATAACTCCACAAGTTTCGTGAGTGGAAATGTAGTGCTCGAGACACATTCTGCTTTAAAAGGTTGTAACAAATACAAACAAATTTAAAAAAAGCTCTGCGAAAATCTTTTGTGTGGGGAAGTGGGGTTCCAAAATACAGGGCAGCCCCGGGTTGTAAAAAAATTGGGGTGCACACATGCTGCCTGCTGGGAGACGGAGGGCGGTGGTTGACGTTGCCGGCCTGAAGTCGTCTGTGACCTTCCCCGTGCGCGCTCAGGTGGCGGCTCTGGGGTCAGGAGCATATTCTGGAACCACACGGAAGAGAAGGGACCATCACACAACATGAGTTCTGTGTCCTATGTTACATTTCCTAATGACTCCTTTCTCCTTGGATTTTTACGTCCAAACGGCTTTTCTGTAGTGTTTGTAAGACCTGCCTTATGCCCTAAATATAGCTCCTTAATACCTCAGCCTTGTGTCTCCCGCGTTCTTTAGCAACTCTAATTCCATCCCATCTGAAATCCGCTTACTCTCTGGCTCTTCACGGAGCCTCCCGCGAGATGCGTGGAGGGTGGTCTCTGACCCCTGTGAGCAGCAGCAGGCGGGGTGGGGCGAACCGGCCGGGTCGGTGGGGCTCCCCGCTGGGAGCAGCAGGGACTAAATCAGCCTTCCGGTCCGAAAACTGAGTGCTTTTGGTTTCGGCACATGGGTGCTGGTGGGTCCACATGGGATTTGGGGGCGAAGATCACCTGCAGACCGTGACTGTGACGCAGAATCTAGGGGGATGGGCTGGGAGAGAACCTGGGGCGGTGGGAGGACGGCTGCTAAGTGCCAGGTGAACGGAAGTCACGTCTGATCCTTAAAATCCCCTGAGGTAGAGCTTCCTCTCCTCCCGCAAATGAGAGTTGCTTACATGGAGGGCTCGGTATCTGAGTCCAGGTTGATCCCCAAAGCCCAAAGTTGTTTGGGGAAGATGTTCCCAGTTAGGAGGGAGTGGAAGTGGCCGGTAGGAGGCCTTGAAGGGCAAGTTTCTCCCTAGTCTGGTAAGAAGGCTGAAGCCTGCAGGAAGAGGTGTTTGAGGGAATCCACAAACGGAGAACCTGCGTGTAAGTGATCCAACTGAACGCCTCCTCCCTGGGTCACTGAGAAAGCGCTCAAGGCAGGTGTGTGCCGTGTCTAGAACCATCACCCAGTGACGCCATGTGGCACCCCCCCCCCCCCGGAAGATGGGTGCTCCACGCGGCGGGGGAGATGCAGAGGTGGCCTCAAACTCCACTGTTGCTTCACACCTTCCAGAACTGGTCCCATCTGAGGAAAGGTGAAGGCTTTTCCCAGGTTACGTGGTTGTCTGATGCACAACCAGCAAGGATGCTACAAGAACGAACTGGAACCATACGTGAATTTAGCAAAACCCTAAGATAGGAGATCACACAAAAATCCGTTGAACTTAGCGTCAAGTCGTTGTTAACTCTTGAAAGACTCAGTAACAAGCTAAACAAATTTTACAAAGGTTTTACAAGACTTGCCCACCAAACACTGCGGAGCAGAGAGAGGGAACGTTCGGCGTTGGAAAACAATAGTAGGATGGGGTGCCTTGCTAGAAGTGTCCTACGTGAAAGAAGCCAGACAAAACTACATGGTCTGATTTCTTTTTCACAAAGTTCTAGAAAAGGCAGGAGGTGGGTCAGCAGGGTGCCTAGGGCCAGAAGTCCTGGTGGGGGTTGACTACAGAGGGACAAGAGGGGACTTTGGGGGAGCGCTGGAAGTCCAGAAACCTGATGAGGTGATGACTGCATGACTGTATTAAAATCCATCGATCTGAGGGGCGCCTGGGTGGCTCACTTAAGCATCCAACTTCCCCTCAGGTCATGATCTCACGGTCCGTGGGTTTGAGCCCCGCGTTGGGCTCTGTGCTGACAGCTCGGAGCCTGGAGCCTGCTTCAGATTCTGTGTCTCCCTCTCTGTCCCTCCCCTGCTTGTGCTCTGTCTCTCTCTCAAAAATAAACTTAAAAAACAATTTTTTTTAAATCCATTGAGTTGAAAATGGGTGGATTTTAACGGTGTGTTTTATTTAAATAGCAAATGGAAACGAGTATGGAAAGCAGTCTCGTGGTGTTCAAAAGTGACCTTAAGCAAGTCACTGGGCCTCCCACACCTCTGAACTCATTTGTAAATTAGAAATAATAATGCCTGGGGACGCCTGGGTGGCTCAGTAGGTTGAGCTTCTGACTTCGGCTCAGGTCATGTTATCACGGTTGGTGGGTTCGAGCCCTGCGTGGGGCTCTGTGCTGACAGCTCAGAGCCTAAAGCCTGCTTTGGAATCTGTCGCCCTCTCTCTCTGCCCCTCTCCAGCTCACGTTCTGTCTCTCAAAAGTAAATAGACATTTAAAAAAAAAAAACTGCCTGAAAGAAACCCCTGGCGCTTTCCAGGTAGTGGGCTCAACAGGTGCCTGGTGAACAAGGGCTCAGTGACACGGCTTGTACTGGAAAGGACTCTCCGGGCCTTTCCTGCCAGTCCTACGAGGTTGCCTCGCTCAGGCTCCCTTCTACCCCACGCTGCTGGGGGCTGTAATCGAGCCCCAGCCTGACCGAAGCCTCATGCCCTCCGGGAAGTTTTCTTCCACTGCTTTGCCCTCATCCTCTCTCCGTCTTCTCAGTTGTTAGGAATTCCTAGCAGACACACATTCATCAAGTTTGTATTGAGTCCCCACTAAGAACTAGCCCGGCATGGCTCGGTGGGCCACACACGAAAACGGCGTCCTCCTGGGGCGCCTGGGTGGCGCAGTCGGTTAAGCGTCCGACTTCAGCCAGGTCACGATCTCGCGGTCCGTGAGTTCGAGCCCCGCGTCAGGCTCTGGGCTGATGGCTCAGAACCTGGAGCCTGTTTCGATTCTGTGTCTCCCTCTCTCTCTGCCCCTCCCCCGTTCATGCTCTGTCTCTCTCTGTCCCAAAAATAAATAAACGTTGAAAAAAAAAATTAAAAAAAAAAAAGAAAACGGCGTCCTTGCAGCAGGCCAGCTGACCTATGGCGGCCACCGTGAAGGCCACGGCGTCTCCAGCTGAGGTACCAGCACAGCAAGGAGGGGCTCTGTGGTGGGAGAGGTCCTGCAGAAGCTCCTAGAAGGCGGTGACCGCTGACAGAAAGCTGGACACTCGGTCTGGGGAAGGGACTCACACACGGTCCTAGAGACGAGGAAGCTGGAGGGTGAAAAAGTGAGTGACTGTGCACCTTGGGCGCCAGCCATTAGCCATGGCCTCAGACCGGGATCAGAGGGAGACTCTGGCTGACAACTGACCTGGTGGGAAGGCAGTAGCCCGTGGGCGGCCTCTTCAAAATAGCGGGGCCTGGGCCCACCCCTGGAGGAATGGCCCGAATACCAGGAAGTGGTAAGGCAGTTACGCCATCTTGTTCCTTGTGGTTGCCTGGTCTTCATCCCAGTGGCCCCTTACTCCATGCAAGCCCACCCCGTCCCACCCGCAGGGGAAGAGGTGCCAGGGGGCAGGCGCGCGGGGCCACCTGGGGGGACGGCACGAGAGTGAGAGCACGCCGACTGCCACTCGGTCATCTCTGAGGACCGAGGACAGGGAGGCAAGTCCTCCAAAGATGGCGGTTCAGCGAGAGCCAGCTCAAGCTGTCCTGAGTTTGAATTAGCGACCTTTCTCTGTTTTGTTCACTATCTGCCCCAAATACGCACGACAGCGTGTGGCAGTCAAGTGTTTGCTAATAAACCAGCCAGAGCACTTCAGTTTACACACACACACTCAGTTTCCAATTTCTTCTATTTTTTCTTTTTATTCTGGGATTTCCTTTTTTTTTTTTTTTTTCATGTTTATTTATTTTGAGAGAGAGAGAGCGAGCATGAGCAGGGGAGGGGCAGAGAGAGGGAGAGAGAATCCCAAGCAGGCTCCATGCTGTCAGCGCAGAGCCCGATGAGGGGCTCAGTCCCACCGATCGTGAGATCGTGACCTGAGCTGAAATCGAGTTGGATGCCTCGCTGACTGAGCCACCCAGGCACCCCGGATTTTGGGGTTTCTTAGACACGTGCACAAGCAGAGAAAGAGAGAGTAGCAAGTGTTGGTGACGATGTGGAGAAATCGGGGCCTTCCTGCCCCGCCGCTGGGAATGTGAAACGGCGCTGCTCTGGAAAACAGTCTGGCAGTTTCCTTGAGAAGTTAAACAGAGACTTGCCTTTGGATCCAACAATTCCCCACTGCGTGTCCGCCCAGGAGAAATGAAAATGTTCACAAAAATGTCCACGCACGTTTTCGTAGCCTTAGAACAGCTAAAAGGTGGAAACAAACTAAATGTCCATCGACACAGGAATAGATAAACCAAGTGTGATCCATACAATGGAAAATCATTCCACATATTGTATTATTGTCGTTAAAAAGGTATGTATGAAGTGCTGATCCATACCACAACATGGATGGAAGCTGACAACACGCTAAGTGAGAGAAGCCAGTCACAAAAGGCCACATGTTTATTGTAGGATCCCACTTACACGAAATTTCCAGAACAGGCAAATGCATGGGGGCAGAAAGAAGGTGCATGCGTGCATGGGCTGGGGCTGCAGGGGAGGGCGGCTGAGGATGACTGCTGAGGACTATAGAGTTTCTTTCTGAGGCGCTCCACGTGTTCTAAAATTGATTACAGTGGGGCACCTGGGTGGCTCAGTTGGTTGGGCGACCGACTTCGGTTTAGGTCATGATCTTGCGGTTCGTGGGTTCGAGCCATGCGTCGGGGCTCTGTGCTGACAGCTCGGAGCCTGGAGCCCGCTTCTCTCTCTGCTCCTCCCCTGCTCATGCTCTGTTTCTGTCTCCAATAAATAAACATTAAAAACATTTTTTTTTTAATGGTCAAAATGGCAAATTTTTTTAACACACACTGTCGACAGACCCCGGCTTCTTCCCACCCCGGCCACTCCGGTCAAAGAGCCCATTCAAAGCGTGTGACTGGCTGAGGCTCATTACGCAGCTTGTCCCAGGGGCAAGGGAGGCTGGGACCCAGGCCTCTGGCCTCCCGTGGTAGGACTGTCCCCAGAACAGCGGTCGGCAACTCAAAACTGCCGGCTGCCCCCTCTAGAGGCCTCCACGTGCCCCTTCACCCGGGACGGTCTTCGTGCCCCTCTGCACCAGGCAGGTGGCCTCCTTCACAAAAGCCCCTGCCACGCTCTCCCTTCCTCTCCGGCGTTTGTCCCCAGTGTCCCTCAAGGCTTCGTGGATGGTCTCGCCTTTCCACGGCCCCATCTGCCCACGAAGGAGGGCACGGGCCCTGTGTGCCCGCCGCCAGCCTGGCGCACCTGATACATACTTGTGTGATGAATAACCAGTAGATTTAACGGCTATTTCCCCCTTTCTGTGTCGATGGCAATTTGTGTAACTAATTCTGTACAACTCAGGAGGCTTTTTGTTCCCTTTTCCAAGCCTTCAAGATCTACTCAAACCTTTGAAAGTGTGATTACAGATTCTTCTTCTATAGGAAGGAACATGGCTTCACCTCCCCGGGAGGAACATTCCAGGAGGCAGAGCTCTTAGTGAGTCATGGTATATTAATAGCACCATCAAACTCTGAACAAAGATTCCATGATGTTATTGCAAAGCCAGCAAGCTGAACGTATCGTCTGCCAAGTGTATCTGTCTGCTCAGAACATACGTTAGCTTCTTACGGAAGTTCTTTAAGGCTTCAACACTCGACCAGTGACGTTCTAGGGCTTGAAATGTAGTCCAAAAAGCAACACCGTGTGTGTTTTTTTTTTAATTCCAGGTTTAAAAATAACTAACAAATCAGAGTGAAGAAAGAAAAAAAGGATAAATCAGCTATCTGCTTTTTTTTAAGGTTTTATTTTTATTTTTAAATTTTTTTTCAACGTTTATTTATTTTTTGGGGGGACAGAGAGAGACAGAGCATGAACGGGGGAGGGGCAGAGAGAGAGGGAGACACAGAATCGGAAACAGGCTCCAGGCTCTGAGCCATCAGCCCAGAGCCCGACGTGGGGCTCGAACTCACGGACCGCGAGATCGTGACCTGGCTGAAGTCGGACGCTTAACCAACTGCGCCACCCAGGCGCCCCTATTTTTATTTTTAAAGTTATCTTGGGTGCCTGGGTGGCTCAGTTGGTTAAGCATCCAACTCTTGGTTTGGGCTCAGGTCATGATCTCACGGTTGGCGAGTTCGAGCCCCGCATTGGGCTCCACGTGACAGCACAGGGCCTACTTGGGATTTTTCTCTCCCCTCTCTCTCCCCCTCCCCAACTGTCTCTGTCTCTCCCAAAATAAGTAAATAAACTTAGAGTTTTTTAAAAAAATGTGTTTAAATAAATAAATAAATAAATGTAATCTCTACACCCAATGTGGGGCTCGAACTTCCAACTCCAAGGTCAAGATTGCATGCTCTCTCACTGAGCCAGCCAGGTGCCCCTCAGCTACCTGCTTTTTAAAATAGTTGAACCAGGGCGCCTGGGTGGCTCAGTCGGTTAAGCATCCGACTTCAGCTCGGGTCATGATCTCACAGCACGTGAGTTTGAGCCCCGCATCGGGCTCTGGCCTGACAGCTCAGAGCCCGGAACCTGCTTCAGATTCTATGTCTCCCACTTTCTCTGCTCCTCCCCTGCTCACGCTCTGTCTCTCTCTCAAAAGTTAAAAAAAAAAAATTTTTTTTTTTAAATAGTTGAACCGATGAAACCAATAAAACACTTAATATTTGAATTCCATTATTGTGGATATATCAAAGCACGCTATTTTGCAACTCCCCTATATCCTATGGATTCTTCTGTCTCAATGCCCTTCCTTAGCCTGGAAGTTCAGCACACCTGTGAGAAGGTCTCTGGTGATCACAAAAGGGGAACCGAATACAAGGAGGTACATTTTACACCCATCAGAATGGCAGAAATTTAAGTCAGACATCACCAAATTTTGGCTAGAGTCTGGCAAACGGGCACTCACGTGTAGCCCTGGTGGGAGTGTGAACTGATAGTCATGCTGGAGAGCAATTTGGTGTCTCTAAGGAAGAACTTACTTCCCCTTCTTGGCTGGTGCTAGAGAAAGTCTTACCCACCTGCACAAGGGGAAATGTACAAGAATGTTCTTTGCAAGACTGCAGGATGGAAAAATTGTCCAATAGCCTAATTGTCCAATAAATGGGGACTCTCCTGGTAACTAGTTAATAGGAAATACAGGAGAGAGGGGGATAGAGGGACAAGCTAAACAACACTTTGAGAAAGCAGCCAGACAAAACCAGAAGATTCTGCAGGATATCTGGCCTGGTCTCTTCCATAAATCCATGCCATTAAAACAAACTAAAACAGCTCTAGGTTAGAAGAGACTTGAGGGGTACAACCAGTCTTAGCCTAAAGGCCAGGTGGCACCATGGGGCAGGGAGGCCGGGCATGCGATATGGCCCACTTGGGGAAGGTATTTCTACCTGGATGGTGGAGGCCGCGGCTGCTCCGGCATTCTTGCCCAGGGCTCCAGTTCCTCGGTGGAATTTCTATTTCCCTTATTTTCTCCTTATTTTCTTAGTTCTTTCTTTTTGGCTCTACATAGTCCTTATTTTACTTTTTTCATTTTCCAGTTATGTGACTTTCAAAGGTACAAAGTAGATAGAATAGTATGGAAGCTCACGTGCCTATCATTGTCCAGTCAACGGATCATGGCCATTTGGGCCCATCCACACTGCAGGAACCCTCCGTCATCCCCCCCCAGGTTTTCTGAAGCAATTCCTGAATTTCATCGTATCCTTTATTTTTGTTACTTTTTATTTAAATTCTAGTTAGTTAACATATAGTGTAACAATGGCTTCAGGAATGGAATTTAATGATGCATCACTTACATATAACACCCAGTGCTCATCCCAACAAGTGCCCTCCTTAATGCCCATCCCCCATTTACCCCATCCCCTCACCCAACACCCCACCAGCAGCCCTCAGTTCGTTCTCTGTATTTAAAAGTCTCTTATGGTTTGCCTCCCTCTTTATCTTATTTTTCCTTCTCTTCCCCGTGTTTATCTGTTTTTGTTTCTGAAATTCTACATATGAATGAAATGATATGATATTTGTCTTTCTCTGCCTGATTTATATCGTTTAGCATGATACCCTCTAGTTCCATCCACATTGTTGCAGATGTCAAGACTTCATTCTTTTTGATCGCTGAGTAATATTCTTTTGTGTGTGTGTGAATATACATATATATATTACATCCCCTTTGTCCATTCATCGGTCGATGGACATTTGGACTCTTTCCATCATTTGGCTGTTGTTGATAGTGCTGCTATAAATTATGGGCTACATGTGCCCCTTCGAATTGGCATTTTTGTGTCCTTTGGATAAATACTTAGTTGTGCAAATGCTGGGTCATAAGGTGGCTCTAGTTTTAATTTTTGGCAGAACCTCCATACTGTTCTCCGGAGCATTGCACCAGTTTGGATTCCTACCAACAAGGCAAAACGTTCCCCCTTCTCCGCATCCTTGCCGTCATCTGTTGGTGCTTGAGTTGTTCGTGTTAGCCATCCTGACAGGTGTGAGGTGGTATCTCTTTGTGATTTGGATTGGTATTTCCCTGATGATGAGTGATGTTGAGCATCTTGTCATGCGTCTGTTGGCCATCTGGATGTCTTCTTTGGAAAAGTGTCTGTTCGTGTCTTTGGCCCATTTCTTCACTGGATTGTTTTTTGGGTGTTGAGCTTAATAAGTTCTTTATAGATTTTGGATCCTGACCCTTTATCTGATGTGTCATTTGCAAATATCTTCTCCCATTCCATTGGTTGCCTTTTAGTTTTGTTGATAATTTCCTTTGCTGTGCAGAAGCTTTTTATCTTGATGAGGTCCCAATAGTTCATTTTTCCTTTTGTTTCCCTCATCGTGTCATTTAATGTGTAAGTATTTCGTCTTTTCCTTAACATACCTTTATAACTCAAACATACTCAAGGTACTTGGTCTACAATTAAATGCACAATTAAAAAGACAGGAAGCCCATTCCCACCACTTCTTCTCAACACTATACTGGAGGTTTGAGCCAGCGCAGTTCGTCAAGATAAATAAATAAATAAAAAATCCTGATTGGACAGGGAGGAGTAAAAATTATCTGTATTTGCAAATGACATAATCTTGCATGTAGAAAACCCTAAGAACACACACACACACACACACACACACACACACACACACACCCTTATTAGAACAACCAGTTCAGCAAGGTTTTAGGATATGAGATCAATATACAAAAATTTATTGTATTTCTATATATTAACAATGAACAAACCAAAAATAAAATTAAGAAACAGCTCCACCGGGGCGCCTGGGTGACTCAGTTGGTTGAGCGTCCTACTTTGGCTTGGGTCATGATCTCACAGTTCATGAGTTCGAGCCCCGCGTCGGGCTCTGTGCTAACGGCTCTGAGCCTGGAGCCTGCTTCCAAGTCTGTGTCTCCCTCTCTCTCTGCCCCTCTCCTGCTCACGCTCTGTCTTTCAAAAATAAACAAATGTTAAAAAAAAAATCTAAAAAAGAAATATCTCCATTTACAAAAGCATCAAAAAGAAGAAAATGCTTAGCAATAAATTTAACAAAAGAAACACAAGATTTGCACACTGAAAGCTGTAAAACGTTGTTGAAAGACGTGAAAGAAGATCTAATAAATGAAAAGACATCCTATGTTCATGGATTGGAAGTCATAATATTGTGTGTGTATTTTATTTTAGTTGACACACAGTGTTGCATTAGTTTTAGGTGGACCACGTAACAATTGGACAAGTCCATACATTATCCTGGGCTCACAGCAAGTGTAGCTGCCATCTGTCACTATGCAACACTATTCAATACCACTGACTATGTGGGGTGGGGGTGGGGGGCGCCTGGGTGGCTCAGCCGGTTAAGCGTCCAACTTCGGCTCAGGTCATGATCTTGTGGTTTGTGGGCTCGAGCCCCACGTCGGGCTCTGTGCTGACAGCTCGAAGCCTGGAGCCTGCCTCAGATTCTGTGTTTCCCTCTGCCTATCCCATGCTCATGTTCTGTCTCTGTTTCTCAGTAATAAATAAATGTTAAAAAAAATTTTTTTTTAAATGCCACTAACTATATTCCCTATGCTGTACATTTTGTCCCCTTGACTTACTCATTCCCTAATGGAAGCCTGTACCTCCCATTCCCCTTCCATTTGCCTGTCCCTCCACCCTTGTCCCCTCTGGTGAATATCAGTTTGTTTTCTGTATTTGTGGATCTATTTCTGCTTTTTATTTGCATTTGTTTTATTTTTTAGATTCTACATGTAAGTGAAAATTGTTTGCGATTTCTCTCTTTCTATCTGACTTATTTCACTTTGCAAAGTATCCTCTAGGTCCATCCATTTTGTCATAAATGGCAAGATCTCGCTCCTGTTTATGGCTGAGTAATACCTAGTAACACTTCATTGGAATCTGACACATCGTTGTATTTTTTTTAGTTAAAACAGTTGTTTTTAAGGTTTTTTTAAAATGTTTATTTATTTTTGACAGAAAGAGACAGACCATGAGTGGGGGAGGGGCAAAGAGAGAGGGAGACACAGAATCCAAAGCAGGCTCCAGGCTCTGAGCCATCAGCCCAGAGCCTGACGCGGGGCTCGAACTCACGAACCAGGAGATCATGACCAGAGCTGAAGCTGGAGGCTTAACTGACTGAGCCCCCCAGGTGCCCCTTTCATTGGGGTTTTGATTTGCATTTCCCCGGTGATTGGTGATGTTGAGCATCTGACATAATGTTGAGATGGCAAAATACTACTCAAATCGACCTACGGATTCAACACAGTCCTTGTCAAAATCCCAGCTGGCTCGGGAGGGGGCCTGCCGCCTGAGTGGTTCCGTCAGTTGAGTATCCGTCTCTCCTCTGTTCTTGTGTGTGCATGTACTTACTCTCTCTCAAAATAAATAAACGTAAACAATGTTTTAAAATTACCAAAGAGGGGCGCCTGGGTGGCTCAGTCGGTTAAGCGGCCGACTTCGGCTAAGGTCATGATCTCACAGTCCGTAGGTTCGAGCCCCGCGTCGGGCTCTGGGCTGATGGCTCAGAGCCTGGAGCCTCCTTCCGATTCTGTGTCTCCCTCTCTCGCTGCCCCTGCCCCGCTCATGCTCTGTCTCTCCCTGTCTCAAAAATAAACAAAACGTTAAAAAAAAATTTTTTTTTAAATTACCAAAGAAACTAGCGAGTTCACAGCTAACAGGATTTGTGGCGTATCCAGTTCCCCAATTCCTGTCATTCATTCAAAACATATGTTTGAGCGGTTACTGTGCCGGGCACCGTGGGGGAGGGGTGGGGGGAAGGGACCTTGGGATTGGGACCCTTAGGCGCATGGACTCGTGGGCCAGTAGAAATCCTCGGGCCACTTCCACACAGGCTGATCCGGCCGGCGGTGGGAACGCAGGGGAGGGGCTTGTAACTTCCGTGGTCCGGGAAGGCTTCCTGGAGGAGGCGCCAAACTCAGCTCCCCAGGTTTAAGGAAGCCAGCCGTGGGGGCGGGGTGAAGTCCGGGCTGGGGGTGGTTGGGGGGGAGGGGCTCGCGGCCCTCCTCAATCTGGGAGTTGGGAAGTGGCCGCCGCCCGGGGGCGGGAGCAGTCCTCGGGTACCGCCGGAGGGGGGCGGCGGGTGGGCGCGTTAAAAGGTTTGGACGTCATCCCGGGGCACAGGGGAGTCGCTCAAGATTTCGCGACAAAGCGATGTCCTGAGGAAGGCTTCCGTGGCCGCGAAGGGAGCGCGGGAGGGCGGCTCCGAGGCGCGGGGGGCGGGGGTCTGGGCGGGGCGGGAGGGGCCGCTCGCCCCGTCGCCGCGGAGATGTCTGTGACGTCACACAGGTCCGGCCGCAGCCCCCCGCCCCTTCGGGGCTCGGCGGTGACCGCGCCGGGAACGAGATGGACAAGCCATTCAGAAGGTGAGTCTGCGGTGCCGGCCCGCACGCCCCGCGCGCCCGACCCTCGAATTCCGACCTGGGCGGCACTGAAGGAGCCTCGCCCGGGCCCACCTGGGTGGCGAGCCCATTGCCGGTGGCCCCGACCAGAGGGACGACACGCCCTCGCTACGTCGGGGGCTACTTTTCCCGTCCAGCCCCAGCCCCGGCAGGGGGGGCGCAGGTGCGGGGCGCAGGGGCCTGGCCGGGTGCGCCCTCCCCAACGCTGCTGGCCCCGCAGGGGGCCGCTAGAGCCGCGTGGTCCCGGGTAGGACGTGGGTGGGCTTCCGCCAGCAAGAAGGGGCCGAGGCAGCTGGGTCCAGATCCTTCCGGGGGGGGGGGGGGTCCGTGGGAGTGAAGACAGCCTTCCCTGGGGGGTTGGTGCCCCACCTCCTGGATCTGGAGTCCTTGCCTTGGAGACCCCCCCCCCCCCCCCGCCTTTTTCCCCTTATGGAGGGGCAGCCAGTCTTCCAGGAGTCAGGCCTGCAGGGCAGTGAGAGCCTAGTGTGTGGTGAGGACGGAGGTGGGGGGGGGGACCTCCATTTCCCCCAGGCGTGACCTGTGAGGGGTTAAGAAGGGGTGCCTCCAGCCTTCTTCCAATGTGGGGAGGGGTGGGGGCCGGTGGGCGCTGGACCATCTCTGCCCAGGGTCAGGGTCAGGGTGGGAGGGTGGCCCCGGGCTGACCCTGCTTTGCCCTCACACATGAAACAGCTTGGTGGACATGTTCCCCCTCCCCCTGCAAACCCACAGGAAAATTCTAGGACACCTGGGAATTACCCTGGGGTTCGTCTGCAAAGCTACACAGTATTTCTCCAAAATGTTATTTTAACCCGTAGTTTCCTCGAGGGCAACCTGATTTAAAATAAGAAATAAGGGGCGCCTGGGTGGCGCAGTCAGTTAAGCGTCCAACTTCAGCCAGGTCACGATCTCGCGGTCCGTGAGTTCGAGTCCCGCGTCGGGCTCTGGGCTGATGGCTCAGAGCCTGGAGCCTGTTTCCGATTCTGTGTCTCCCTCTCTCTCTGCCCCTCCCCCGTTCATGCTCTGTCTCTCTCTGTCCCAAAAATAAATAAACGTTGAAAAAAAAAATTTTTTTTTTTAAATAAAAAAAAAATAAATAAATAAAATAAGAAATAAAATCCCGAGGTCCTGTGCTCCAGGACCAGGAATTCTGTGAATTCCTTCAGTCTGAATAGCTGTTCTTATTTTGGCTGTAGAACTTGGTGATCTGATGGATTCTGATACCAGCCCAGGTGCTTTGGAGAGGTTGACTCGCAGATAAACAAGGTAAAATGAGAATTGGCTTCATCTGAAGCGTTTGTGTCCTCCCCCCCCCCCCCCCCCCCCCTTTAAAGCTTGGTCAACATTGTCTGGAATGGGAATTGTGATTTTTTTTTTTAAGTAATCTTTGTGCTTAACGTGAGGCTTGAACCCATGACCCCAAGATCAAGAGTCGCATGCTTCATGGACTGAGCCAGCCAGGTGCCCTGGAGTTATGTTTTCGCCTTTTTTTCAGTTGGCATAAGGAATATGAAAAAAAAAAAAAATCCACTGTCTTTCCTTTTTATTACAGCTCAGAATAATTGCACGAAAAAGTGGCCAAAATAATATCAAGTATGGTAGGAAGGTGTCCATCATAAAATCTAACACTGAGGGAGGGGAAAAGGGAAAAAAACCAACAACCCTGGGGCACCTGGGTGACTCAGCTGGTTGAGCGGCTTGATCTTGCGGTTTGTGAGTTCAAGCCCTACATTGGGCTCGCTGCTGTCAGTGCAGGGCTTGCTTGGGATCCTCTGTCCCCCTCTTTCTCTGTCTCCCCCCCCACTTGCACTCTCTCAAAAATAAGTAAATACTGAGCGTAACTGCTCAGTCGGTTAAGCGTCCGACTTCGGCTCAGGTCAGGATCTCACCGTCCATGAGTTCGAGCCCCGCGTTGGGCTCTGTGCTGACAGCTCGAAGCCTGGAGCCTGCTTCGGATTCTGTGTCTCCCTCTCTCTCTGCCGCTCCCCTGCTCATGCTCTGTCTCTCTCTGTCTCAAAAATCAATCATTTAAAAAAGTTAAAAAAGGGGTGCCTGGGTGGTTCAGTCAGTTAAGCGTCCGACTTCGGCTCAGGTCATGATCTCTCAGTCCGTGAGTTCAAGCCCCGCATCAGGCTCTGTGCTGACAGCTCGGAGCCTGGAGCCTGTTTCAGATTCGGTGTCTCCTTCTCTCTGACCCTCCCCCATTCATGCTCTGTCTCTCTCTGTCTCAAAAATAAATAAAAATAAACGTTAAAAAAATTTTTTTTTAAAGTTTAAAAAAACATTAAAAAAAGAACACCTCTGTGATTTGTGTACCAAAGTACAGACCCTCATGCCCCCACCCCCCACCCCATCATTTAAAGGGTAGGACCTGCAGGTACGTAAGGAGGATAATTTTCAGTCTCTGACTTCACTTTGTTTTTTTAAGCCTTTCTTTTGTTATTACAAACTTTTTTTTCAAATATTTTTGAGAGACAGAGGGGAGGGGGACAGAGGATCTGAAGCAGGCTCTGTGCTGACAGCAGAGAGCCTAGTGCGGGGCTCGAACTCCCCAACGATCATGACCTGGGTTGAAGTCGGACCCTTAACCGACTGAGCCACCCAGACACTCCTCTGACTTCACTTGAGACTATTACACTTGAATGAATATTTCCTGAGCACTGACCCTGGCCCAGGGACTTGGGCACGGAGATAACGAAGCCACGCCTAACAGGCATGTGTCTAAAGGACGTCGAGTGTGGGGGCCGCCTGAGGGGCTTCGTCGGTTAAGTGTCCAGCTCATGGTTTTCGCTCAGGTCACGGTCTCATGGGCTCTGCTAACAACACGGAGCCTGCCTGGGATTCTTTCTCTCCCTCTCTGTGCCCCTCCCCCCCCCCCCCCAAAATAAATAAATATAGAAAAAAGGGACATAGAGTGTGTGTATGTGTATGTTTTGGGGGTAGTGGTGTTTATACTCTGAAGAGCAACCCTCAACAGCAACATGAAAAAAAATATCACTTTTGGGGATGTGGAGTTTGAGGATTCTTTCAGAGCAAATTTTATTGCAAGGAAAGGGTGCCTGTTCTTGAACTAGAAACTGTTGATATTAATGAATATTGTTAAGAGATGACTTAAAAAATTTTTAAATGTTTGTTTTTGAGAGAGAGAGAGAGACAGAGCGTGAACGGGGCGAGGTCAGAGCGAGAGGGAGACACAGAATTTCAAGCAGGCTCCAGGCTCAAGCTATTAGCCCAGAGCCCGACGTAGGGCTCGAAACCACAAAGAATGAGATTGTGACCTGAGCCAAAGTTGGACGCTTCACCGACTGAGCCACCCAGGCGCCCCAAGAGACAACTTTTATTATTTTTGATTTATTTATTTATTTTTAATTTTTTTTTTAAACGTTTATTTATTTTTGAGACAGAGACAGAGCATGAACGGGGGAGGGGCAGAGAGAGAGGGAGACACAGAATCGGAAACAGGCTCCAGGCTCTGGGCTGTCAGCACAGAGCCCCACGCGGGGCTTGAACTCACAGATGGCGAGATCATGACCTGAGCCGAAGTCGGCCGCTTAACCGACTGAGCCACCCAGGCGCCCCAAGAGACAACTTTTAAAATGTGTTTTTCCTTTAAAGCAGAAAAGCAAAATTTACTTCAGTACTGAGATCAACTTAGTGGCCAACTTAGAACAAACCCGGTCCGAATTCTGATGACCCCACCGTGCTTCTTGGTGGTGGCGGATGAGGCCTCACCGTAATTTTTCCTCCTTTTTCCTACATCTTGAAAGTACACTCGTGGAACTCCTCTTGGCCGAAAGATCATTTTGCATGTGTTCTGTTCCTCCTTCCTGCAGACCGGCGTGTCTGCCCGTAGGTCCCCCGCTCGGGAGCTGGCTGTCTGAACCTCACCTTGCGTTTGTAGCCCCTGCTCCTGGACTCCAGGCAGGAACCTTCAGACCCAGTTTCATTCAGCTAGGCAGTGGGCCCGACCCCCCAGGGCCACGCTTCCTGGACGTGGCTCCAGGGGCGGAGTGACAAGGGGCTGGGGACAGGTCCCAGGGAGCTTGAAGCTAAGGTTAAGGAGTCCTGGGCCTGGACCGCCCCCTCTCCTGGCCCCCCCGCCCCCCAGAGGAGGTCACCCTAGTCTCTGGGGCTTTGGATTGTTTGGGGGAGGTCTTGGCCCATCATTTTTTTTCTTCTTCCTGCCTTGTTGGCCAGCATTTAACCTTGTGATTAGAAAAATGTAAAAATGGCTCTTCATTCATTCATTAAAATTTTTTTATTTAAAAATTTTAAGATGTTTATTTTTGAGAGAGAGCACAAGCAGGGGAGGGGCAGAGAGAGAGGGAGACACAGAACCTGAAGCAGGCTCCAGGCTCTGAGCCATCAGCACAGAGCCTGACACGGGACTCGAACCCACAAACCTCAAGATCATGACCTGGGCTGAAGCCGGACGCTCCACCGACTGAGCCGCCCAGCCACCCCTTTGCTCTTTATTATCCAGTGTTTTATTAGTACACTAAAACGTTCTATTTATAAAGCAAACATTGTAAAGCTTTGTTAGGAAAATTGGCCAAGCGTTCAATTTGTAGCAAATGTCAAATTACCACGTTGACTCTTAACCATCTGGCAGTTGGCAAATGGGAGCTGCTGTCTGGCCTGGGGCAGGGTGGCAGGTGTTAGTGGGTGGTGGTGTCACTGTAGCCACACTGGAGACCGCAGAAGCAGGGACACCTCTTGGAGGAAAATGCACCGCTGGGCGCCCGGGGGCTCAGTCAGTTGAGCGGCCGACTCCGGCTCAGGTCACGATCTCACGGTTCGTGGGTTCAAGCCCCGCGTCGGGCTCTGGGCTGACCGCTCGGAGCCTGGAGCCTGCTTCGGATTCTGGGTCTCCCTCTCTCTCTGCCCCTCCCCTGCTAGTGCTCTGTCTCTCAAAAATAAATAAACATTAAAATAAATTTAAAAAAGTAAAATTGTCCATGACCACCGGATATTAAAAAATATGCACTTGGCCGGGGCCGTAGCGGATGAGGGCGCCTGTGGGACGTGCGCACACACAGGCCTCCAGGAAATACCTGTTGAGCATCGGCCCCGTGGTCAGTGCTGTGCGAGGCTCTGGGGACGCGGCTGTGGACGGAGAAGCAAAAAGTCCAGGTGACGGAGTTCGAGTCGGTTGAAAGGGGCTGCCGATCCCAGAGAGAGAGCAGGAGGGCACGGAGATTGCTAGAGTGACCGGGACCAGGGAGAAAAATGCAGCGGTGGGTGTTGTGCGCCTGCGTGAGAAGAGGCGGCGTGAGCGGGAGGTTGGGATGTGAGCTGGGGGGCCTCTAGCGAGGCCTCGTGGGAGGGTGGCCTCAGCGGAAAGACAGGTTAGAAGTGAGGGGCTCAGCCCGTGCGGGGGGACCGCCAGCCGTGGAGGGGTGGACGAGCGGAGCTGGGAGGGGCCGGGAGGCCACCGGGGGCAGGAGGGATACTGCGTGATGCCAGCCAAGCTCTAACAGCGTTGCTCTGGGGCGAGGAAGTGGGGAGAAGCAATGGGATTCTGGGCTCATCGGGAAGCCGGCTGATGAACGGGACGTGGGTTTGGAAGGGAACGGGTCGGGGCGACGGGAAGACTGTAGCTTGCGCAGCAAGATCGGCAGAGCGGCCTGTGCCGAGCCTGGAGGGCTGCGGTGGGGCAGGTTTGGGGAAGGTCAGCCGGCTGACCTTGGACAAATAAGTTGGGAGAACCTGTTAGAGATCCGGCGAGGCCCGGCGGCGAGGCGCGGGCGTACGGAGCCGGGAGGTGGAGACCAGGGTCACCAGAGGCGGGGGTGGGGCCTCGGGGCCAGGGACGTGGGTGCAGGTGCTCGTGTGTGCACGCGAGTGGGCGCGTGTAGCTGGGCAGATGCAGGGTGGGCAGCGGCACTGAGGGTTAGAGCTTAACACCCAGGACTCGCTCGAAGGTAGGGATTTGGTGGCTCTCAGGGCAGAGGTGGTGACTTCTCAACTCTTCATTAGGAGATTTTCAAACATGCGGCCCAAGGGGACGGGCTGTCGTTCTCGCAGCTTCCCGGCAGGAAGGCCTTTTTTAGGACAAGCCCAGCACCGTCAGCCTGCCTTAGGCCTCACGCGCTCCCCTGAAATCATGAGCTTCCCCCACCCCCGGGAGCTGTGGGGGGACAGGCAGCGGCAGCCCTTGGGGTAAAGGGCCGAGCCTCATAGCCCTTACATCCTGTGGACAGATCACGAGATAGAGTCCTGCCCCGCCACGTGGACAAGTGCGTAGAAAGGAGCCCGTGTGGGGGCGCCTGGGTGGCTCAGTCAGTTGAGCGGCTGACTCTTGATTTCGGCTCAGGTCGTGATCCCAGGGTCGAGATTGAGCCCCACCCACATCGGGCTCCCCACTGAGCGTGGAACCTGCTTAAGATTCTCCCTTTCTGTCTCTGCCCCTCCGCCACGTTTCTTTCTGTCTCTCTCTCTCAAAATAAATAAACATGTAGACATTAAAAAAAAAAAAAAGCCTGCATGTCCTGGGGATACACAGGGTGGCCCACAGTCAGCATCTGGGGGACCTCGCGTATTTATTGTATAATGTTTAATGGTTGTTTTTTTTTTTTTTTTTTTAACCACGTGCACGAAATACCTTTTTGTTAAAAAGTACGTAAGAAGCCCTTTAACACGGTGCCAACCAGCTGGTCTAGAAAACATGGGGTTGGCACTGACCCTGGCCTGTACCTCCGTCAGAGAAAGCGAGGAGGAAAGAGGGGTCTGGTTCCTCTACTTGTTGTAATTTCACTTTTTTGGTACTTTTGTCTGCACTTGGCCTGGAGAGAGCACTGAGAAACAGGACGTGTTCCTTCGGAGTTCAAAGTTAAGTTGCTTTGGACGTGTCACAGGGACACAGGAGTCAACGGAACGAGTTCCGGCCAAAACGGGACTCAATCGCGTAGCATGTATGTAGTTATTATTTTTAAATGTTTTAGTTTTTTCGGTAATCTCTACGCTGAACGTGGGGCCGGAACTCACAACCCCGAGATCAAGAGTCACATACTCTTGCGCCCCAAAAATGAAGTCGTCTTTATTATAACCCAAGTGTAATTGAGTAAATCGATAAGCAGGTAGAAAAATCTCCCACGCGGAGGGAGCTCCGTAGACGCTCCCTGTCTGCGCGGGGGCATAAATCTCCAGTCGTTGAGTGTGGTGGCCGGCGTGACCGTGTCCCAGGAGGGCCGGGAGGGAGAAACCCGACAGGTGCCGTGCCAGCCAGGTGGCCACGGCGAGGTCCCCTGTAAAACTTCATGGTGACACCCGTCCGATGAGGGCACTGCCCCTCTGGGGGCGGCCTCCCCAAACCCACAGTCCTGGTGATTTCGGAAGAAAAACGTCAGCCGAATCCCAGTGGGGGGACATCTTATGAGACGGTCCTCAGAACCGTCCAGGTCATCAAAAGCGAGGAGAGCCTGAGGCGCTGTCACAGCCGAGAGGGGCCTAAGAGGATGTGGCCACCGAGTGGCCGCTGGATGGAATGTAGTGTCCTGGGTGGGACCTGGGGGCAGAAAGAGGAGGCGAAGTGAAAGCTAATGACATCTGAAGGAAATACAGACAGACTTCAGCTAATACTTAAAGAAATTGATTTTTTAAAAATATTTATTAACATATATTTTTGAGAGACAGAGAGAGGCAGAGCATGAGCAGGGGAGGGGGAGAGAGAGAGAGAGAGAGACAGAGAGACAGAGAGAGACAGAGACAGAATCTGAAGCAGGCTCCAGGCTCCGAGCTGTTTGTTAGCACAGAGCCCAACCCGGGGCTCGAACTCACCAACTGCGAGACCATGACCCGAGCTGAAGTCGGACGCTCGATCGACGGAGCCACCCAGACGCCCCTTAAAGAAACTGATTTTTGCTGGGAACCGTTCTAGCCTTGAAGATGCTAATGTGCCTTGTGCTTTAGGGTCTGTTTTTATCCTTTCCTGTTCCTCTGACCTCGGCCCGGAACTGGTGTGCCACGGAGCCTCCACTTTGGGAAGCGGGAGGTAGGCGTGCGTGTGGTGACTGTGGCGCTTCCCCTCAGGGCCTGGCGGTGCCTTCCCGCAAGGACTCTTGAAAGCCAGTGACATGAGACTCCGCGGAGGTAGGTTTGCAGCCCCTCGTGCTCTTGGTAAGTTGTTTTGTTTTTTGCTATTCTCGCTCTTCTTTGGCTGCCTGTTGTTTTTTTAACAACCTCACACTTGGGAAAAGCTCTCTGACTCGGGTGGGTCAGTCCCCATCCCGGGCTCACGTTCTTCCTCTGTTAAAGGGGGAGGAGGACATTTGAGCTGAGTGGGTGCCCCCCCAACAGTCTAGAACTTTCCGTGTCAATGAATGTGTGACATTTCCTTTTTTTTCCCCTACATTTATCTGTGCTTTATTTCAAAAGAAATTGTTGATAGTAGTTAGCGTAATAAAAATGAAAGCCTCAATTAAAGAATATATTTTCCTCGTAAAATAAGATATTCTTTTTTTTGTTTCTTTTTTTTTAAATATGAAATTTATTGTCAAATTGGTTTCCATACTGAATGTGTGACATTTCCAATGAGCTTGTTAAGACCGAGCTTCTCGGGGCAAAGGGGCTTTCCCCTCACAGAGGCGAAGCCCACGGGCTACACTCCCCACCACCAGCTGCCCGCGGGTTCCCTAAAACGCTTTCGGAAAACTCTAGATCTGTCTTGGGGAGGTAGCACCCACGGTGAAACCCAGCCCCGTTGGGACGCAGCTCTGACTCTGACAAATGTGTCCTACAGAGCGACCGCCATCACAGCCAAGGCACACAGTCCCACAGCTCCGGAAGGTTCCCTCCTGCCCTTTTGTGGCCAAGCCCTCACCCGCCCCCAGCAACCAGTGACCTGTGCTTTGTCCCTGTGAACTTGATGTTTTGTAGCGAAGTGAAAAGCCCACCCTGAGCAGCCCCGGCCATGGCTGGTCTGAGGTCCGGCCAGCCCGCCTGCATCAGGGCGGCATTTGCTAGCACCAGGGCCGGCTTCCAGAAGAGGTGGAGGAACACACCCCATCGCTTCAAGGTGCTCTCCTGCTCGCCGCCCCCTCCCCTGCTAGCGGACATGGGGGCAGGGCGGGGAGGGCGGGAGACCCCATGTGCCCCAGACCAGGAACCCTTGCTCTGGGCCCGCACCCTCTGTGGAAATGGTATTCTCAGCGGTTCTTGGTAACATCTTTACGGGGCTTCTCTTCTCAAAAGCAGGGGTGTTCAATCTCCTGTCCTTTGGGAGTCTGTCGATGAGAAAAAGCAAGAGCTGCTTTCTCCCAGCAGCCTGGGATTAGCAAGGAGGGTTCTAGAATATCTGGTGCCAGCCCCGGGTTCTTTGAGGGACCCTGAGCAAGCAAGGCCTGGCTGTTGTCTGGGCCTCATCTGTAAAGGAAGGGGTTAGGACGGATGGTCTAGTACCTTCCATGATCTTCTGGCTTTGGGTTTAGAATAAGTTCCAGGGTTCTCTCTCCCCGGTTAAATCCAGCTGCTGAATTCGCCCTCTTGCCACATTCCTGGTTCTACTCTTCCTATTCATGGCGGCCCACGTTTGCATTTTAGTCCCTCAGACCAGGGAAGTCCTTCTTGTCCACCCCCGAGGGCCGCCATCCGCCGAGTGTCCGGCGTGGCGGGAACCGTGGGCGTGGGTTCCCTCTGCCCCTTGCTCTTGAACGCTGAGCTGCTGTCCGCCTGCCTTCATCGAAAGGATTATTCAGCACCGCCTGTCTTTGTTTCTTTAAATTTCCCCAGGCCAATCACAAAAAGAATCACATGGACTTAATTGAAGGTATCTGGAGAGAGGTAGGTGATAGAATGGGCCAGCAGCCAGTCCCCTCACTTAGAGGACGGTGGAGCCCTCCCCAGATCCAAGTCCCCAGAACCAGCCACGGGCCGACCCTTCAAGGAGGACTTTGCAAGGAGAGTGGTTTGGGACCTGCTGTGTGTGCCCTTTTCTGGTTAAGAATGGAGTTACTATATTTGAGGAGGAGCTTCACTTTGATATTTAAATGGATGTTTCCTTCCCCCCCCCCCCCCCCCCCCCCGCAAAACATTTAAGTAAGAAAAAGACTCAAAGTAGTTTCCCCTGGAAGATTGACAAGGTCATAAATTTGAGTAATTGCAATCTCAAAATTAATTAATCTCTACCCCCGGCATGGGGCTCGAACTCACATCCTGGAGATCAAGAGTGGCACATTCTACCGGCTGGGGTAGATTAAATTCAATCGAAATTAAAATCAATCTCCATAATCAGTTCGGGGATGGCGAATATTTGGTCTCATGGTGCTTTGAGGCACCAGGTCATGCTGTCCTGCCATTCTGACCCAAACCATTCTAGCCAGGGGATAAACGTCCTATCCCCGCATCCCCTGGTTTGTAAGTTTGTATGGATGCTGTTGGCTGATTTGCAGGCCGAGACCATTAGCCTCCCCTACACGGGTACCCCCTCGGGCCTGGGCCTTGAGGCCATCGTGGGGGGGGGGGTCCCACGATGCTGGCTTTGTGAACTCCCAACAGTTCTGAGCGGTCTCTGAATCTGAAATGATTACCGTTGCCTACAGACTATGCTGTTAGCTATTTTATTCCCTGTTTTGGGGACTCCGTAACAGCATTGACTGTCCACAGAAGAAATGAGCTCTCTCGGGAGGTTTTCACCACCCAGGTGAGATGACCTCACGGGGGTCCCTGCATTGGCTCAGCCCCGGGGCCTTTTCTCAGGGTGTGACTGAAGCCCCGTCTGTGGTCAGTGAGAGGGGAACACCTCACCGGTCCTCACGGGGCCCTGGCAGAGCTGGGAGGGGGGGTGGTCAGTGCAGCGTTGGGAGTTACCAGGGGCGCAGCTCCCCACTGTCAGCTGGGGAAGTGACGACGGTCAGTCGCAGGGCCTTAGACTTTCCTGGAGACCCTTGCTGCCAGAGCCGCTTTGGCAGGAGGGTAAAAAGCTAGAGTAAGGAATAGGAAATTCGGGTACGAGGTCAGGTCAGAAATAAGGAAATTCGGGTCGAGGAATTCGGGTACGAGGTTGGGTATGCACAGTGGAGCCGTATGATAAGGGATCCGGAGAGTTCCAAGGCCCCCTGAGCCAGCGGTCACAAAGAGGCGGCCAGCTGCTGACCTGCACACATGGCCTTTGAGGACAGAGCGCGGGCACCTTTGAAAACCGTGACCACTGGACTTAAGTGCTCATCTCAACCTCTTTGGGCCGCCTTGGACAGCCCTTCGAGTGGGGGTGGTGGGTGGTGAGGGGCACGTGTCTGCACCCGTTGGTCAGGGAGCCTGAGGCAGGCAGGCCAGGAACAGGACTCTGGGAGGGAGTGAGCTCAGACAGCGCCCTCCCGGGCCTCTGGTGGTGTGGACCGGCCTGTGCACGGCACTGGGATAAGGGCTTTCAGTTATGGGGCTCAGATTGGGCCCCCAGTGATGGTGGACCCTCAGGTCTTTTGGATGCTATGGGGTATCTAATGCATTTTTTATTTTTTATTAAAAAAATTTTTTTTAATGTTTATTTTTCAGAGAAAGTGAGCGAGCAGGGGAGGGGCAAAGAGAGAGGGACACAGAATCTGAAGCAGGTGCCAGGCTCTGAGCTGTCAGCACAGAGCCTGACACGGGGCTTGAACCCACGAACTGTGAGATCATGACCTGAGCTGAAGTCAGATGCTTAACTGACTGAGCCACCCAGGCGCCCCAATTTTTTATTTTTTTAATGTTTATTTTTGAGAGTGAGTGCCAGCTGGGGAGGGGCAGAGAGAGAGGGGGACAGAGGATTCCAAGTGGGCTCCGTGCTGTCAGCACAGACCCCAAGGCAGGGCTCAAACCTGTGAACCGAGAGATCGTGATCTGAGCCAAAGTCAGATGCTTAACCGGCTGAGCCACCCAGGTGCCCCTATTATTTATTTATTTTTAAGTTTATTTATTTTGAGAGAGAGATCGAGTAGGGAAGGGGCAGAGAGAGGGAGAGACAAAGTCCCTCAGCGCAGAGCCCGACGCGGTGCTCGAACTCACAAACTGTAAGATCATGACTTGGGCCAAAATCGAGTCGGACGCTTAACTGATGGAGCCAGCCGGGTGCCCATCTAATGCATTTTTAACAATTGCAAGGCAGATATGCAAAATTTGCCACCATCAGTGATGGAAAGGGGAACTTCTGCGCGTGAGAAGTGTCTGGTGCTTTACCCTGGTAGAAATTGCTAATTGGCTCAGAAATAAATGATGTCGTCAGTTTTTAGATCCTCACGACGGCCAGTCTTCGGAAGATACCCCCAGCCATTCTGTCTACGGTCTCAGCACCTGTTGTCCGGGCGACGTGACCTGTACTGTGCCTTCACACGCACCGAAGTCCAGGAGGCCAGGAGAGGTCCGCGTAGAAGATCCTCTCTCCTCAAAACTCCCAGACCGCCTCCTCAAAGCTGCCAGCTGGGGCCCTGCGTCCCCGGAGGCCGACGACGTGGACATGTGGCCTGTCGAGGCCAGCGGCCCTGAGGCGCCAGGGTGGCCAGCCGGGCCGTCCGGAGCCCCAGAGGACCGGAGAATGACGGAGGAGGGGTGGCCCAGGGCAGCCGGTCCCCTCCTCCCCGCCGCGGAGCCCTCTGAGCCCGGCAGACACACGCAGGGCAGGACCGGAGGGTCCCGGCCGCCTCCCAGACGTGGGAGTGAGAAGGACAAGGGGCCCAAGCTCATCCTCTTCAAGAGGAAACTGGAACTCTTACTTGCAGAGCCCGAGAAAAGGAAGAGGAAGAGGCAGTATGTGGCCTAGACCGAGGTGAGCGGAGTTGGCTCGGGAAGGAGGTGCCCGTTGGCCAAAGCCAACGCTGACGGACTCGTATCAGTGAAACAGTTGCCCTTTGTGTGTCTTAAACAGTGAACACCTGGGTGCCCACCTGTTTGCTTACAAACGGGTTTCCGGTGGAGGAAAGGTCCCACGTGGTCCTCGTGGAACCCGCTTCCCGAGTCCGAGCATTTCTTGACTTTTACTAAATATTTATGCGTTGGTGAAACAATTTGTTTAAAAAACCTGAATTCGTGGTACCCGTTGTTCTCCTCCCTGCTGGCGCATCTGCTGAGGGGGGTGGGGGAGTGGGCAGGAGTGGGGGATGGGGTGGACAGAGGAGGGGCTCTGGGGGTTGCTGACACAACAAGGTAAGAATATTTAGGATAACACACCGGTGGATTCTGGTGTGAACTGCCCACCCGGCACCTTGACCAGCTGCCTCCGGTGTCCCCGTTTCCGTTCCTCTGTCACTGTGTTCACAAAGGGTTTTCTGAGCAGTTGGTTTTGGCTGTTGACAGCGTCATGGTCTTGATGTGCTTTTTTAAATTTATAAATGTTTATTTTTGAGCGACCGGGGCAGAGAGAGGAGACAGAATCTGGAGCAGGGTCCAGACTCTGAGCTGTCGGCACAGAGCCTGACGTGGGGCTCGAACCCACGGACTGCGAGATCATGACCTGAGCCAACGTCGGACGCTTGACCGACTGAGCCACTCAGGCGCCCCCTTCTTGACGTGCCATTTGAAAACAGTGGGGTGGCAGTGGCTCTCTTACCCTTTCCCAGCTTCTGGGCGTTTGCTCACTGAGCCTTTTATTCCCCAGCAGGCATGAACTGAGCACAAGCCTGGCGCCAGTGCCGGGTGGCCGCTGCCCACACGCCCCGGGACCCCCAGGACCGTGCTGTTCCCAAGTGCCAATAAAGGGAAGCCCGAGGAGAAGAGCGCTCATTCCTGCGGGTGGGCGGGGCGCCGGGGTGTGAGGTGGGTAACAGGGGGCCGGCCCGGGCACAGGCCCGCCGCTGTCCCGGCTCCGGGGCCCTCTGGCCTGTGTGCCAGCGCGGCTCGCTAAGGATGAGTAGCGCCGTGGCCACTCTTCGGCCCGACCCTCCCGACTGGACGGTGAGCGGGTGGTCCCAGAGGTGGGGTCCCCCACCCCCCACCGAGGCCCCCACAGGCCGAGCTTGCAGTGGGGCGAGGCTCAGAGGCCCTGGGGCCCAGGATGGTCACACTGGGCTTTCGGGGGGTGCAGCGGCTCCCGCTCAGGGCCTCTGGGCTGGCGTCCGTCCTCCCTGTTCAGGAACTTGCTCTGTGCCGGGAGGGCACGGCTGCTCTCGTGCTTGGGACCCTCACCTGTGTGTGCTGGGTGGGCAGAGGAGGTAGGCAGGACAGACGCCCATGGCGGCCTTTCTGTGGGCTCCCCTCATCCGTCCTTGGGCCTGGTCCCAGCCTATAGCTCTGTTCGGGAATACCGCTGCAGAAAAACTAAGAAACCTTATTTATCGGTTCAGAGAAGAACATTTAAAACGGACCTCAATTTTCAATCAAGTAGAACTTTGGACTGCAAGGCGGCTTTCCCAGGATCCCTGATAGACCATTCCAGAACCGGGTGGGGAGGAGACTGGTGGCCAAGCCCTGGGGATGTCTGGAGCCTGGCAGTTGCCCAGAAGAGGTCGGGTCGGCGTCAGGGGCAGGCGCCTAGGCACCCACTCAGACCCGGCTCCTCACCCGGCTGGTGGTTGAGCCCTGCTCATGGGGGGGCCCAGCAGCAAGAGTAGGCTTTTGTCATTGGGGGGGCGGGGGGGGGGGGGCCTGTGCTCAGGCTCAGCTGGTCACTGATCAACCCTGGGAGCTGCCATAAGGCACTCAACCCAGTTTCACAAGGAGCCCACACGCATCACGTCCGGTGTGAACAGCGAGCAGTTCGTGGGAACCAGCTGCTTCCCTGGGGTGTGGGGGGGGTAGACACGGGATGGGTGCCGGCTGGCTGGGGGCGTCGGCACCCTCACGTGACACAGAAACCACCCGAGGGGTTGGGAGCAGGCCCAAGCCTGCAGGGTGCTAAGTCAGGACGGCCAGAACTGCTCTAGGCACGGGGAGTTGTCTTGGTGTCTGCAAAGGGCCCCCACTTTCCACGCCGGGAGGAGAGGGGGACAGAAGAGGCGAGAGCCGGATCGTGCTTAGTGTTTTATTCCCGAGCAAACCAGGCTACGGACCCTCCCAAGCACACAACCGAGTCCTTCCTCTTCCCACCATCCCGTCCCTCAGCCTCCAGTCCGCTTCCTCCAACCTCGAACCAACGACTTTCCTGTGACAAGTCCACTCCTTCCGAACGGTTTAATGGCAAAGAAACGTTAAATAGTTACTACAGAAAAGGGACCAGGAGTCGGGTTTCACTCCGTGCAGAGGACGGCGACGCCACGCTCGTAGAAGCTACGTGGATCCTCCTTGGTGGCGATCTCAAAATCGACCGTGAAGATGAGGTCCGCACGGGTGAAGTTCAGGTAGACGGGCAGGGTCACCTGGGGGAGAGGGCAGGGCCTTACTGCCAGCCTCAGGAGAGGCAGGACGCCGCGGGCATGGTGGACAGTGGCCCTGGTGACGGGGCGGCTTGCCTCCGCGTGACCCTGGGGTCCTAGTGACGAGCTGGCCCCGGGGGAAGGGGGCCGATGGCTGCACCTGATCACTCGCGGCTGTGCGCACGGCCCCTGCCAACCCCAGGACAGGAAGGGGCCACTTACTACGTTAGCCTTTCTCTCTGCGTTGGTCTGCTTGAGCCAGCGCAGCTGCGTCAGAGGGAGGACCGTGGAGATGGCGTGGGACAGCGACAGCTTGTTGTTATTGCACGTGGCCCCCTGGAGCTTCAACCCTGCGGGGAGAAGTCAGGCCCCGTCACCCGTGGGAAAGGCTGCCCGAATCTGTGACACCGCGCCCGGCCCTGGAGTACTGCCTCCCGCAACCTCAGACACGGACTGGGAGCCACGCCGGCACCCAACCTGGACCCCGACTCACCCGTGACCCCAAAGCTGCAGGCATCGAGGGTGGCACTCTGGGACGTGGTGACGTTGACTTCCAGGCAGAGCTCCTCCAAGGACCAGCTGTTGGCCTGGGCCACGTACTGCCTGGTGGCGGTGATGTAGGCCTCGGGCACGAACAGGCCGCCCAGGCACACGTGGATGTTCTGCGGGAAGGAGGGGCCCCCGTGAGCGGTGAGCACCAGCCACAGGGGATCTGTGCCTGTCCCCGAGCGGCCCCGGGGCTGCCCCTCCCCCGCGCCACTTAGGAGCCGCTCCCCACCTTCAGCTCCTTCGCGCCGCCAGACGCAGCCGCCAGAGAGATGTTCTGTAGCTGTTTGATCCTCTCGCTGAAGTCGGCCACCCACTGGATGACGGTCATGCCCGCAGGCACCGTGTAGTGGGACCAGCTCCGAGGCAAGATCCCTGCGAGCGAGGTGACCCAGGCTCGGTTCTGACATCCCCGGCACAGGTGCTCGGACCTGCCAGAGCTCGCCTGTTTCCCCAGCTGCGCCTGCGCGCAAGCACTCCGCCCGCCCCCTCCCCACACCACGTCTCCTGTCCTGGCTGGGCCCGCACCACCTCTGCCCTGCTCAGTCCAGTGTGGCTGACGGGGTGTACATGGAGGACCCCAGTGGCCCCAAGGGACGCCGCAGCTGCTAACCCCCATCACGGAAGGGGCTGGGCATCGCCGGCAGGTCAGGCTCTTGAGACATCTGGGTGCTCGCTCCCTGTATCCTTCACGCCCCCCACTTTTCCTCTGTGGTGGCCACCCTCCTAAAGATGGTGAAGATCTTAGGGAACGTTCAGGGCCCAGCAAGTAGGGAAAACAAATCCTTGGGCCCTTCGAAGCCTGACCCCCAGCTGCCCTCACAGGGAGGTCTGTGCAGATGGCAACGTGTGCGAGGCCGGGCGGGACCTGCCGACGCCAGAGGGCAGCAGCCACCTGGCCCCGGTGCGCCCTGCTCGGCGCCCTGCTCGGCGGACATGGGGGGCCGGGCCCCAGGGCGCGCCCGGGAGGGCCAGTACCTTTGACCAGCTCGTTTATGAGCGTGCGCAGGTAGTTGGTCTGCTTCTTCTTCCCTTCACACACTTGGACGACGTCCGCAAGGTCCTGGCGAACGTCCTGAAGTAGTTTAGCCCCCATCTTCACTTCTCTCTCAAAGAACCTGAACAAAGGGTCCTAAAATTGTTCAAAGACACGGTAAGGCCAGGGTGAAGGGGAGAGTCAGGGAGAGGCCCCCTCTGCCATGGGAGGGAGGCCCGTCCACACCAGGTCCCCCGCGGGGAGCCCGGGAGCTCACGGCTTCGCCTGAGCTTGCCCTGGGCCCGGGCCGTGGGCGAAGCTGGTCGGAAGCCTGCCACGGGCTGGGCCCTGGAACCACTGGCCTAGCGTATGCGGACGGACCACCTCGTAGAGCGCTTCTGGCCAGCTTCACAGGGTCGCCCCTCTCGCCCGAACCTGGGCCCAGGGGCCCGCTGGGACTACACTGAGCTCCGTCCGTCCAGCCCTCCGGGGCCACAGCCGCCAAGGGGCAGCCCCGCCCACTGCCGGCACCTTGATGTTCTCCACCGTCCGCTTGAGGTGGCTCAGCGTCTGGGGGATGAGGTGCAGCCAGTTGGACGCGGTGGTGTGCAGGGTCCTCATCCAGGCGGGCCGGCCGTCGGACGTGGAGTCCGTCCTGGCCTTCTTCTCCGTCTCGGCGTAGGCCAGGTCATCCTCGTCCTCCAGCATCTGCATCTTCAGCATCTTGCTGATCATGTCCACGCCTGGGCCGCAAGCCCACCGGTGACGGAGGGAGGGGGACGGGCGGGAGATCAGAGGAAGAAGGATTTGAATGCAGAGGCCACAGAACACGTCTACCCGTGAGGTACGAGCGAGGACGCGTTTCTGAAGCTCAGAAAGCGGCCGGGTCAAAAGATGAGGTGGCAGATGCAGTGGAAAACTACCGCCACATCCGGTCACGGCTGCTGGGGCTGAACCAGCAGCCTGAGCGCCAAAGACGAGAGCGAGGCTGCTCGAAGACTCGGAGTTCACTGTGAGGCTGGCAGAGCCCCAACCGAGGCTGCAGAGGGGTGGGCTCTGGGGCATGCCAGGCGCCAGCCAGGAAGGGTACTGCGCTGCTGACTCCGTGTGCCCTGGGCCGTCTGCCCCCCTGCTCCACCTCAAACACCAGCCCCGTCCCCGTTAAAGCCTGGCCTCACCCCCGCCCTCACAGGGTCCCGGGGTGCTGGAAGTCCAGTTCCTGAGCGGCACTGAAGGCCGGACCAGAAGGGACAGGCCGGCACGGGCTCCCATGGGGGGTGGGCAGCAGCCAAGCCTTCAGTGCTACCTGAAGGTGGGACTGGGTGTGACCAGCAGAAGGCTGGAGTGACGGCGGGAGCTTGTTAGTACAGGGACAGGGAGGGCATTCCGGCCAGCCAGGGTGAGTGACAAATCCTACAAACCAGTCCCCTGTCATGGGAGCCAAGTAGGGCTCACAGCAGGTGCCCTGGTTGTTAATACCCTACGTGATCTCATCTCAGTACAGGCTGTCGTACAACAGAGCACTCGGGCCCAACCCTGGACCTGCCAGGACCTGCCCTGCACCGAGGCCTCGAACTCGCACAGCAGGCCAGCGTCTCGTCTCGGTGGCTTACAGGACCTCTGCCGCCTCGTGGGGGTGGGGTAGCCTGGCATGCCTTCAAAGTTGTCCTCAGAGAGCAAGCCTGGTAAGTAGGGGTTCTTGTGCAGAGCTGGGGAGATGGCCCGAAGGGAACTGTCTGATCCTGTCCCCTCAGCTAGCTGTGTGAGTTTGGGGAAATCACAAGTTCTTTCTGGGCCCGGTTCCCATAAAGAGAAGTCTGGGTTAGATCAGCTGTTCATAAGTTTGCAGACACAGCAGCTGCCCGGAGGGCTTGTTGGAGCAGGTGGCTGGGCCCCCACTTCCCACTGCGGAGGTCTGAGGCAGGTCCTGAGAATCTGCATTTCTAAGAAATTCCAGTGAGGTTAATGCTGCTGAGAACCATACTTTGAAAACCTCTGCATTAGCTATTTCTTGAACACTCTTGGGAAAAAAAGGAGAAAGAAAAAGATTCTAAGAAGTATCCTAATAAAAACTAACGGTTTTAAAACTTCACATAATACCAGGTGCCTTTTGACTCTTTCAGGCAAAACAGAAGAAATCATGTCTGAACGTAAGCTGATGCCCTAGATGTAACTTCTGGACCTCATTGACCGAAACACCAAGTTTTGTCCAGACCGAGCCTAGACTGCAGGGGAGGCCCCAGGAGGGGCCAGGATCGGAAGGGCCAGCGGAGGGAGGGGGCAGGCCGAGGCCTGAGGCCTGACCTGGTCGGCACAGGGAAGGGGCTGCCCGTGGGGTACCCACCCTGGGTAGTGAGCAGGACTCTCTCCGCGTTGTTGGGCAGGCCCAGCCAGGAGGGCGTCTGCGTGTCGGGGAGCAGCTCCACCCACTGCACGAACTCCTCTCGCCTAGAAAAGCAGCACGTTGGGAAATGCCACCCCGGGTGACGCCGGGGACTGCCGGGCACGGCTGGGGTCTGGGTCACAGGAGGTAGGCTTGTACCTGATGCCGTCGGGCATTTGAATGTCTTTGTGCCCGTCGACCTTGCAGGCCAGCTTAAATTCACTATCGAAACTCTTCGTCGTGAACAGACGCTCCAGGAAAGTGTTAAGCAGACGCTGATCGAACTCGTTGTCCACCCGCCCGCCGTAGATGGACTGGGCCATCAAGGTCTTCAGTGCGGACCACGGGATCTTGTCTGGCGAGATGTTCTGCCTGCCCTGTGTGAGGAAAGCTGGGTTTGTGGGGGCAGGTCGGAGGGGAACCGGCACACCGGGTCCCTCTGTTGGTGGGGCGAGTCCTTCCTCACACCCACATCAAACACGACCCCTGCCGTCGGCCACCACAGCCGCGCGCGCTCCCAAGCGTCCCCTCCCATCTGACACGGCAGCCTGCACTTGCCTTTGCCGTGTCATCCAGCCACGTGTCTACCGTGTCGCAGGCCGACCGCAGGTCAGACTCCCCAAATTCATACTTCTTTGACCACCCCAGGGGTGCGTATCGTAAGCGTTCTTGGATGATGGCGTGGAACCAGGCCAGCAGGAAGTATAAGCGAGCACGCTCATTGGGAGACTGGATGAGGAAGGTTATCAAAGACGGAACCCTTAGAAAGCAACATCCTTTCCAAGAAAACAGTGCAGCTTCTCTAACAAAGTTTTAAGAAGAGCTTTTTGGGGGAGCCCAGGGGGCTCAGTCCATTGAGCATCCGACTTGGGCTCAGGTCGTGATCTCGCGGTTCGTGGGTTCGAGCCCCACGTCGGGCTCTGTGCCGACAGCTCAGAGCCTGGAGCCTGCTTCCAATTCTGTGTCTCCCTCTCTCTCTGCCCCTCCCCGGCTTGTGCTCTGTCTCTCTTTCAAAAATAAAAAGAGTTTTTCACCCTGAACCACACTGAACTTTAGGGCTTCTGACGCAGTACCGTTAACACTAATACCATTGCTAGAAATGAAGTGCTACTTTTCCTGTTAATTAAGATGTAATCCAATAACACTGTAAAGATAAATTATTCAACTGTAGAAAATGATACAGAAGACAAATCTAAAATGGTCAGAAAAGGGGGATTATAGCACATAATGAAACAGTACTTCAGAATTCCTCTCCTCCTGCCCACGAGCTTGGTCTTTGGCGCCTCAGAGGGCACTGCCCAGCCTCAGGGGACCATGGTCAGGAGCGCAGGATTCTCATTTACCCCGGACCTAAATCTGGGCTCTGGTTAGAGCTGCACTGGGGGCGTCTGCTCTCCTGGGAGCCTGGCCGTCACACCCTCACAACAGGACACCGTGCAGGCATACTTTTCAATCTGTTCACAGGAGGGGAATTTTGCCTACAGTTAAGTAGTAAAATTTCCAGGGTTATTAGCCATTCTGGTGTTTCTGGGAGACGTGAGGACCCACTTCCGAATTTGCTGAAGGGACCTGGTCTCCTGGGCTTGTCCGGAGAAAGTGCACCAGGAGAAAGGGACACTTACCTTGCAAATGCGGGAGACGGGGATGCTGCTGAATGTCCTCAGCATGTTGGCCTTCACCCCCGGGGGTGGCTCAAACACGAAGATGCGGCCTGCGCGGAGCAGGTTCACGGGCACCTGAGGAAGACACTGTTCCTGTCAGTGCCCTGGTTAACTGTGTGCTTCGGCTCTACACACACACGCACGCACACCCACGATTTCAGGACAGAAAGATGGCAAACCAGCACTCAGAGCAACATGCCGAGCACACACCTTGGGGTTAATCTCCATGGTGAGGAACAGCCGGAAGCAGGCGTGCGGCTGCAGGGAGTGAAGCTTCTTCTCCAGCTGCATCAACCACCCCGGGGCCAGGTGCACGTTCTTCAGCATCACCCACCTGCACGAAGCAAGAGCCACAGCTACACTTCACGTTTCCGCTCTGGATTCTTGGGAACCGAGGCTCTTTCCCACAAGACAGGCCTACCTGCCGGACTTGACGGCTGTATTGATGGCTTTATCTGCTTGGTTGAAGCCTTCGGCCGAGCCTGGTGCCAGAAAGCTTAGTGTCAGCACGGCAGGCTTGGACTTCAGTGTCCACCGTGAATTCTGAGGGGCTTCAGCCCGAAAAACCCACCAAGTGCCCTTACCGATTGCGATTGAAGTGATCTGCGTGTTCTGTTCTGCTGCAAGGTCTTCGACATGCCCGCTGGCGTCATACCCAGGCACAGAGCACATCAGGACAGGAGTATTCGGCTTTACCTGCAGATGCAGAGGTCAGAACTAAGACCGGGAGTCTGTGGAGAGGAGAGGCCTGTGGGGCGGGCCTTGCGAAGATTCCCCCGGCCCCAAGGTGCGGGGGCTGGGAGCCGGCCAGGGTGGGAGTCTAGCAGATGTATGGCCTAGGGGCTGGGGCAGGTGAGGCCCACCCGAGCCTGCTGGGAGCCAGAGCCGCACCTCTGTGTCCACGATGTGAGTCAGGTCAAGAGGCTGCTCCATGATGGACATGAAGGACTCCCCGAGGTTGGTGGAAACAAACATGTGGGCCATGGCCAGCAGACGATCAGGGCGGAAAGCCTGAATCAGGAGCAGGCGGTGGATGGCGTGCCCGATGGGTGCTGGAACGAGGCATGTGGAGGGTTGCGGGGAGGACACAGCCCAGACTGCCCCACTGGGACTGGTCTGGCTACAAGTCCCCGCTCGGATGACAGCTCAGAATCATGCCACCACCTCTGGTCTTCTCTGCCCCAAGGAGAACTGCCACCCTCTCCTGTCTTCAGTGAAGCCCCTGGACACACCTGTGCTCACGTCTACCACATGGGCCTCTCTGTGGGCACGGTGGCAGTTACCAACTTCACGTGACTCCACCGCCACCCATTTGTCGTAGGCAGAACACAGATCCTGAGCCGTCTAGAGAGGATCACAGCCACCGCCAGCCCTGCCCCTGCTGCCCGGTGGCCGTGGAGACCCTGCCCACTGGCCCGAGGCGGGCTAGCACAGGGCCTGGGGCACTACACTCAGAACTAGCCAATCTCTCCCTTAACATCGGGCAATGGTCTTCCTACCGGTCTCTCTTGGTCTTTAAGCGAGAGTGGGAACACGAATGAGGACCTGAAGATTTTACACTGAGACACTTATTTTAGGAATTGGTGACTTTCTCGGAGGTGTCCCTTCACTCAGGCGGCAAAGCCCAATTTTACATTTGGGTCCAGAATGAAAACACCAGGGAGGCCTTGATGCGGGCTTACTTGAGGGGGCTTCTTCACTCCAGAGGTACGGGACCGTCTGCTCTGGGGAGCTGCTGTCCAACCAGATGCCAAATTGCTGTGGACACAACGGGAGAAGCGTCGCCACGGAGCACAGCCCATTTTTGTGGGCAGATTAGTTGGGATGACTACATCAGATGGCTGACGTGTGCGCACGACACATGCAATTCTTTACTGCCAACTTCCTGGGAAGAGGCTGGGACGCATTCAGAACACTCACCTCGTCGGCCTGAACCTTTGCAATCAGATCTTTGAAGGCAGGGAGACAGCTCAACCTCACAACGGCCTCGGCCTGCTCCACGGTCAGGCCCTGGATCTTGGGCGTCGAGCCAGCACTCAGGACGATCTCCTTCCCTCTCAGGAAGTGCTGGAATTCGGCGTCGTAGGTGGGCTCCCTGGGAAGGGGGCAACGAGTTAGCAAGGGTCTCAGATTCACTTCTGCACTCACTAAAAGAGTGGTAATAGCAAAGACTTTTTTCCTCTCTTTAAGCCCTTAAGATGCTAGTAGACAACCTACAAAATGACAGTGCCCTGCGGGGACAAGTGCAGCAGGGCGGCGGCCTTACCCGATGGTGCCCTTCAGTTTGATTCGGGCCAGCAGCATGGCGAAGGTGATGTGGTCCTGGTGCAGCATGCCTCTGGCCACCCGGTTGAACGCCACCTGGGGACAAGAGCGGGAGACGCTGCCGTCCCCGGAGAACGACCTCCCACCTTCCCTCCCTGGGGACAGCCAAGCGCCGGGCTCTCTACCTGGAAGAGGTCCTTCGTGATGATGGAGAGGCGCTGCGTGTGGTCTGTGATGCCCTTGAGGTTCGGGTTCTCGTACAAGACGTTGTGGTAAATGTCCAGGAAAAACTGGAGGGAGTACTGGTACAGGAAGTGGATCTGAAAGGAAGCAGCGGGCGACGGCCATTAGGCGGGAGGGCACAGAGCGAGCGCCATCCCGCGGCGGGTGGCTCCCGCGGTCACCTGCTTCAGGGACTCCATGGTGAAGTAGATGCTGCTGCAGGCGGTGGACAGCGGCAGGTACTGCTGAGACACAGTCTCCACCTCCTGCATGACGATGTCCGTCTCCTCCACTTTCCTCGTCACCTCGGCCGCCTCTCTCTTGAGGTTCTCCAGGGTCGTTATGATGGTGTCGTCATCCAAGATGCGTCCTTTCACCTCGTTCAGAGCTTGCAGCAGAGACTTCTCGAGCTGGCGTAAACGCAGCTGGAACTCTCCTGAAACGGTCACAACATCCAGAGTCTGCACCGCTTGCTTCTTCCAGAAAGAGAACTCCCCTGAGTGTCTGAATAAACCTGACACGTTCTAGAACCTTAATTAAAATTTTAGCCCCAAGGGGTACCTGGGTGGCTCAGTCAGGTCACGATCTCACGGTTTGTGGGATCGAGCCCTGCGTCGATGGTGCGGAGCTGGCTTGGGATTCTCTCTCAAAATGAACTTGAAAACAGTAAAAAAAAGTTCAGCCCCCCCGCCCCCCCCTCAGGGGTGCCTGGGTGGTTCAGTCTTAAGGTTAAGATCTGACTTTTGATTTTGGCTCAAGTCATGATCCCACGGTTTGTGGGTTTGAGCCCCGCGTCAAGCCCCTAGCACCAGCTTGGGGTTCTCGCTCTCTCCCCCTCTGTCTCAAAAGTCAATAAACTTACAAAGAAAGAAAGGAAGTTCAGCCCCCAGCTTGCTCCAAGACTCCCAAAGCTACAGAGCCAGAAACATACCTTGAAGCTTAAGAAGATCGGAACGCTTTTCGTCCACATCAGGCCTTTCTGCCTTAAGTACTTCATTCAAACACTGACTCTGCAAGCTGCTGCGGGTGACCGTGAAGTTGACAAAGGTAACGCGGGAACACAGGTCTGGCGGAAACTCCACCTGCCACAGGGGTAAGAGAACAGTCCGCTTGGTCACCGGAGCTGCGACACAGAGCACCGCCACAGATGTGAATCCCAAGTGCCCCGGTCCTTACGGTTGGATCTCGGGTGGACAGGAAGATGACAAATGATGGTGACAAGTCTATATCCTGGTCGCCGAGGGTAATCAGCACTCTCCCCCCAGTTCGCCGAACTTCGCGGTTCAGTACTGGATTCAAAACCGGATCGTAGCTTTCCACATCCTAGACGCACACACAGGAGGTTTCACGGTTGGGGTTTTACAACATGTATCTTCACCCAAATAACTGTTTTGACGCTGACCTAACCAGACGAACACACCGCAGAAGCTACCCAGCCGCTTAGACCTCCCCATCCAGTACGGCAGCCACCAGCACCCGTGGCGGCCTGATTTAAATACAAAATTCAGTTCCTTAAGCGTATTGGCCACACGTGTCTACCACCATCCTGGATGGCACAAAGCAGAACATTGCCATCAGTGCAGAAAGTTCTAGTGGACGGTGATGACAGATAAACACTTTCTTTTGGATTCGCTTTTTACAGAACAATTGTAAAGCTTTATCTTTTTTCTGACATTAAAGGAAGTCTTACAAAGGTAAAAAAACTACCACTGTTCGCATCACGTAACCTAGTTTTGTTCCACACCAACGGCTGGATGCACACACCTGCACCAGAAGGGGGTTCCCGAACCTCAGCGCACTCTCCAGGTTCTTGCGGAAGGCATCGTCTAAGAAGCTGGTGCGCGTGATCTTGCGGTCCTTGTACTCATTCATGATGAATTCTGTGGCCTGGCCAGAGGGGTCGATGATCAGCGGGTACCTGAGGGTGAGGCACATGAGTGCAGGCTCGAGGAGCCCACAACAAGACGACGGGAAGGTTGTTCCCACTACTCAAGTGCAGCTTCCAGACAACCGTAACAAATCCTTGATGCTGAAGCCTTCCGGAAGCACTTCTGCAAGCAGCTAACAGAGTCATGCACTCTCTGGAGCAGGGCCAGAGTTACAAGCTCTTTCTCTGCTGGGACACAGGTTCTTCTCTAAGCACCCAGCACGTGCTTTTCTCCAGGTGCTGAGTGCGCTCTGCTAGAATTACCGTTCTGTGTACTACTGCCCTTCCAGAACCAATGCTCAGCAGCACCTACCGCTAACAGGTACAGACGGCTCAAGCCGCCAGGGACCCTGGCAAATAGCAGACACAGCTTAATCCTCAGGAGAAGCCTATGAGAAGGTACTGAGAGCACGTCTGTTTTACACGTGAGGAAGATGGGGCACTAAGAGGCTACAGGGATTTGTCCAGAGTCACGTGCATGACCAATTAGTTTTTAAAAATCATAATGCACACAGGTGCTTGTACAAAATCCAGAAGCTGCAAAAGGGCGTGCGGTGAGAAGAACCGCCTCCCTCCTCTAGCTTGTTACCAGTTTCTGACCTGTCTACTCGGGGAAGGGTCAGGTGTTTGCAGACACGTGTGTGCGTGGGCACGTGCGTCCGCGGGGATGCGGCACCCACTCCCCTTGCACACGGTCTGCTGGAGCCTTCTCTGAACGCACACTCGGAAAGGCCTGGTCTGCAGGACCCCAGCCGTCCACTACGGAGGTGCACCGTAATCGCTTAACTGGCTCCTACCGAGGGGCACGGGAGGCGTTTTCAGTCTGTCAGTCACATTCTGTCCTGACATTTGTCATGCTTCACGTGGGCCAAGCTACTGTTGAATAAGCACCTAGGGGTGTGTGTACTTCCCATTCAGGTGAATCCAGCTCTGCGCAGACCACACCGATGGACCGATAATCTCACCAGCACATCTGGCGAGACACGGAGCCACTGGTGGGGCCTGAGGATTTGCTCATAAAATCAAATGACACCTGCAAGGGGCTTCATCCTCTACGTGTCCCTGGGACCGTGACATACTTCAGGGATTCAAAGACTTCAAGACGTGGAGATAAAGTCAGAAAACACTGGAGGCGTCTGGCTTTAAGAGCTGCCACACAGGAGGGTCAAGCCTCAGGGCGTGTGGCCCTGTACGTGGGGTGGGCCCTGAGGACCCCCTGAGCCAGTGTCAAGCCTGCCCTCCCTGAAGTCACCCTCCACCTCTAACTCTGGCCTCCTTAAACCACAAACCGGTGCCACTTTCCCCCTTAACTCTCTTTAGCTAAATATTTTCAGTTCTTGTAATATTTTTGTAATTATGTTTTTGTCGTCCACCCCGACACACAGCCCGCCAATCGGCTCTGAGAGGTGGCACGAGAGGCCTTCGCTGCAGAACAATTTGGGCGGTGGGGAAGCGAGGGTGGGAAGGGCCGTGCCCCCATCAGAGACGAGCGCTGGGCCTGCCTGCGTGCTCGCCCATTTCCAAGTTTCCCTTCATCTCCTCAAAGATGTATTCTGAAGAAACACAAAACCACGGGGTCACCGCACGTAAGGACTTCCAAGCCGCTCCCTGTGCACGAGCGCGTACCTGTTGAAGCGCTTCAGCATGATGGCGTTCTCCGTGCACAGGTCGTCTGCGGGTAGGGAGCTGGCTTGCCAGCGAAGGCGCTCGTCGGCGTTGGAGAGGTACTCGGTCCGTGCGATGTCTGTACGGAACTGAAAGTGAGGGCGGTTACCTTTCCTCCTCAAAGCTCCAGGCGCACTGTTTCTGGGCCAGCGTGGAAACGGCTGACCGGGCGCCAGGCCAGAACCCCATGGCCTGTTACCTGGATGTTGGCCTGCTGTAAGTGGTGGGACCACGTGGTGAACAGGTTCTGGCGCATCTGCTGGTCAAAGTAACCCGCGTAGGCGATGAACGCGGCCGACAAGAGGCAGTCCCCGGCGATGGTGGACATCTGGTTTTTGAAAGTTTCACTTGTTTTTTCCCATCGTTCACGTTCGGCGGACAAGCTCTTCAGGAGAGCAGTGCTCCGGTTTACCTACGGGGAAGATCCAACAGGATTTATACCAGAAAGTGAAAATTGGTTCCCCCCACAGGGCTCTGGGAGGGCTGTTCACAGGCCCAGAGGACAGAGGACCCAGCTCCTCCACGACTGAGGATGATACGGGCCTCAGAATCTAATCAGGCCTCAAGAGAGTGTAGAGAAGCAGGGGTAGCCTTGAGACACGTGCGTGAGTGGAGACGGGGCAGGGAGAGGGCCCGGGGTGGACAGCACAGCAGGTGGGGGTTGGCCTAGGGAGAAGAGACACTGCTGGCAGGAGAGGAGAATATTCCGGGGAGTCAGGAAGAGTGTGGGCATGGCGATGGACACAGCAGTGAACGCAAGACTCGGACAACCATGTGACCCCACAGGTTGGCTTCATATCGCCCCCTGGTGTCCACCTGTCCTAATTAACACAGCCCGGTGACCCAGGAGGCAAGCAGGCCCTCTCGGGACAGAGCTGGCTGGCAGACAAGAAGGCGGGCACACACGCGGGAACGTGTATGAGGCACCAGGAGCACCTCATGTCAGACCCCACGAAGAACTGAGAGGAGCCGGCAGAGAGAGTGCTCCCGCCCGGCGACAACCTTACTTTCGCTTCGACAGCGGCCAGGTCTGCCTTGATGGCTTGGGCCTCCGAGATCAGGACTGCGTACTCCTCCTTGTAGCGGGCGATGCTGGCTTCCAAGTCCCGGATCATCTGTTCCACCTCGTTGGCCTTCTGCTGGTTGTCCTTAGCGTCATCCTCCAGCTTCTGTAGCTCGTTGCGCAGGGGCTCCACCCGCTTTAACATGTCGGCGTAGTTGAGCTGAAAAAGGCAGACAGTAATTAACTCTTCCCGAGTGACGGGACCGGAGGGGACTTTTCCCACGGGAGCTCCCGGCCACGCCACTTACCTGCGCGATGGCCCATTTCACCATAGGGCCGCAGGCCAGGGAGGCCCGGTTGACAATCTCGTAGTTGTAGCTTGGATTGGACATATAGTTTTTCTTCATCTTCTCCCTTATGGCATCGCTGCAAAAGAGGGATTGTGTTTCTAAGCACGTGTGGGGCAAAAGATTTTAAAGGCCAGTTCCCATCTGTTGCCCCAGTGACCACGGAGGATGAGCTGGACCACCCGTGTTCCGGGGGATGGTGGTCTCCGACCTTCCCGCCCCCACGCTCCCCCGACGGGCGTCAGTGCCCAACGCCAGCTTTGAGTGAAATGGCTTAGAAGGCATTTGTGCAGTTGATGTGACGGACGCCACCTTCTGACACAACAGGCCACGGTGACAGGGCCACGCAAAAGCAGGGAAACCGCTCAATGCCGGAGCGCTGTCTCCTGCTTCCTGGCGACGCTCACCTGATCTCCTCTGCGGAGAAGTTGACGATGGTGGGGATGAAGTTCTCCCTCATGATGATGGAGCGGATCTGCTTCCAGTCTGTGGTGCTCTCGCCCAGCAGCAGGCAGATGGACTCAAGCGCCAGCTTCACGGCGGCAGGGGGGTTGGCCATGGATCGCACCTCCACCAGATGCTGCTTCTTTATCGACTTCACGGCTGGGCACCACGGTGGCAGGAGGGGCGGGAGGGCAAGCAGGTGAGGTGCGGTGGCACAGCAGAGCCATGGCTCCGACGAGGAGGCGGCCACCGCTCAGAAGGCTGCAGCGAGCGGGACTTTCTGTCTTTAAACCCCCTGGAACAGCTGGCCTTTTAAATAACTCTGAAGCTCTCCCGGCACTAAAGGCCACACTGAACATTCCGTAAAAAGCAGGAAGCTGCCTTTGGCGATGTCTCACGGGTCCCCGTTAGTTCCTTTACCCCCATAAAGACTTAAAACGCTGACACATTTCAATTATGTACTTACCTTACACAATTTAAGCAACAATATTTACATTCTGCCATAATCTAGAAGCTGTCTGCTTGGCTGGCTGAATATGTAGAATTAACAGCTCTAAAAAAAGGATGGCCGACGCCTTCTACAAGCTAAACTGCACTTTTTCCAGTCTGAACTTTTACTAAAACACTTTTTCACTGGTTACTCGGCAGTAAAAGTTAAGTTCCCTTCGAAATTAGATTCTCAAGGAAGATCTATAGTTTGGATGGTGTAACAGGAAGAGCGCATGTTTGAAACAGGCGCTGATGGGCCGCGAGTGAGCAAGGCATTGGGCCGGATCCCGGGCCAGATCCTGGCCCAGGCGCTATGGTGTCCCACAGGAGCCCATGTCGATGAGGAATGGGCAGCGACTGCCATGGGTACGCAAATCAGCATTTGCTGGTCTGGCCAGAAAACGCGTAGATAACCCCAAGACGACACTACACACTTCAAGGCATTTCTGGGTGAAACTCCAGTCGGATTCATAAATAGCGTCTTCATGTAATTATTGTGAAATTAAAAAACAAACGTAAAACATATTTTGTCAACTGTCTCCTACGAGAGGGGCTCGGCTCTGGTGGAAGCAGAGAGCCCCATGGGGATTTGCTTTAAGGAATGAAGACCGTCTTTGGTGTTTAGAAAAACCTTCAGGTATTTGCCAGTGATGCTTCCAGACACGCACGTGCCTCTGGGGGCAACCTGGGCACAGCCCCAAGCTGCACAGCCAGCCCCATGGACAGAAGACGCCCCTTCTAGAAAGCCAGACCCCCGACAGCTGTGACGTACCATTCTGGGCCTCAATGACTGCAGGCTCCACCTTGTCGAGATCTTCTTTGACGCTCATCTGTTTGTCTGCGATGACTTCCTGCTGCTTGTGCAGCTGTTCCTGAATTTCTTGGCTCATCACCTGGT
Source organism: Leopardus geoffroyi (assembly GCF_018350155.1). Taxonomy (NCBI): domain Eukaryota; kingdom Metazoa; phylum Chordata; class Mammalia; order Carnivora; family Felidae; genus Leopardus; species Leopardus geoffroyi. Next base: position 144,143,944 of record NC_059337.1, on the reverse strand, counting down.
GAGAGGGACGGCTCAGCTATGGGTCCGCGCTGTGTTGCCGAGTGCGACCCGAGCAACGGTCCTCGCTCCGCTGGGCGCTCCGCCCCCACCCAGCAGTCTGAAGCCCACCCGGGATGAGACCTCCACGCCCAGCAAGCACCTTCTTCTTCTCGGCCTCCTGCTGGTCCTTCACCATCTTCTTCAGCTTGTCATTGGCGGCCGCGTTCTTCACCTCCAGCTCCTGGCTCTTTATACGCAGGTCACGCCGCAGCTCCTCCACCTGCAGGACGGGCGCTGCGTCAGGGGGACAGAGCCGCGCAGAAATTTCCCGGAAAGGGGTCCTCACGCCAGCCCCCTGCCCGCAAGCAAAGCGAGCACCCAGGATGGACGTACCTGGTCGACGGTTTCCTTGATCTTCCTGAGCCCGACGTTCAAATGCATCTGCTGCTCCTCCAGCTCGCTCCGCTTCTCGTGGAACAGGTTGGCGTAGTGGTTAATGAAGTCCAGGTAGTGGCGAGGTGTGATGGCCATCGTCCGGCCCCCTCGCTTCGCTAGCCGAGCATTAGCCTTTGAGAAGACAGTGAAATCTTTTCGCTCTCGAGGACGTTCTCTGCGATTTGCCCTCCAAACGCTAACTGCTCTGTGGGCGGCCGAGTGACCTGGGGCAGGGACCCAGCCCCGAGGAATCACCCTTGAGATGCACTGGGTGGCTCGGTGGGTCGAACATCTGACCCTCGGTCGCAGCTCAGGTCACGATCTCACGGTTTGTGAGACGGAGTCCCGCCAGGCTCTGCACTGACAGCACAGAGCCTGCTTGGGATTCTCTTTCCCCCTCCCTCGCACACGTGTGCTCACTCTCTTTCAAAATAAACACACGTGAAAAAAAAAGGAGTCACACTTGAGTTGGGGTCTCGGCTCAGCCTCCTACAAGATCTCAGGGAGCCCCGGGGACCCCTAAGCTCGCTCGTCAAACCTCTGATGACCCTGGTGACCTCACACGTGTACAGCTGGGGGGCACTGTGTAATGCCGTGCCTCCTAGGCCTTCTGCTTATTTTCCATGGACACCAAAGTAAGAGGTGGCACCAGGAAGAGGGCGAGAGGAACGGCTCCGTGGGACCAGCTGCTCCGCCCCCTCCGGCCATGGCACGAGGACACGAGCCCAGCCAAGGAAGCCAGGGCAGGGCTACCTTCCAGAGGCAAGTGGAGGCAGCCTGCAGGTAATGGCAGGGGGTGGCAGGGTAGTGGTCGACTGGACGCCCACAGGCTCAGAGTGGTCTTTACGAATGCCTTTCAGATGGGAGCAGATGGGACTCTTCCATGATGAGGAGTCTAAAGCAAGGGACAGCAAACCCTGGCCAGTGGGCCAAACCTGGCCGCTGCCCGTTTCTGCAGACGAAGTACTAGCGGCACCCGGCCAAACCCACCCGTTTCCATGAGGGCCGTGCAGGCTCTGTGTATCAAGGCAGGGCCAAGCAGTCAAGAGACCCTCCTGGTCCATGAAACCTCAAACATGAACTATCTGGCCTTTTACAGGAGAAGTATGCCAACCCCTGGCCTAGGATAGAGAACCAGGACCCGTGCACCTAGCGGCAATGAGAAAAGGAAAGCAGAGTAGAACGCTTTAGGGAAGCAGAATCCACAGAGCAGCGAAGGTCAAGGATCTCAGAAGGTGCAGCCTGGTAAGTAGGAAGATGTGTCACCAAAAGAGTTAGCAACGAGCAATGGTATTGTGCCTAAAATGCAATACCCTAGGGTCTCATCTTCATCGATTTATGTCAGTACGATGGTTAGTTTCGCTTTTTCCAGGACCTTGCAACAACCCACCTGGTGAAGAGTCTGATGTACAAATACACAGCTGTTTACAATCGCTTCCCGATGTGACGGCGGCTGTGGTAGTTTGTCATACACAAGTGGCATGTAATCAGGCACAATGTAATTCGGCTTCTCCAGGTCCATTTTACTCGTGAATTCCTTGCCCACTTGATACAGTGCTTCAGTGGACCAGTCCCCAAACCAGTTCAACACACACCTGCAAAAGACGCCCACGTCTCAAATAGCTCCCAAGAGCCAGGTCTGTCCCTTGAGAAGAAATCGGCTGTTGTAACCCAGAGTAACCCAGAGCCGAGCACGCGTCGGCCCACCTGTTGAAAAGTGCCGGGGAGGTGGCCGCGCGGTCCTTGAGCCCCTCCGAGGACGGGTTCATGGTGAAGACGACGTGGAGGTTGCGGATGACCTGGCTGGTGAACCATTTGTACAGTTCCTCGTGCGAGTCCAGCATCAGGCCCTCCTTCTGGGCCCCCTCTTTGCACTGGGTCATCAGAGTGGCGTACTCATCTCCTTCAAAGAGGCCAGGGACCTAACAGACGAGAGGGCGTTACGACTGACCGGCCCTGGGGAGCTGACACCACCACCCAACACCACGCAATGTGGCACGTACCTCCCCGTTGGCCAGAAGGGTATTCATTCGCTCCAGGAATCCAGAATCTAACACGTTGGATTCATCCATTATAAATGCTATCTTTTCGTTCTTACAGCCGGAACGCCTCAGCACCGTCCGAAGATCTTCATCGAAGTCTTCCCCGGTGTACTTTCTGTGCACCTGCGGAAGCAGTCGACAGGTTAGGTCCAATCTCATCCAGGGAGCCGTGTGCGTGAGTCGGGAAACTGTCGCTGGGAGTAAGAGGCATCGACCAGACCCACCTTAATCTGGTACACACTCAAACCATTCATCCAGGCCACAAAACGGGACAGGGTGGTTTTTCCTGCTCCACTGACACCGATCAGAAGCAAGTGGCCTTGAGGCTGGCGGAATATCCTGACAGCATCAGAAAAGATAAAAGGGTTTTAGGCTCTGTTCTCCTTTTGACACTCAGGTCCTAAACTCTCTCAGGAGTTAACCTACAACATCTCTAAGGTATTTTAACTTAAATTGGTAAGTCAACCACTGGTTGAGCGACTGCTATTTGCCAGGCCTAGCGGGGGACATGGTCCTATCCTCCAGACACCCAGGTGGCACAAGGCAGAATCTAACAAGAGGGGTCAATCATGGCAGGAACAGACTGTTAGCAGGAGCTGAGCGAGTGTGCGGGAGGCAGGTAAGGGACGGAGAAGCGGGACTTAGAAGGGAGGGGGGTTGCTTAGCTGAGAAGGCAGAGGTGGAGGTGAGGGGAGGTCGGCTGGGAGGATCCCCTACCACTACGTGAACAGTGGCGTGGGTGAGCAGAGAGGCTGTAACAACAAAAAGCCCACCGGTCGATCCTGAGCACGTGGTCTAACACTTCATTGAACAGGACCAGAGGAACATCAAGTTCTTCTTCATAGAAGACTTTCAGCCTAGCCTTGACGTAATCTCTCAATTCTTCCTGGTCTACTGGAATGTAATCCTAGAAAAAAAGAATTAAGACCCAATTACTAAGAGAAATCATCTTCTGTATTATACCAGTCAATTAGAATTCCAGGTACCAAAAAACCGTTAAAATATACGAGAAGGTATCACTTACAACACAGCAACAAAAATGTAAGTTAGCTGGGACTCGACCTAAAACCAGGGGAAATCTTTGTAGAGAAAACTGAACGTCCCTGAAAGACCTCATAGAAGGCCTGAATAAATGAAGAAGACAGAAACCATGACCGTGCAGAGATAAGTGAACTGCTGTAAAAACGTCAGCTCCATCCAACTTGACAGAGAAAGTGAGTACAATCCCAGCCACAAACAATCTCAGTGGTGGACAGTGGGGTGGTTTTAGCACAACTTGACAAGCCAATTCTAAACTTCATTTGCAAGAGGAAAGGGCCAAGGACGGTCAGGTCAAGATCGCCCTAAAGAAGAACCAGGTGTGAAGGCCTATCCTATCAGACTTCATCATCATTATCTATCAAGGTCATGCAGTTTTGAGCACAGGAGAGACAAACAAGCAACAGAGTAGGACAGAGCCTCTGAAACAGACCTGTGCAGGCAGGGAACCCATAATGACAGATTCTGCCAAGTAAGGGATCATCCAACAAATAGCGCTGGGTCAGGACGTCCCAGGGGAAAACTGGAAACAGACCTGTAGCTCACTCCACACACACACACACACGGATTATGGGTTTAAATGACAGAACTCTGACAACATGTGCTTGTCAGAAGACACCATAAAGACAGCGACAGATGAGCCACTGGGAGAAGATGGTGCCTATAAATGAGAATGATTAGTATCTGGAATCCAGAAACACATGGAAAATTCTAGCAACACCAAACCTGTCTTGCTATTTCTTACTTCTGTGCCTTTGCTTCTGTCAGGCCCACTGCCTGGCAAGCCCTTCTTGACAAAGGTGTACAAAGCCTAAGAGCCAATATCAGGGTCAGCTCTACTGAGATCTCTCCAGACGGAGCTGTTTCCATCGGTCTCTCTCCCCCATTGGGCTGTGCGCTCTCTACAAGATTTTCCTCATCCCTGTGCCTGAACTACCTGCTGAATGGAACGCACATTGAAACTACACCTTACTAAAAATCCTACTCTCTTTCAGAAAAAGAACAGTTCACAACTATTCTAGAAGCGTCAACTTTGTATAGTATAACAGTATAGGAAATGTTTTTACATGGATTATTCACAATTGGCTCATTTCTGGAGTGTGAGGGAAGTGAAAGCAAAGGGGAAGACTCCTTTTGCTGCAAACACGCCGAAGCCTGGCCCCTGACGGGTGGGACTGCATGGCTCTGGCAGCAACCATCTCATGGGATAAGAAACACACGGCCGGCCCGCCAGCCCCGGCACACTCCGGGGACAGTCTACCGTAAGTTATCAGCATCGTGCCTGGAACCAATGATTTGCTTACAGGGTACTTTGGGAAAAAGGTCTGTTTGACAAGAAGAGAATTCTAACTGAAAGGGCAGAAGGAAGTATTTCTGAAATGGCAACTTGTTACCTTTGACAGCCAGTTGCTGTACAAGATGGGCCGGCTCATCGCCTTCTCTTTGTCTATGTTGGGAAAGTGCTTCAGAGCAACCATATCGATGTTCTCGTCTGTCCAGCGCCTCTCCTCGTCCTCCACGAGTCTGTCAAAGAAGAGCCGTGTGTGTATCAATGCAAACAGGAGCTGTGCTGACAGAACACCCTGTTTTGTTGGGGCTGCGGGCAACTCCAAGGGCTACAGTTAGCCTTTACCGCAAGTTTTCATTTTTCTCCCAATGGAAAAACCTAAGAATCTGAACTTCAGACAGCTTAAACGATCCAAAATGTTACTAAACATAAAACCCCTCAAACCTATAGCACCGTTACATTAAAAAGATTCCTCTAGGGGGCGCCTGGCTGGCTCAGTTAGAACATGCGACCCTTAATGGGGGGGTCATGAGGGTGAGTGCCATGTTGGGTGTAGAGATTACTTAAAAAACAAGTAAAAAAAAATTCCTCTAAAAGTGTTTAATCACATCGATTTACAACATGCCAACGTGATTCTAGTTTCTACGCTTGCCTAATACAAAGTTCCCAGGGTCACAGGGGAACAGGGGGACAGCCAACACACGTGGTGCCAGAGACCCAGGGCTTATAAAGGAAACCATGACGAAGCAGGTAAGACTGAATGAGTCCACATGGATGGGCCGGGGAGGGGCGGGGGGGTGACAAGCACCTCCTGAGAAGCTGAATGTGTGATGCACTCAGGCTACCAGGTGCGGATCACATAGTTAATGCAGCCAATCGGAATTTAATACAACTTTATCTCTGGCATTTTGGGAAATCTGTGAAATTATAGGTCAAATTCCTTCATTATTTAAAAAAAATTTTTTTTTTAACATTTATTTTTGAGACAGAGAGAGACAAAAAGCACAAGCAGGAAGGGGCAGAGAGAGAGAGAGAGAGAGAGAGGGAGACACAGAATCTGAAACAGGCTCCAGGCTGTCAGCGCAGAGCCCCCAACGCAGGGCTTGAACTCATGAGGCGTGAGATCAAGACCTGAGCTGAAGTCGACACTTAACCGACTGAGCCACCCAGGCACAGCCCCCATCAAATTTCTTCATTATTAAAAAAGAGAGGGTTAGAAGTTTTTCTTGTTCTGTTTTGTTTTAAATAAAAAGAAGCTAACAGGATGTTCCTTGCTCCCCTCCCCCACTTGCTTCGCTCATGCCGTGCACTGGGCTCTGGGGCGGGGCTGCTGTGTGACTCAGTGGACTCCCAGAAGCCCGGTGTGAGAGCCAGAGACCTACGATGAAGCAAGTTCTGAGACTCCTCGTGAGCTCGGGTGAGAAGAGCTGCCCGGAGGCAGGACTCACTGGTCTGGAGGTGCAGCCGCTGGACACACAAGTCCATACCCTCGGTCTGGAGGGAGCCATCTGCCCTGGGTTCTCCCAGGAGTAACATTAACTGACCAACCACATAAACCTGGGACTGCGAGCGGCCAGAGGGACTATGTCCTCTGCGTACGGCCACCTCACACTTACCCTGTGAGCGAGGGGACCTGCCCGGCCACAAGAGGCCTGACCTCCTGCACTGTTCTGAGCAGCCCGATTCACAGGCAGAACATTCCCCCAAAGAAAGGAAACTGTGGTGCTGTGTTAAATAGTAAATTAATTAAGAATTATTAAAAAATGTTTTTAAAATGGTTTTTATTTATTTTTGAGAGAGAGACAGAGCGCAAGCAGGGGACGGGCAGAGAGAGGGAGACACAGAATCCGAAGCAGGCTCCAGGCTCTGAGCTGTCAGTACAGAGCCCGATGTGGGGCCCAAACCCACGAACCGTGAGATCATGACCTGAGCCAAAGTCGGATGCTTAACCGACTGAGCCAAGAATTGATTTTTAGAAGTTTAGAACTAAAGTAACACAAATTTAACTTTTCCTCACCAACCTAAAATGAGCCTGAAAAACTATGCTAAAATACACAAAATATTAAAACAAAAAAATTAACAGGGCAGAAACTAGGAAAATTAAGAATTTACTGTAAAATGAAGACTGTCTGGACTACAAAGAATGCAAGAAGTTGATTCTGGCTTAAAAACGTCAGTCATTTTCAAGATCCCTCAAGAGGTAAAGACTCAACTTTCCACTGTGGTGTTTCCTGGGACTCAAACCACAAAACTTTTCATGGTCCACACTGATCACTACAGTCATGAGCAGCTCGTCCCAAAACTCAGAATCTACAAGGCAAGACCTGAGAAAAGAGGCCAACAGATAAAGAGACAGAGCTGCAAACCCTTTGATGTGAATAAAGTTCAAGGGTGAGGAGAGCTGGTTATGGAAACCACCTGCCAGGGAGTCGCTAGAAGGCATCTAATGGTGGTGTTTTTTTTTTTTAAATGTTTATTTTTGGTAGACAGAACACAAGCAGGAGAGAAGAGAGAGGGAGACACGGAATCTGAAGCAGGCTTCAGGCTCCGAGCTGTCAGCACAGAGCCCGACACAGGGCTCGAACCCACGGACTGCAAGATCATGACTTGAGCCGAAGTCGGATGTCCAACCGACTGAGCCACCCAGGGGCTCCTACCCTTTTTTTTTTTTTTTTTTTTTAAAGGAATCTCTATGCCCAGTGTGGGACTTGAACTCATGACCCCAAGATCAAGAGTTGCACGCTCTACCGACTGAGTCAGCCAGGTGCCCCTAGAAAGCGTTTAAATTCGCCAGAAAACTCCAGCTTGGACAAGGTTATGGGGCACAGGCATGACAGTTACCGAGCTTAATGGAAGTGCCTCGCCCCCTACCTACCTACCCTTACTAGTGGTGGGCAGTCCCTGAGCCCTGACACCCATCATGCTGGGGGTGGCTGTGCTCAGACGCTAAGGCTGCCCTTGCTGCCTCTGCCCCCTTCCACCACCAACAGAGGCCAGCTCAAACTTGGGCAGGCCAGCCTTGCACAGAGCCTAACTCGGAGGGCCATAAGCATCAGTGTAGGCGGAGCAAGGAGCTAACCGCATCCTTGGCCTTACCTGTCTTGGAAGAGACGGAGGGCTTCGTGTGCCCAAATCCGAATGAGGCCTTCCACAGGCAGGGTTTCCAGAGGTCTCAGGGCCTCAAAGATCCCTCGTACCCACCTCGTCATCTCACGGGGTGAGTAGATATAGTGGGGCTGTGTGTCCTGAGTGAATCTCTCCTGCAGGTTCAGAAAAGTGGGAGGTATGTATAAATCCCTTAAAACACATGAAAAGTGGTTAAGAGATCAAGTGCTGTGTAACATTTTTATATTCAAAACAGACAACCTAAACTCTAGAAAATTTAAGGATGAATTAGTAGACAACGTTGGAACCACTGGACAACTATCTGGAACAAAGTTCCATCCAAGTTGCTGACTTTTATGTTAAAATTAATTCTATTTAACGAAACTACAACAATGCTCTTCTGAAAAGACTTTAAAGCATGTAATTCCTAAGTTCAGGGAAAGCCTTCCTAAGCATGATTTTAAAAGTAGGAACAAAGAAAAAAAAAGATTTACACTTGATGATGTTAAAAATTCCGCAGGAAAAGTTGCAGTTCCACAGAACGAAAAGCAAACTAAATACCAGGAAGGGTACTGGACACTTCTGGACACTACTGGACGTGCAGGCAATCGGGGAGGAGCGGGGCGGCTGTGCCTGGTCGGGGGTGGGGGGTGGCCAGCAGCTCTCAGTGCCCCGGGAGGCACCGGAACCGGAAGGCATCCCAGATGCGCGAGTCCCAAGCAGGAGAACCGCTTCCTCTCACCAGGCGGTTTGAAAGCGGTAATGAGGGTGGCGGATGGAGACGATGCTGGCGGCCACGTCAGTGGTCCAGCTGCCCGGAGAGCAGTTTGACAACACATCATCATTATAAATAACCACACGCACACCCATGGTTGTGCTGTAATAACAAGTGTCCGTGTCTTTGAGAAACTGAGGAGTACAGTACCGATTTTGTAAAAAATACTGTATGTGACGTGTGCAGACAAGGGCAACAAGAAAAAAAGGGAAACGTCTGCAGTCGTGGTACCTGGTAGAATGATTTGAGGACAGGCTCTGGGAAGTCCCGGCTCAACAAGAGCTCTAAATAAAGCTCCATCTTTTAGCAGCGCCCGACCCCGCGTACCTGAGACATGGTGTAGAACTCCACCATGGCGGCGGTGAGTGGCTCCGCGTACGTGCGCAGGGACGGGATGAGCCGCAGCATGGCCCGGTTGAAGGTGCCGTAGATCTGCGTCAGGGAGGCGGGTCCCGGGTAATCCACATACACGACCGGCACGTGGCGCAAGAATCTGCGTGAGGACGGCCGGCTCAGACTTCCCAGCTGATCAGCAGTGTGCCTGAGCGGAGAGTGCCCTGGCCCGGGCCCAGACCCAGGGCTGCTTCCCGATCCACCCACACAGGCGTCACGTCCCCATTCGCGCAGATCACGCACAAACTGCTGGGGCCTGGGCGCCGACACTAACAGTAGGTGCAAAAAACTTTGAAACAAAGAGCCAACTCCAAATGGGAAAATGATGCAGGCTGATAACAGCCTCATCGTGGCCCCACAGACAGGTCTGGGGCAGTTAGCTCGTTACCACCCAGAGAGTCAGTGCTTTTATTTTTGAGTGTGTTTTCCAGTATTGCAGCACGGCACAAGGAGCCCAGGGGCCACCCTACGATAATCAGCATTTTGTTACCTTTTTACGACCAAAACCAGATTTCTGCTGTGCTACGTTTAAAACAATCTTGGAACAGGTGTGTGTGTGAGGCCAGTGCTGTCTACGGAGCTGTGTGTTACCTATGAGAGAGGGGTTTTCTTCCAGGATCCGTGGGTGGATTACAAGCCCCGACAAACTGGATCCTCTCCAGCTTCACCCACGTTTGATCTGAGGTTCGGTAAAAGCCTCCATGCTCCACCATCTGAGGGAAAGCGGGAGGGTCAGCACATTAATGGCAAATGTGAACGAGGTCAGTGGGGACTTGTGGATGTACACAAACCTGTCTGATGAAGGATATGACCCTCTGTGTCCCGTATTTATCCATGTCTGGCAAGTTGATCTCATCACAGAATAGCACCAGCCACTTTCCAAGTTGAACCGGGGCCAAAACCACACCGTTAGGGGTGCGTCTGTACTCGCAGTAGTGGTCAAAGGTCTTCAGCAGGAGCTCTGGAGTGGTAGCACTCGAGAAGTTAAGACCCACAACCTTTAGACAGAAGAGGCAAATCGACTGTTACAAGCGCCATCCCGTACGTGAGCACCGAAAGGCCTGCTGCCCACCTCCCAGCCGCTTTACCTCCATGTCGGGCAAGGCCCGGAGGGCGCTGAAGAGGGTCATGGTCTTGCCAGACCCGGGGGGCCCGCACAGGACCAGTGGCTTGTGCTCAGCCAGCCAGGTGTACAAGAGGGCTTCGTGGCGGACGGTGTCCAGAGTCGGCACGACGACGTCAGGGGCCGCCACCTTGTGTGTCTCCACTTCAATCTGAGGCACCTTGGCCTGCCATGGCGACCATTCTCCGCTGATGGACACCTGCACCCAGAGAAGGGGTGCGGGTCACTCCGGGAGCCACACACCTCACTTAGAGACTTGCTCACTTTCATGTAAACCAGAACTGCTCTCCTTATACCACATAAAGCAAAGGACAATATCCTTTGATGAAACGGAAAGATTAATGGGGCATCTGGGTGGCTCAGTCAGTTAAGTGTCCAACTCTCAGTTTCGGCTCAGGTCACGATCTCACAGGTCGCGAGGTCTGTGCCGACAGTGCACAGCCTGATTGGGATTCTCTCTCTCCCCGTCTCTACCCCTCCCCCACTCATGCGTGCGCTCTCTCTCAAAACAAATAAAGAAAAAAAAAAAGGAAATAAAGATTAAGCTCATGGTGAGGTGTCTCCAGGACGAATTACACCAACATGTCAAGGCCAAGGCAGGGAGGCCACTCCTTCATGCACTTACTTCATAATCAATAATCGGTATGTTGGGTGCAGCGGGCAACGGCACCGTTGTGATTCTTCTGATGTATTCACCCAGCTCTGCTCTCATTTTCAGCCGACTATCTCCAGACAAGGACCAGAGTATGGCATAAACCAAATATCGCTATTTAAAGAGAGAACGGGATCCGTTTTTAAATAAAATTTCAACAATGAAGACATTTATGGCAACATTAACCTCGAAAAGAGTGGTTCCCAGTGTTCTTGGATCATGGACATGCTTGCACCTTTCTCGGCCCCCATGAAAGCCTGACCCTGTTCCCAGGGAAGAGAACACACCCAAGCAGGCACGTTGTTTCAGGAGGTTCGCAGACACAGAGGCCATCCGTGCCCCAGCCCCCGCCGAGCCCCACTCTCCTGCGATGCAGGTGCTCGCTGACCTGAACGTAGCGCTCCAGCTGCTCGATCTGCATGGGGAAGTCGGGGTGGTTGGCGTTGTACTGGGCCACGTTGCGGCAGGCCTGGTGCAGCATGGAGAAGAGCGAGCCCAGGCAGCGGAGGCGGGTCAGGTCCATGATGTGCTCCAGCTTGAAGGCGTGCTCCAGGGCCTTGGTGACCAGACCGTTGGACGTGAAGTACGGCTGCATGATTGTGGCCGCGTCCCTTTGGATCTGCAAGAAGCAGTAGATGACGTCTGTCATTTGGAGAAAACCCCGGAGATTTTCATATAGTCTAACCTAGGCCCGGAAGAGAGTCACGTGACCTGTAAACACACACACACACTTTTCTGGATAACCTTCAATGATCAATCCTTAGTCCATCACTGTAATGGAAAAAGGCAGCTGTTCCTCAATTTGCAGAGAAAAGTCAGGTAACTAAAAGAACTCTTTAAAGTTTCCTAAACGGGTCTTCACTTCGGCAGCTGATACTGCTTCGTTAGGCACTGCCATACGACAACGCTGAGGGCCCAGCTTCCACGGATGAGCAGCACCACGCCCCCCCCCCCCCCCCCCCGGCTTCTAGACCCTCGGGGGTGGAACACCTGACCTCACTGTGCGGGAAGCCCCCGCCCCCCCGCCAGCTGCAGATCTGCGGCTGTACTTGGCAGAGCGGTGACGGCCCTCGTACCTGCAGCATTGGGGAAGCCGCCTCCTCCCCCTCGTCCTCTTTGCCCTTGCGCCGGCGCTGGGCCTCGTCCTCCCCTTCGTCCAGCGGGATGCTACGCAGCCTGGCCAGGAAGTTGTTGAAGATCATGTCTGTGCTGAGAACGTCCTCACTAAACCAGACCATGCCGCAGCGGGACACCGTGGCCAGAGTGGCGTATTTCAAGTCCTGTACTTCAAACATTATTCGGACCTTGAAGAGAAAACACAGAGCAGGTTTAATTTTGTAGGTTTGATAGAAACTGGGATGTTAAAATTCTTTTACCTATACACACATCGAAAGAGCGATTAAATTAAATCTAGTTTCTCTGCACTTACTTCAAAAAGCAAAGCCGTCTACGGCTGTCATCACTACAGCACCTACCAAAGGCCCTCCACAAGGACCTGGGTAGGAAGTGTGTGTGGTGGGCAGAAGAGCAGGTGAGCCCACAGGACCAGCCCTTGGTGGACACAAGAAACAGCTCCGCTGGAGGGGGCATCAGCTGGGGATGTGCGCTAGCCTTACCCTGGGCCGGGCACGGCGACACGCTCCCTGCCTGGACCCACCGACCCTCACACCCATCCCTGGAGCCAGGCGCAGTGTCCCTGTTCCACAGAAGGGGCTGGGTACCTCACCCAGGTCCCACTGCTGGTAAGTGGAGCTGATATTCAAAGCCGACGATCTGATTCCAGAGCCCTAACCTCAGTGCTGACACGCCTCACAGGAGAGCAGTCTCGTTCCAACAACAGTCAGGATCTACTGCCTAACGAGTTGCAACAGAGAGACCTGACATGTCAAGACACAGGCGGAGCTAAGCGCACATTTCCAGACTGGCACTAGGCATCACTGGCTTGGCTTCTCAAGTGACGACAACCACTATTGCTGGCTCACAGGTTCATGATCACCAGGTGCTCCTGTGAAGCGACCGCCCCCTTTTTCTCACGCCCACCGCCGGTCCCTCGGCGAGTCCCGTCAGCATGAACTTTAAATGACACCACAACTCAGCAGCTCCCGTGCAGCCAGCTCGCCCGGCCTGCCCCACGGCTGTGCCTGGGCCACCTCGCAGCCTCTAGATGGTCCCCTTGCTCCCACACGTCCTCTTCATCTACCCTCCACCCGACAGTCAGGGATGTGATCCAGACTCCCAGGGCTCCCGACTCACCCAACGGGCGAGTGCCAGTCTTTACACTGCCCTGGGCCCAACCTGATCTGGCCCCTTTCCTCTCTGGTCCAGCCACCTTTTCTCCCCTCGCTCCTCATACCCCAGCCAAACCCCCCGCTATCTGGAGGCCCACGGGACCGGCTCCCTCACATGCCAAACTCTTCTAGGTGATGCCTCCACGTCACCATCCCTGACCACGTACCCTCCGGCTCTCGCCAGCACCAACCACTGCCTTCCAGCTCATCTTCTCCTGAGCACTCGACACTGTTTACCTTGAGGGTCTGTTTTCCACATCAGACCGTACGCCCCAGGACAGCAAGGGCTTCTGTCTGTTTTTTTCCTGCAGGACCTTCAGTAGGATGCAAATCCATGCCAGGCCCACCCACGTTTCCTGATCTATCCAGTGATGTGTCCAGGACCTGGACCAAATGCTCGTTTCCAAGGGATAGCCTGGAAAGCTTCCATATCTACATTACTCATTTTACCACTTCCCAGATGTTTGAGAACTTCACAAATCCTACTGACAACCCCGTAACGCTGGGTTTGGAGCATCAACTGAGAATCACGGAGCATGGTTAACATTCAGCAACAGTACAAAGTTTTTGTAAGTTCTATGAAAGTATTTCCCACTGGCCATGGGAATGGAAAAATCTAGCACAAGGAGACTCAGTCAACTTTGAAAACTATTTACACAACCGACCACTACACTGTGGAACCTGGAACCCGCCCTCTAGAGCACACAGGATATTTGGTCTGATACCCCACGAAAGGCCACTTACATTGGGCGGAAGGCTGAGACGCTCGCCATTTGGCAGAGTCAGAAGCTTGTTGTCATCCAGCACCGAGTTCAAGTTCTCCACCCACTCGGGGTCCACGTCGCCATCGAAGACAATCCACTGGCGCTTTTGTAGCTCGCCCCTCACGTTGTCTATGATCCTGGTTTGGAAGGATTTTGAAACAGCTTTTTGAGATTAGAAACGCTCACTCTGCAACAGTCTCCGCAGTGGCATTTTCACTCATTCAGTCTTTGGTTGGAAAAGTAACACCTGCTGTTAACAGAAGGACAAAGCACCCAGGTCCCACTCGCTGGAATCAAGGTTAACTCACTTTCTCAGGACATGTGTGAACAGCCCATCCGTCCATTCTCTGGTGTTGGGGTCCAGGGTTCCATAAAGGTGGTCTTTGCTGATGGCTTTGGGGTCGATGATGTGGGCCACGCCCTCCACGCCCTCGAGCCTCTCCAAAGCCTTCAGGAGAACGCGCCAAGCCATGCTCTTCCCACTTCCCGAGGGGCCCACCATCATCAGGCCGTGGTTGATCTGGGTGATCTGGTAGAGCTGGAGGACCTGCAGAGCCAAAGACATCACATCCTGACCACTCCAGAGAAAGAACGAGAAGGTTCTTCAGCCCTTCTTCGTGGCAGCAAACAGGAGACGTGCTAAAGGCAAGCAAGTGCTGCACTCGAGTTTTTAAAGCAGACATTACATGGGCCGCACCTACAAAAAACATTTCAAGACAAGTTTTAACTAAATTGTGGGGAGTTCTTTGTTAAGCCGGGAAGGCTGGGAGCCAGTGGAAGAGGGGGTGACTACCAACCTGCCTCAGAAGAGGCACAGAAGATCCCTTCTAGAGAGGGCAGAGACCCAACAGATGAGCCATCTGTGTGACCCAGCACAGCATTGCTCGCGCTCAGCAGGCAGCTTGTGTGATAATATACTTTTTAATCTCCCACAAGAATGAAACGGAGAATGCCACTAAGGACTATAAACCATCTGCCGATTAGCAGATTTATGTTGTTAATCTACGATGTTGGGAAGTCTTGTAAGTAGAACTTTTATCGGTGTAAATACTTTCTGTTACGATCGCACATTCAGTCAGCATTTCCAGAGAACGAACCACACTACGTAAGTGAGGTTTTCAGCTAAATTGTTAGGTCTATGTCAAAGTTAAGAAAAAAGCCTCAAGTCAAATCTTCATAAACCAGGGGATGTGCCTCCCTGGCCCTCGTGGTCAGGGCTCTATTAAGTGTGGCTTCTCCTAGTGGCTGCGGCTGCTGTGTCTGCATAGCGTGTGGGGGCCAGTTACCTTCTCGACCCACATTCCGCCGACTTCTTCTCCGTCTCCGTACGTCAGGTACATTTCCTGGCACACCTTCTTCAGCTCTTCTCGAAGCGCGGTCATTTCGCCCCGGTGGTACTGGACTCCGGGGAACACGTCTGACAGGAGGCTGAAGAGCAGCGGGATGTCTTCTGCCACCAGCTTGGGCACCATCGTCTCGCAGACGCTCTGTATCAGAATCTAACGGCGACAAAAGGACCGAGCCCTGAGTGGCGGGGAGCCTGGCTCGCACGGCCACTGCCATATCCCCAGAAGGTACGGAAGACGTGGCTGTCGGTGACAGAGCGACTCAGCACGCTCCCGTGGTCCTCACTCAGTTCACCGCACCAATATCAGTATCTTCCACTCACCCATCCCAGCACATGTGAGTCACAACAGAACTCTCAGGCCACGGCTGGGAGGCTGAAAGGGTGAACTTGGACACTAGTGTTTACGGTGTGAGTGATTCAAACGACACGTGTACAAACCTCCTGTTCAGGTAGGTTTTCTGCAATTTCTCCTTCATCAACTGCTTCCCCTCGCTCTTCTTTCTCCCTCTTGATCTTCTGAATTCTCTCCCTCTTCACGTTTCCCGCACTGACCAGCACACTCTTCAAAGCTCGAAGGCCAAAGTCATAGTGGCTCTGAGAGGAGAGCTGCTCGTCACACAGTCTGCAAGGGAAGAGGTCCACCTTGGAACAGTCCACTCTCAACAGCCACATAAGCAAACATCGAGAATCAGACACAGACACCTGGGAAGACATGCCACGACTGCAGAAATGACCCTTCAAGGGCATGTCTTGCACACGCTACTGACACGGCAACGGGTAAGT
This sequence comes from Leopardus geoffroyi, assembly GCF_018350155.1. Classification (NCBI taxonomy): domain Eukaryota; kingdom Metazoa; phylum Chordata; class Mammalia; order Carnivora; family Felidae; genus Leopardus; species Leopardus geoffroyi. The sequence goes on along the minus strand of NC_059337.1, from coordinate 144,127,931 downwards.
CTGGGGTACTCACTTGAAGAACGGGACGATTTTGTTGGCGAGGACCTCGGCGGTGCGGAAGCCCTGTGAGTACAGCATGACCTGGGCGATGAGCTGCCGGTCGGGCTTGGTCATGGCCAAGCTCCGGAAGAGCTTCTTCAGATTGTCGGGAAGGTTGGACCTGCCTGCGTAGCCGGGGTTCATGGTGATGAAGATGGCCATGTCTGGGCTCACTTTCACCTGTTTGTTGAGCAGCTCACAAGTAATGGGGGCAGAGGCTGAAAATCAGAGAACAGGGTTGAGACTCGTGATGTTCGAGAGCGACACTAAAATCTCCCTAAAATCCCAGACAAAGCACCTGTTTCCCCGTTGGCCTCTAAAGCCCAAAGGCCGGGACCGCAGGGGAGCCCCTCTCTGGCCCTCCTACCAGCACGTCGGCCACCTTCATACACCTCACCTACACGAGAGCTCTGGGAACGTGGGACACGTCACCAGGGGCGGGGAGCGCATAGTCTGTCGTGCATTACTGTGTGTTACAAGATCGACGCAGGGATAGAAATGCGGCGCGATGGTAGGTGCAGATATAAAAACGTATCCGTGCCACACAGCTGACTGGCTCTGATCACAAAGACTGCCCTTTCAGGGGACTGACCAAAACCACCACCACCCACAGCTGAACTTTATTCCTTGGAGAGAACACTGAGCACACAGGTACTGCTTTCTCGGACACTCCTTTTCCACTGAGGAGGCCTACAGGGCCTTTGGGAAGACAAGTTCCTATTGTCGCGGAACAAAAGTGACCCCGCAAATTAATTGCATGTGCCCTGTCCGCCACAGGTGTCATCGCTTCCTCCAGCACGCACCCTGCCTCCGCCGGGCATGCCCGGCTTCGTGTGGCCCGAGGCAGGGGAAGCAGTCCTCAAGTCTCTCAGAAGGTCATCCTATGGTGACAGAGGGCGTGTTCCTAAAGCTCCCTGTGACAACACTCTGCCAACAGGTGGCAGCAAGGCTGGCTCTGTGGCCGTGCAGGGGGAGCAGGGAGAGCCCTCACAGGCCCAACACTCAGTGCGGGCGGACAGAGAGGGACGGAGCACAGGGACTCTCACTCACTGGGGGAAGGACAGCTAGGGCTTTGGGCCGCTCTGGTCCGGAGAATGCAAACTGCTCGTGCAGTGTTATCCTGGGCCCCACCGCCCTGCCTGCAATAGTGAGTCCTGGGAGCGAAGTGAAACTCTCACTCGTTTCTAATCACAGAGGTGTGACCCAGCCCCCGTGGACTCTCCTTCCACAGCCGCTAAGTAATGTGCAGAGGAAAAGGGAAGTCTCACTCTTATCGCAGTTGGGGTTGGAGTGCTCGCGCAGCGCTTCCTGAATGCACTGCACCTGCTGCGACACGGCTGACAGCATCCGCTCCTCCAGGCGGTTGAACTCGTCAAAGCAGCCCCACGCACCCACCTGGCAGAGCCCCACAAAGATCCGTCCCATCGCCTGAAACCGAACAAAGACAGGAGCTCAAACCACCTGCTTCGGGCGGGCTCCACGGCCCTGATCTGGCGGGACCTTGGGCTACCACCGCCCCCCCGGGTGGCTGTGAGCGTGACATCAGGTTCACACGGGAGGTGCGGGGCCTGCACACAGAAGTGCTTCACTAACAATGGCGATTGTCTGTGTACAGACGTAGGGCATCACACCTTTTCTCCTCCTGTGCCGATTCCAAAGATAGAGCTGTTTTTATTCTGCCCCTTTTTGTTGATTAAAAAAATCTTTTCCCGGGGCGCCTGGGTGGCGCAGTCGGTTAAGCGTCCGACCTCAGCCAGGTCACGATCTCGCGGTCCGTGAGTTCGAGCCCCGCGTCGGGCTCTGGGCTGATGGCTCAGAGCCTGGAGCCTGTTTCCGATTCTGTGTCTCCCTCTCTCTCTGCCCCTCCCCCGTTCATGCTCTGTCTCTCTCTGTCCCAAAAATAAATAAACGTTGAAAAAAAAAAAAAATTAAAAAAAAAAAAAAAATCTTTTCCGGGGCGCCTGGGTGGCTCAGTCGGTTAAGCGGCCGACTTTGGCTCAGGTCATGATCTCATGGTCCGTGAGTTCGAGCCCTGCGTCAGGCTCTGTGCTGACAGCTCAGAGCCTGGAGCCTGTTTCAGATTCTGTGTCTCCCTCTCTCTGACCCTCCCCTGTTCACGCTCTGTCTCTGTCTCAAAAATAAATAAACGTTAAAAAAAAAAAAAAAATTAAAAAAAAAATCTTTTCCATCATAGTTACTTATTCCCACACATAGACACTAACCGTCTCTTCCAGAAACAATGCAGCTCAAGTCAACACCAAAGCAGGTATGTCGGACACCCCACTCAAAACCGCACCATCCCTGGGACTCAGAAGGCCAGACGGGCCGTGCCCAGCCGTGAGGCCAGGAGCCCTGAGAGGGGTCCAGGCGTGGTACTCCCCAGCCGACCTCTCAGGCTGTTAGATTTTAGGTGGACTCAGAAATCTTCTCACCTGGAAATCAAAGGTTTCATCGCAGTTGAAGACCAAAACAAAGCGTCCAAGCTGATGGCCAAGAGCTTTGACGGACTCTGTCTTCCCAGTCCCGGCTGGCCCTATTGTTTGAAGAAGAGTGACTGAGTACTTGAGTCCACCGGGAGGTATCGTTAGCCTTACCCAGCTTGTTCACAAAATCAAAGGACGTGTAACAACTGCAGACAAATCTGAGGTTCTAGAACGTATGAGCTACGTAATTAAGAAATACATTTAAAATCGTTGATTTAATCTTCACAAACTGCATTTACTCTCTCCATTTGTCCGGGTCTGTGGAGTAACTTACCGAAAGGGGACCCCCCCAGCCTGGCCTCCAAGGCTTGTGTCATGGTCAAATAGCAGCGGTCGGTGAGGGGTGTCTGGACCAGCTTGTCCTGAACACCCAGGTACTCAAAGCCATAGTTAAATTTGGCGTTTGCCATTTGGATCGACAACTGCTGTAGCACATCGGTTTGCTTAGGGTCGAAGTAAAAGCGCATCTGGCTGAGCCATTCGAAAGATTTGGCATTGTCGATCTTGCTTTTGATCAAGGAGCGTGTAACGTCCCTCTGGTGAACCAACTCTGTAATCTGAACACAGAGTCACTTATTAAGACTTTGTCATGAACTGGAGTAGTGCAAGGACACTGCATTTCCTGGGCACGTGATCATTTAGCAGACTTTTGAGATTCAAGATCCAGCTGCAATAGCTTTCAGTGAATATTCCAAATCCAAATTCCCTTCCAAAAACAGCACTGTCATTCCCACAATGAAATTACACAGAATCAAGAGCTGCAGCAAAACCAAACCACCAACAAACAAAAACACCCAACGTCAAGCGAAGACCTAACTAGCATGAAATGCGTCAGGAGAACAGCTGTCTCTGTCCCCAGTCTGTCCCCTACAGGCTGGGGGCAACAGCGGTGCAGGCACACCCGGGCGCCTCTCTGGGAACGGGCTGACAAGCAAAGGCAAAAATCCTGGTCAAGACTCCCCGCCTCCCCTTCCCCGGGATGTGTACACATAACTCCCCTGCTCCCCCAAGGCTACCTTTCAACAGAACAGAGCGATACCCACACCAGAGAGCTCACAAATGCACCACCTCCTTCTCTCCCTACCACCAGTAAGAGTGCTCCCAGGCGTGACCTCCGCTGACCGCTTGCACTGAAGGCAGGGCCTAACCGGTGAGGAGTGAGTCAGGCAGGCGCGGGACTAACCAAGTGCTCCAGCTTCCGCCTCCGCAGCGGTGGCTGCTCCATGAGGACCGAGTCGGCCAACACGTTGAGGGTGACCTCCACGTTGCTCAGCACGGAGTGCAAGGGTGCCGCGTCACCGCTTCCGCCGATGCTGCTCAGAGCCGTCTCCACGTTTTCAGACCAGGCTATCTGGGCTGACAAAACCACAAGCTGGGCCTGGAAGACAGGAGACACGAGACCCAAAGGATCGTTTTGGAGACCAGCCGGTGCATCCGCCTCTCCGCTGGCCCACTTCTACTACACGTTACCTGGTACTTATCAATCCAAGTGATGTAGGTATTTGGGTCAATCGAAGTTGCTTTACCAAAAATCTCAACTTCTGTAACAGACTCAGCCAGCAGTTTAGCCAGTGTGACTCTCATCTCCTTTTCTACCAGCGTGAGCCACTCGTTGATTTTGGGATGTTCAGTGATCGACACAGGAGTTTTAAACATAACCTAAAACACATATGATACAAGAATTAAGATGTACAAAGGCAGGAGAGAAGCATTCTAAGTTACAATCATAAACTTCACTACCTCCTCTCCTTCACGGGAGGAAATGCCCAAGACGACAGAGTTATCCTCGTTTAGGATGATGCTCGAAACGCCAGCAAACATTTTCTTGAAATGTTTCTGTAACTTAGCTACATTCTTACTGTTTCCAATGATTTCAAGCAAATCTTCATCACCCACAAAATAGAACCTAAAATTAAAATAGCATTCAAGTTGTAAAATGTCACATACACATAAATAAGGTGAATCAAAGTGGAACTTCAAATTGCAGGAAGGGAAACTAGACTTGGATGCTGATGGACAATCTCCAATCTAAACTACGTCACATCCGAGTTTCCTCCAGCCCTCAGCAAAGGACACACGTTTGTTGAACAAGCTACTGAAGAGGGATTCCATGCACTTCATGCCATTCATCTTACTTCATGAATGTATTTTTTTAAAGCCTGTTCAAGGGGCACCTAGGTAGCTTGAGTATCAGCTCTTGATTTTGGCTCAGGTCATGATCTCACCATTCGTAATACTGAGCCCTCCATCGGGCTCCGGGCTGACAGCAAGGAACCTGCTTGGGATTCTGTTTCCTTTCCTTGCTCTCTCTCTCTCAAGACAAACAAAATAAATAAAAGCCTGTTCAATTTACAGTAAGCAAACTATTCAGAAAGGAAGAAATGCCGTTTGGAAAACAATCAGAGCTAAACTTTTAAGAGATGCAAACGGCCTAGAAGGGTGGATAATAGTTTCAATGAAGCTTAATAAACAAACACAAGACAGAAAGTGAGGAATTATTTAACATTATAATTAGGAATACGGGCGCCTGGGTGACTCAGTCCGTTGTGTCCGAGCCCCGCGTGGGGCTCTGTGCTGGCAGTTCAGAGCCTGGAGCCTGCTTCAGATTCTGTGTCTCCATCTCTCTCTCTGCTCCTCCCCCCGCCCTTTCACTCTCACACACACATGCTCTAAAATAAACATTTTTTTAAAAAAAGGAATAAATGTGCGGAAAGGGAGTAACATTCATTTTGTTACTAGTAACAAAACTTCTGATGTCAAAGTGACTAACACACAGACCCACAGGGGAGAGGGGAGGCTCCTGAACTTGGACTCGACTTCAGTGCAAGTCAAAGCAATCATCTTACCTGGGGAAAGAGGATCGCTCTCTTTCCAGGTATTCTCCCAATGCTTTCTGGATCTTTCCTAGCAGGTCTGCCAGTCTCTCCAGAGACCTCTGTACCCCCTGGATATTCAGAACATCCATTACAAGGGGAGACTTGGATACCTTTTTCATCAGAGCCAAAAACTCCGTGCTGATACTACGAATCAAATCAAAAGTGTCGTTAGCCTTTACGTGAAGAAGGGTCACCAGTCATACCTACCCCTCAGCTCCTTTGCACCCAGGCTGGAGGCCATACCTCTGGAACCGCTGGGTCTCCACCGGCAGCAGGTGCTTGATATCCGCGCTGCCCGTGAAGATGCCTTCCAGGTACACCCACCGCCTCTGCACGTCAATCCACACGTCAAAGAGAGCCATGATCCGATTCAGCTTATCTTCCCAGCTCAGGGCATCCTCTTCAAAAACCTAGCAGGCAGATGGGAAGCAGAGCCCAGCTGCTAAGCGATTCACTCATAGATAGGCCAAAACTTAGTAAAAAAAAAACTGCAGGTTATGTCAAGTTATTTGACTCATGCTTTAAAAAACAGGCTTCTGGTAACTGCCAGTCAAAAGTATTACAGAGAAAGTGCAGGGGAAAGCCTGATCAGAGAGGGAAAGCCTGCCCAACAAGGGTACCTTGTAGTACGGAGAGAGCTTCATGGCGGAGACACTGTTGATGTGCTCTTTGACCTTGTTGAAGAGGTCATCCCAACCTCGGATCAAGCGACACTTGTTCTGGTAGTTAACCAAGTCTAACTCGTAAGTATTCCATACTTCTCTTATCTGAATTAAAACCAAAAAGGGGCACCTTATTAGTATGTGGGTGTTTGCCAGGTATACAAGCAACCAAGTGCTATGGGGACAAAAGGACCGCAGATGAAGCTCTTGTTTTTACACAGCTCAAACTGACCTCACAGCCTGAAATGTGACATAAATGGGGCTATCAGTCTATTTACTCACCTGCTTCAAAAATTCTTCCAAAGCCATCTCCCCTTGTGCCACAAGCAGCACATCCTTGACAATAGCTTCATTTTTCTGCAAGTCAACATCCCAGATTTGGCCAAGGGTTAGCTCAGAAACAACCCAGTTGACATGAAGTCTTTTCATCAGCTGCTTCCAATGGCGATCTTTGAGTGCTTCGGACTTCAGTTCAATCACCAGCATGTTTATCTGCGGAGAGAGGAAGCAAGGTTACCGTGCAGCTGTGTTCCTAACAGACACCCACGACCCCAGCACCGAACCACTACCTTCAGGTAGCCTTTCAGAAGCCTCTGGACAAACTCATAGGATGCGTACTGCCGTAATCGGGCAGGGAAGTTTTTCAGCTGGTTCAGGAGGCCATCTAAATTTTGTCGAAGCTGTCAAGAGGAACACAAAATGATATTTAGTTTGCCGACATTTCTTTAAATGGTGAAATATCTTAAAAAATGTTTTCTGGGGGTGCCCGGGTGGCTCAGGAAATGAAGTGTGACTCTGACTGTGGCTCAGGTCACGATCTCACAGTTCATGAGTTCGAGCCCCGCATCGGGTGGAGCCGACAGGGTAGAGCCTGCTTGCAATTCTTCCTCCTTCTCTCTCTGTCCCTCCCCCGCTCATTCCTTGTATCTTTCTCAAAAATAAAAACAAAACTTAAAAAAATGGTTTCCAAACAAATTTTACATCAGTCCAGATAAATCCTAAATGACCATCATGTGACATTCTGAGGATGCACAATACAGTTCCCTGCCTGCGAAGCTCCTGAGTGGTCTACGACCGTCAGCATATGAGGACACACACCACGTCTCCTTTAGGTGTACCTTTCGAGGCTGGACGGAAACCCACGGCTGCTCCTTCATCTGATCAATCTGCTCCCAGACCTTGGAAAGTTCCGACCAAACGCCTTTGAGGTCCTGCAGTTCTTCTAAGGCCACCTGAAATCACGACAGTAGAACAGTGAGACCATGGATGCAGAAACCACCGCGGCTCTGGCAGAGCCCCTGACGCGGCCCTGGTCAAGGGCAGACTCGGGACGAGGAGCCCCACCCCCGCGGTCCGCACCTGGACGCGCTCTTCACTGCCGCTGAGCAGCCCCGTGTCGGTCAACTCCAGCGCCTCCTTGGCCTTCGCACACTTCTCCCGGTCGTCCTTCAGCCTGCCGAACTTTCCTTCGTATATGGTGAGAGCCTGAAGCGCCTCCTCTGGGCGGAGATTGCCCTGAAAGCAGTCAAAGTGCACAATTGCAGGGCGAGGTCCCAGGACAGGTGCGTGCTTTGGCTCTGAAATGGTGGAAAGCACCTGCTGGGAGTCTGGAAATCTGTGATTCCCTGAACATGTCCACACATGTAAATCTTGAGCAAGATGTACACTTACAGTTCATGTACATCACTGAGTGTTAACTTCTACTTCCATGTTTGACGTCAATAAAGGTATGAAGGAGAAAGGTGGAGCACCTCTCCGTTTAGTCACTGTCTCACCGAGTGCCTTGGGAGACGGGAAGAGAGGAGTCAGGACAGACTGGGGCCTGGAGCAGGACGCTCCCGACCCGAGGGGACATGGCTCTCGGGAGGCTGCTGGCCACGCACTCCCGAGGCACACAGCTGTTACATCAGTTCCGCAGACAAGAATGAGAAATCAAGTAGTCCTCAGGGAAACGGCCTCCAGTTGACCATTAAAGTACTACTGGCTTACTCATGGGGCGCCTGGGTGGCGCAGTCGGTTGGGCGTCCGACTTCAGCCAGGTCGCGATCTCGCGGTCCGGGAGTTCGAGCCCCGCGTCGGGCTCTGGGCTGATGGCTCAGAGCCTGGAGCCTGTTTCCGATTCTGTGTCTCCCTCTCTCTCTGCCCCTCCCCCGTTCATGCTCTGTCTCTCTCTGTCCCAAGAATGAATAAACGTTGAAAAAAAAATTAAAAAAAAAAAAAAAAAAAAAAAAGTACTACTGGCTTACTCTTAATTTTAGTAACTTGAGAATGACTATATAAAATATCATCAAAAATTTAAACTAGAACACATTACTAGCAAAAAATGGCAAGAAAACATATTCAAATTTTGGTGATCAGAATCTCGCCTGTTGATCAATACTCACTCCCCTGCTGAAGCTAGCATTCTGCCTGAGCTACAGTGCCAGGATTAGTGACAGAGAAGATCCCCTTAAAACAGGAGTCCTTCCAGGCCCTGGACAGTGTATGACTTTAGTATTGTAGTGCTCACAGGTGCAGAGCACAAAACAAGCTTTTAAAACTCATAAGGGACAGAAAACTAGCCAAAATGACAAAACGGAAGAATTCTCCTCAAAAGAAATTCCAGAAAGAAGTGACAGCTAAAGAATTGGTCAAAACAGATAGAAGCAACATAACTGAACAAGAATTTACAATAACAGGCATAAAATTAATTGCTGGGCTTGAAAAAAACATAAAAGACAGAGAATCTACTGCTGCAGAGATCAAGGGACTAAAAAATAGTCATGATGAATTAAAAAATGCTATAAATGAGGTGCAAAATAAAATGGAGGTGGTCACACTGTGGACTGAAGAGACAGAGAAGAGAATAGGTGAATTAGAAGATAAAATTATGGGAAAAGAGGAAGCTGAGAAAAAGATAAAAAAAATCCAGGATCATGAGGGGAGAATTAGAGAACTAAGTGATTCAAACGGAACAATATCCGTATCATAGGAATTCCAGAAGAAGAGAGAGAAAGGCGCTCAAGATGTACTTAAACAAATCATAGCAGAGAACTTCCCCAATCTGGAGAATGGAAACAGGCATTGAAATCCAAGAGGCACAGAGAACTCCCTTCAGATGTAACTTGAATCGAACTTCTGCACGACATATAGTGAAACTGGCAAAATACAAGGATAAAGAGAGAATTCTGAAAGCAGCTAGGGATAAACGGGCCTTAACACACAAAGATAGACACATAAGGGTAGTAGCAGACCTATCTACTGAAACCTGGCAGGCCAGACAGGAATGGCACGGAATCTTCAATGTGATGAACAGGAAAAATATGCAGCCAAGAATACTTTATCCACCAAGTCTGTCATTCAGGATAGAAGGAGAGATAAAGGTCTTCCCAAACAAACAAAAACTGAAGGAATTCATCACCACTAACCCAGGCCCACAAGAGGTCCTAAGAGGGACTCTGTGAGTGACATGTTGCAAGGACCACAAAGTACCAGAGACATCACTACAAGCATGAAACCTACAGATAACATGATGACTCTAAACCCGTATCTTTCAATAACACCACTGAATGTAAATGCACTAAATGCTCCAATCAAAAGACACAGGGTATCAGAATGGATAAAAAAAACAAGACCCATCTATTTGCTGTCTACAAGAGACTCATTTTAGACCTGAGGACACCTTCAGATTGAAAGTGAGGGGATGGAGAACTATCTATCATGTTACTGGAAGTCAAAAGAAAGCAACAAACTAGACTTTCAATTAAAGGCTGTAACGGGGCGCCTGGGTGGCGCAGTCGGTTAAGCGTCCGACTTCAGCCAGGTCACGATCTCGCGGTCCGTGAGTTCGAGCCCCGCGTCGGGCTCTGGGCTGATGGCTCAGAGCCTGGAGCCTGTTTCCGATTCTGTGTCTCCCTCTCTCTCTGCCCCTCCCCTGTTCATGCTCTGTCTCTCTCTGTCCCAAAAATAAATAAACGTTGAAAAAAAAAATTAAAAAAAAAAAATTAAAGGCTGTAACAAGAGATGAAGAAGGGCATTATATAATAATTACACAGTCTATCCATCAGGAAGAGCTAATAATTGTAAATGTCTATGCGCCGAATATGGGAGCCCCCAAATATATAAAACAATCACAAACATAAGCAACCTTATTGATAAGAACGTGGTAATTGCAGGGGACTTTAATACTCCACTTACAACAATGGACACATCATCTAGACAGAGAACCAGTAAAGAAACAATGGCCCTGAACGATACATTGGACCAGATGGACTTGACAGATATATTTAGAACTCCACATCCCAAAGCAGCAGAATATACTCTCTTCTCCTGTGCACATGGAACATTCTCCAAGATAGATCACACACTGGGTCATAAAACAGCCCTCAAAAATATAAAAGAATTGAGATTGTACCATACACACTTTCAGATCACAATGCTATGAAACTTGAAAGCAACCACAGGAAAAAGTCTGGAAAACCTCTGAAAGCATGGAGGTAAAAGAACATCCTACTCAAGAATGAATGGGTCAACCAGGCAATTAGAGAAAAAATTAAAAAAATATATGGAAACAAATGAAAATGAAAATACAACAATCCAAATGCTTTGGGATGCAGCGAAGGCAGTCCTGAGAGGAAAATACATTGCAATCCAAGCCTATCTCAAGAAACAAGAAAAATCCCAAATACAAAATCTAACAGCACACCTAAAGGAACCAGAAGCAGAACACCAAAGACACCCCAAACCCAGCAGAAGGAAAAATAATAAAGAGCAGAGCAGAAATAAATAACATAGAATCCAAAAACAGTAGAATAGATCGATGAAACCAAGAGTTGGTTTTTTGAAAAAATAAAATTGATAAACCTCTAGCCAGGCTTCTCAAAAAGGGAGATGACTCAAATAGATAAAATCACAAATGAAAATGGATTTATCACAACCAATCCCTCAGAAATACAAGCAATTATCAGGGAATACTATGAAAAATTATACACCAACAAACTGGACAACCTGGAAGAAATGGACAAATTCCCAAACACCCATACACTACCAAAACTCAAACGGGAAGAAATAGAAAATTTGAACAGACCCATAACTAGGGAAGACATCCAATCAGTTATCAAAAATCTCCCAACAAGTAAGACTCCAGGACCAGCAGGCTTCCCTGGGGAATTCTACCAGACATTTAAAGCAGAGATAATACCTATCCTTCTCAAGCTGTTCCAAAAAACAGAAAGGGAAGGAAAACTTCCAGACTCATTCTATGAAGCCAGATTTACTTTGATTCCGAAACCAGACAGAGACCCAGCAGAAAAAGAGAACTACAGGCCAATATCCCTGATGAATATGGATGCAAAAATTCTCAACAAGATACTAGCAAATTGAATTCAACAGCATACAAAAAGAATTATTCACCATGATCAAGTGAGACTCATTCCTGGACTGCAGGGCTGGTTCAATATTTGCAAATCAATCAACGTGATACATCACGTTAATGAAAGAAAAGAACCATATGATCCTGTCAATAGATTCAGAAAAAGCATTTGACAAAATACAGCATCCTTTCTTGATAAAAACCCTCAAGAAAGGAGGGATAGAAGGAACATACTTAAACATCATAAAAGCCACTTAAGAAAAGCCCACAGCTAATATCATCTTCAATGGGGAAAAACAGAACTTTCCCTCTGAAATCAGGAACACGACAGGGATGTCCACTCTCACCACTGTTGTTCAACATAGTGTTGGAAGCCCTAGCATCAGCAACCAGACAACAAAGCGAAATCAAAGGCATCAAAATTGGCAAAGACGAAGTCAAACTTGCACTTTTCCCAGATGACATGATACTCTACACGGAAAATCTGATAGACTCCACAAACAGTCTGTTAGAACGGACACATGAATTCAGCAAAGTCGTAGGGTACAAAATCAATGTACAGAAATTGGTTGCATTCTTATACACCAATGATGAAGCAACAGAAAAATAAAGAAACTGATCCCATTCACAATTGCACCAAGAACCATAAAATACCTAGGAGGAAACCTAACCAAAGATGTAAAAGATCTGCATGCTGAAAACTATAGAAAGCTTATGAAGGAAATTGAAGAAGACACAAAGAAATGGAGAAACATTCTGTGCTCATGGATTGGAAAAATATTGTTAAAATGTCAATACTACCCAAAGCTATCTACACATTCAATGCAATCCCAATCAAAATTGCACCAGCATTCTTCTCAAAGCTAGACCAAACAATCCTAAAATTTGTATGGAACCACAAAAGACCCCGAATAGCCAAAGTAATATTTGAAGAAAAAACCAAAGCAGGAGGCATCACAATCTCAGACTTTAGCCTCTACTACAAAGCTGTAATCATCAAGACAGCATGGTATTGGCACAAACACAGACACGTAGACCAATGGAATAGAATAGAGAACCCAGAATTGGACCCACTAATCTGGCCAACTAATGTTTGACAAAGCAGGAAAGGGCATCCAATGGAAAAAAGAGAGTCTCTTTAGCAAATGGTGCTGGGAGAACTGGACAGCAACATGCAGAAGAATGAAACCAGACCGCTTTCTTACACCATACACAAAAATAAACTCAAAATGGATGAAGGACCTGAATGTGAGACAGGAAACCATCAAAACCCTAGAGGAGAAAGCTGGCAACAACCTCTTTGACCTCAGTTGTAGCAATTTCTCACTTGACACATCTCCAAAGGCAAGGGAATTAAAAGCAAAAATGAACTACTGGGACCTCATCAAGATAAAAAGCTTCTGCACTGCAAAGGAAACAATCAACAAAACTAAAAGGCAATCGACAGAATGGGAAAAGATATTTGCAAATGATAATATCAGATAAAGGCCTAGTATCCAAAATCTATAAAGAACTCACCAAACTCCACACCTGAAAAACAAATAATCCAGTGAAGAAATGGGCAGAAGACATGAACAGACACTTGTCCAAAGAAGACATCCAGATAGCAAACAGACACATGAAAAGATGCTCAATGTCACTCCTCATCAGGGAAATACAAATCAAAACCACGCTGAGATACCACCTCATACCGGTCAGAGTGGCTAAAATGAACAAATTAGGAGACTATAGATGCTGGAGAGGATGTGGAGAAACGGGAACCCTCTTGCACTGTTGGGTGGGAATGCAAACTGGGGCAGCCGCTCTGGAAAACAGTGTGGAGGTTCCTCAAAAAATTAAAAATAAAACTACCCTACGACCCAGCAATAGCACTACTAGGAATTTACCCAAAGGATACAGGAGTGCTGATTCATAGGGGCACATGTATCCCAATGTTTATAGCAGCACTTTCAACAATAGCCTAATTATGGAAAGAGCCTAAATGTCCATCAACTGACGAATGGATAAAGAAGATGTGGTTTATATATATCATGGAATACTACTTGGCAATGAAAAAGAATGAAATATGGCCATTTGCAGCAACATGGATGGAACTAGAGAGTATTATGCTACGTGAAATAAGTCATACAGAGAAAGACAGATACCTCATGTTTTCACTCATATGTAGATCTTGAGAAACGTAACAGAAGACCATGGGGGAGGGGAAGGGGAAAAAACAGTTACAGAGAGGGAGGGAGGCAAGCCATAAGAGATTCTTAAATACTGAAAACAAACAGCATTGATGGGGGGTTGGGGGAGAGGGGAAAGTGGGTGATGGGCATTGAGGAGGGCACCTGTTGGGATGAGCACTGGGTGTTGTATGGAAACCAATTTGATGATAAATTATATTAAAAAAAAATAATAAAACAAGTTCAAGACTCATGTAAAAAAACAAACACACAAAAAAAACACAGGCCCTTGAACCAAAACTGAACACAAAACAGGACCTTTGGATGCAGCATCACAGCCAGGGCTGAGGCAGCACAGAGCTCTACGGAGTAGATGGTGGGAGGCTAGACCTGTCACCAGCCCTGGTGTGGATCAGTGACACCCAAACTAGAAAACCAGATTGACATTCAAAGTCCCATGACCACCTTCCCCCTTCTCTTTCCTGCCTACGTTTCTATGTATAAATAAATGACACTGAATTCTGCCCTGGAAAACCAGGTATGCTGTTATGTACTTGCTCGAGCCTCGCACTCGACGTCACCTCTGCCGGAAGTCCTCCCTCACCATCTGCCCTCCCTCCCTCAGGTCTTACCACCCCCCACCCCTTCCCCTCCCGGCAGCACACCCAACACCGCTCTCTCTCCCAGCTCTCGCCCTTCCCCACGGCACCTCTCACCACCTGACTCGAACACGCGTTTTCCTTGCTCGTTTCTCCCTGCGTCTCCCACTGGAATGTGACTCCATGGGGATGGGGGCTCCTGTCCTTCCTGTTCACTGCTCCATCCCCACTGCACAGAACAGTTAGTGCTCAAGAAAAGGATAGCTTAGGAACAAAAAACTTTTTAAAAACCACCTCATGATTTACATGCTCGTCATGAGGGGTTTCTGGGTAAGAAGAGATCTCCGTTGGCTTTCACTTTTCAAAGACACCGTGGGCAAGTTTGAGTTACAAAAAGGAGAAGTCCTCATTAGTGGGAAAGCTAATCCACAGCGAAGCCTTTTTAAGTTCGGGCGAAAAGACACCGAATCACGCTGTGGGCTCAGGGCAAACTGTGACGCTGGCGGGACTCACCGTGACAGGCTTGGTCTTCTCCCAGTCCGTCAGCAGGTCGGTGGTGCGGCTCTCCACGGCCCGGTCCTCCTGCACGATCTTCATCTGCAGGTTTGCCACCTGCTGCTGAATGGCAGAGTCCTTCCGCCGCATGATGTCGTTGAAGGCCCCCCACTCACCCTCTATGTTGTCGATGTAGAGCCAGGAGGGCGGGAACTGGAACCTCTGCTTCTCCAGCAGGCGCTGGCCATTGCGGTAGAGCTGCGCGAGTCAGAACACAGGTGGTTTTAGTTCTAGAATCACAGAGACTGTCGTCAGACTCCCACGTAAAGGGAAGACAGCGTGTGGCTACAGAACACACAACAACGTCTGCTCTTCTCCAGGAACCTTCCACGCTGAGAGCACGGCGCTCAGGGAGCAGCAGGGCCCAGGCCCGCCTGCAGCCGGGGGGCCCGGACAGGATCGAAGGCACGCTGGGCTGTGGTTCACCCCCTCCTTCCAAATTATAAACAGAACGCAAGTTTGCGGACTCGAAGAACAACCACTAAAGTAAAAGATTTTAAGAGGCAAAACACAGTGGACCTCAAACCTCGAGAGCTGTTTAAAACGCGGATCCCCAGGATGCCAGTGCCTGCCCTCAAGCAGCCCATCAGGTGGCTGTCAGGGAGATGGTGGTGGCCTGTAGGCACCTAATTTCTGAAACCTGCCTCACGAGGTGACGATGAGAATTTTAACTGTTCACGGAGCTCACCTCAACTTGCTTCTCAAACTGTTTTATCTTTCGTTTCAAAGACTGCACGTAGGTGATGAAGGTCACCGCGTCCGAGGTGCTGGCCGTGTCCACCGAGTGCTGCTCCAACTCCTGCCGTGACTGTGTGGAGAGAGCACAGGAATTCAACACGGAGCCGAGGATGTGCCGGCAGACTCGCGACACGGCCAGGATCCCGCCTCCTCACCTTCGAGATCTGGGAATGGAATTCTGTCATGTTTGACCCGAGCATCTGCCCAAATTTGCTGAGAACCTCCTTATGCCAAGAGTCGTACTTCAAGTTCACCTTGGACTGCACCTGTGGGTGAACGAGCCCAGGACAGCAGATCGTCAGTCCCTCGCGCCGGGGTGTTTACACCTCCACGCGTCCTCGTCACCCACAGACGCTGCCTTAACAGCGACCTCCACCCCCTGCCCCGGGGGGGCGGAGCTCACCTTGCCGTAATCTATGACTACTGGCCCAAACTCCTTCTTGGTTTCCGCGTTGTCAAAAGTTCCTCGGGCCTTCCGTATTTGCACCAGGAGAGCCTGCCATTTGTTGAGATCTTCTCCGAGTCTGTTGTAGATGTTTTCGGCTTGCATGTCCCACAGGCACTGGTACTGAAGCCAGACCTGCAGGTGGACAGGAGGGTCAAATAGCACAGCTGGGCCTCTTACAGAATGTTCACACGCATTAGGTTCACGTCTCACTTGTCAATACTGTCAGAAAAATTCACTTCCAATCCTCCGAATTTTTATATTAAAAAGGAGTAACATTTATTGCTATCTAAAATAATAGTTAATATTCTGTAAGATCTGTCCTACCATTCACTGGCTGCTTTAAAATAAGCAAGTGTCATCAATTACATCATATTAGACACACATTACATCGATTTCGGCTCCTGTGTTCATCAGGCCTCATATTCACTATGTCTAAACACACTCCACAATGTATTTCAATGAGACGGGGAGCTTCTCACCTTGACGTACTGCTCGACCTCAGTCACGATGCCCATGACCGCAGAGTAGGACTCTTCCAGGGCAACGGGGCCATCAGGCATCCGCGTTAAAGCATTCCGGTAGAATTTCTCTTCTTCAGTCAATTCGTAATGAACACCCACCTAAGCAAGCAGAACCAGAAGAAACACAAGCAGTGTGTACAAAGATGTTCATCTCAGAGCCACCTTTCACTGAATTCAAATGAACCGAAGGAAGAGCCCGCTATACAAATGGCCTTTGGAACATCTGCTTACCCCAGCCACAAGAAATCAGAGGCCTCCTCAACTCATCACCCAGTGAAGGGACATCAGATCAAGCACAAGTTAGAAAATCCAAAAACCGCTACAGAGCACTTTGAGACCTCTCTCTCATCTGAGAGCAGAACATTAAAGGCAATGTCCAAAGAATGGAGATTTCCATGACCAAATATTTACACCGACTTGGATGATGGAAGCGATGACACATGCATCGTTTCAATGATCTGAGTGCTGGCTATGTGCCAGGCACTGCTGTGGGCACAAGAAACAGACAAAAAACTCTGCTCACATGGGCTTACACTCTGTGGGAGGAGAGATACTTCTCAGCACGTGAGAAGTACTATGGAGATATAAAGCAGGAAAGAGGAGGGCTGGGAGTGTGGGGTTGGAGAAGGTCAGGGAAGGCCTCACTGAGCAGGACCAGGAGAGGGAGGGAGTGAGCCATGTCAGTATGTTGCTACTGGGGGTTCTGAGCAGGGAGGTCAGCAAGTGCAAAGGCCCAGGGGCAGGAGCCTGCCTAGAATGTGAAGAGAGCAAGAGGCCAGTGTGTCTGGAACAGAGCCAGCGAGGGAGATACTGGCACTCAAGTCAGAGAAGCAACGAGCAGCATATTACGTGGGGCCCAGCACTCTGCCATGGGACATGGGCTTTCATGGGGAGTGACACGAGAAGCCATCAACAGGCTCTGGGAAGAAGTGTTGGGACTGACATAAAACCTAAGACTTTGGCTGCTGTGTTGAAAACAGATTTTAGCAGGGGGCAAAGGCAGACAGAGACCTGTCAGAAGGGAACTTTAAGAATCCAAGTGAGGGATGATGGTACCTTGGACCAGTGGGATCAGTGGATGTGGGAAAAAGAAGATCAGGGTTAATTCTGCAGATGGAAACAGTGGGAGGCAAGGGTAACACCTCAGCTTGGCCCTGAGCAGGCTGAAGGCAGAGAAAAGGAGTGGGGGTGGCAGCTAGTCTGAGGGAGGGGGTCAGACACACACTCAGTTTTCGCACCCATCAGTCTTGTGGAGATGCCCGGGGGGCGGGCTGGGGAGATGGGTCTAGAGCTCAGGATAAAGGCCGGGCTGGAGGTATGAGCCCAGTTGTCCCATCTGGCCGGCAATGGACCAGGTGAGACAGGTGCTGGGGATGGAGAGTGTACTCAAACAATAGGAGCCAGAAGAGAGAGAGCCAAGGAAGAGCCACAGAGGACACTGGCCAGTGAGGTGGGAGGAAAACCAGGATAGCCAAGCGGAACAAGCATATCAAGCGGGCAGTGGGGGGGGGGGGGGGGGTTGCACACCATCACATCCTGCCACTGACACTTCTCAAGGGCTGAGAAGCCTGCCATAACAGCAGGGAAACGCCTGTGACCCTGATGCCTGAGGGGCTGGACCCGGAGCAGGTGTGCAGACGAGTTCTCTGTGTTTTCACCAGGGGGAGCTGAGAAGTAAGGTGGCTAGAGGGTGACAGGAGGCTCAGCAGAGGGAAGGGGAGCTGGGCCACAGAGCAGGGGCACGGGCTCCAGCGTAAGAGGGGCTGGCTTCTGTTTGGTTCAGTGTGGAGACAACAGGACAGCAGTGTGAACAGACACCTGACGAGAAATATCCTGCAGTCTGCACACTCCCAGAGCGAAAGGAACCAGTGTTCATAGCTCGGTTCGGATTAGCTGGTCACCACCAAGGCTGAGTCTACAGGGGGGTTGCTACCACAAAAACACCTCAGAACTGAGCCTATGCTGCTTACATTCAAAGCTGAGACTTTCTAGAAGAGCCTGTTACAACAGAGGTTATGGAAATCTGCTTATTTGAAAACCACCAGTCTTGTTTAGAAGTAATGTTGCTCAGACCAGGGACTAAACAGTCTTTTCAGTTTTCCTTTTGCTCCAAAAGCACATTATTATTATTGATACTCTTATTAAAGACTATATCCGGGATTTGTTTTAAAATAGTCTGGTGGGGAGAAGGAGGAGGAAAAGGAATAAAAATTTAAATTGGCCACATGATAAACAAAGCAGGCTGATGTGAACTCATGAGATTCCCTCTACTTTTGTGTGTATCTACAAACTTCTATATTAAAAAGTGGGGGTGGGGAGAAAGAGGAATTAAAAGACGGGTTCGTGGGGGGAATTTCTGAGAGACTACCGAAATCAGAACTGCAGATGCAATGATTTGGGAAAGCAGCCACGGGGGAAAAATGCCAAGTCACATAAGCCTTCCTCTAGCTTTCCCTTAGACTAGAGTCCCAAGTCGGGAGTCTTGAAAGACATATGGAGAGCACCATTTCCAGGGATATGGAGGAGAGGTGGCGCCCCAGGGCCCTAGGGAGGCCTGGGCAGAGGCCATGTGGTGCGAGTCCCCGGAAGGCTCACCTGGTACCTCTGACTCTGGATCCTGGGCAGAGACAGCACAACCATCTTCCAGGCAAACATTTCCTGGTACAGCTTGTACCTGCACTCTTCGATGGGCGGGTTCAAATAGATGACCTGATTGGTTATCCTTAGCTCATGAACGACATTCTGTAAAGGGAAGATTTCATTTCTTACTCAAATATCTATTTCAATAATAGGCTTTCATGCATTTGTGCCGCCAGAATCAGTATTCACAAGAAGGGTGATCATTTCTGGATTAAAAATCTAATACCGAAGCATGGCACTGATGTAACAGTAAATTACCGAACGCCTCCAGGGGCCACCTTCAATCAAACGGTACCAGATATACACGTACATGATCGTCGCTCAGTAATTCCCTCAAGTACAATCAGGTGCTAGGAAAGTTTAAATTCAAAATTGGGTAAAAAGTATACGGATTATAGCTTAGTTATTTTTGTCATACAAAGCATTAGAATAATTTTAAATGAATTTTCTTGAAAGAAAGTACTTTCTCAAAGTAAAAAAAGTAGTTTTGATGCAGAATATTTTTCTCCCTCTGAATTATGAACCTACTTCAGTCTGAACCACGGGTCTGTTACTTTAATGGACGTCATGGTCTGCTGTAGCCCATGTGTGGGGTGCACGGCCCTCCCCAGAGGATAAGAAGCCAGAGGGCAGGCACTGCTTAGGCGCTTCCTGGATCCTCTGTGCGTAGGTGCTGAACACACAATGGGTGCTCAACGGCACCATCTGCTTTAATATGCGTGGTGATCTCTGGACATAATGACCTCAGGACCTCACAACCCTGTGTCACTGATGCAGCCACACGAGACTGGCATTAGCTGTCAGACATGCGGCACGGGTGTAGGTTTAGGAGTCAAGGTGAGTCTGTGCCACCTGCCAGTGTCTGCTTTAAGCTGAGCAAGATTTCCACCTCCACCTCCACTGGGTAACTGCTCTGGCTTACACAGACCCATTTGCTTGTCTGCATCTCTGTATTTTAAAAAGTATGCTTTGGGAATAAATGTGCAATATTCAAAACCGAAAACATTTTTCAAGCATTAAGAGGAAAAAAAAAAAGAGAAGGTAACGTCTGGGTAGGAAAAAAGCAGCCAATTGTTTCTCCCACATCAAAGTTTTTACCTTTAGTTCTTTTAGACCTCTGTTTTGTGAGGTAGTCTTACTGGTAAATTGAACACAAATGCAATAAACTACCTAAAACAAATGTATGGCTTAATGAACTACTGTAAGGCAGACACTTTTGTAACTGATGCCCAGATTAGTAGACAGGACCCACTAGCAGAGCTTGAATTAACACACTTTTCTAGACAGCTTGCTGGGTTCCAGCTGGCCACTCCTTCACTCAAATGGGAAATGGGGGGCTTGGGGACCAAGACTGCTGTCCTGGTTGGAGGCCACCGTGCTGGTGCACTCTTCCATGACTGAGAAGATTGTGTGAAAACAGTGGCATTTTAGTGTCAGAGTCTGAATTTTCCTTGTACTAGGTTACAGTTGAAATGGTTTCTTGCATGTATGCCTGGAAAGTAGAGATTTTTTTCCAGTGTAGTTTTTTTCCGATCTCCATTAAAAAAATTTTTTTTGATGTTTATTTTTTAAAGAGAGAGAGAGAAAGCGTGAGTGGGGGGAGGGGCAGAGAGAGAGGGAGACACAAAATCCCAAGCAGGCTCCAGGCTCTGAGCTGTCAGCACAGAGCCCAACGCAGGGCTCAAACCCAACGAACCATGAGATCATGACCTGAGCCAAGTCAGAAGCTTAACCGACTGAGCCTCCCAGGCACCCCCAAGTGTAGATTTTTTTCTAAAATTTATTTCCCATTTAAAAAAAAAAATGTCTGTTTTTGAAATTATTTTAGACTTCCAGGAGAGTTGCAAAGAAAGTATGAAGAGTTTTCATGCACTCTTGACCAACTCTCTGTAATGTTAACATCTAACACGTCACAATTACCAAAACCAGGAAATTAACATTGATACAACACTAACTAAAATCCTGACTTCAGTCAGATCTCCCAGGACCCCACAACATAGTTACTCGTCACATGCCTTAACCCCTTCCAACCTGTGACACCTCTGTTCCTCCTTGTCTTTCTCCCACGACCTTGACACTTTGGAAGGGTACTGGTGAGGTGTTCTGTAAGGGATGTCTGACCTTTTCTCATGATTAGAACAAGTCTGGGAGGTGTGGGGACAAAGAGCACAGAGGGTGGGGTGGTATCTGTCAGGTTTCTCCACTGTAAAGTGGCTTTCTCATTGGTACTTTTCAAGGGGGAGAACCTTCTGTTCGATTTACCAGCAAATTGGACGCCATGGGAAATACTCACTTTAATCTTTGGCTCCCCACCAGGCTTGTGACTAACTTGTGGTGCGTCTGTATCCATGTCAACTTCTGCTTTATCTTCAGCTTGTCCAAGAAGCACCTGGGTCCAAGCTCTCAGGCCAGCTTGTAGGCGAACGCCCAGTATTCTTTCAATCTACAGGGAAAGTAGTGTCAGAAAACAGTGTCCTTCCAAAAGGCAGGTCGGCAAGCATGTCAGATAGAAAGCCGATGCTTCAGGTCGAGGATGACAGTTGCTACCACACCCTTCATCGCAGCCTGATCCCCCCCTCCCCATCCTGTGCCTCTCCCAGACTCAGAGACCCTGACCTCCAACTGGGGGCTAACCTAACCACCAACCCTCTGATTTGTCAGGGACAAGGAGATGGACACAAATGCAGCGGATGTAGTCACACTCTTGCTGTTCCCTCAACGTACTAGAAAATTTATAAAACAAAAGTAGTTTCCTGGTAGCCTCAGAGATAAAACTAGCAATCTATAATGTGGAGAATAAACCATTTTCTCTTTTACGAAGTGGAGATATGATTGACATATAACATTCTATTAGCTTCAGATGAACATAACGATTTCATATTTATGTACGTGGCAAAGTCACCACATACAGGTGACCATCTTCTTTTAACAAGCGAAGAAAAAAGTCTCGCTTGATCGAGAACGAGAGAAGTAAATTTCCCACGAACGGGACACCTATACATCTTTGTGCAGAGTCCGTCTTGGGCCACAAAACCATCCTGGGAATGCTGGAAGGGCAGCTGTGACAAAGCCCGAGACTTTCAGTAGATTCAGAAGAGCGGGTTTTGTTAATTTTCCCCGCCAGTGTTCCACGTGTGGATACACTGCACCTTTGTGGGTCACAGGCTTTCTCTTTAAAATGGATAACTAAGGTGCTTCAGAGCTGCCTAGCCACCACCGCCCATGGAGCAGCTCTGTCATGAAATATCCCACTTCCCGGGATTCTCCACGGATGCTCTCTGATGTCCAGCAATGAGAAAGCCACATGTGGTGTTAAGTATGTTTCAAACACATGTGCACTTTAACCTCCCCGCAGACCCCTACAGGAGTGAGCCCCAATCCTCTACGAGAGGATTAAGAGGTGGTTACTGGGCATTTCCTTTTCTTTTCTTTTTCTTTTTTTAAAGTAAGCTCTAGGCCCAACATGGGACTTGAACTCATGACCCAGAGATCAAGAGTTGCATACCCTACTGACTGAGCCAGCCAGGCACCCCCAGGCATTTAAATTGGGTGGTCGAGAGGGGCAGAGTGTCAGAGAAGGATGCCTGGAGGGGAAAGCCAGGGAAGACGACCTTTATCAGGTGAGCAGGGAAGGGCAGGCAGGAAGCTGTCAGGTATTCAGAAGATAAAAAGAATCCCCCCACCTCAACACCTCAACTTGGAATGGACAGGAGTATTGCTAGAACCACACAGCTCGGCTCTGTCATTACCTAAATGGGATTTCTGGAGGGGAAACTGGACCACTGATGGTAATTTCTATGGAAAAATACTTCGCAGTCACTAATGAACTTACAAAATAGGGTCCACCCTTACATTGCTAGTAGAAGAATGAAAACCAGGATAACACTCCCATCCCTCACCTCCATGTCAAGCTTATTGACCCAGATGGGCAAGTTGGAATAGGAGTGCAGGTTTAAGTCGTCCACGGCTTTCTGAACTCTGTTCAAGATCTCTGAGAAAGTCCTGTGATCATACATGCAAGTCTCCAGGGAACGGACTTCCAGGTCGATTTTTTCTTCTATTATTAGCAGGTCATCCACCTAAAGGAAGGCACATTTATTATTTAAAACAGCCATTCACTCTATTCCTTTATGTTTGTGTACATTCTTCTCAATGAACAAATATTCACGGTAAAGGAGTTCTTTCCATGAATAGCTAATCCTACCTGTTGGTGTAAGAACACTTATTCCCAGTCCTGTGTTTCCACAGAGGGAAGGAAAACGTATGGAAATTATCAAGTCTCCCCCTCACTCCCTCCTGCTCACAGGAAGGGTGACCTCTGAATGAGAAGTCTGCTCCACTCAGTGCCTTCTCTGTCGCAAGCGCCAGCCTGTAGGCCAGACGGCTTACGACGATCTGGCTATGCTAGGGTCTGGGAAGCAAGTCTAGGTCTAGGGGGACTGACGGCCAGAGCCCCATTTTCCCCGTAGCTGTATCAGTAGTAAAGCTCTCAGTTTGCTCCGTCAGACTCCCGTGTTCTTCATCTCTCCGCTGGTTTCTAAACGCAGTTACCTAACGGCCTTCCCAGAGCACCATCAAACAGCAAAGTAAAAGGGCTTCCTCTCCCCTTCAGCTCACACGGCCCAATGCCACAGCCGTCGGGAAGGCCTCCTGTGGGAGAGCTACCAGGCGAACCGAGTGAGCTGTCTCCGCGTTCAGTTCATTCCCAGGGAACAGGAGATCAACACACCTTTTCCTGGAAGTTGAAGACGGTCTCCGCCAAGCGCTGCACGTAGGGGTCGAGCTTGTAGGATTCCCACACCAGCGCGATGCCCTCTGCGATCAGAGCCTGCACCTCCTTCTTCAAGCCGGCCACCAGAAGGGAAATGGTGTTGCGCTCCTCCACCTTCTCACAGGTCCGCTCGTAGGTGCGGACGCTCTCGATCAGCGAGATGGCAAATGGGTAGAGCTGGTTTGCTTGATGGGCCTTGTTCACAATCGCCAGCGGGACTCGGAAACCAAGCCACTTGAGATTTCGAACTTCCTTTGAAAGCGTGATGATCTCAGGAAGGAAGTTAACTTTCAGCTTAAGGACGTTTCCAGTTCGGCCGCGGACCCGGGTGCTTTCGATGGTGAAGATGCGCCCCGAGACGCCCAGGTTGCGCTGCTGCACCTTCCGGGCCCAGTCGTCGAAGATCTCCTGAGTGTTGAGCTTCATGCGGAAGCTGTCCCCATCCTGCTTCAGCTTCTGGCCCTCCACGTGGTTCTCCCAGCCCTTGCCCAGCACGTCCTCCACGCGCTTCATGTAGGCGCTCAGCTGGCGGTCGATCTGCTTCGCCCAGATGATGGAGCCCGACACCGGGGGCAGGTCACGCACATGGCTCATCTTACACGCCTGACTCTGTGGGTACTGGACCTTGAACTTGTCGTGGAGAGACTCAATGTCGTCTTTCACGCGCTGGATTAGCTGGGTCTGGTACTCGCGGATGGCCCCACGGATGTGAGGCCTGACGAACAGCGCGTTGAACCTGGAGAAAATCCTGAACATCTCGTTAGCGTTCTTGGCTGTGCCAAGCTGATCCCTAAGGCGAGCGGTGATCCGGGTCTCCACCCTGTCGATCCGCTCATCGTATCTCTTCATGGCGGCCTCCCAAGCTTCCGTGCCTTCCTTGGAGACGTCTAGCCCGTCCACTTCCTTGACGTTCTCGTACGCGAGGTTGACCTCCTCAATAGCATTCGCGTCTGCGGCATCAAAGAGAACCTCCGCCACTTTCATGTCCTGAGGCTCGGGGACCTCTCCTTGGTTCTGCTGTGCGACTGCCGTGACCTGAAAGAGGAGGACTCGTGACAGAAAGGTTGACGCCACAAAGACTGCCATCTGGCTGTGCACCCGGAGTGCAGCCAGTCCGCTCTGTAAGTTTTTAACTTTTAGCCAAATGCTTTAGAACCACAACTCAACAAGACCACGAAAAATACCACAGAGTATATTCTAACTCTGCCCATAAAGATCTACCGACAATGTAGTTTTGGTGCCTGAGAAGCTAAAATAACATGTTAAAACCCGGGCTTTGAGTATGTGCCTCTTCGGTGTTTTGTCTACAATTAAAACTGCACTGAAAAGCTCGGGAATTCAGAGGAGAGCTATGTGCAACCTTGGTGTCCAACATAGTCTTTGTTTTTGATTCTTTTTTTTTTTTTAATGATTTTCCAGGTTTATTTATTTAGAGGGAGGGAGGGAGGGAGAGAGGGAGAGAGAGAGAGAGCGCGCGCGCGCACACGTATAAGGAGGGGAGAGGCAGAAAGAGAGAGACAGAGAGACAGAGAGAATCCCAAGCAGGCTCCGCACTGTCCACGCAGAGCCTGATGCGAGGCTTGATCTCACAAACTGAGATCATGATATGAGCTGAGATCAAAAGTTGGACGCTTAACTGACTGAGTCACCTAGGTGCCCCTTCCTTTTGATTCTTAAAACTTTAATTATAATTCGTGGGTAAATACCTCAGCAGAGGGATAGATAGATAAACGCTCAGTAAGAGAGAAGAATCCCCCATTCCACTCCCTGAAGCCCCCCCTAGAGAGCAGAACAGGGCGTGAGCTTTACGTCAGGTGTCAGACTTCCACACGTATCTCCTGCCCACACTCCCACAGAATTATAAAGCCAGGTGGGGGTCTTCATCTGGGTCCACAGATGTCTTGGATGAAATTCAGATGGGCTGGGAATTTGGGGGAAATTATCATCATTATTTTCACTAACCCCTAACTAAAATTTAGCATTTCCTATAATTATGAATACACACAACAGTCACACATAGTCCCTTGAGGTTCTGTGGCTTTGTCACCAATAAAGCGCTTCTTCATTATGTGTGTACCTATCTTTTTTTTTTAATGTTTATTTTTGAAAGAGAGAGAGACAAAGTACGAGCAGGGGAGGGGCAGAAAAAAAGGAGACACAGAATCCGAGGCAGGCTCCAGGTTCTGAGCTGTCAGCACAGAGCCCAACGTGGGGCTCAAACTCATGAGCTGTGGGATCATGACCTGCACCGAGGTCAGATGCCCAATCCACTGAGCCACCCAGGTGCCCCTATATCTTGAAATCCTGCTTATGCTCATCACTTCAAAATTATGGTATTAATATGGCCCCTCACTAGATCTTGCTATTTTCAGTGTTCATGGAGGAGCACACAGATTACTAGATTTTATTAATTTAATTAATAAATTTCTAATTTATTGGTAATTGTTCCTTTGTAAACTCATACATTTTATTTTCTGCGTTTAAAAACATTCTAAGTATTCCTAGTAATGGTAGTATGAGGGCAAAAACTGAACAAAATTATTAAAAGTAGTTTTCTCAGGACAATGGAGAAAAACCAAAGGCAGCCAACAAAGGCAGAAAACAGATGTGTTTTCTCATGACAAAGGGCTACCAAGTCAGATAAATAACTGCTGTTGGCCTTCTTGCCCGGAGGTGTTCCCATCCCCAGCTCAGGCGGCGAAAACCTGCACTCTGCACTTTGCGGTGGGAGCAGAACAGCAATGTTTCAAGGGGAGATTCGGAAAATGGGAGAGCCTGAGAAGGGCCGGCGTAATAAATTATGGAGACCCTCGGGGAGCACTATTAAGAATGGACAGTCTGGGGAGATTTACAACTGCTGTCAACTGAGAATTTTATATCCAGAGACACTATCCTTCAAGTATGAAAATGAAATATTTTTCCTGATCGACAAAAAAATGAGGGGATCTGTTCCCGGCAGACCTATGGAACAAGAAATACTATGAGAATTCCTTTAAACTAAAGGGAAGAGACACCAGACAGTAACTCAGGTCCATGAATGAATGAAGGGAACTAGACCAATGATAATATGTGCACAAATGTAAAAGATTATATGTATTACTTTTCTTCTTCTAATTTTTCTAAAACGAATGTGACTGTTTAAAACAAAACTTATGGAGTGCCGGGTGGCTCAGTCGGTTGAGCATCCGACTTTGGCTCAGGTTATAATCTCACGGCTTGAGAGTTCCAGCCCCACTTTGAGCTCTGTGCTGCCAGCTCAGAGCCTGGAGCCTACTTCAGATTCTGTCTCCCTCTCTCTCTGCTCCTCCCCCACTCATGTTTTCTCTCTCTCTCTCTCTCTCTCTCTCAAAAGTGTAAACATTAAAAAAATAGAAAATAAAACAAAACTTATAACACTGTATTGTTGGGTTTATAGCACATAAAGATATAATATACGCGACAAGGAAGAAACAGAGCTATAACGGTATGAGATTCCTATAGTTTACTGGAAGTAAGAGTGTATACATACCATGATAAAGATGTATACTGTAATCCCTATAGTATCACCAAGAAAGAAAATTCAAAGAAATAAAGCTACGAGTCTATAGAAGAATTAAAATAATATACTAAAAATAACACAAGAGGAGTGGGCAGAGAAATAGAGGAGCAAAAAGTGAGATAAGCAGGAAACAAATAGCAAATGGCAGCTCTGAATCCAACCATATCAATGACAACATTAAATGTGAAGAGACTACTCAACACTCCAATAAAAACATTCTGAGAACGTATTCATGCACATGTAAGTTTATCATTAATTTTACTGATATAAAGGGTATGTACCACATGACTTACAAATAAAAAGAAAATGTAAATGACTTCTTAAAATATGTACGCTAAGAAGTACATGGGAAAAAAGGGTTAAGAGACCCCAGGCTATCCACTCTCATCACTTTTGTTCAACACAGTGTTGGATGTCCTAGCCTTAGCAATCACACAACAAAAAGAAATAAAAGGCAACCAAATCGGTAAGGAAGAAGTCAGACTTTCACTACTGGCAGACAACATGACATTCTATGTGCAAAATCCAAAAGATTCCACCAAAAAACTGCTAGAACTGATACATAAATTCAGCAAAGTCACAGAATATAAAATCAACATACAGAAATCAGTTGCATTTCTATACACCAATAATGAAGTAGCAGAAAGCAGAAAGAGAATTCAAGGAATTGATCCTATTTATGATTGCACCAAAAACCATAAAATAAACCGGAATAAACCTAACCAAAGAGGTAAAAGATCTGTACACTGAAAACTATACAAAGCTTATGAGAGAAATTGAAGAAGATACAAAGAAATGGCAAAACATTCCATGCTTATGGATCAGAAGAACAAATATTAAAATGTCAACACTACCCAAAGCAATCTACACATTCAATGCAATCTCTATCAAAATAACATCAGCATTCTTCATAGAGCTAGAACAATCCAAAAAAAATTTTTTTTAAACATTTATTTATTTTTATTTATTTTTGAGAGACGGAGAGAGACAGAGCATGAGCAGGGGAGGGGCAAAGAGAGAGTGGGAGACACAGAATCCAAACCAGGCTCCAGGCTCTGAGCTGTCAGCACAGGGCCCGATGTGGGGCTCAAACTCACAAACCACGAGATTGTGACCTGAGCCAAAGTCAGACGCTTAACCAACTGAGCCCACCCAGGCGCTGCAACAATACTAAAATTTGTATGGAATTAGGAAAGACCTTGAACAGCCAAAGCAATCCTGAAAAAGAAAACCAAAGCTGGAGGCATCACAGTTCCATACCCTAGGTTGTATTATAAAGCTGTAATCATCACGACAGTATGGTACTGGCACAAAAACAGACACTCAGATCAATGGAACAGAATAGAGAACCCAGAAATGGACCCACAAACATATGGCCAATCTTTGACAAAGCAGGAAAGAATACCCAATGGAAAAAAGACAGTCTCTTCAGCAAATGGTGTTGGGAAAATTGGACAGTGACAAGCAGAAGAATGAACCTGGACCACTTTCTTATACCATACATGAAAATAAACTCAAAATGGATGAAAGACCTAAATGTAAGACAAGAAGCCATCACAATCCTAGAGAAGAAAACAGGCAACAACTGCCTGTTTTGGCCTCAGCTGCAGCAACTTCTTACTAGACATGTCTCTGGAGGCAAGGGAAACAAAGGCAAAAATGAACTACTAGGACCTCATCAACATAAAAAGCTTCTGCACAGCAAAGTAAGCAACAAAACTAAAGGCAACTGACAAATTGGGAGAAGATATCTGCAAATGACATATGAGGTAAAGGATTAGTATCCAAAATCTGTAAAGAACTTATCAAACTCAACACCCAAAAAATAAACAATCCAATGAAGAAATGGGCAAAAGACATGAATAGACACTTTTCCAAAGACATCCAGATGGTTAACAGACACATGAAAAGATGCTCAACATCACTCATCATCAGGGAAATACAAATCAAAACCACACTGAGATACCACCTCACCCCTGTCAGAATGGCTAACATTAACAACTCAGGCAACAACAGACGTTGGCGAGGATGCAGAGAAAGGGGAACACTTTTGTGCTGCTGGTGGGAATGCAAACTGGTGCAGCCGCTCTGGAAAACAGTGTGGAGGTCCCTCAAAAACTAAAATAGAACTACCTTATGACCCAGCAACTCCACTACTAGGTATTTATGCAAAGGATACAAAAAGGTTAATTTGACAGGGCACATGCACCCCCATGTTTAGAGCAGCACTATCAACAATAACCAAATTATGGAAAGAGCCCAATGTCCATCGACTGATGAATAAGAATGTGGTATGTGTATATATATATATACATATATGTATATATATACATACCACATTGGTATATACATACCACAATGTGGTATGTATATATATACATATATGTATATATATACATACCGCATTCTTATATATATATACCACATTCTTATATAAATATATATACATATATATGTAACAGAGTACTACTCAGACATAAAAAATAATGAATTGCCTCCATATGCAATGTGGATGGAGCTACCGTGTATTATCCTAAGCAAAATAAGTCAGAGGAAAGTTAAATATCGTATGATTTCACTCATATGTGGAACTTCAGAAACAAAAACAGATGAACACAGGGGAAGGAAAGGAAAAATAAGACAAAAACAGAGAGGGAGGCAAACCATAAGAGACCCTTAAATACAGAGAGCAAACTGAGGGTTGCTGGAGGGGAGGTGGGTCGGGGGATGGGCTAAATGGGCGATGGGTATTAAGGAGGGCACCTGTTAGGATGAGCACTGGGTGTTCTATGTAAGTGATGGATCACTAAATTCTATTCCTGAAATCGTTATTACACTCTATGTTAACTAACTCGAATTTAGAAACAACAACAACAGACCTAGGCTAGAAGGAATCAGTACTAGAACCAAATCTCTCACATGTAAAATAAGGGGCTAACACTTAAAACCAGCACACACATCAGTAAGTGAGCACTAAGCAAAAAGATGCTGAGGATTCATTATTAACAATGTACCCAGGGGTATCTGTGTAGCTCGGTCGGTTGAGCGTCCGTTTTTGGCTCAGGTCATGATCTTGTGGTTCGTGAGTTCAAGCCCTGCGTTGGGCTCTCTGCTGTCAGCGCAGAGCCCGCTTCGGATCCTCTGTCCCCCTTTCTGCCCCTCCCCCACTCTCAAAAATAAATTAAAAAACGTTAAAAAAAAGATGTTCATTAAAAAACAAAACAAATGTACCCCAAATAGCAGGCACTCCTAATGCAGTGAATAAAGCTTCCTGGATGCCATGGTTTCTAGACTGAATCACCCACCATTTCACTACAAAAATTTTTCAACTGCAAGAGGGCTGAAAGAATGACAGACTGAACACCCAGATGTGCCCACCTAGAGTCTATAACATTGGCTATATATTGGCTTTGACATGTATTGGCTAACTTCTCAATCCCGTCTGCATATAGTTGGCCCTTGAAAACACAGGTTTGAACTGCGGGTTCATTTACACGTGTTTTTTTTTTTTTAAATAACTTTTTTAATATTTATTTTTGAGAGAGAGAGAGACAGAGACAGAGACAGAGTATGAGCGGGGTAGGTACAGAGAAAGAGAGAGAGAGAGAGGGAGACACAGAATGTGAAGCAGGCTCCAGGCTCTGAGCTATTGGCACAGAGCCCAATGTGGGGCTTAAACTTACAAACCATGCGATCATGACCTGAGCCACAGTCGGAAGCTCAAGCAACTGAGCCACCCAGGTGCCCCCACACGGTTTTTTTCAATCCAGCACAGTATATTTTCTTTGTGTTATGGCTTTCTTTTTTTTTTTTTTTCAACGTTTATTTATTTTTTTGGGACAGAGAGAGACAGAGCATGAACGGGGGAGGGGCAGAGAGAGAGGGAGACACAGAATCGGAAACAGGCTCCAGGCTCTGAGCCATCAGCCCAGAGCCCGACGCGGGGCTCGAACTCACGGACCGCGAGATCGTGACCTGGCTGAAGTCGGTCGCTTAACCGACTGCGCCACCCAGGCGCCCCTGTTATGGCTTTCTTAATAACATCTTTTTCCTCTAGCTTACTTTACTATAAGAAAACAGTATGTAACATATATGATATACAAAATATGTTAATCAGCCCTTTTTGTTATCAGTAAGGCTTCTGATCAATAGTAAGCTATCAGTAGTTTTTTGCTCTTGTTGTTGTTTTTGAAGACTTCAGTTTTAAGTAATCTCTGCACCCACTGTGGGGCTTGCATTAACAACCCTGAGATGAAGAGTTCTATGCTCCGCTGACTGAGCCAGCCAGGCGCCCCAACAGTTAACTTTTTAGGGAGACAAAAGCTACACGTAGATTTTCGAGAATACACAGGGAGTTGGCACCCTTAACCCCCATGGTGTTCAAGTGTCAAGTGTGGATCAGTCCACACTCTCTTTCTGCACTGGATTTTTTTTTTTTTTTTAATTTTTTTTTTTCAACGTTTATTTATTTTTGGGACAGAGAGAGACAGAGCATGAACCGGGGAGGGGCAGAGAGAGAGGGAGACACAGAATCGGAAACAGGCTCCAGGCTCTGAGCCATCAGCCCAGAGCCCGACGTGGGGCTCGAACTCACGGACCGCGAGATCGTGACCTGGCTGAAGTCGGACGCTTAACCGACTGCGCCACCCAGGCGCCCCTGCACTGGATTTTTTAAACTGGTTTTTAATGTTTATTTTTGAGAGAGAGAGACAGAGCATGAGCAGGGGAGGGGCAGAGAGAGAGAGGGAGACACAGGATCTGAAGCAGGTTCCAGGCTCCGGGCTGTCAGCACAGAGCCCGACACGGGGCTCGAACTCACGAACCGTGAAATCATGACCAGAGCGGAAGTCAGACGCTTTACCGACTGAGCCATCCAGGCGCCCCATCTGGACTGGATTTTTTAAAGGAAAGAAATTGTTGAAGAAAAAAGAAAGGTGAATTGAGAAGACAAAAAAAGCACGTCCAAAGAAAAGGAGTCATTTAATTCTTTTAATAAATCTCAGGTATAGGAAGGCCCAGCTGGCTCAGTCAGAAGAGCGTGCAACTCTTGATCTCAGGGTTGTAAACGTCTGAACCCCACGCTGGGTGTAGAGAGTACTTAAAAAATAAATTATAAAAAATTAAAATAAATAGGTAAGTAAATCTCAGGCATATGCAATCATTATCTACATTTTGCAAATGAGGAATCTGGGAAAAGGGTTAAAAAACACGTCCAAGTCATACAGCTCGTTAAACGGTGGAATTAGGATTTAAAACCCAGGAAGTCTGGCTCTGGAATTCACGCATTTTGCAGGGAGGGAAGAACGGGAAGAGTAGTAAGACTGAAGGTACAGAAACCCTACATCACTGACAGGACAGGGACAGGATGCAGAGGGAACTACGCAGGCACCTGGTGCGAATCAGAGGGAGCAGTAGTTCATTAGCATTCTAAGAAAAAGAAAGAAGGGGTTCTAAAAACCACCCATGGATGCAGTTTTAAAATGCGACGCATACCTGTGGCCTCAGGACCCTGACAATGACAGCTCTCAGCTGTTCGTGCTGGCGTCGAAATTTCCTCATCTGGTCAAGGCGGGCCTGAAGCTTCCTGTGGGCAGGGTTGATTCGCCACACCATCTTTAGATTTTCTTCCCTTTTCCTTTTGACGATGTCTCTCAGTAACACCTGAAGCTTCTCGTATTCATCATCCCAAGTCTGAAAGACTTCAAAGCATGCGACCATAACCTAGGATATAATTTTAGAAAGGAGGCTTGTTATTACAGCTGTGTTTTCATCTCGGTGCCTGAGGCTGGTTTTCTGATATATTGAAACTTACTTTTTCAAATTCCTCATAAGCAACATGCATCAATTTTCTGGTGCCCAATACTTTGAGTAACTGAGAACTCAAGTCTCTTGAAATTGCTTCCACCAAACGCAGTGCCCTCTGAATGGGGTATTTTGTGTTTCGGATCTTTCTCAGATGGGTGAAAATGGCAACGAGAGCCTGCCTTATTTTGTCCAGCTCAGTGGCAGACAGTAAGTCGTTCAGAGGAAAATCCTTCATCAGGGGGTTATAGTCATTCACAGTCTCCAAAGCCTGTTTTAGACCTGGATTGACCAAGAAACAGTTAATGGTTTGCATGTAAGGGAACATAGGTATAACGTAATGCTCTATGTCAATCACATCTTAATTTAAAGAAAGTGATACAACGAAGAGGCAACTGCTTACAGCTTACTACTGGGTAAGGAAACTGAAATACAGCCTCACGACAGAACACTTTCATGTTGCTGAAGATTCAGTGACACCGAAACAATTTATATTTGAAAAAAAGGAACATGTTATTAACAGGATGATCCTCTGTTAATTAACGGACGGTCTCGCTGTTGCTTTTTTAAGAACATCAGTCAACTCATGCATACGTTAAAGGCCGTGGGTGATTTCTTTCCTTGCTTTCTATACCATCGAAATGTTCTATGAATAACATTAAGGTTAGAAGAACTACAGTGTTATCATCCTTAGGAACACTAAAATGAAAACGTTACACCCACAGCTCAAGTGAAGGGAGTGTGTTACGGACACAGAATCATAGAAACACCTGGGTCCTAGTCTACTTTCTGACTCTTCTAACATTAAGATTTAAAAAAAAAAAAAAAAAGGGAAGAAGTAAAAGTTTCAGAGGTATATCTAAATTTCAAGGCATAACCTTCAGCATTACTGAATGCTCAGGTAACATGTGCAATGGGACCAAAGCAACTAGAAGGTTTCTACCTAGAACCTCCTCTAACATTTCAAATGTGGGCAGCACGCCTTTTTTTGGAGGGGAAGGAAAAGAACACGACAAATACCGCAGCCCTGACTCCTTGCTCTAACATTCCCTGGTGGGCAGAGCTGGAGAGAAATGCCCAAACATGCCCGGTCATTCAAACAGTTGAGTGCCCAGAGTGTGCCAAGACAATGTCACTCACACTGCTGTCCATTCAGAAAACTAAACTCGTCTTGGCCACTTTTCAGAACAGGGAGGAAGGCTGAACAGGGAAAAGGGGCAGGTAAAAGAGGAAGAGAAAGCCCCAACCAGCTCTCCTTCCACAGCCCTGTGGCCAAACAACTTCCGCTTAATGTCAACCGTCCCCCAGCCCGAATTGTCAAAAGCACACTTGACTTTATGCTAAAAAAGTACTGCTCACTCAAGAAACCAAGTAATTGAGAAGCAGGAGGGAAACTCCCAAGGCTCTCTACACTCAGGTCTAGAAATTGGCACATGTTCTCACGACTCCTGAAGGGGCAGGAAGGTATGTGGGAAAATTACTGTCATTACCCAGAACTGGGGGAAAAGGAGACGAGATACAAGAGAGGAAACAGGGAAGATGGTCCATTCATTGATTTTCGCTGAAATTATCAGTATGGTCTCACAAAAGCCAGATCAATCTCTTACTGATCACATCATTAGTTCCAGCGTTTACCTGTGTCAGTGTCAAAACTGACAGTGGCATGGAAACGCTTGCCGTGTTTCAAGATATCCAGAGTAAGTAGGACTTCTGGGCTCTCTCGTTTCTCCTGTATGCGGTACAGTGCACGTTCCAAGTTCAACCAAAAACTGATTTCCTGCAAGGCTGTTCCTGAGGCAGGGTCTCTATCAAGTTTGGTCACCTTTAAAGATAAATAACATTCAAGAGTATTCACTGTTTTTAAATAAAAGTAGAAAAATATCACTAATTAAACTCATGCATTACCATTTAATTTTTGTATTTCAAGTAGATTTTCTTCCGTCAATTGTAAGTGGCTTAACTTGAAAGCAAAGGTATAAGAGAGCTGAAATCAACGCTCTCTCAGGGCGAACATTTAAATAACCACACTGTACCCTGACCGTTCTACCTGGGCCAACGTTAGCCCTCGGTTGGGCATTCCCAGGACAAAGGGGAGCACCGCTAACATCATCAGAGACTTTACCTCAATGACAAAAATGCAGGCCAGTTTCTGAGAGACATTAAAAAAGAGTGAAGTACTTTACATAATACATCCAACACCGTGCTCTTACTTTCTGAATTTCTCGGATCCAGCGGTTAACTCCTGATTGTAATTGATTGAGAAAAGTTGGGTCTTCGACCTTATCTCCAAAGTCTGTAACTTTTGGCTTTTCTCCACGTTCATAACACTGTTTTGCAACATTTGTAATAATGGGATGAATTGGCAGGCTGATCTCTGGAATTTCAATATTCTGCTGCAAGTGAAGGAGCCCCATTTCAAGTTCTGCAATCTTTTTTTCAACTGAGGGAGCCATTTTATCACCATCCCTAAAAAAGTTAACAAAGACTCCAAACTTAGTGTGCTGTTGGTCTCCAAAGAGACCCTATTATTTTAAGTCTGTCAAACATTAATAATATGCATCTTATTAAAGCAAGAGATTTATGTCCTTTTGGAATATTAGCCTTGCCTTCCCAAGTCCCGAATTTTACATTATCTCTCATGGTCTCCTGAGAACACTCAGGGAAATAGGACATTCAAACCAACAAAGGAAAAATGGTTTTTACCTGTCTGCCTTGCCAGACTCTCTGATATAGGACTTAAAGAAAGGAGCCACCGCATTGCTAATGAAAGAATGCAAGGTTTCATACGGTGAGTCTTCACTGAGTGTGAGGACCCGAAGCTGAGAAGACACTGGTTTGTCTGCATCAATCACTGGAGTGCGTTTAATGAATGCCAAGCTAAAAGGAAGCAAAAGAAGAAATTAGAACAAAGAGCCTCACTCCTAAATAGTTTTGGTAACTGTCACCCTTTCTGTATCGCACACAAATTAAAAATTCATTTGAATGTTGTAATTTAAAAATCACAGTAAGAATAGATCAGACGGTCGCTTTTCTGACACTGAAATACATTGCTTATCTTTCTTTACTCGCTTATGTGAGAACAATCGATCGAATCAAGATTAAGGTTTTGGCATGTGACCATGAAACCAGGCAAAGTCAATCTGTCCCATATGTAAGGGTTGAGTTCATAATCTTGGCCTCACGCAAACGAACCTCCGTAGCAACTGCAAGTTACAAGCCACGACATAATTAACTCTGATCTTATGCTAACTTGTACCATTCGTTTATGGCACTAAGTCACATGTCGGCTTGAATAAACAGAAGCCACCCACAGGTTAAAGTGACAAGAGGGCATTCTGGGCCGCGCACGACCTGGCCTAAACCAACTCTTCCAGTTCTACCTCGTTATGTACCCTCTTCCTCACCCAAGACACCACCGAGAACAGATGTCCCGTTCTCTAAACATTACGCACCTCTGTGGCTTTGCTTAAGAAATCTACATTCAGCTGCTGAAATTCCAAGGAAACCTCAAAACCCAATTCCAGCATTACAACACTTTGGGGTCTCCCCTAACCAGAATCACTCTCTCCAATCTCCTTGTTTCATGGTATTCTGCACTTCTAAGATTTCGCCCAGCAGTACAGTCAGTTGTGTGTCTGCCAAGCCAATCCTCCTCCCAAAAGACCACAAGCTTCTTGGGAACCAAGTTTTCTCTGTGTACCTACTGCCATATCTTACACATAACAGGTGCTCAAAGGTAGTTAAATTAATAGTTCAAAAAAATAGCATTTGAGTTTTCTGTTCCCAAGCCAGTACTTTATATGTAACACTTTATATTATTCTAAAAAGTCACTGAAGTTTCCTGCGGTGACACACTGAAAAGGAAGACGTCTTAATAGCATCCCTGCCAACAATGTACAAACCGAAATCTAATCACCACTAGTCTGTGCTTATCAAAAATGTCAATGTCACGAAAGACACAGAGTTAGATTCTGGATCAAGGAAGTTACTAGAAGGGACATTATTGAGACAATTTGAATATACACAGTACATCAAGAATACTATTGTACCCGTACTTCATGAATTTAAAACTTGTATGGAGGCTATGAATAGGAATATCCTTGTTCTTAAGACATACACTGAAGTATTTAGGAATAAAGGAGCAGGTTGTCTATAACTAACTCTCAAATGGTTCAGGAAAGAAAACAATAGTGCAAACGGGGCGATGTTAACAACTGATATCTGATATCAACTATATATAATTCATGCAACTCTTGTAAGCTTGAAATTATTAAAAATAAAAAGGTTTAAAAAGCAAATACAGTATAAATTAAGCATTTACATATTTAAATTTGGATATGTCTACTGGAGTGTAAATTGGCACCGCTCTTCCAGAAGATTGGAAAGATCTGGTCACATGCATTAAAGATTTTAAGGACACACTGCATCTCGACCGGTAATGCTTTCTTTCTTTATACTAAGAAAAATCAGACCTCCACCTAAGAATCTTTACTAGGTGTTTCCTAGTTATTTATAATAATGAAAATGCAGATATAATCTCAGAATTGTTATTATATACATTAAATACATTTATGGCTCAATACTAAAATGGATGCCATGACATAGCAATTAAAATAAAAATATTTTAGAGTTTATACTGACTTGGAAATCCTCTGAATTTCAATCCGTGAACTCAAAGATACTGATTTAAAGAGCAGAAATCTTGAGTGTTTTCTTAATGTCTTCGTCTAAGTCAGTTAAGATCTATATTCACGTCTCACAAGCTTATAATACAAGACAACAGTGTATTCACTTTACTCACCTATTGGACTTAACTCCATAATGAATGTCTATGTTGATATTATAGGAAATGAATTCTTTTTCTTCTTCGCCTTCATCACCAACATCCTCTACAAATCATAATAAATATTGTATCAATTCAAGTCACCATTACCAATTTTTAATTTATCAAAAGCTTAGAGAATGATTAGCCTCACCCTACTGCAACCTGACACTGAAACACCCACATGACTTTTTCCTTCCTCCCCATTTTTTTCCAAATCCTGACCCAGGCACTTTGCTGTGCAATCCTGGGCAAGGTGGTGAACTCCCCGTACCTCTACTCCTTTTTCTGTTAAGTCCAGCAGGCACTGGCACACCTGGGGTGTTGGAGGTACCAGCGCAGGGTCTGGCCCTGGTAAGATAGCTCACCACCCCTCCTAGCAGTCTCACCCTTGCACTCCCAACACAGAAGGAGCTCTCCACTCTGTGCACTCCATTCATAACCCAACACTCACTACATGACAGGTGTTTTATCAAATAGTTTAGGTACGTCACACATCTAACCCTCATGACAACCCCGTAAGGGTTGGCATGACTATTATTACCCATGCTTTCCAAGTAAGAAATTTAAGTAAATTGCCCTCAGACACCTGTCCGGAGAACTCAGAAGTTTGTGATTCCAAACCAGGGGTCATCCCCAGTCCACGGCCTGCCCAGTCCCTCATCAAGCCCCACCCAGGGCAAACACCCGTCAAGAAAACCATTATGAAGGAACATCCCCAGGGTCACCGAGAGGCATTCACCCAGCCTCCCCTCTGCTCAGATACCACTTTTCAGAGCCTGCTCCGGGGCTGATGTATGGATGCATCTTACTCCCCTACTGTGAGCTCTTGTGGGCAGGGGCCATGCTAGACTCGGCTCTGCAAACACTAAGCACAGCAGTCATTTTATTTTTATTTTTTGATGTATGTATTTATTTATTTTTGATAGAGAGCAAGGGAGGAGCAGAGAGAGGGAGAGAGAGAGAAAGTTCCAAGCAGGCTCCGTGCTGTCAGCATGCAGCCCAACGAGGGGCTCAGTCCCACCAACCATGAGATCATGGCCTGAGCCGAAATCAAGAGTTGATGCTCAACCAACTGAGCCACCCAGGAGGCTCATTATGCAGCGAGGCCATTTTGAAAAGTGTACTGGAAGGGGGGGGGGGGGCGTCTGGGTGGCTCAGTCGGTTGAATGTCCAACTTTGGCTCAGGTCATGATCTCATGGTTCATGAGTTCAAGCCCCACGTCACCTGGGCTCACTGCTGTCAGTGCAAAGCCCACTTCAGATCCTCTGTAACCCTCCTCTCTATGCCCCTCCCCTGTTAGAGCACTCTCTCTCAAAAATAAACATAAACAAACAAACAAACTTACTGGAATTCAAGCTTAATGGAATAGTTAAGATAGCTCAAGATGCATGTAAACAAAATGTCTAAATAATTTAAAAACCACAATTGAGAAACTAAAATTTGTGGGGTGCCTGGGTGGCTCAGTCAGTTAAGTGTCTGACTCTTGGTCTCTGCTCAGGCCATGATCTCAAGGTTGGTGAGTTCGAGGCCCAGTGCGGAGCCTGCTTGCGACTCTGTCTCTCCCTTTCTCTCTGTTCCTCCCCTTCTCTCGGCCTCAAAATAAATAAACTTAAAAAAAAGAAAACTTAAAACTTGTAAGAATTAGAAATAATCCAAACCTCTAGATCTAGTACTAATGCACTCGTTGCCTAAATGCTCCAGGTGAATCATCTTTGCAGCCACACGGAACTGCCTAAGCAAATGCCAAGGACAGGGAATGTGTGGAGTAGCGGCATTAGCAAAGTTACTACCTAAGGATTAACATGATGTATGCAGTTCACCTTTACTTTGAAGTCACGATGTAATAGCAAAGGCAGCAGAGTTAGCTAAGTGATCTTCGAAAAGTCATGTTTCTTCCTCTGGGTTTCTTTTTTTTATTAACAAAAATTGTTTTTAACATTTATTTGTTTTCTGAGAGACAGAGCATGAGCATGAGCTGGGGAGGGGACAGAGAGAGAGAGGGGGAGTCACAGATTCCGAAGCAGGCTCCAGGCTCTGAGCTGTCAGCACAGAGCCCAACGCGGGGCTCGAACTCACAAACCGTGAGATCATGACCTGAGCTGAAGTCGGATGCTTAACCGACCGAGCCACCCAGGCGCCCCTCTTCCTCTGGGTTTCAAATTCAACATGTAAAATGGGCAGAGTAGGGGGTGGAAATATGTGAAGGGGATTAAGAGTACACTTATTATAAACACAGAATAATGCACAGAATTGCTGAATCACTGTATCGTATACCTGATAACACTGTACGTTAACTACACTGGAACTGAAATGTAGAACAATAAAAAATAAATGCAACGGACAGCAGAAGGGGAGAGGGTGGGGTATTAGGAGGTCTATACAGGTTCTTTAAGCACCAAAAACTGAAAATCTGGGTATACAGGGTCTGAGCAAAAACTGTTTACTTCATTAGCTTTAAGGTGAAACAAATACAAAGTTTATATTAGAAAATAAAAAATATCAGCGTATCTGTCAAGAAGACAATAACTTCCAAAACATTACTTTTAGTATAATTTTAGGAAGGGAGAGGAGGTGGCAAAACAGTCTTGTTCGCCAGGTAATTCCTGTTTTTTAACCTGACTAACTTAGGGGGAAAAAAAAGAAACTAAACAAATCAATCTGGTTTAACTACCAAAATATGGATATACCACAAGATAGGATAGATCATACGGCCTGAAACCAACCACACATATGATTGCCGTCTCTAAAATCCAACCCATGAAACAGAGCATAAGTAAATACTCTCAAACTAAAATAATTGTCAGGATGGTAGGATTATGAAATACTTCCTCTCTCAATTTTTTGAACGCTGTTCTAGGATTTATATAAAATATATATCATCAAAACAGCATTCCAACAATATCTAGAAAATAAAAGTAATTAAAAATCAAAGGAAATTATTGACATCACTAAACACGCAACTTTGAATAATTTCTTTCTCCGATACAAGATTCACATCTATACAAAATAAAATCACACAGAAAACGTGTCAGCTGGATGCAGCATCTGGCCACACTGCCTGTACTTCCTAACGCAGACAGGGTTAAAGGAAGCGGGCACCACGCCAGGCGATGAGTCACGGCCCAGCTCCGCCACGACACTGCTGGGAACGCCCAGCTCCCAGCCCCACACCAGGGCTACCGCAATGCGACAGAACCCCGCCTGAGCTCAGGAAGGCACGCCCAAAGACCCCGACCTCACACAAGGGTATCCGATAGGCACCCTCTACTGCTTTGTTAAAACCCTGGCTTCTCTTGATGATAATAATTTATGGAAATCATAGAAGACATTTTGGATTCGTTTTTTAATGCTTATTCTCCATAGAGATCAAATGCCCGATTCTTAGTAGAAAGAACTTATATCATTGTTCAATAAACTGCCAACAAATAATTAACCTTTTTGCCTCCCTGTAAATTATTACATCTTCCAAATAATAATAGTTTGACACTCTACTTCTGCAGAAACATTTTTTAAAATTGTTCAGACGAGGAGAGAAAGATCATGGATAGTTAATTCTTAACAACAAAGAAGCTATTAATCCTGCTATATTTAGAAGCTTACCTACAAACATAATCTGCATATTTTAGCAGGCAATACTGCTTTCGGTAAAGTTTGAATCAGTTTCCTAATGCCGGGGAAGTTACTGGTTAATACACGATGGCCCAACACTGTACTGCCTGCTAATACATTCCAAGAATCAAAGTACCAATACAGAAGTGCTGAGCTTTGCTACATGAGTTCCTTTGCTACAAGCTGCATTAGTACATATTTAGTGACCTGTGCACGTGTCTCGGGTTAACTTCTGAGTTGTAGAGATGTTTAAAACATCAATTAGCACTAATCTGTGTATATTTCTACTGAAAGACTGGTTTTTTTTAAATTTTTTTTTTCAACGTTTATTCATTTTTGGGACAGAGAGAGACAGAGCATGAATGGGGGAGGTGCAGAGAGAGAGGGAGACACAGAATCGGAAACAGGCTCCAGGCTCCGAGCCATCAGCCCAGAGTTCGGGGCTCGAACTCCCGGACCGCGAGATCGTGACCTGGCTGAAGTCGGACGCTTAACCGACTGCGCCACCCAGGCGCCCCCTGAAAGACTGGTTTAATGTAGTTCAAACCAAGAGTGATTTGTATCATTACACTGTGATTAGGTGAGCATTATGTCTCATTTAACGAATATAAAAAGACGTGCACTCGATTATCTTAAGACTCACCCTTCCTCTCCTAGGGGGACCGGGTATGTTTCACAAAGGAAAAGGAGCACAGCAAACTGGTAAAGGGACAGGCGAGGCTGCCACACTCCATGGGTCCGTGGTCACTCCCTCAATTCTCCCTGCCCTCCCACCTTCCCCCAGCCACAGGGCAAGCCTCCTCCCATCCAGCAGAGAGAGCGGCTGTTTTCCTTGGCTCAAACTACCAGGCTACTTGTTACATGTTCCTGGTTCTGCTTATCTTTCATCTTCTTTTCCTCTTAAAATCCACAACAGACAAGCACCACATTATTTGGATTGATCACTATC
The DNA here is from genome assembly GCF_018350155.1 of Leopardus geoffroyi. Taxonomy (NCBI): domain Eukaryota; kingdom Metazoa; phylum Chordata; class Mammalia; order Carnivora; family Felidae; genus Leopardus; species Leopardus geoffroyi. Next base: position 144,085,357 of record NC_059337.1, on the reverse strand, counting down.
ACACGTTCTCCCCCTTTTCTCTCACATGTTTGCTTCAGCTCCCCCTTTCCAGCGGCTGATGCTTTTTCCTGTCACCTCAACATCCATCACCCCTTCGTCCTCCTTCTCAGGGGCTGTGACTTCTTTGCCACGACCACACCATGCTATGGTGTGAGGCTCAGGGCATGGTGGGAAAGTCTGAGTTTTCTCTCGAACCTGAAGACTTCCATTCGGAACACCGTTAGAAATGTAAAGGGAGGGGCGCCTGGGTGGCTCAGTCGGTCGGGCATCCTGAGTCTTGGTTTTGGCTCAGGTCATGATCTCGAGGCTTCTGGGTTCAAGTTCTGCATCAGGCTCTGCGCTGACAGTGCGGTGCCTGCTCGGGATTCTCATTCTCTCTCTGTCTCATTCTCTCTGCCCCTCCCCTGCACGCTCTCTGTCTCTTTCAAAATAAAATAAAAAAGAATAAACAAAAACTGAAATGTGAAGGGAGGGGCGGATCCCACGTAACACTCCATGATGCTGGCAAACAGACTTTCCCTCCATCTTTACTTTTTAAGAAGAAGTGATGACGGTTTGTCCCCATGCTGCACATGATGTCATTTCCTATGCTACACTGAATTGAAACTTATCTTGGCTGCAGACTGGTTTGTCCTACAAAGGGTGCACACCTACAGCATGACAGCCCAGGACAGCAGGAACCCAGGCTGAGGGACAAGACAGTGTCGTGTCCCAGAAAATCCTTTCTGTTAATTTCTTAACCATTTTACTTTACCATTTGGAGGAATAAGCAAAGGCCAGAAATGAATACTTTTTAGCCATCATTTCTTCATCCTTTAGGGAAATTAAGTCCACAGAAAAATAATTTTTAAAATCCGCAAAAACATTCCCCATGAAAACCTTCCACACTGCCATACCTCTAAGAAGACGAGTACTGCAAAAAGTTCCAGCTTTCTTTCACATTCTTGTTCCTAGCCATCTCTGCACTAACGAAGATGCAAAAGCCCTAAATTACGTCTTTTAGGATAAACTGGAACCCCAACCTTAGGAGCAGGGACCAAAGGCAGCCACTGTTCTCAGTCTTAAAGCTCCAAGGCTCAGACACCTGGGTGTAAACAAAACCCAAAACCCACAGTACCAGATCCGAGCCTGGCCACCAACAAGCTGGAGCCCGCACACAATCCTGGCACCACCAGCAGCAGGCTGGAGCGCCCCCCACCTGCTTCTACCTTTACCGCTCAACCAAAAACGCACTTCAGGTGAAAACTGCTACAGAACATCATTAAATCTATAAAATGCCTATTAAGTGATGAGCACCTTTCTGGCTCTAATTTTAGAAGTACGCGAGGAAGGGGCGCCTGGGTGGCGCAGTCGGTTAAGCGTCCGACTTCAGCCAGGTCACGATCTCGCAGTCTGTGAGTTCGAGCCCCGCGTCGGGCTCTGGGCTGATGGCTCAGAGCCTGGAGCCTGTTTCTGATTCTGTGTCTCCCTCTCTCTCTGCCCCTCCCCCGTTCATGCTCTGTCTCTCTCTGTCCCCCAAAAAATAAATAAACGTTGAAAAAAAAAAAAATTAAGAAGTACGCAAGGAAGAAAGCAATTTCCTACAGGCCAGGAATTACAGACAAGAGGTTTCTGTTTTTCGGATCAGGAGCTGTAATTTGATATTCCTCTTCCCACCAATTCTCCAATCCTTTCGCAGCAAAATAAACTGCTAAATTCACAACCTTTACTCTACACCTTAAGGAATACTGTACTCCAGCAGAAAAGTTTATAGCTAGCTGGGGTAGTTAAAAAAAATAGATATCTTCATATAAAAATGCTTCTGGAGCGCCTGGGTGGCTCAGTCGGTTAAGCATCTAACTTCGGCTCAGGTCATGATCTCAGGGTTTGGGAGCTCCACCCGCATCAGGCTCTGCACTGACATCTTGGAACCTGCCTGGGATTCTGCCTCTCCCCCTCCCTCTGCTCTTCCTCCACTCAGGCATGTGTTCTCTCTCTCTCTAAAAAAAAAAAAAAAAAAAAAAAAAAAAAAAAAAAAACATAAAAAAAAAGAAATAAAAATAAATGCGTCTATATTCAATTACAAGTGTTTGGAAAATTCTTTCTATAAAAAGGGGGAATAAAAAAAGGGAATAATGAAAGCAATTTCCCTGTTCACTACATCAGGACTTCATTCTTGTTGATGGTCTTTACTCAGTTTAAACAATTCAGATCTGCTTTCCACACTATAAAGCAAACCTACTTTTTCACTGCAACTAAGTACTGGATGCTCACATTTGATTAAATGTACAAAGGCTGATGCTGACTCAAAAATCACCCGGAAGACAGCCCTCCTTATCAAGTGCCCGGGTCTGTACTGATGTCTAAATACCTTATGCTAGTTTAGTCAGGATGCTAATAAGACTGACGGGACCATATACTCTCTCTTTAAATTTTTTAAGTGAAAAATAAATTAGAGACAGGTTGAATTATTGGAAGTATTTTTTATTTTTATACATACAGTAATGAGGTAGGATTTCAATTTTAGACACCCTCATTCCTTAGTCAACGCTGAAAAGTGCAAGTCATTATGGAGCCAAGATTTGGATGCTTGGACTGAAATATGAAAATATGCCATTGAGAAAACAGACGATCTGCGCAAGAAAGCATACTACAGAAATAGGGCTTCCCAATAATTTTAGCAAAGTTTGGTTCCAACGTTTGAGAAAAGCCAATCTAGAAGCAAAAACTATTTTTTTCCATAAAAAGAAACGGAGACCCAACGTAGAAATCACCACTTTTCATACATAAACTGTGCAATGAAAATACGATCAAGAATTGGTCAAGGTCAAACTACTCAAAATACAGTAATTTAACACAAGTTAAGACACACTTTAATAAAATAATGTATATTCATTGAAAAATGACCAGAAAGATTCCAAAATGCTGACAGTCGTTATATCTGGGTCGAAGGACTCCGGGTGATTTTTTCTTTATCCGTACACTTTAAATTTTCTATCATGACTAAATACACACTCTTCCTGAAAAAGAGTAGGTGGATGAATTTTTTTTTTTTTTTTTAACACTAGTGGTTTCCATGCTGGAAACATAACCCTAAACATAACAGAAAACCCTAAACAACATTAATAGTCTAAAAATACCTCCGAATGGCTCCTCTGCTTTGAACACTGCACGTGAATCTAAAACATATTCTTTCACACACTCTGACCCTCCCACCCTCCCACCCAAGCAGAAGCTACAATGAAGCCTCTCTCAAGTACCCAGAATAGCCTTTGAAAGAAACAAACTATCAGAAATAAACATTAGCATGGGCGCGGGGGGGTGGGGGGGGGTGGGGGGGGATCGGGAGACAGGTAGCGAGTTCTGTTCTTGACAGCCCGGACAGCGGGTCTTGGGACAATACAGAGCCGCCCGGCAAACATTTTCACACGGTGGCCAGCCCCTCAGTACCAAGGTTAAATGTACCCGGCCACCCCCGAGTTCCCAGACGGGCGACGCCACACCCAAACTGTGCCGCCAGATCTTAGGGGTCCTAGTGAGTCCAGAAGCTCTCCCTGAAGACAAGCTCGATTCTCAAGATGAACCTAGCCGCCTTTGGGAAGGTCCCTATTTGAGGAGACTGCTGGAATGTGCAAGCCTTTTGCTCCCTGTCCCCAAGTGAGTCTCTCTTTAAAAAAAAAAAACCTGCAAACTAGACTCAAATGTTACAGGGTCATTAAGGATCACCTAAGTATTACAGTGACCCAAGGGTGTGATTAGAGAGACCCAGCAGTGTCCTGGCCACCGAGATGCTGAGTCTAGTCCAGGCAGGGGAGTCAGCTGGTGACTTTGGGCGCGTCACTTCGCCTGAGCCTGTTTGCTGGCGTGTGAAATGGGGCAATACGCCCAGGCGGCAGGGACGCTGTGCGGACCGAGAGGCAGCCCTGGGAGCGCGCATCCACCCTGAACAGGGATGCTCCGCGCCGGGCCCGGGCCGGCCCTGTCACTGCGTGGGCCTCAGCATCTGGCTCCGACAGGGCAGGGCCGGGACGCCCGCCCGCCAGGGCTCCCCCCCTCCCCCCTCCGCCCAGCTCTGACCCCTACCCCCAGGCTGCGCACGGCTCCGCGGGTCTGCCCCTGACACATCCCTCCCGAGGCCGGCCTGGCGCGGCCACAAATCGAAACCGAAAAGCTCATGTGACATTGGAGGCCGGGATGCGGCCTCCGCCCGCGCTCAGCCCGGGAGACGCTGTCTCCACCCAACTCGGCCATCTTGAGGCCCGAGCAGACAAAGCGATCCCATTGTTTTGGGTGACGGCTAGACAGGGAGCACCCTCGTCGTTCCCCGCGACCCGGAAGGGGGCACCCCCGCCACTCCCGCCTGGCAGGGGGTGTGGCGCCGGCCTCGCCGGGCGGCCTCTGGGCCCCATCCCGCGGGGCGTCTGCAGCCCCGAGGCCGCTCCCGCCCCGGCCGCGACCCTCCCCCCGGACCCCGACCCGGGCCCCAACGCCCGGCCCCGCACCTTTGAGCGTGGAGCGCTCCACCAGGACCGTGTGGACTTGCGGGTCGGACAGGAACTTGCGCATCTGCTCCAGGGCGCTCTTCTCCTCCAGCGCCGCCTCGAGCGCGGCCGGCGCCTCGCCGCCATCCTCCAGCAGCAGAGGCACCAGCTTGCGCAGGTGCTTCTGCAGCACCGATACGTCGGCCACGTTCTGCACGGCCGACACCTCCAAGCCGGCCGAGCCGTCCTCGCCGCCGCCGCCGCCCGGCTCTGACATGGCGCCGCGCTCGGGACCCGCAGGGAGCGCTGGGCAGGCGGCCGCAGCTCCACACGAGAGCGAGCGCCGAGCCGGCGAGCGAGAGAAACGGGCACCGGAACCCGACCGTCCGCTAGCCGCGGCCGACTGAGGGGAGCGGACGCCGGCTCCGCCCTAAAGGCCGCCGCCCGCCGGTCCGCCCCGCCCGCGACCCGCCGCCTCAGCCACTAGCGCCCGCTCGCCGCCCTGGCGTCACGACGTTGCGCATGCGCGCGGGCGGGCCCCGGCGACGCCGCCGCGCAGCCTTCTGGGATCTGTAGTCCCCATGCTGGGCGCGTCCCGCGTTTCCCGCATCGCAGACCCTGAAGATGGGAACTTGGCTTGGCTCGTGGGCGGTATGGGGTGGTCAGGGACTGTATCTCTCTTGTTCGGTGCTGTGGCTGAACAGCACAGAGCCTGAGACGCTCCATAAATATTGAGTAAATGGTGTTAATGACGAGAGCTAACTTTTTTTTTTTTTTTAGCAGTTAGCCGGTGATCGACATTGCTCTAAGCATTTAACCTACGTCCTCGCGTTGAACGGATGAATGACTACAATGTGTTAAGTGCTAAAATACTGTCATGACATGTGTTGTTAGATCTGCACGGAGAGAGGGAGAACGTTTTCAGAGGGGCACGAGACGAGGGGCGTGCCACATTGCTAGGCTGGAAAGGGGCGGTTGGGAAGGGGATATTCCCCGCAGAGGAACTAGCCTCTACAAAGACAGAGGAGCCTGAATGAAGGTTGCGGCTGGAGCCCTGGCTGCAGAGGCAATGTAAGGTAAAGCCAGGAGATGACATCTGAACGATGGGATAAAGCCAAGCTGGTATGGGTCCTGGCTGCTAATAACAAAATAATTCCCTCCAGGATGCTGTGATGAGCTATGTGACAGCATCTGTGTAGAACAGAGCTGCTCTGCTAGCAGCGGGGTGGCACTGTCATTCCATGGGACTCAGCATCTGGGTCCTCATAAGGCAGGGGCTGAAATGTCTGCTGGCTAAAGCTCCCCCCCAACTCGCATCCACCTGGATCTCCTCCCTTACACGGAGATGACAAGGGCCAGAGTCCAGGCTGCCCACTCTCTTGGTTTAGAGATGACAGTTTCTTTTAAGGAGCATTAATTGGCCTTTGAAAGTTCAAACTCATAACTTGCTTCTTAAATTGGGTGGAGGAAGGGAAGCCAAAGGTGTTATTTTTATATCCGAGTGCACAGTCACAGAGCTGAATCCTGATTGGTAGGATGATGATAGGATGATTTGATTCCCCCAAATCATCTTTGGAAAACTGGGAAACATACAATATGCTTATCCTTGCTCAATTACCCAATGCCAAGCCCCAGAGGCTGCTGGAACATGGAAACTAATCAGATGATTCTTGTCTCTAAGGAGCTCATGGAAGAGGGGACAGAGCAGTACCCCATCCTCCTGCCCTCCATCAGTCTACCCTTGTGTGATATGCCCACACAGATATAGATAACTTTCCAAGAAAAATACAAAACAACTAACTGCAACGAGTTTGTTCTGTGATCATAATGGTAACGAATAATAACAATGTCACCAACAGCTAACACTGAATGCTCGCTCAATGCTAAGCACTCTGCTGAGCACCCCCACCCCCACCCCTATGTCCTTTGGGGTAGGAACAGGAATGAAGAGGGAAATCTGTCAGGTGCAGGTTAGCGAACTCTGAATTGACCACACACCACCTGAGACCCAGAAATCCAGCAGCGACCTGGCAGACGGAGTGAGGCTGCTTGCAGCGTGCACGGTGAGTCAGCACCATTCAAAAGACCCCAGGAGACGCAGCCACTTGGGCATCCGAGACACTCAAACATCTGCAACCTGGCCCAGAGCCAGGGCAACGGAGCAGTGGGCTTCGGATTTGCAGATAGGTTCAAAATTAAAAGTGTTTGTTATTTCCAAGAGGATGGAAATTGAAAGACTCTGAAAAAAGATTCATACATTGACCCAAAGTGCTGGCATTTCTGTTTTATAAAGATGTTTGCTGTGTTTAATATGTAATAAGAATGGTCAATGTTGATTGAGTGCTTACTGTACCCAGGGGCTAAGCACTCTAAATTCCTTAACCCCTGGGCCGCCCCCAGGGCTGCAAGGGGAGGAGATTTCTTGTAACCGTGCCCTTTTGGCCTGCTGGCACCAGACTCTGCCCCACCCCCACCGCCCCCACCAAATTCCAAGCTGCCCTTGGATTGGCGGCGGGGGTCCTCCCCCCAAGCCTGGCTTCTCCCACCACTTGCTCCCTTAGGCGGCTCAGTTTCCCCCTGTCCTACTGCAGCAGAAGCTGCTTTCAATTGGCAGTGGGCACAGAAGGGCGGGGGAGCTGTTGGAAAGAGAATTCGTTCCAAGTTGATGGGGGATGACTGTGGCTGCTAGGCGACTTGTATTTTATCAGAAATTGGGGATGAACTGTCTACACGGAGGAGATCGTGTCCATTCCCCATCCCTCTCTTTAAAGTACTGCACTGGGTGTCTCCTCGAGTCCCAGCTGGGGGCTCAGTACCATCCCTACCCTGCCTCTCTCCTCTCTCCTTCTCCCGACCCTGGGGTGGCACCGAGCCCCTCAGCGGAAGCCCCGCTGGCTCAGTACCTGCAGGCCCTGCGCCTGGGATCGCCCCTCCTCTCCCAAAATACCATATAGGGCTTGCCCATTCATTCATTCGTTCGTTCGTTCCATGTGCTCGGAATGCAGCAGGGCCCGGCCCAACGTGGGTGCTTGGTTAATGGCTGTGGGACCAACGCTTACCCCCGGGAACCGGGTGCTGGCGATGGCAGCAGCCGCCGGTCCACAGGGCACATTTTGGATTTTGACCTTCCAGCTGCTTTAACCCAGGCGGGCCCCGCCGTTCCGCGGCCAGCGCAGACTGCACCGCCCTTCGCTCACCGGGGAGGGGGAGGCTACAGGGCGCTTTTGGATGAGCTGGCCCCAGCACCCGCTCCCTTTCCGCCCGGGTTCGGTCCAGGGGGCCTCAAGGTGAGGCCGGGAGCCGGCTGAGTCGCGGTCCCGGGGCGTGGGGGGGGAGGGGGGGGGTGGGCAGCGCCCAGACCCAGCAAACGGTCTCTTGGTGCCCCCTAGTGGCGCGGAGGCGGACACACGCGCGCGCGCAAGGAGGCCCCTCCCCAGTCCCCGCGCCCTGGTCCTGGGGGCGCCACCGGGTTCACATTCCCAAGGTCACCCGGGTCACTTGCCCTTTGCTACAGAACGAGTAATGGCAGTGACCAGAGGCGAATGCCAGCCTGTGGCCTGGCCTGCATCCCGCCGCCCACTGGGAAGGTTAGAGAACTTTGTGTCTAAGGGCAGATTAGGGGTCACTCCTGCCTAGAGGTCGTCTGAGACCCCTGATGCTCCCCTGGGTGCTCTTCTCCAGAGGTACCCCACCCCTTTCCTCACCTAAGACCTGTGTCCCCAGACCAAGGCCATGGCTCCCTGCGCGCCCTGGACCCCATCCTTTCTCACGGATATCACTTCTGAATTCTCTGGCTCCCAAACGCTCGCCCTCTCCTGCCTTGATCCTTCCCAGTGGTGCCCAACCTCCTCCAATGCATCCCTGCCTTAAAAAGAAAGACAATCCTGCCACGTTGCCTGCCCGCACCTCTCCATCTTTTGGCTCCAGCAAAATGCCTTGAAAATAAGCATGGGTGGGGCTGCGGCTCACCCTGCCTTGACATAATGATCAAGAGCTCCCCGACATCCCTGGGCAAGTGCTGCTGTCCAGGTCACCAAAGGCCTCTGCGTGGCCAAATCCAGTGATCAGTCCTCGGTTCTCATCTTGCTGGACTGCTGGGCAGCTTGGATACAGCAGGGCCCTCTCCCCTCTGAATGTTTCCTTTACCTGGCCCTCCTCCAACACTAGGCTCCTTCTCAGTCTCCTTTGCTGGACCCCTCTCCTCTTCCGCATCCTTAAAGGTTGGAGTGGCCCAATGCTGTCTTCAAACTACTTTTGTGTCCTAACAAAGCTCCCCAAGTGACCTCCCCTAACCCCATGACATTCAACACATCTATACAGTGATAACTCCCAACCTTAGAAGCTCCATTTTGCTCCTGTTGGCGTGTTCTAGGAAATACCAATTAGGCCAGGTTGGTTGAAAGTGTTGTTCGGGTCTTCTACATCTTTACTGATTTTTTTTTTTAATTTTTATTAAAAAAATTTTTTTTTACATTTATTTATTTTTGAGAAACAGAGGGAGACAAAGCATGAGTCAGGGAGGGGCAGAGAGAGAAGGAGACACAGAATCTGAAGCAGGCTCCAGGCTCTGAGCAAGTGGTCAGCACAGAGCCTGATGTGGGGCTCGAGCCCACAAACTGTGACATCATGACCTGAGCTGAAGTCGGACGCTCAACCGACTGAGCCACCCAGGTGCCCCTCTTTTTAACATTTTTAAATGATTATTTATTTTTGATAGAGAGAGGGAGAGAGCGAGTGGGGAAGGGTAGAGAGAGGGGGAGACACAGAATCCGAAGCAGGCTCCAGGCTCCGAGCTGTCAGCACAGAGCCCGACGTGGGGCTTGAACCCACGAACCGTGAGACCACGACCTGAGCCAGAGTCGGACGCTCAACCAACTGAGCCACCCAGGTGCTCCCTTACTGATTTTCTATGTAGTTGTTCTACCCATTCCTAAGAGAGGTGCTGAAATGTCGGATTACAGTTGTGCTTTTGTCTTTCTTCTTGCCGCTCAATCTGTTTTTTGCTTCATGAATTTGAAGCTCTGTTATTACATGCATGAACATCTAGCATTGTTGGGTCCTTTTCATGAACTGATCCCTTTATCATTTTGAAATGTCCCTCTAATCCTAGAAGTGTTACCTACCCTGTAATTTACTTTGACTTTAGCATAGCCACTTTGGGTTTCCTTTGGTCAGTGTTGACATCACCTGTTTTTTCCCATCCCTTACTTTTAACCTATTGGGGCCTTTGCATTTGAAGTGGGTTTCTTGGGGCACCTCGGTGGCTCAATCCATTGAACGTCTGATTTGGGCTCAGGTCATGATCTCACAGTTCGCGGCTCCTCAGTGATCTCATGGTTCAAGCCCCCATATCGGGCTCACTCTTCCACCAAAGAGCCCACTTCGGATTCTCTGTCCCCCTCTCTCTCTGCCCCTCTCCCACTCACGCTGTCTCTCTCTCTGTCTCTCAAAAATAAACATTAAAAAAAAAAGTGGGTTTCTTATAGGAAGCACATAGCTGTTTAATTTTTTATGTTTTTATTTTACTTTTAAGAGAGACACAGTAAGAGCAGGGGAGGGGCAGAGAGAGACAGAGACAGAATCTGAAGCAAGCTCCAGGTTCTGAGCTGTCAGCACAGAGCCCCATGCAGGGCTCAAACTCACAGACTGCAAGATCGCGACCTGAGCCGAAGTCAGACACCCAACCGACTGAGCCACCCAGGCGCCCCTGGTTTTTGCTTTTTAAAAACCCTATTGGCTAATCTCTGTTCTTCCTTTGGGGTGATTATCGACATGGCTGGATTAAGTCACCATCTTGCTATGTGTTTCTGTTTTCCTACCTGTTCTTTGTTCAGAACGGAACTCTTCCTTCCCCAAAGCCCCTTATCTCAGCAAACACCGCTCCCTCACCCCTCTGCCCGAGTGTCCCTTGGTGCCTCTCATATTCCCGCAAGTCTCCATCTGGCCCGACAGCCAACTCTGCCATTCTCGCCAAATCATCTCCCAAATCTGACCTCTGCCTTCCTGCTGCACCGTGGCGCTATGGGCTCTCGGTCAAACCCCTCCGGCCCTCCCCTGGGCGGCTGAAGAGCTGCCTGCAGGCCCTTGGGGGACATCTTTCTAAACATAGGTCAGAGTGGCCAGTTCTCTGTGGCTTCACATCCCGCTTAGAGGGAGAACCGTCCTGGGCTTGCCCACTTAGGCTCTGAGTGATCTGGTCCTTGGCCTGCCCTTCAGACTCATCTGCTATCTCTAGCCGCCTTGGTGTGCTGACCTTCTGTTGTCCCTGATGACACCAGGCATGCCTCGGCCTGAGGGTCTTTCCCTTGTTCTGGAATGCTCTTCCTCCAGAGTCTTAAAGGGCTCACTCCTTCTCTTCATCAGCCTTCTGCTCAAGCATGACCCTTCAGAAGGGCCCTCTTTGACCACCTTCCCCACCACTCGCCCCTTTATTTTCTTCAGGGCATGCTTCTCTGCACAGTACTATCTGTGCTCCTCACTCATGGTCTGTGCCCCTAATTAGAATGTGATTCCATGAGGTCAAGGGTTTTCTCTTGGTAATGGCAAATCTTAGTGTGTCTGTGCTTGGAACTGTGTCTTGCTTGCTGTGGGTGTGGAATAAACATCTGGGGCATAAGTAAGTAAACAGAGTACTTCTATTCACTCCAGATGAATTACCAGGTGATTCTAAAAGGGCAGAAATTAAAAAAAAAATATCACTCAGCAACTAAGTTACATGCACATCAAAGCCTAATTGTAAAGAAACTGTCACAGCTGATTTCTGTGATCTTACAAACGTACACTAAGTGCCCACGTGTCACACCCACACGTCAACCCCCAGTCTAATTCAGGCCTTTGCAGTTTGTCTCATGATCGAAATGGAGCCGTGATGCATCCCTTCGTTTCCTCAAGACTTTGGGAAGAGGGGGCACAAATGCAAAGTTCTAGACGCATCCTCACAAAGAGTCACTTGATGGGCTATCTGGGGATTTGGGAGGCCACCTGTTGTGGGTTGAAGTGTGTTTCCCAAAAGACGTGTTGAAGTCCTAATGCCTGGTGCTTGTGAATGTGACCTTGCTTGGATATTGGGTCTTTGCAGATGTCATCAAGTTGAGATGAGGTCATTCTGGATGAGAGCACGCCCTAAATCCAGTGACTGGTGTCCTTACAAGAAGAGGGAAATGTGGACCCAGACACACGACCCACACAGGGAGAGCGCCATGTGAGGACGGAGGTGGAGATTGGAGTGATGGATCTACAAGCAAGGACGCAAAAGGTTGCCAACAGCCACCGGGGGCCGGGAGGGAGGCATGGGGCACTAAAGGTGATTCTGCGAGCGGAAATCTTGCAAAGCAATCTTGACAATTGTAGGGTATTGTGAATCCACTAGAAACCACCGAATTTTGGTGAATTGACGTTATGTGAATTTTATCTCAATGAAAACTGCTTTTATTTTCTTTAAAAGTTTATTTATTTATTGGGGGGGGGGGTGGCGTGCAGAGAGAGAGGATCCCAAGCAGGCTGTGTGCTGTCAGCACAGAGCCTGACCAGGGCTCAATGTCATGAACCATGAGATCATGACCTGAGTGGAAATCAAGAGTCGGACACTGAACCAACTGAGCCACCTAGGCATCCCAATAACATTTTCAAAAAAAATTTTTTTAACGTTTATTCATTTTTGAGAGACAGAGAGAGAGCGTGAGCAGGAAAGGGGCAGAGAGACAGACAGACATATCCAAAGCAGGCTCCAGGCTGTCAGCACAGAGCCCGACGTGGGGCTCGAACTCACAAACCGTGAGACCATGACCTGAGCTGAAGTTGGGCACTTAGCCGACCGAGCCCCTTAGGCGCCCCTCAATAACACTGTTTAAGTGGACATGGGGAGAGAAACAAAAATCAGTGGTAAAAGTGTGACTTCCATGATCTCCCAAACATGAAAAACTTTCCCATTGGTTAGAACTATGCAGGCAAACAGAAACGGTAAAGCTAATCTTTGCTGGGGACACTCTAACTTTCAGAAGCATCGACAATGAACGAGCTTCTTTCTTTGTTCGAAAGCAGCACAGATACTCAAATCAGAACGGCCTCGAGGAGATGAGCATCTCTGCAACGGTGTCCACACACAAGTTCACGGAGCCGTCCCTGCTCGTACAGCACCTGATGCCACAGAACCATGCGCTTGGAAGTGGTCAAGGTCGTAGATTTTAAACTATGTGTATTTGGGGTGCCTGGGTGGCTCTGACTTCGGCTCAGGTCATGACCTTGCGTTTGGGGCTTCGAGCCCCGCGTCGGGCTCTGTGCTGACGGCTGGGAGCCTGGAGCCTGCTTCGGATTCTGTGTCTCCTTCTCTCTCTGCCCCTCCCCTGCTCGCACTCTCATTCTGCCTCTCAAAAAATAAAATAAAACATTAAAAAAATAGAAAGTAAATAAACTATGCATCACTTCCGGGGGGACATCGTCCTTCTCATCAAGTCGGCCTCACCGGGCCCCTCTGGCCGCAGCTCTTTCTTCTGGCCCCGTCGCTGCTACACCCGGATTTGCCTCCAGTGTCCCCACTTCCCGTCCTTGCCACCTTCTCACCTCTGTCGGTCGACTCCCGGCTTCGGTGACGCGTTTCCGCAGAGTAGCCAGTGTGTCCATCAGCGAAGGTGGCACGGCTCCCGACTTGGCTGGTGTCTGGGCGCTGAGTAACACGCGGTGACCGGTCACCCACGGGCTTGGGAAGATCAGATGGTCACTGATCAGGAGGCGCGGCTGTTGTTTACGTAGTGATTTGCAGGCTGGCGAGCTCAGGCAGTCTCTACCTGGTGCGGCGACTCAGTTAATACACACAGGGTCACTGACACCTGAACTGTGTTGTTGAGGGACTGATGGTGTTTTCCTAGACCGTGGTAACTAAAGTTTCTGCATGTTGGAACCATGCGGAGCAGGGGCTGACTACAATGACATTTCCAACCCCCCTTCCCACCTTGCCGTTCCTTGTCTCCATTCAAGGAGGAGCTGGCCCCGGACCTGTAGTCCCAGGATGGAAGCAGAAGGTGCCTGTGGGTCTTTTGCACTTTGTTTCCCCCTCACCCCCCAAAGCCCAAGCCCTTCGGACAACAAAGGGGGATGGAGGAGGAAGGCAGAACTGATGTGTCCCTTCTGGGCCAGTGTCCTGGAGAAGCCGGGTTGATGAAGCATCTTGGACCACAGGGAGACCACCCTGGTCTGGGGTGAGCAGAGGCAGGTGAGGGGGTCCCGGGCCTGCTGCCTCCAGTCGCCACAGAGCAATGCAGGAGGGGTCTGGCACCCAGGTGACAGGATGCCAGGCAGGCTGGCCCAAGAGGGCCACATGCCCGGTGAGGCTGGGGACAGTGCCGAGGCGTGGGACTGGGGGGCTGCAATAACCGGTATGGGCAGATAACCAGTGGCAGCAGGCTCCCCCCACAGGGCCCTAACCCTGCAGGAGTCTTGACGTAGGAAGGGGGCAAGATCTGAAACTGATGGCCGTGATAGTGCCCATGGAATCGTGGAATGGGCGCTTGGGGCAGAAATCAGGCTGTCACGGAAAATGGAGGCAGTGGCACTGCCCACACACCTGAGTCCGTGGCTGGAGAGTCATGCCTGTGATGACTGGGGCTGTGCCACCACCATGACGAGCTGGCCTGTTCTAATGGCCACACTCACAGCACTGACGGGATAGGTTATTACTACTGGTTTGAAGATGTGAAGATAGCAGGCTGAGGCAGAGGTAACTTGCTTAAGATCTCATAGGTACCAAGATGTGAAGCAGGGGTTCAAACTCGGATACTGCTTGTGCCTAGAGACTTTTTTTTTTTAATTATTTATTTTGAGAGAGAGCCAGCATGGGGCCCGACTTGGGGCCCGAACTCACGAACCGAACCGTGAGATCATGACCTGAGCTGAAATCAAGAGTCAGATGCTGAACCGACTGAGCCACCCAGGTGCTCCTGTGCCTAGAGATTTATAACCACCAGAAGTGCGTGGGCTGGGTCCTGTTCTGTCATTTCTCCTGTCCCCAGTGTAGCACCAAGCACAGGGGAGCTGTTGACCAGTGCCTGCTCTGAGCTTCAATTTTCCATCTATAAATGGTGATCTTGGTGCAAACGGCGATCTCAGAGGGTGCTCAGGGATCTCTGAGCATCCTCCCAGAAACGGGATACAGTCAGCCTGCCTGCCAGAGGGAGCACAAACCAGGTGTCCTGACACCTAGCGGCTGCTCAGCGTAACTGCAGGTCCCAGCCCCAGATGCTCCCAAAACTCGAGGGCTCCTGGTCCTGGTCCTCTCCATGTCCGGTTCAGCGGCTGCCTGCTGCCCTAGACAACTTTCCCTCCTTGCCAGGCAGGGCAGTGCTAAGCCAGAAACTGAAGAGGCTCAGGTGCCTATTATTCAGTTTCATTTATTTCCATAAGATCTTTCATTCTAGGATTGCGGGATGGGCAGAGGCTGAATCTCCTTCCTTCCTGCTGAGAGAAGCCTATTGCTGGTCGAACACAACCACACACGTCCATCCAAAAACCTGCTCAGGTCAAGCATTTAAGTGTTCACTTTGGGTTTTTTTAGTTTATTTATTTTTAGAGAGTGTGTACATGAGCGGGGGAGGGGCAGAGAGAGAGAGAGACAGAGAATCCCAAGCGGGCTCTGTGCTGTCAGCACAGAGCCCGATGTGGGACTCGATCCCATCAGAGCAAGACCATGACCTGAACTGAAATCAAGAGTCAGATGCTTAACTGACTGAGCCACGCAGGTGCCCCACTAGTGTTCACTTTTAAGAAAGAAGCTCCTACTTTACTCCAAAGAATAAATGTAAACATTTTACAGAGACAACCCAAAATTTCCAGCAGAATGTGCTGGGTCTGGTGAGATGTAAAGCACAGGACACCTACTGTCCTGTTAGGTTAGGACTTTGCTTAACTTCAGCGCAATGCTCACTTTCGCCATGGGTGGAGGGGAACACGTCAACATTTTTATGGACAAGACAAAACCCTTCTGCACCCTGAAAGTGACAGGACCTAAAATGGTTTATCAGAAAATGTTATTTTATCACAGTAGATGCTGGCATTTCCTGGCATTGCCAGTCAGGCTTTAAGTTTGACATCAATTGCTGTTTCTCTATATTGAACACTCTAGTATGTATGTATGTATGTATGTATGTATGAATGAAGGTTTTAAGTAATCTCTACACCCAGTGTGAGGCTCAAACTCACAACCCTGAGACCAAGAGTCACATGCTGTCCCAACTGAGCCAGCTAGGAGTCCCTAGTATTTATCTTCTTTTTTTTTTTTCTTAGTGTTTATTTATGTTAGAGAGAGAGAGACAGAGTATGAGTGGGAGAGGGGGGTGGGGTGGGGAGACACAGAATCTGAAACAGGCTCCAGGCTCTGAACCGTCAGCACAGAGCCTGATGCGAGGCTTGAACTCACGAACCGCGAGATCATGACCTGAGCCAAAGTCGGACGCTTAACCGACTGAGCCACCCAGGCACACCCCTAGTATTTATCTCTAAATTGAGTACGAAGAGGACCCTGCACTTCCATTCCTCACCTAGAGTGAAGACAAAAGCAAGACCCTGTACTGAGAGCCACATCACCCATCAAGGCACAGGGAGCTGTCTGTGCATAGCAACTTGGAGGCTGTCAATGTTTGTTTTTTAAGTAGGTGCCACGCCCAATGCGGGGCTTGCACTCACCACCCTGAGACCAAGAGTTGCATGCTCTATGCTCTACAGACTGAGCCAGCCAGGCACCCCTGTCAATGGGTCTCCTATCGAAATGGATGGCGGGGGTCAACTAAGTTCAGGAATCGCTGGGCTAGACAAAGCTTAACCTGTTTCTTCATGACAGGACTTTTCAGAGCCTCTAGGAAGTCCTTTGAATCTCTGGGGACAGGGGCAGGTGCAACATTTCCCAAGCTACT
This sequence comes from Leopardus geoffroyi, assembly GCF_018350155.1. Classification (NCBI taxonomy): domain Eukaryota; kingdom Metazoa; phylum Chordata; class Mammalia; order Carnivora; family Felidae; genus Leopardus; species Leopardus geoffroyi. The sequence continues at coordinate 144,068,997 of NC_059337.1, read as the reverse complement.
TGGCTATGGGACTCTTTTGGTGGAACATCAATACCCAGCCCCCGTGGGGCTAGAGATCTATGGGGATAGTTGGAGAGCACTATCTAGAACGGGAGCCACGTGTTTGATAAACATGGCCGTTATCGCAGGGTTTTTTAAAATGTTTGTTTATTTTTGAGAGAGCCAGCGCAATGGGGGAGGGGCAGAGAGAGGGAGTCACAGAATCGAAGCAGGCTCCAGGCTCTGGGCCAAACCTTGAGATCACGACCTGAGCCGACGTCGGAAGCTCAATTGCCTGAGCCACCCAGGCACCGCATCGTTTGTTTTGCTTTTACGGAAGGCAGCCAGTCCCTCTTGCCAGTCCTTGTTTTGACCAGAGGGAGTATTCTGCGGCCACACACCAGCCTCACTCCCCCCCGCCCCCCGTCGAAGGACACGTCTGCTAGGAGGATGGCTTTGCAGTTTGGGCTGCCTCACTGGCCCCGCAGTGGGTGGCGAGAAAGGCCCGGCTCACGCAGCATCCTGGCACTGCTGCCACCAGCTGTGTGACCGCGGGTGGGTCCCTTAACCTCTGTGCTGACGTCGCCTTCCGTAAATGAGGCCCGTGAGCAGAACCGCCCCTGGGGCTGTGTGAGGTCAAGTGGCAAGGCTGCCGGCACAGGGAGCGATCAATCACAGGCTGTCCTACTGCCGCCATTAGCGGTAACAGTAAAGGTGACGGTGCCAGAGCCCCATCCGCACCGATGGCAGGTCCCAGGTCTGCGGAGGAAGCCGACTTGGGGAACAGAAGGCCTTCAAGGGACAGCTTCATTCTGTGGTGAAACACACAGGTTTCCTTTACCGAAAAGCAAGGAGCAGAAGTCTTATTTAAATTGCACCTTGGTTTCTTCAGCTTTAAAACAAATCGTGGGGGCGCCTGGGTGGCTCGGTGGCTTAAGCGTCCGCCTCTTGATACTGGCTCAGGTCGTGATCTTGAGGTCATGGGATCAAGCCCCGCACTGGGCTCTTCACGGACAGCCCAGAACCTGCTTGGGATTCTCACTCTTCCTCTTTCTCTGCCCCTCCCCTGTGCATGCACACACGCTCTCTCAAATAAACGTTAAAAAGACATAAAACCAATTGTGGTGAAAATACATAAAACTTACCATCTGAACCATTTTTAAGTGTGCAATCAGGGGCACTAAGGAAATCTGTAAATTTGTGCAGCCCTCAATCACTACCATCCATGTCCAGAATGTCTCCATCATCCCAAACAGAAATCTGCAACCCATTAAACCATAACTCCCCATCACCCCCAGCCCGAGGGGCGGTTCTGAGAGGGGACAGTCTGGGGTGTGGGGCTTCTCCTCAGTGCCCTTCCTTTTGCAAAGGACCCAAGAGCCCCACTCAGCTGACACCTGTCAGGCAGAACACCAAAACCCAAATGCAGCCCCAGCCCTAGTGTTTACTCAGACTTAAAGCCAAGGAAAAGGTCGGCAGTTTTGTGCTGCTTTAGCCTTCTCTCAATACTGCAGCTTCAGAAGAAAGCGAGGTGCACAACTTCATGTGATGCGGTGCCCTTGATGGGATCCTGGCACCAAAAAAGGACACCAAGAAAAACTAAGAAAATCCGAATTATGGGCTTTAGTAAACAATAACGTATCGGGGCACCTGGCTGGCTAGGTCGGTACAGCATCCGACTCTTGATCTCAGGGTCATGAGCTCGAACCCCATGTTGGGTGTGGAGCCTTACTTTAAAAAGTAAATAAATAAAATAAAAATGCTCCCACTGTGTTTCCCAGATACTCTTGTGAAAGCACCTGACTTGAAAATAAAAGAGACAGTCAGGCAAGGGATACTGTGATGACCGAATCCGCCAGCGAGCCCCTCCTCTTGGGGACCAGACATCCTGACGCTGCTGGTGGGTGGCTGTGGGAGTCGGGGAAAGGCCGCGAGAAGTGGCCACACAGTCTGCCCAGCTGCAGGCCTCCCTGTGCTGTGAACACTGTACCTCTGGGCCCATGGTTCCAGCGCCTTAATTATGCTCCCAGACCACAAGCTTTGTTTTCTTTTTTAAGGTTCGTTGACTTATTCTGAGAGACAGAGGCAGCATGAGCAGGGGAAGGGGCAGAAAGAAAGAGAGGGAGAGAGAGAGAATTCCAAACACGGTCTGCACTGTCAGTGCAGAGCCTGATGCGGGACTTGAACTCATGAAACCATGAGATCATGACCTGAGCCCAAACCGAGAGTCGGGATGCTTCACTGACTGAGCCACCCAGGTGCTCCATCCCAGGCCACAAGCTTTTTGAGACCTGGGAATGTCCAGTTTTCTAGACACGGGGGCTAATGATGGAAATATAGTCCCACTTCAAGGCTGGGGACACAAGTGACAGGTGGGGTCCCCAGGACGAAAGCCGACCCCCTTCTGGAGGTGCTGCATAGGCCTCCCACATCATTGTTGACCCTCTGAGAGCCCAGCTCTGGGTGTTAGGACACACCGTGTGGACTTTTCGCTCCCACCGGCTACCTTAGCATGTGCGTACCCTGTGTGGCAGCCTCGGAGCTCAGATACCTGGGCAATGAACGATGCAGAGGGAGACAAACTGGTCAGGGCCAGGTTTTCCCCATGAAGATTCCACAGCCTAGAGTGGGGGTCAGGGACAGGAGAATCAAGTGGAAGAACAGGGTTGCTGCCCGTCCTGGGCAAAGATGACAGAGACGCCAATGTGGTTTTGGGGACAGAAGGCATAATGCCTTCCTGCCTCTGGAGGGAAGCTGGCAAGAACAGCAAAGAAGCTCATGTGGGGAGCGGAGCCTGTCTTAAAACCCTTCCACGGCCTCATCTCAGTTAAAATTCCAAGCCCATGGGGCGCCTGTGTGGCGCAGTCGGTTAAGCGTCTGACTTCAGCCAGGTCACGATCTCGCGGTCCGGGAGTTCGAGCCCCGCGTCGGGCTCTGGGCTGATGGCTCAGAGCCTGGAGCCTGTTTCCGATTCTGTGTCTCCCTCTCTCTCTGCCCCTCCCCAGTTCATGCTCTGTCTCTCTCTGTCCCAAAAATAAATAAACGTCGAAAAAAATAAAATAAAATAAAATAAAATTCCAAGCCCTTTTTGTGGCCACCTGTTACCTCTCTGATGCCTGCCTACTCCTCAAAGCCACACTCCGCTGCAGGTTCCCTCCCACCGCGGGTCCCTTGCACACACGGCGCCGTCTGCCTGGATGTTCTTCCCTCACTTCCTTCCAAGTCACCTTCTCAGTAAGGCCTACCCTGCCCCTTGTGTAAAGTTGTCCCCACCTCTTAGACCCCTTCTCAGTTTTGGTTTTTCCCAGTAGCCTGCATCACTTCGAACACGGTGTGAACGTTTACTCTGTTTATGGTCTCTCTCCTGCACTGGAAGGGAAGTTCGAGGAGGGCGAGGATGTCTACCTTTTCTGTTTAATGCTAGATCCTCAGCGCCTGGAGCGAGCGGGTGTTTGACGGATTCTTGTCGAACCGAATGGATCAAGCTGCGGGTGGTTCTCCTGGGGTCCTGGCACATTTCTCCCGCCCTCCTTCCAGTTCCGGCTTCCAGGCCCCTCCCTCCCACTGCTTCTCTTCTTCCCGGCTCTGCCTGAGGCCCTCCTGTCCCTCGTGTAAAGGGCTCGAGATGCCAGCTGGTTCTGCCCCAGTCAGGAGGGGAGACTGGGAAGCACCAGGCCCCGCCCTCCAAGGGTCATCAGTATCTTGAGCGAACAGCAGTGACCAAAGGGAGCGTCCTCAAGGTTTGGGTGACTCCCAAGGGCATGGAGAGAGGGTGGTCCCGTTGGCTCACTTCTCAGGGTGCAAAAGCCACCTGGTTGAGGGTCTGCAGGTTGGTCGGGCTGATGTCTAGGTTCAGCTTTGGCTCCTCCACTTCCAGGCCGTGAGGCCTCAGCAATCTGTCCCCGACTACCGGCCTCAAGTACACTACGGACACTGCTGTTGTAAAGTTTCAGCAACGTTAAAAAAGGAACAAAAGGCCCCAAATGGGAGTCACTTGTGCTAAACCTTCGTCAGCGATCCAAGGCTTCATACCTAACCTAACTGCGGTTTCAGCCCCTCCTGGGAACGGGACCTAATTTAACTAGTCATCTAGAACTACCTGGTTAGCACTAGTGAGGTTATCTGGCTGACAGACGCCTGTCTCTCGCTAGAGGAAGGTGACCTGGCTTGAAAAGAAGCCACCCTTTGCTAGAAATTTCCTTTTTCTGGCCCACTTCGGTCTACGAGAGCCTCCCGTTTTCTACAGCGCCTCAGAGCTCCTTGCCACTGGCGGGATGGGACGCTGTCCCGCTCGGAATTGCCGAATAAGGCCAATCAGATCTGCAAACTCACCCAGCCGTATCTTGCTCAATCGTCTGCAACGAAAGCCAAGGGGCCCGTCACACAACCCTTGGCGGAAGTCAGCCGAGGGCAGGGGCTCTGCTCTGCTCAACAACCTCACCCACGGTCAGCTTTTCGGGACTCCCGGTTGGTCCTTCAGGCCATCGCCCTGCTTCACACGGCCGTGCACGTCCCCGCTGCCTCCCATAGGCCTCCGGCAACGCTGTTCCCTGGACAACCCTGGGGCCATCTCACAGGCGAGGGCACCGAGGCCGCCCAGCTCACTCCGAAGGCCCAGCAGGCAGGTGGCCGGCCCGTCTGCACAGGACGAGGGCGGAGGCCGGCACCGGCGGGAAGCCTCGGAGCTCCGCCGTCCCCAATTGCGGTCCCCGGTCTAGGTCCCCAGCTCTCTCCCGCCACAGATAAACCAAGAAGGCCGCCGCGGCGGTCACGTGTCCGAGAGTCCGCTCGGTCACGTGCCCCCAGCCCGCTCTGTCACGTGAGCCCCAGGACCAATCCCTGAGGCCAGAACGGGGAGGCCTTGGGATTGGCCCATCCCGGCCAGGGGGCGGGACTTTGCTCGAGGACGGAAGCCTCGGCCGCCCCTCCCCGCCCAATCTCTGTGATCCGCGTGAATCTCGCCCTCCCGCGAGACCTGGCGTCGGGCTGCGGCCCCTGACGCCCACAGTGCACCGGGCAGGAGTGGAGCTGTAGCGTTCGACGGTGGCCTCGCGTGGCGCTTGCGTCATTTTCCCGAGCGGGCCGTGAGATTAGGGCGCTCCTCGCCCTGAAATCTTTGCTCGCCTCCGCACCTCTGTCCCGTTTCGGGAGCCTGGGACAGATTTCTTAACGTGGCCCCAGGGGCCAACCACCGTTGTCACTTCCCTGCCTCTGACATCTTGTCCCTCCGGCTTCCGTTCCTTCCTCAGGGTCGTCATGGCCTGACTTGTGCTCCCGGCACTCGTTTGATTTTTGTCGTTCCAGCCAGACTAGGGATACGTCAGCCGTGGTCCTTGGCTGGGCTCCTGGGGGCCGTGACCCCTTCGAATTATATGCACATTAGGCGGTGTCGGTGCTCGTGTTGTTGGGGGTGGCGGTGAGGACGTCCATCAGACTCAGATGTGGAGAAACCCCAGAGGAGTGGCTCCGCACAGGACCATCAGGGCCCAGCAGCGCCCGCCTGTGTGCTCTGTGGGCACAGGGCCTGCCATGGCGTTCAGGGGTGCTTATTACATAAAGAGAATCTCCTGACCTCATTTCCCCCAAGTACCCTCTGCTCGCACCTCAGGCTAGTCCCACAGGCCTGCTTCCTATACCTGCACGCAACTTTTTTAAACAATATAATTTATAGTCAAGTTGGCTAACATACGGTGTATACAGCGTGCTCTTGACTTTAGGAGTAGATTTTCGTCGTTCATCGCTTGCAACACCCAGTGCTCATCCCAACAAGTGCCCTCCTCAATGTCCATCACCCATTTTCCCCTCGCTCCTGAGCCCCCCCCCCCCATCAACCCTGTTTGTTCTGTATATTTAAGAGTCTCTTATGGTTTGCCTCCCTCCCTCTCTCTGTTTCCCTCCTCCACCCCACGGTCTTCTGTTAAGTTTCTCAAGATCCACCTATGAGTGAAAACATATGGCATCTGTCTTCTCTGCCTGATTTATTTCACTCAGCATAACACCCTCCAGTTCCATCCGTGTTGCTGCAAATGGGCAGATTTCATTCTTTCTCATTGCCAAGTAGTATTCCATGGTATATATAAGCCACATCTTCTTTATTCATCAGTGGATGGACATTTAGGCTCTCCATGATTTGGCTATCGTTGAGAGCACTGCTATAAACATTGGGGTACATGACCTGCACACAACTTCTGACGGCACTTCTCCCTGCTGGGATCATCTCCTTTCCTCTGCTGGGACATTTTTTTTTCACCTTGCCGTTAAACTTTGGGCCGTGAACTGGCTCGGGGAGGTGTGCAGCACAGCGCCAGAGACTGGAGGCACAGTGGTGAACAGGACAGGTCCAGGCTCGTGGTCTACTCGGGCAGACAGTGAAGTTGGGGACGAGGGAGACTCTGTGAGTGCCTCAGGATTGGGCCCCAGGGAGATCTGAGATTGAAGGATAAATAGCTAATAATCAAGTCAGGGAGAGAGCAGGGAGTGGCAAGTTGGAAGGCTCATCGTGGGTAAGATTTAGCTCGTCATAGGAGGAGAGTAGAGAAGGTAGCAAGGCCAGCGTTTTGATCCTTGGAGGGTTGTTAGGCAGAGTGTAGACTGATCAAGTGAGTGATTTTGGAAGCCCCCTCTGGCTGCAAGCAAGAGCCAGACGGCTGTTCATGGGAGGTGTGCAAGGGCAGGAGGGAGGTGGGCAGGCAGGAAAGGAAACAGCTGAGCAAAGGCTGGAGTTGAAATCTGAACACGTGGGGGAGACTTTCTGGGTTTCAGTTTGTCCATCTGTAAAGTGCGGGGGCTGTATTCCCATCTTTAAGGTCCTCCCACCTCTGTCTCAAATTCAGCAACACTTCAGGTGGATGAGAATTTGTAAGTGGTTATAGTGAGGACAGAGAAAGATGAAGGGAAGGAAGGGAGGCAGGAGAGAGAGAGAGAGAGAGAGAGAGAGAGAGAGAGAGAGAAACACAAAGGGACACGGAGGACAGAGGAGCAGGGTTTCAAGGGGATAGCAGGACCCAGAGGCCTGCCCAGGCCAGAGAGCCGTCCCTAGATTCAGGCCCTCGGTGGTACTGCTGTGTGACCTTGGCCAGCTCACCCAGTTCCCTAGGTCTCAGGTTCTGCCTCTCTGATGGAGATACCAGGCATAGATTGATGCTAGGTGACACTGCACTGGTCATGGCTGGGCACATACCAGACTTGAAGGCTGAGGAAGCATTAACTAGGGCATGTTCTGGACACCTGCTCACCTGCACACCTGAGTTCTGAGGGTCTGCCACCAATGCCCAGGGGTTTTAGTTGCTTCATCCATAAATCTGGGGACAAGTGAGGGTGTCACAGAGGGCAAAGCAAGACCTTAGGACCCCACTGACCTCCCTTTGGATTCCGACTCTACCTTTGACTAGCTAGTGAGTTTGCGTAAATCACATAATCTCTCAGGACCTCAGTGTTCTCATCTGAAAAATGGGGACTCCCAACACCAACCTGTGAGAGTTCGATTGGATGCTGTGTGCCAAGGGACAGTCCAGCTTGTTGTAGGCGCTCAGCACGTGTCGTTTCTGCTGCTTCCCCTCTTCCAGCTTTGAGGAGCCCGTGGCTGTCAGGCTGGAGAAATGTAACCGACTACATAATGTTTGTTCCTCTCATCCCACAGTTTATTTTCATTAAAAGGCCTTTAGAATGCGTGATGCTGGGAGGGCAAGTCTAGGAGCACAGAGTGTTCAGTTTACAGGGCAGTCAGACAAGGGGTAACATAAAAAGAGCCGAGCAGGCGGAGGCTCAAAGCAGACGTTCCGGATGGTGGTGAGGTGGCCTGGCTCCTGTGCTCTGGTGGTGAGAAGGGAGATTGTAAGTCAGCTCACAGCCTGCAGGCAAGCTGGACCTGGCTGATTTCAGATGCTGCACTCAGGCGTTAGACACAATTTTTAAAAAAGGGAATGTATGGCGCGCCTGGGTGGCTCAGTCGGTTAAGCCTCCGACTTCGGCTCAGGTCATGACCTTGCTGTTTGTGAGGTCGAGCCCCGCATCGGGCTCTGCTGACAGCTCGGAGCCTGGAGCCTGCTTCGGATTCTGTGTCTCCCTCTCTCTCTGCCCCTCCCCTGCTCGCGCTCTGTCTCTCTCTCTCTCTCTCTCTCTCTCTCAAAAATAAACATTAAAAAAATACAAAAGGAAATATAAAGGATTTGTAAAATCAGTGCAAATGTTCCAGAATTCTCCAGACATACCTAAGTCCTTGGGATACTTATCTAGTTTTCTCACATACTAACATTATATATAGTACATGGTATGTAGCATATATTAGATTTTAGGATACTATATATATGTATATGTGTGGATGCACGTAATAGGATTCTACTGTGTATACTGTTTTGGAACTCCCTTGTTTCACCCAAATATATATCTTGGATAGTTGTTACGTGACAACATTTCATGCTCAAATTATTCTAGATTTGAATCGTGAGGGTTCCTACAAATTGGCTCCTGTGTACTTTTAACATTCTTTTTTTTTTTCAACGTTTATTTATTTTTGGGACAGAGAGAGACAGAGTATGAACGGGGGAGGGGCAGAGAGAGGAAGACACAGAATCGGAAACAGGCTCCAGGTTCTGAGCCATCAGCCCAGAGCCTGACGCGGGGCTCGAACTCACGGACCGCGAGATTGTGACCTGGCTGAAGCCGGACGCTTAACCGACTGCGCCACCCAGGCGCCCCTTAACATTCTTTTTTAACATTCATTCTTTGAGCACATCCTAGTTTCTGGTAGGGTGTTTGCAGGATAGTTGTATCATGTGGTAGAATTATGACCTTGTTTTTGTTCCTCATTTGGAGATTAAGTATGGATTAAGGAGAAGCATGTGGGTGCCAAGTTGACACGGGGTGGACTTGTGATGGTTAATTTTCTATGTCAACTTGTCTGGGCCATGGTGCCCAGATATATGGTCAAGACTTATTCGGGATGTTTCAGTAAGGGTGTTTTTGGATGAGATTAACATTTAAATTGGTAGACTTTGAGTAAAAGCAGATTGCACTCCCGAATATGGGTGGGCCTTATCCAATCAGTCGAAGGCCAGAATAGGTCAAAAGTCTGACCTCCCTCAAACAAGAGGGAATTCTGTCAGCAGATGGCCTTCAGACTTGGACTGCAACACCGGCTCTTCTCTGGATCTGTAGCATGCCGGCCTACCCTGTAGATTTTGGCTTTGCCAGCCTCCGTAATCACATGAGCCAATTCCTTAATTATCTATCTATCTATCTATCTATCTATCTATCTACCATCTATCTATTTATCTATCTATCCATCTAATCTATCATCTATCTATCTATCTATCCTCTATCTATCATCTATCTACTTATCTATCCTCTATCTATCTATCTATCTATCTATCTATCTATATCATCTATCTATCTATCTATCCTCTATCTATCCCCTAGCTATGTATGTATGTATGTATGTATGTATCTATCATCTATCTACCTATCTATCCTCTATCTATCTATCTATCTATCTATCCATCCATCCTATTGGTTCTGTATTTCTGGAAAACCCTGATTAACACAGCACGGTTCTCTTATTAAGGAAAGGTTCTTCAAAAACTTTTTTTCACTAACTCCTGATTTAGAGTTTCTATCTTGTCTGGAGTCAGTTTGGGTTATATTTTCCTAGAAAATTATCCATTTCAAATTTATTTTCCTATTGTTATGCAAATTAGTCTCATGTTTTAAAAAATGTCTTCTGAATTGATGGTTACTTTTCTTCTGTCATTATTTATTTTGGATGTTTAGGAGTTCACCCATGCCATTAAAAAACCCCAAGTTGAGTGTTACATCTCTTAGAATTTGTCTAGCAGGTTTTTCAGTCCTTACTGGAAGACCCCTGCTCCCTGCCCATCCCCCCAGAATAAAAAAATAAAATAATAAAATAAAAAAAAAACCAAATTGGCTAGTGACTTATTTACCTTTTGATTTTTTAAAAAGGCAATTAATCGGGGGCACCTGGGCAACACAGTTGGCTAAGCACCCGACTCTTGATCTCAGCTCAGGGCATGATCTCACAGTTCGTGGGTTCAAGCCCCACCTCAGCTCTGTGCTTGGTGATTGGGATTCTTGCCTGCTTGGGATTCTGTCTCTCCTTCTCTCTGCCCCTCCCCCACTTGTGCCCCTCCCCCTCAAAATAAATAAACTTAAAAAAGAAAATAATTTATCAATTTTTCTTTTTTCTGGTTTCAAACTTAATTCACTAAATTTCCACTCTTTTTCTTTCTTAATTGCTACTTTTGAAAAAATTCTATTCAAAAATTTTTCTTAACGAATTATTGCTTTTGGAATGATTCGAATTTTGTTGTTGTTGTTACACTCTGCTTTCTTTTCAGACCAACCCTTGGTGTACCATCGGGTCCTTGGACCTAATATTAGTTTTTTATTATTAAAAAAATTTTTTTTTGCTGATTTATTTAAGGCAGGCTTATTGGGATATAGTTTAAATATGGCAAGATTCTATTCTTTAAAATATACTGTTCTAGGAGTTATGACAAATGCATACAGTTGTGTGGTGACCACTTCAATTCAGATACTGAGTTTCCCTGTCACCCCCCAAAAGCTGCCTTGTGCCCTTCTGTGGTGGCTCTTTCTCTTACCCCAGCTCCTGGCAACCGCAGATTTCTAGAGCTCCCCTGCCCCGAAACATCACGTAAAATGGAATCAAACATCATGTAGCCTTTTGTATCGGTATCTTTTCACTTAGAATAACATTTTTGAGATTCATCCACATTGAATGTATCAGTGGTTCATTCATTTTTTTTTTTCAACGTTTATTTATTTTTGGGACAGAGAGAGACACAGCATGAACGGGGGAGGGGCAGAGAGAGAGGGAGACACAGAATCGGAAACAGGCTCCAGGCTCTGAGCCATCAGCCCAGAGCCTGACGCGGGGCTCAAACTCCCGGACCGCGAGATCGTGACCTGGCTGAAGTCGGACGCTTAACCGACTGCGCCACCCAGGAGCCCCATTTTTTTTTTTTTTAATTGCTGAGGAATATTCCACTGTATGGATGTATCCAACTTGTTCATCCATTCACAGTTGATGGATATTTTGTTTCAATTTTTGACCACTGCAAAGCTGCTATAAACATTCTGATGTAAGGCTTCATGAGACCTCCTGTTGTTCCACACTTGATATTGTCAGGATTTTAATTATAGTCATTCACTGTGCGCACTATTGCTGTATAGCAACAGCTTATAATGATTTTAACTGATACTTCCCTGATAACTGATGATGTAGGACATCCTTTTACTTTCTGCTTTTAAAAATACTACCTCGTTCTTTTGCAGCTTTTTATGTTGACATTTAACTTACTTGAACACTTTTGATATGGGTTTTGAGTGCTAGGAATCTATCTCTGAGTACAACATTGGCTGTATCTCATGGATTCTGACAGGTCATGGTTTTGTTACTACTACTTTTTTTTTTTTTTTTTTTTTTTGAAATGCTGCATTGATTCTGCATTTCTCTCTTGATCTCAGAGTTGTTTAGTGGCTTAAACATTTCAAGGCGGAAAGACGTTTGGGGGAATTTTTGTTCTTAATTTCCAGTTTTGTCACAGAGTGCTGTTGTATTATTCTGTTTTGAAATTTCAGATTTTTGTGGCTCAGTATGTGATCAGTTTTCTTTTCTTTTTTTGTGGTCAGTTTTCAAAAATGTTGCAGGTGAAGTTGAAAAGATGTGTTCTCTGATTTAAAGACTAGAATTTAATGTCCATCTGTGGGATCCACCTTTTCATTTTATTTAGATCTACTTTCTTTCTTTTTTTTTTAATTTTTTTTTAACGTTTATTTATTTTTGAGACAGAGAGAGACACAGCATGAACGGGGGAGGATCAGAGAGAGGGAGACACAGAATCCGAAACAGGCTCCAGGCTCTGAGCTGTCAGCACAGAGCCCTACGCGGGGCTCGAACTCACGGAGCGCGAGATCATGACCTGAGCCGAAGTCGGCCGCCCAACCGACTGAGCCACCCAGGCGCCCCTAGATCTACTTTATTTCTAACTTTATTTTATTTTTTAACTTTTTATTTGATGTTTGAATCTGAGAGAGAGATTGAAGTCTCCTGTTATCAGCGTGCACCTATGAGTTTCTGCTTTCATTTCCATACGAAACGTTGGAGCACAGATATTGATCAGTGCTCTTTCTTCATCGTGAATATTATAAAATGTCCTCTTGTGTCTTGTATAATATTTTGGGCCTGAAGTATACCTTAATATCAAAATTGCGACCTTTGTTTTCTTTTTTTTTATTTTCACATTTTTAAATTTTTTAATTTAATTTTTTTTAAATTTACATCCAAATTAGTTAGCATCTAGTGCAACAATGATTTCAGGAGTAGGTTCCTTAGTGCCCCTGACCCATTTAGCCCATCCCCCCTCCCACAACCCCTCCAGGAACCCTCAGTTTGTTCTCCATATTTATGAGTCTCTGATGTTCTGTCCCCCTCCCTGTTTTTATATTATTTTTGTTTTCCTTCCCTCATGTTCATCGGTTTTGTCTCTTAAAGTTCTCATGAGTGAAGTCATATGATTTTTGTCTTTCTCTGACTAATTTCACTTAGCATAATACCTTCCAGTTCCATCCGCGTCGTTGCAAATGGCAAGTTTTCATTCTTTTTGATTGCCGAGTAATACTCCATGGTGTGTGTGTGTGTGTGTGTATATATATATATATATATATATATATACACCACATCTTCTTTATCCATTCATCCATAGGTGGACATTTGGGCTCTTTCCAGACTTTGGCTATTGTCGATAGGGCTGCTATAAACATGGGGGTGCATGTGTCCCTTCGAAACAGCACACCTGTATCCCTTGGATAAATGCCTAGTAGTGCAATTGCTGGGTGGTAGGGTAGTTCTATTTTTAGTTTTTTGAGGAACCTCCATGCTGTTTTCCAGAGTGGCTGCACCAGCTTGCATTCCTAGCGACCTTTGTTTTCTTTTAATTTGTCTTACTTGACATATCTTTGCCCATCCTTCCATTGGATCACGTCGTTTTAGGGGTGGTGCTGTGCCCAGAATAGAATTCGATTATCGAACAAGCCTCAGATAAACACAAAATGTAGACTATAGCACAGAATGGCCTTTTTTTTTTTTTTTTTTTTAGCCAATCTGAACAATACATATTTTTCCGTTTCAACAGAGGAGTTAACCTTAGACTGTTTCGTTAGCAGTGACACGTTTTCAGGTGTCATGATGCTTTATGTTCTATTTGCTGTTTCGTGTGTGAGAGACGTCTTCCCCTCTGCGAACTGCTTCCGTGCATCGTTTGGTATTTAGGAAGGCTCGTGTCCTTGTTTCGGTGGTCTTTATAGCAATATATTCACGTGATAACCCTGTCCCCTCCTTCCTTAGACGCAGTCTGTGGATTCTCGGAAACTAGCCAGTAGCCACTCTCCCCTCCCCCTCATTGTCACCACCTAACCATTTATCCCAGCTGACACCCGCAGGGGAGCCGCTGAGCTCACACTCCCGTCCACTCACTCTCCCATTTTGTTCCATTTTCTGCCGGGTGCAGGAGGCCAGAGTGCGACGCTGACTTAGTGTTCGGTCCCCCAGAGCTCTGTCCTTGGTCTAAGTTCCACACCTGAGTACATCCGAGGCCCCCCTCACTGACCAAAGCGGAAAGTCCTCTGACGATCTTGTGGTTTTCTGAAGCTTGTTCTGCACGACACTCGTCAGGAAGGGCTCCTGGGAAGGAGCTGTTGCGTACCCATAATTAAATTAAATTTTTCTGTGCCCTTTAGAGCCGATGAGCAGTTTCACTGGCTAAAGACAAAAACAGAAACAGAAACCGAACAACCATGCTTGCCTCACGTTTTCTTGGGAATCTTGGACGTGTCTCTCCGTCGTGTGTAACACGAGACGTCCGCTGAAGTCAGCTGGGCCCGTTTCCGTGGTCTTCGGCCTTGACCCCGTGGCCAGCAGGGCGGGCTGCTGCCGAGGTCTGTGACCGCTCAGCGAACACACGAGAAAGCGTCCCACCCCTTCCCAGGACTCTCTTTGGGCAGCCAGGCACGGGGTCCGGTTGTCTCCACTGTTACCGAAACGCCCTGGACTTACGCCTGTCTCCGCCGCCGGGACGCCCTCCACCCCTGCCCCCAGGCTCTCGAGATCCGTGCTGTTGCGGCCCCCCCTGAGACACCCCACCCCCAGGGAGGCCGCCCGACCCCCATCAGAGGAGGGTGGCCCCGCTCTGGGACTGTGAGACTCTTCTGCTCTCCGATAGTCTCTTCTCGTCTGCCTTTTCCCACCAGGAAATAAGTTCCAGGAGCGCAGAGCAGGTGCACAGTAAACAGTCTGCTGTCGATGGCTGTGCCTCGGCCGTGCTTACGGCCAGGTGACCACAGGGTGACGGCCCTGCTCTCGCTCCCTGCCCCTTGGCTCTGCCCTGCCCTGCCCTGCCCGGAACTTCACACCCGGCACGCGTGGTGGACGGGCCCCTGGGCACAGATGCCGTGCCAGCCCAGGGGGTCCCACACCCCCTTTCTCTGCCCCCACGCTTTCCAGCCGCGAAGGGGCCTCTCCCCTGGCCCTGGTGCTACTTGTTGGATCGGGTCAGGAGATGCATCCCTCTGGGAACGCCTGGCTCCAGGTGGGCTGGCCGGGTGCCTCCCACCCCCACATGTGCTCGGTACCGCATTCGGTGAGCTCTTCAACCCCCGTCTCTTCTGCGAGGTGGCGGGGTGCGGAGGATGGCCTACCTTGCTCGAGAAAAGCAACGTCTGTCGAGTGACTGAGCCGGATGCATTATGTTGAAGGGACCACCGGCTTCTAGCTGCCTGCCGCCCACATTAGAAATTGCTTCTCTTTCCTGGATTCTTACCCGCGTCCCAGGAACAACCAGGTCGCGGGCGGTGGGCGACAGGCGACAGCCGTGTTCGGACTCCTACAGCTCCGGGTTAGGCTTCCTTAGCTTTGCCACTCGCTGACGACAGGTGCACACACGAGCCCGGCGAGCCACCTGTGCCTCCGAGTTTCCAGCCCCCCGACTGCCTCCCAGCCTCGGTGCGAAGATCCACGGAGGCGATAACACGCGTCAGTGCCGCGCACGGTGCCCGGCAGGCCACGTCTTCAGGACCAGGAACCCTCGGTGTTCTTGCCTGGCCACCGCGTCTCTCCCGTTGCTGCTGCGGCCCAGCCCCCTAGCCCCTCGGCGCGTACGGGCGCTCGGGGCCTCGCCGGGTCTTGGCAACGCTCCGCGCGCGTGTCCAGACGCCTGGTCCCGGCGGCGGCGGTGGGGGGTTCCGCGCCTCGGAGCCGCTGGTCGTTCTGCGCGTGACCCCTGCCCCCAGCTCACATCCCACCTGGGGGACTCAAGTATCACATGCCACCTCTGATCTTATCAACCCCTCTGTAGTGAATTCTTTTCTTCTTTTTAGTGTTTATTTATTATTGACAGAGAGAGAGCGAGAGAGAGCGAGCAGGGGAGGGGCGGAGAGAGAG
The DNA here is from genome assembly GCF_018350155.1 of Leopardus geoffroyi. Classification (NCBI taxonomy): domain Eukaryota; kingdom Metazoa; phylum Chordata; class Mammalia; order Carnivora; family Felidae; genus Leopardus; species Leopardus geoffroyi. The sequence goes on along the minus strand of NC_059337.1, from coordinate 144,053,543 downwards.
GGAGACACAGAATCCCAAGCAGACTCCAGGCTCTGAGCCGTGGGCCCAGAGCCCGACGCGGGGCTCGAACTCACGGACCGCGAGATCATGACCTGAGCCGAAGTCGGCCGCTTATCGGGCTGAGCCACCCAGGCGCCCCAAAACAGGAAAAATTTTCTAATCGGGAAGTACCTAAACTTTTACTTCACAAAGTAAAAACGTTTCCCAAAGAGGCTCACCACCTATCTCAAACAAGTCTTTTGAATATGCGTTTCCTAGAGACATTGGAAAAAAAATCCACAGGCTGGAAACGATGCAGTGACAGGCAGCATAGCGGACTGCATAAATACACAACTCGGAAACCCTTAAATACGTCCCGCCCGCTGCGTTCCAGCACTCTCCAGTCAAAGGCTTTCCTTTCTCCGAGTCCACTTAGACCAGGATTCCTAGAATTCTGGATTTCATGGGTCAGGAGGCCGATCAGTATTGTCATATTACTAAAACTACCTGGGGGGGGGCGGGGGGGACACAGGATTGCCAACTGTTTTCGAGTGCGGAATTCTAAAAGGAACTGCTATCCCCATTTGCCATTTCACGAAGCTGTATTTTAGTGCCAAAAGTGGAGGCAGGGCAGGTCGGATAAGGACAGGGCGTGAATGCAGTCCATTTTCCAAGGAACCGGCTCCCTTGGCCGCTTCTCATACCTCGGTGAGGACGCGGAAGTGCGTTCTCACACCCAGGACTAGTGTGCAGGCTGGTGGTGGGGACCCGTGCCTGTCAACAGAGAGGACACTGGGCCCAGGGTCACTTAGGCGGAGATTTAGGCGTGGGCACGAGCCTGGGGCCGGGAGTTGGGCGATGTGGGCCCTGGACAGACTCTGCTCTAGGCTCGCCCGAGTCTCTGACGTCCTGGGTCTCCCCACGGATGTCGCTCTGGCTCTGAGACGAAGCCATGCCGATCTCCAGGCTGGAGAAAACGCTGGTGAGAGCGGACGTGAGTTACCGTCTCGACGACTTTTTAGTTTGGACACGGGGCCTACAGTGTTCATTATGCAGTGAATGAATGAATGAGTGAATGAGGTTTCTCTTGCCTGAGATTCCTGCACTCTGGGGACTTTGCCGGGGCCCTCACGTCGCTAGGTACAGTGGAGAGATGCGTGTGTGTTGGGAGGTATGTTTCCCACGTTTACTTAACGTTGACACTGAAATCAGGCCACCTCTTAGCCATTCCACGGTATTGAGCGCCGCCCTCCCAGAGTCGTTGGGAGCGGCCCAGACGTCTTGGGGTCTGTTTCCTTCTGTCGTCAGGCTGGCGGTCTGCTCGCTGGAGTCCTCTGCCTTCTCAAACGGGTTAACTGGACAGCAGGTCTCCTGACGGAGCCAGCGGGCCCCTTCCCCGTCTGCACGCGGCTGTGCCGTGGGAAGGGCTGAGTCAGGGGCCCTGCAGGTCGGGCTCCCGCCGGTGCCCTTGCGCGCCGTGGCCTCGGCCGGCAAGTGAACCCGCCTGCCCTCGTCTGCAAGGACCTCCGTGCGGTGAGGGGCTCACGGTGCCCAAGGAGAGGTTTGGCCTCTGCTCCCTAAGCCCCGCCTGGGGAGTGTCTGTCGCCCCCGGGGGGCCTTGGGCCATGCTGGCTGGTCCACGCTAACAGTGCGATGGGGGCGTGGCTTGCGGGCTGCACCTCTGGGGGCGCTGGGCACAAAGGTCAGCCACATCAATGTGAGTCACCCTCATGCAACAGCGGGGCGCCTAGGTGAGCTCAGGTCACGATCTCACGGTTCGTGGGTTCGAGCCCCGCGTCAGGCTCTGGGCCGAAGGCTCGGAGCCCGGAGCCTGCTTCGGATTCTGTGCCTCCCTCTCTCTCTGCCCCTCCCCCGCTCATGCTCTCTCTCTTCTCTCAAAACGCGTAGACCTAAGGAAAAAAAAAAAAAACCCAACAGTCTGGATATTGAGGCTCCCTGGTTTGCACCACGTAGGCAGTGCCGCTGGGGGGAGCGACCTCGGGGGAAGGACACCCGAGCTCTGAGCCTGGCCTCTCCCACTACGGCCCCGCCCTACACAGCTTTGCCTGTTGATTTTAACCTGTGTACCCCACTGTCCCCAGTGTGACCCCGGCCCTTCCCCCCAAAGTTCCTCAGCCCGCCCGGCAGGTCGACACCCACCCGCTCCCACTCTCTTCTCGTGGCGTCAGGCCACGTGGCGGGCTTCTTGCCCTGGTCTTCTTGAAACTCACGAGGATACGGCCCCGGAAGCAGCAGCCTCCGGCGTTCCTAGAGGAAACTGCCACCACACGGTCCTCTGCATTCTGGCAACGTCGAACGAAAGAAAACGACTCAGCGAGTAGTAAGGCTTATTATCGACATCGCTCCCTTTTCAGCTCAAGAGCAGCCAGTGAACGTGGCCTTGGGGGTGGGCCTGGATCGCGAGGGCTCAGCGCTGCCCCACACTCTGGTTTTTCAGGAGATGGCCCCGCTCTGGTCTCCGGCCTCAGGCAGTGCGTTCACTCTGGGCTGACTTACCCATCAGGGAACCCATTTTCAGCAAGGTCTCAACACGGCCTCATTACGTGGGTGCTGAACAGCTTCCTCAATGCTCTGCTCATCTACCTGGTGTTAGGAGTGGAACCTGGGGCCCCAGGAGGAAACCCCAAGGAAAGGGGCAGGGGACTAACCCCTTGCCGTCACCGGTTACAAGGGGTCCTGAAATTTACACCGAGTTTGAGGCAGATTTCTAGAAGATGCGTTTTGGAGGCAGAGATGAAGAGTCTGCCGGAGACGGACAGGTAACCTTAGGCTGACCTCTCAGTGTTACCGTGTATTCCCAATGCCCGCTCGAATTCATATCCTGATTCTGCACAGAGCTGGCGGGAGCACGCTGGGGTGTGCGTGCGCGTGAGACAGGCAGAGCCCGAGTGCCTCTATTAGACGCCGCTGGGACACAGACCCGCTGGGGAAAAGCGATTCCCTGTACGTGTCTGATTCCCGGGGCCGGTGGGGGGCTTCCCGCAGCTGAGACGCCCACTACCCCGCGGCTGTTCCTCCTCCCGCACCGCTGAGTGTTCACAAAGTGTTTCTTACTGGCTGTTCTTAGTTCAGGAATCCAGGAGATTTTCTTTGGGGTAACTAAACGAGGAGGCCGGCATTCACGAGAAACTTCATTTCGCAGCACCGTATGTAAGTCAGGTCGTTGGTGCACCTGGAACGGACACTGGGCTGCATGTCAATTACATGTCAATAAAAGTGGAGAAAGATGGGTCAGAAACCTGTGATCGATTAGTCATGTTATATACGTCGTCCTATAAAATAAACCACAAAGCTGAGTTCGGCTCCAGCTTGTATTTATGGAACTGTCTCTAAAAGCCCCACAGGGGTAAACTAAGCCACGTCTACCCCGAACTGGGGGTGATGAGAAGACGGGCGCCTTGGGTGGCTCAGTGGGTTAAGCATCCGACCCCTGATTTCGGCTCAGATCATGATCTCACTCACGGTCATGAGATCAAGCCCAGCGTCGGGCTCCATGCTGAGTGTAGGACTCTTTCTCTTCCTCTCTCTGCCCCTCCCCTGCTCACACACACTCTCAAAAAAAAAAAAAAAAAAAAAAAAAAAAAGATTCTTTCCTCCACTACCGAAAAGTGCTGTGGAATTTACAGAAAACTTCTGTAAAAAGCAGAAAGCTCACTCAAGAGTGAGCCAGAGTGGGGAAACGCTCAGCTATGAACAGTCTGGAGAGCAACTCTCCCCCTTCGATTTCCTTCCCTAAAAGAGTTAATCTTAGTGGATTTCAAACTTTTTGATGATGGAATCCATTCTCCACCGCCCCCCCCCCCCAAGTGAAATCTTACATAGAACCACAAATATTAAAGAGCTGATGTTTTGATAGATTTACGGGTTCATATAGTAACATCATAAAGTTGATGAGGACAGAAGCTAATGAGTTGGGGGGGGGGTCCCCGAAGGGCTGACAGTTGGTATGACACGTTTGAGTTTTAAGTAGTTCGAATATTGCAAACTTTAGATCTATGTAAAAACAGTGGGCTCTGAAGTGTGTACGTGAAGGGGCCACCGGGCTGGATGGCTTCCGGGTCCCTCCAGTTCCAGAAGGTGAAGTCACCGTCAGGCAGTGGCCCTCTTGTGTTCACCTGTAGGACTCAGGCGTTCCTCAGGGGGGGCGACGGACCCCGGGGCCACACTGCGTGGGCTGGAACCTCGCTCCACTGAGTACTCGTGTGACCTTGGGCAGGTGACCTGACCTCTGCGAGCCCGTGTCCTCACCGGTCGGCGAGGATGAACACGGGCAGATGCTTTGCCGGGCCATGAGAAGTAAAGGAACACAGCGTCGGGCAGCCCCCGACAGCACGAAGGTTCCGGTTCTCGGGGAAGGAGACACAGCCGGGGCCCCCGCTGGCGTGCGAGAAGGGCGGCACGACGCTGGACTCAGACCAGGGCAAGCATCCATTTACTGGGCTCTCCCAGGGGCTCCTGCGCCCCAGGGTGCTACCCTTGGCTTCCCCCGGTCCACCACCTGGTCCCAGGGCCCAGCGAGCTCCTTGCTGCGCCACGTTTAAGGTGTCCTCTGACCAGCGTACCTGCCCGGGGTGAAGTGGGGTACGCGCGGTTCCCCAAACTTCCCCATGGAGTTACCATGTGCAAGGACCATGCGCCGCGGGGGGGCTGGGCCCCTCCAATACACCCCCGGGCCCAGGGCGGCACCTCCTGGGCTTTTACTGGTGAGGGTGTCACAAGACTTGGGACAGAGAGAGAGAGGGAACTAGTGAGCCCCACCCGCCGGCTGGAATGTCACCCAGCACAGCCAAGGGCATGGGCGGTTCGTGGCAACGACGTGAGGAAGTAACTCGACTCTGCGTCTTTGGTTGACTTTTCATCAACAGCACTGGTGGGGTCGGTGAAGATCCCCGTGAAGAAGAGGGGGGGGGACCCCAAATTCAGATTCTCAGCGATTCTGTTTGCAAGACATTAATTTCTTTTTTCCAGAATCCTTTTAAACATCACGATTTGGGCTCAAATGATTCCATTTCTAGAAACCGTGTTCTGACTCACATGTGCCTACTCGGGAGAGGAGAGGAGAGCTGGTGGAGAAAGGCACCATTGCTTTCTCCCCTAGGGAAGTGAAGGATGAGCCCACGGGACGAGCCCAGGAGGGCCCAGCACACGCCCGGCTGGAGTGAGGGACTCTGTCCACACTGCCCATCCCCCGGTCGGTGTCCCAGGCATGGCTGCCTAGCCCGGAGGGAAACTCGATAGTGACCAGGACCAGCTGGCCCGACACCGTGGCTAAATTTAGTTTCATGATGAGCAGTAAAATTCACATGTTCTTTATTTAGTCCATATAATACACCATTTTTAGAGTTTTTTAAAATTAGATAAAAGAGCATATTAAATGGCGAGTGTATGAAGTTTCCTCTTCATAAACAATGTCGAAACAAAAAGTTCTGAATTACAAAATGTTAAAAAATATGTAGGTACTTAACATTTCACTAAAGCGTAAAGTTACAGATATCTTCTAAAGAAAAATAATTGTGCCACTTACCTATTTTTGCTGTTTCTATGAACTTTTTTTTATTCTGTACATAGGACATTTTGTACAAAATATGAAGTCTACATTTTTATTACTTATTACCATAAAACAAAGATACAATGTATGTACAATATTAAAAGGAAGCCATACTAAAGCCACACTAAAAAGACACTCGGAATAGTGACATTTCTGATGTACAGATAGTCTGGAAACAGTGAAGATGCCGAATGCAGGACTTTATGAAGAAAAACAGTCACCAGTTTGTTCTCGATGTCGTACTTTTGAAATCAGTTTGGTGCAGAATAAACGGTGTATCTATATAATATAATAAATGGTGTATCTTATAGAAGTCGAACAATTAGCACAGGGAATCTGATTACTAACTAGGAAAACTTTAATAGGCCAAAATATGAAATAATACTCTCGTCAAAGAAAATTAGTTTCTCTCAAAACTTTTTTTTTCCCCCCCTTTTTGGTGAATGTTTGTCTTCAATAAAGAGCAGAGATAAAAGCTCGACAGAAAAGGTGTTTTTACAGGCTGAGCTTTATGCAGTCACCCAGACAAGGATATTTCGCTTTTTACCGAGGGCAGAGGGGGGGGCCTTCCCAGGACCCTCTCTCTCGCACACATACTGAACATCCAAAATCAAGGATATCTGAGGATCTATCAGCTAAAGACGGAAGTTCAAACAATGGTATATCAAAATACATAAGACGCTGCTTTATACAATAAAAAGCACCCTTTTTCCCTCAAAAGGAGAAGGCATCTAAACTTTTTGTGTTTAAAGGATACATTTCATAATGGTACAATTGATAGGTACTTGTCAAGTTTCTCAGGAAGCGTTTCTTCTCCCAAGGTGGCCCTTCCTGCTTCCAGCTGGGGCAGTTTTTTTCAGTGAGCCCTTGCTCCGAACACGGGGCCCACCCTGCCACCCCCCTCTGCAACCTTCCTCCGGCACACGGGGACACAGACGTTGCGGACGGAGGGACGGAGGCGACCCCGGGAGCAGCAGGCGTCACAGCTGCCCGGGGCCCAGGTCCGCTTCCCACAACGTGTCAGCGGATGCCCACGACCTCGAGTCGGAACAGACAGCCTGACAGAAGCCACATCTTATCTTCTGTGCATCAGCGACATTTAACATGAACTTGTATCATCTTATGCCACAGACCAAGGAAACTGAATCACTTGCTCGGGATAGCAGTACACATCTCAAATAGCTTTCAAGCAGGATAAGGAAGTCAAAATACTGGCCACCCTGAGAGAAATACGGAGCAGACGCACCCCGGGTGAAGGGTTTTTCTCCTCGTGCGGTTCCATTCAAACAGAAAGCTCAGAACATGCAGGGAAATCTGTGGATCTATAGCAGCATTTGAAGACCCATGGAAACTCAGACAGTGTCTTTTCCCGATGAGGTGTTTATACCGCGTGCTCTGGTCGGCTGGGAGGGACTCACCGCAGCCCTGGCGGCTGCCCGTCCGAGCCCTCGGGCCCGCGTCTGGCACCCAGCGGATGTCAGGGCAGCGCCCGGCACGGACGGTGGTGTTTGGTGGCATTTTTGTTACTTTATGCCCAGAGGCGGGGGCCGGACTGGCCGAGCTCGAGAGGGTCTCGTTCTAACTTTCTACAAAATGTATCAAATCAATTTTTAGAGATGAGAATTTTATTCATTCAAGAGCCTCGTTAAAGGGCAACCGTGTGTCAGTAGGGACAAAAAAATGCAAAGAAAAAGGAAAAAGGGGACACATCGTTTTAAAAATTCCAATTCCGGTCAAGGTGGACGGAGAAAGGTGTTTTCTAAAAACACGTTTCTCCTACGAGCTCACTCGTGGAGTCCCTGGTGCTGGGCCGCGGGCTTGGAAGTATGGCTTTAGCTGTACACGAGAGTAACACACACACGGGTCATCAGGCAAAGTAAAGAAACACCTCAGGAAAACACAGTGGCCGAGGATTGTCATGTCACTTTTCCCAGTAAGTTGTGTTAGAATGATGACAGCAAAGGACCACTTCACCGAGATGAAAAGGGAAAAAAAGAGAGAGAGAGCAAGGAGAGAAAACGACTGACTACTGGCGCAACAGTCACGTGGAAACAGTCGAAGAGGTTGTAGAGTCTTCAAGAATACGCGACGCGCTTCTGTTTCGAGTGTTCCTCTGATCTGAAGCACATCCACACGATCACAGAACCACTTATGGTAAACGATCGCAGATTCCTTCTGGGCCGAACGTGAAGATGTGTAGGGTGCTCTCCTTAGCTCTGATTTGGGGAAGCCGTCTTACGGGGGCCGTGCGGGGGCCGAGACGACGCGCCGGGGACGCGGCCGGTGGCCCTCGGGCTCCACGGACGCATCGGGGAAGCCACCATTGTTTGAACTCCTAATCTCGAGCTGAGGCAGAGTGTGTCGCTGCCTACAGAACGAACGGGGTGGAAGAAAAGCTCGGACTCTGAGTGTAACTGATTTGTATGGCACACAAGGGATGTATTTTCTACAGACTCCAGGAGAGAGCAGGTGTCCCCAGCCCGACGCGGTCCTCCGGGGGACTAGCGCCCGTCCTGGGAGACCAGCTGGTCAGCTCTGCAGTGAGCCTCCAAGGCGTTCTTGGTGTGGAGGTCCTGAGGCAGCTCAGACTTGCGGCGCACGAGGGGCCGGTCCTTCTTCAGATCTTTCTGGGCCTGGAATCAAAAATGCAGGGACGTTGGCGACCAACGAGGCCACGCAGGGGTCAGAGGGCAGCCGTGGGCCGGGAGCCCAGCACGCACGCTCCAGGGCTGCCCTGAGAACTCTGCGGCGCGGGCCTCACCCCCCACGGCCTGGGCCGTTGGAGACGACCTAACCACCAGGGTGATGGGCTGGCAATCCGGTCTAAAAAGTATGGCTCTGCACCCAGCACTCCACACCCCTCTGTCTTGCAAATCCACTGGTTTCAGCAAATCTCATCGCTATCAAAAACCTCCTACTTCATCAAAGGGGACGAAAGGCATTTTTATGCCGATGCCCGCTACCGAAGCCGTTCAGAAAGTGGAAATTTCCTTTGGAGGTGGATAAAGCGAATGGAAGAGAAACACATTAACGCTGGATTTGGAGTCAAGCAAAGGTCTCAAACTTCTGTCAAATTTGGAAAAAGGTCTTCAAGGGAAGAGGTGCTAAATGGGTCGCTCGTGGGGACAAGCCCTCTAGGACTTAGAAAAACAGTATTTTAATTATTCACGTAAAATTTCCCAATATTAAGAATAAGAAATAAAAGACCCCCTTCTCTACCTCGTCCTCTTCCTCAAGTTCAGTTTTTAGGTTTTACTTAATCGTATTTATTTATTTCTTTTAACGCTTATTTATTTTTGTGAGAGAGAGAGACAGAGCATGAGTGGGGAAGGGGCAGAGAGAAAGGGAGACACAGAATCCGAAGCAGGCTCCCGGCTCCGAGCTGTCAGCACAGAGCCCGACGCGGGGCTCGAACCCATGAACCACGGGATTATGACCTGAGCCAAAGTCGGATGCTTAACTGACTGAGCCCCCCAGGCGCCCCTTCACTTAAACATTTTTAAAAAAAGATTCCTGGTTTTCCACGAGGCTTTAGCGCATCGTGAATCTGCAAAGAAAGCGGGGTGGGGGGCCTGATCTGGGCAGTTTGCACCGAAAGCGCCCACATCTCCATGAATAGCAATTCCACAAATCACTCAGTTTTGACGCAGAGCTACCGCATTACTGCCAGTACTTCTGAAACGAAACGAGCCAACTAAGGCATCTCAACGCCATATATCCACCAGAAGACTGCCAATTAGTTGCACACTTTAACCAGAACCAAGCCTTTCTGCTTCGCGTCTCCATCAAAAAGAAGACAGAGTTTAAAGAGAACACATTCTCTTTGCGGTAGAGAACTAATGCCTTATCGGAGAAAATTCGAGGGAAGTCAGTCGTCTGACAGGAAGGACATAACCACAGCCTCTCACAGTTCCTGGATGTCTACCCTCAGCAGACAGAAAGGAGACTTTTCCTGGCTTTTAAGAACAATTCCAGAGCCTGCGGAGAAGTCATACGTGAAAAGTTCCCATCTTTTGCAGAGCTAACATTTCCTGGGGAGATTTTCTGCAAATTTATCTACGGAAACGGCAACACCGTCAGGGTTCGGAGGGAACGTTGTGCGACATGTTAGGAATATTTCTAGAAATGTTACTTGGAAATTAACACTCAGTGATGGTAAAGGTGGGGATTTTGAGTTCTCCCCCTGAAAACTAGCCAGAGATGGTTTCTGGAGAGCCGCCCGCATCAGGAGGCCGTGAGGGCACGCGCCCCGAGGACTGTCAGTCACGGTGCCGACGCACGTTTGCTTTTGGCCCACAAGACACTCAAGAGGGAAAATTCTACCCTGGATTTTGTGTCCCTTCCACGTGCAGCTGTAAAACAAAGCCTAAGCGAGGCCAAACGAAACCAACACTTTGACGTCCTGGAAATATTTAATCACTGCCGACACAGGCCTTCATTCCAGAGAAGCAACTTTTCGACAGAAAAAGCCACCGGTGAAAACCTCGGAACTGGAACCAGTGCGGGCAAGCGGAGAGAACAGACACGAGCCCCGAGCACCCGAAGGGTCGGCAAGGGTGCCGGGCACGTCTGGGCCTTTCTGCGTGGGCATCTTAGCCTGGCGGGTAGGGCAGAGCGTGATCTTCACGGACCGCGAGGGGGAAAAGACCAGAAGCACAGCAGGCAGGGAAGGAGGAGGGAGCACGAGCAGAGGGGATGGCGGGGTGGGGGTGGGGGGAGAGCAAGGAAGGGCTGGAGGCCGGGCCTCTGTCGGCGGCGCGTCCGCAGGTCTGAAAGGCCAAGTTCATACAGTTAAGTGGTAGCAGAGCAGGCCTCGCGGACACACGACGGTGCGCGTGTTTACGACGCCACTGAGGACACAACGAGTCAGGGCTTCTCGAGGGACCCCCTCGGTCCTTCCCACCACAGGCTGGAATGACAGGGGGAAGCGGGAAAATACTTCATGTCCAACGTCAGTTTGTCAGGGCTTCGCCCGAGGACACGAGCCTTAAACACACTCTACGTGTTAAGTTGTACCTTCGCTTCCCACCTTTCGTCTGTCTACACCTTCTTTCTTTGCGTGGTTGACGCTGCTTTTCTCCCAACTGACTTAACAATGAGGATCGTGAACATTTTAAACCTCTCTGGTAGAAATGTCATAAACACGCGATTTACTATTTTTCTTCGGATGTTCTAGGTAGGGTTATTCAAGTTTCTCAAAAACAAAACAAACCATGGTTCTCACAGGTCAACACAGAATTTGAATTTCTCTAGAAAATTCCAACCAAGCACTGCCCCCCCTCCCGGAGGACTTCCTTCCCTCCCCTGGTACAGTCCTGCCATCCACCTCCTACGCCTCCCGTTCTGGCTGACGTTCAAATCGTTTTACGTAAGGGTGGACTTATTTTGCAAAAAATAAAATCAGCCAAACACAAAATTAGAAGCGCACTGAAAATATTCAGATTTTAATTTTCAGCTGTTATTCGCTCTCCGAATCGTGCACATAACTTTCCTGCATCTAGGTATCTTCTCCTTGCTTTAACAGCAGAGTTTTTGAGAGTTTCAGGAATATGACTCCAACATTTTTCAAATTCGTAAGAGTCTATCGTATCAAATATTATACCTAAGAGCCTGCACTATAAATATATTCATCAGGATAGTTTGAGATTGGGGGAGGGGTGGATTCCACTGAACTGTTGAAATCGGTAAGAAGTCTTCAAATTGGGTGGTATTAATCTTCCAGTTTTATTCTTTTTCAAAGTTGTTTTGGCTACTCTGGGTCCTCTGTGTTTCCATATGAATTTTGGAATCCACATGTCATTAAAAAAAATAAAAAGTGTGCTGGGAGTCTGACTGAGATCACGTTAATTTGGGGAGAAGTGGTATTTTAATGGCATCAGTCTTCTGACCCAGGAACATGATCATAGAAATCTAAGAGGCAGGGGCGGGCAAATAATTTTTGTAGAACTGTCGAATACATAGAAAACCTTACTTCATCTCATTTCAAGAGTCAGGATACAAGAGTTCTCTAGGAAACTCAGCACTAAGTGGGTAGGTGATTAGACAGCGATCCCTTCATGTTATGTGGAAGGTGCTCCCCTGGGAAGGAGCTGTGCCCTGTGCTAAGGAAAGGGGGGTGCGTCCACCATGTGGAAGGTGTTCTCGGGACTGGCGGGCCCACAAATACTAGGGTAACTCTAAGAGGCAGTTTTTCACTCAACATTAGAATGCTCTTTTGGTTTGCATTCTTGAACAAATACTTGATCCCTTAGAGTCACCTTAAATCATAAATAGGACCATAACGTACACCTCCATTACATTCTGGACACGTCATTCTCTCCCTGGACCAAAGGGTGTACCAAAAAAAAAAAACAAAAACAAAAAAAACAAAACCCTCCAAAACAGAAAACTGAACAAACCCAAAAGCCTCCAAAGCCAAACTATTTAATGCACAATTTCCTTTCGGCCCATTTCCTTTCCAACTCCGCATGGTCTACATGACTTAAAAACGAATGTGGTCACAGACTCTTGGGCAACGTCCTGGTAGGAGGGACACTGATCTGATTTTCTCTGAGTCTGCAAGTGATGGGCAAGCTCTCATGGCTTTAGCATACTGTGAGCCGTAAAACCGAAACGGTAGTTTAAAAAATGACCCTGTCCCGGTTAAAAAAAAAAAAAAAAAAAAAATGAAGTAGGAAAATTAACACCCCCCAGAGCCAGTGAAGAGAAAAATATAATTTTTTTCTTCACTTTGTTCATTGCTAAGAATATTAATTGTAAGGAAATTATGGAATCTACCTGGATTACATTTACTAGGAGTGTTCTGCGTTTCTCCTCTGTATTTTCAAGGTTTGATCTTCAGCGAAGGCTAGGGGCTGGCTGGGCAGGAAGCGGCATGGACTTGGTCAGTGGGGTCGCCCTCTTCGGGCAGCTCTGTGAAAAAAGGAGTCTGGACCAGTGCTACCCAATGGAAAAATAACGTGTTCCAAGTATGGAACTCCAAGTTTTCTAGTAGCCACATTAAAAAAGTAAAGGGCAATAGATGAAATTAATTTTAAAAGTATTTTTTATTCGGCCCGATATACCCCAGATGCTATTACCATCGCAACAACGGAAAATTACGAATGAGCGGTTTTTGCATTCTTTTCTTCATACCGAGCCTGGGAGCTCCCGTGCTGTAGGCTGACAGCACAACAGCTCGGTGTAGGTGGCCACGCTTCGAGGGCTCGGCAGCCCCGTGCAGCCTGGACGGCGGAGGTCCCGTGCTCTTGCCAACGCTTGACCCCATCCGAGCAGGTGGGGAATGGAATCTTACTAGCACCCTCTCTGCTTCAGTGGGTTCCAAGCACTGACGACGCTGCATCCACCTGTATCCGGTGCCCAACACGGCTGGCCCGCGTGACCTCTCAGGCTTTGGCATCGTAGCGCTGGGTGTCACCAGGACTTGTGAAGCTGGCCCCCGGGGATTCAAGTTGCAGAGTCAGCGAGGCCCACGTCCCCCCGCGCCCCGATCCAGGCAGGACTGTGTTGGGTCCCAGGAACTGAAGACAGGTAGGCACGTTCAGAGAAACTCAGCAGGCGACAGGCTCCTCACGCAGGCAGGGACTTGGCACATGACCCTCTTCGGAGCCCACACGGTACATCCTCCCGGTTTAGTAAGAAACGTCTGTCTCTGGATCGGTGGTGATCTGAACACGTATTTCTGCCACCATGGAAACAAACCACCTGAGCACAGGCGTGGCGTGAGGTGGTCCTGACAACAATCCCGGCCTGCAGGTGTCCCTGGCTCCTGAGCGGCCCCGGGAGGCAGTGCAAAGGGGAGGAGAATGAGGCTCTCTGCCCAGTGTCCTGGGGCCGTGGGGGCGTGGCAGGGGACGCCCCGGCACCATAGCACGTGGGACAGTGCAGAGGGAAGAGCATGGAGAGACACCACTGCCAAAGGTCTGATTTTCGCCCAGGGTGACATCTGAAGGACAGTTAAGGGCTGAGATCATTACTGTTAACATAAACGAGGCAAATAATCAAAACGCTCAAAGATTCCGTCCGGTACTTTGGTCGTTAGGACGCATGGAGCAGCGACTGTCCCTGAGCTTCCCGACACGGAGTCTCTCGCTGGGCTCACACCGAAGGCGCTGGCCTGGATCCCGTCACCTCCTACAAGTGTTTCTTAAACAAACTAGCGCGGGCGCACCCTGGCTCAGCTCTGCGCGCTGTTACCTGGCGGGCCTGTCCGCTCACGGTCTCTCTCAGCGTCTGCACATCTTCAGACAGAGGCCCGTCCGTCCCCATTGCCACCGGGAGGCTCACGGTGTTCGCTTCACCACACACCGCATGCTGCAACGCAAAGCTGGGAGCCCCTCTCTGTTCGCGCTCAGGCTCCGGATGCCAAGGGCCTCATCCTGGGGGGGGGGGGGGGCACGTCTCCCCGCCGGCGCCCTCCCCGGGGTCCCCCTCCGGCCCGCACCTGCGGGGCCTCACAAACCAGAGCCCTTTCATTCTCCTCGGCCCGCGGGGCACCGGCCAAGGAGCGCGACGCAGGCTGCAGCCTCCCTTCCAGAGCCTTCCCCGGTCCCCGGGCCGGAGTCCACGTGCCCACCTGGACCGCTCCATGCCGACAGCCCCGCTCACCACCCCGGCCGCACGCACCTGCCGGCCTCACCCCTTCACCCCACTCTCTAACTCACTGGAACCGCCTTATCAGTCCCACCCCCGTGTCCATACCCTCGGCATCTCTGCTCTCTAGCCGGAACTCCGTCAGCCGGCTGGGACGGCTGGGTTGCACGCTGCGACCCCGGGGCCGGGCATGGAGGGAAGGGCTGGTGTGCCTTCGGGTCCGGGCGGCCCTGGGACCCACCGTCCTTGGGCTCTGGGAGCCGCAGACTCGTTTCTGGCCACGGGCGTCTCTGTCTCTGAGTAGGACGCGGGGTAAGGTCACGGCAGAGGGCTGCTGTGATGGTGACAGTGAGCTACGTGTCCCCTTTGTCTGTGAGGGGGAGGGCAGGGGAGGAAGACACGGGGGTGGGGGAGCCGCAAGCAGGTGCCCCGCAAGCCTGTCACGCTTGGCAACAAACACGTCACTGGGCCGACGGGAGGGACTGAGGGAGCTGCCCGCACCCCCACTCCCTCCCCACAGCCCCTCCAATGGTACCACAGATGTCGGGGTGGGGGAGCTCTTGGCTGCTAAGCCAGTCATCGGGTTTTACCCTCCCGGCCTCTCCGGACACGACGGGCCCAACGGATGGAACACAACCGCCCCGAGACTGCTCCGGTTCCCCTCCTGCCTCCCTGCCCCTCCCGATGGCTCCCCGCTCCCTGGGGGTCTCCCTGCCTGGCCTCTGTTCACAGCGCTGTTGGGCCCTCAGACACGGCCCTCCGCCCCACCATTCCTGTCAACCCAGCCGCAGCCACATACTTCTACGAGAGCCCCCAGGGCGGGCCCCTCCCAGTACACCATCCTCCTGGCTGCCACAAAGAACTTTCTGGAATGCAAGTCTGACGACACCACTTCTCTCCTTAAGACACTAACACCTGCATCCATTTTGGGGATAAAATCGACATTTGTTCCGTCTCCAGCTTCGTCCCTCGTTCAGACCAACCCAGCCCCTCCTCCACAGCCAACAGTCCACCTGTGCCAAACAACTCGGATTCCTGACTCTGCTCTCTCTGCCTCGAGGACCTTCCCCCAAATTCAGGCTGGGGAGGTCCCCTTTGAGACTTCCCCTCCAAGGAGCTCAGCCCTCCTTCTGGGGACACCTCGGCCGTGGCTGTGCCACCGCCACAGGGTGTCTTTATGCGTCCCCGTCAGAGGCAGGAAGCAGACCTCCTGGCTTCCTCTCCAGCATCTCATGGGTCATAATCTGACCATCTGAAATGAATTCTCTTTGCTTCCATCTGGCTCCCCTCACAGATCCTAAGCTCCTTGAAGCTGTGTCCTGTTCTCGTCTTGGTATGTGGGGAAAGTCCCGTGACTCAGGACACCCGGCTGGTGCCCATCTGCCAAGTGCAGTGGCTGCCTGGGCACAGCACCTCAGGGGCTCAGAGCAGCACGAGGAACCATGACTCTCACGAGGAGGCACAGGGGTTGCTTTTTAACCAGCATTTCAGCTTCTGGCTGCTCTGAGGGAAAAGCAGGGCGCACTCCATGTGGGAGTGGGAGAGCCGTGCGGGGCCCCTAGTCCTCTCTGGAGCTCAGGGCAAAGAGAGGTGGGAACAAGAATGCTACAGGCTGGTCTCAGCAACGAAAGTGCCACACGGCGGCCACCGCAGGAGAGGATTCTTACGAGGAGTAAAAACCTCTGCTGAGGCTGGGGTCACGGCAGGGTGAAGGAACACACACGTCGCCCCGAGGGGCCCGTCTCTCAGAGGGAAGCAGGTGGCACCCGATTTCACACGAGTGCCTGTCTCCCTTGCACACGAATCCCGCCAAAGTCAGGCGGAAATAAGCAGTCACCTGTGACTTGGCCTCTTTGGCGGAGTCGGAAAACACATTTACGTTAGAAATCCTCAGTATTTCGTGACTTAAAAAAAACCTAAATGATGCGGGACATTAAGACCCCCCCCAAAGGAGCCGCCGTAGACCCCCCAGCCCAGGACAGATGGGGAGACCTCCAGATACAGGTCAGTGAGCAGACAGTGCCCTGCTGGGGATGCGCCCTAAAAAGAAGCTATTAAATCGGTTCCTCAAAAAGGCAGATTTGAGATGCTGAGCCAAAGCCTGAAAGACCCGACTGCTTTCATGGCGGAAACGGGAAGCAGGATGTTTCGTCCACTGGGTTATTACCTTTTGTCATCGCTGTTGCAGACAGCGAGCAGAGACTAGGATTTAGACAAGACGCCCTCTCTCTCAAGTGAGAGTCAAGTCCCGAGGCCCCGCTTTTCAGCTCTGAGACATTAGCTCGTGAAGCATTTTCCTTTTGGAGACGCTGCATCGGGGACTGCTGTATGCAGACAGACAGACTCACGGGGCTCGGGTCACATACGGTTTCAACGGGGAGATGGTCAACACAGCGCCCAGAACGCCACATTCCCCGCAGGTGCAGCCCAGGGCGCTTACAGTGTCGCCTGCCTGGGACACAGCAGAGAGTGGCCCAGAGGAGGAAACGTGTCACGTAAGAAAACTCAGAAGCTCGGGAAAAGGGAAATGAGAGCAAGTTCGGTTTCGGAAGGCACACCTGTGACAGCACAGCAGCGAAACGAGGCCACGTTTGTTACACAGCCAACCCGCTCTTTGTCGTTTGTCACGTGGAAGCTTGATGCGGTTTCCCATGAGGTTATTTCTATGTTCCAGGCGACACAGCTAAAAATCAGCCTTTCTGATTGGTTTCAGGTGTGGGTTTTGGGTGCGGGTGTGGTGGGGTGTCTGGCGATCCTGACCGGGACGCCCGGCTGGCTGCCCTTTGCACGGGGCCGTCAGGCAGGGCCCCTCCACCTCCACCTGCCCCGGATCCGGGCTTTCACGGTGTTGTGGAACAAACGTCAGTATTCCAGCCTCGCGTTCAACATCCCTTCTGTTCCAGCAGGTGGACAGAGCAGTTCTGTGGCAGAGCACAGAATCGGTCGTGTTAGGGAAAGGCCGTGGGGGGTAGTTCCAGGGCGGAAGGAAGGCCTCGCTTAACGTCATTCGGCTTTCCTGAGGTGTAAGTCTCTCGAATGCGGTTTTATCAAAGGGAACACGATTGATACATTACATCAACACACACTTTTAGCTTCGTGATCGCGTGCTGTTTTTTATGAGATGTCAGAGAGCCACGAATCCCGCACAACCGACTTAGTAAATGATTTACGCCCGCCTCTGGCCCAAGGAAACAGATGGCTTGGAACCTAGCTTCACCTCAACGAGCCTTTTGGGATTTTGAGGGTACCGAGGGGTTCTTGTCAGGTACAAGCTTTTCTGGGAGCCTGAGGACCGCCAGCGGGCTGTTACTGTGGTGGAGAGGCGCACAGACGATCTTCAGGAAAGCGGCCCCGTGGTGACCAGAGGGCCCGCCCGTGAGGTAGCGCTCCAGTCACCCAGACCAGCGTGCGTAACACCAAAGACCACACAACCCAGAACCCCCAGCCGCCCCCGGAGCCCCAGGGCGGGCGCCGTGCGGGCCACCGCATTGCCTGCTCCGGGAGACACGCCGCGTGCGCGCACCTGCCAGAGCGCGCTGGAACCTTCTAGCGAGGACGGGAGAGAGGGTTAGTTGCTAACACGCAGACGTCAGGCAATTTTTAACGATTAAAAGGCTCAGCGTATAGGAACCTGGTTTTACGAAAAGAGGACACGGACGTCGTACCTCATCGATTTCAAATCTATGTTCCTTTCTTTCGGACTGACTTCGATATTAAAAAGAAAGGGACGTATCGTTTGAGCTACAGCATCTATGACGTTGGTGAGGAGAAAGCAAATCCTAATCTGGGCCCAAAATAGACGTTGTGTCCTGGCTTTCTTTTTACCACAGTATATTGGTTAAGATTTAGATCTTATTGAAAAAGCAGAGGAAAAAAAGGGTCAATTCTGTGGTAAAAACTTGGTGGGGCAAAATAAGTTACTTGTACGAAAGTTGAGAAGTATTTTTATTGCAGACGTTTCCACATACAAGGTTAGTGAAGCCGACCCCCTCCCTGCCCGTGATGCAGCCACATTCCTAGCTCATAAAAACATTCAAGAGATACCCTAGACGTTTTCACGTTACTCTTTTTAGTACCTGGGGGTTTGCTTTGGCTAGATTTTCTATTTTAACCCACGCTTCTTCTCGTTCTTTCATTTTTAGCTTCTCTCTGAAAAATAGTAAAATGTCATTGGCGTTAGAGAGAGGGATCACATTCGAGAGAGGAAACAATGACAAGGCCAGCAACACAATCACCTGCTTCCCTCTGTCACTTTCTGGTTTCTACTCCACATTCTTCACAGTGGTGATCACAATATAGGTTAACACGGAAAACGAAATGCAAAACACAAGCCAGACTCAGGGGAGAAGGTTTAACGACTAGATGTGCTAGAATTTTAACACGTGGAGGCATGTGGGTTCTTAGGAAGACTTATACGAGTACATCTCAGGTCTCTGTCCTTCCTGGTTTCGCTGCTTCTCCAGAAGACCTATATAATTTTGAAGAAAAGCTCACAGAGCCATGACAGGTGAGACCATTCCACAGCGTAAAGGCACTGAGGTTAAGAGCCGACGTCCCAACAAGGGCGGCTTTAAGAAGGGACGGTCCTCAGACCTGGTTCCTGTCAGATTCCCCCACCAGTGAGTCACATGACCTTTGGCGAATCACTTAACCACCTGGACCCAACTTTTTTTTTTTTTTTTTTTTTAAATCTGGAAAATGTGCTGCAAGGTCCTTTTCAGAAAGCTAAGATACTTGCCCTCTGAAGGGCCGGTGGCGCGTCTGAACACCGCGCTCAGCCGGGAGGGGGCCCGGAAGACGGCCTGTGCACGTGTGCCCGTGCGCCTTCCCTGCTCTGCGGACCCTCACCTCACACCCTGCACACGCCGTCCTCCTGTGTGTTTTGCTGTCTTCCCTCTCCACACTACCCGCGAGGGCACGGATTTTTGTTTCGTGCCCTGTTGTGTTGCCGGAGCCTAAAACAGGGTCTGGCGTGCAGGGAAACATGTACATACCGTCTACAGAATGAATGCGACGGCTGTTCATAAATATCCTGTAATTTGAACTACACTCGTTCAACGTTTCTCTGTCTTAGCCAGCTTCTAGTGGCAGAGAAGCAAAGAATAAAATCTGCCCAGAGCCACGCCGGACTCTGACACCCTTCAAGCGTGAGAGTGGGGCCCTGGCTCTGTGAAGGACACGGGCCAGGCTCCAGAAGGGGCCCAAGAGAACTCTGTTGACAGAGGCACTTGCTCTCTCGCAGAAATCTGATGGGACAGAATCCAAATTCCTGCCTTGTGAACCTAAAAAATCACTATACCTCACAGCCTTTACGTGTTCCCCGAGAAAAGCAAAAATTCTGAAAGTTAGGTCCGCACACACATTTTGCAGAGACGACTGAACTGGCAGCACTGCGGGGGGGGGGGGGGGAACGGGGGACAGAGAAGTTCTCTGAAGATGAGCTAACACGACACATTTTCATTTGTTTTCCAAGTATGAGAGACTTGACTTTGCTTTAGAGACTTGATGAGCTTTTCCGGACAAACAACGGAAGAGGTCTATTCAGGGCTGAGGAAAAAGTCCTCGAGGGAGCAGCTTTGGAAGGGGGCAACTTACTTCAGCTTCTCCGCTTTGAACTGCTGGGTACAGTCGTCAAACAGTTTCTGGTTCATCTCCATGAAGAGCTTCAGTGCGTTGTAGATCAGGCCGTGTATCGTCCTGTAAGCAGAACTTCCTGTTCAGGCTCCGAACACGCCACCTGTCCCTCCACCCCTCCCCGCCTCACCCTGCGCGGCCACAGCCCTCCTCCTCCCCGCTCGGCCCGACGGCTCCCAGGGCTCCCAGCCCGTGCGGCGGCCACTCGGCCCCTCACGGAGCAGCCGGCCCCGAGGCCTCTCGGTGCGGTGTCCTGGCTGACGGCGGCCAAAAACCACCTTCCTTGGAAACAGAATAAAAAAATGTTGAAACTTGAAAAAATACAGTTCAGGAGCGTCTAGGTGGCTCCGTCGGTTAAGCGTCCGACTCTTCATCTCGGCTCAGGTCCTGATCTCACCGTGTGTGAGTTTGAGCCCCGTGTCGGGCTCTGTGCTGGCAGCAGGGGCCTGCTTGGATTTTCTCTCTCTGTCCCTCCCCCACTCACGCCCTTTCTCTCTTAGAAACAAACATTTGAGAATGTATACGTAATTAAAACCCACTGGGATGTGTCGGGGACAATAACGGAAACCCTTTATTTCCCATAAACGTCAGTTTCCTTTTAATCTTATTAATTAAGAACAGAAAAGTTTTTAATCATGCCAAAACAGAGCTCTGGAAGACGGAATATAAAATTACCATAGGATAGCTTAATGGCACTTAACTTCCCGGCTCTGACACCCATGAGAGGGGGGAGGCCCCGCTGCTCTGAGACCCAGTGGGGTCCGGAGAGGACGCCAGTCCCCCTTGCC
Organism: Leopardus geoffroyi; assembly: GCF_018350155.1. NCBI lineage: Eukaryota > Metazoa > Chordata > Mammalia > Carnivora > Felidae > Leopardus > Leopardus geoffroyi. The sequence continues at coordinate 144,032,981 of NC_059337.1, read as the reverse complement.
ATCAGACGACAGCCACAAGGGGACCGCGGTGAGGTCAGCAGAACTGCCCTGGGGCACCTGGGTGGCTGTTAGTTAAGCGTCCGACTTCCTTCGGCTCAGGTCATGATCTCACAGTTTGTGGGTTCGAGCCCCACATCGGGCCCTGTGCTGGCAGCTCAGAGCCTGGAGCCTGTTTCAGAGTCTGTGTCTCCCTCTCTCTCTGCCCCTCCCCTGCTTGTGCTTTCTCTCTCTCTCTCAAAAATAATTAAAAAAAAGAAAAATTAAGACCAAAAAAACCTCCCCAAACCAAGAACTGCCCAGCAGAGCCTGGTCAACCCACAGCGTTGTGAGCAACGGCAGAAAAACTTAAGCCTCAAACCGTGACTGCTGCTGCTGCTGCTGCTTTTGTGGTTGTTGCAGGATTCACAGCTACTTCTTAACTCACTTCATGATACCCAACTCGCATTTGGAAACACCTGAAATAACCCTTCTTTCTTTGCAACCGGCAGGGCTTTGCAGCCGGTCAGCGGTCACTGCTGACTCTCCTGTCACACTAAATGACACACAGGGACGAGGGCTACGCTCCGTCACCTGCTGAGCGCAACGAGAAATGCACGTTACATAGAAAAGGTTGCTGAAAGTCGATATACTGAGGCGGGGTCTGCTGGGCCGTACACACCCAGGACCCGGCGGATGGGGCTGCGACCCCTACAGCCGCGTGCCCACGGCGAACGTTCACCGGATACCGGTTAGGTGCCTGGGACCCTACATCTATCAGCCTCACCTCCATGAACTTCACAAGGAGGTGACGGTGGCTGCAAGTGCTTTCTGCACGTGAGCACTGATTTTCTTGATGAATCAACACAAATCACCAAGGCGGATGCCAACATTCTCTATTTCTCAGATGAGGAAACTGTGGCCTAACGAGAGGGGGCGAGGACGTGAGCCGGGACCGGTGGGAGGGTGTGCGCGAGACCCTGCGAGCCGGACCGCCAGCTCGCGAGTGTGGCCCGACCGCCACCGGCCACCGCCCCGAGTCCCGCTCTCCTCGCCTGTAAACAAGGGGGAGGCACTGGGTATGGAGGCTCTGCCCCCTGCTTTCAGATCTGATTGAACGACTATCGTATAGAAAAAGGGCCGAAAGGAGAGAAGGAGGCGACAGCAAAGCCCTGGGGCCCGTAGTCACGTAAACGGTAAGCGACACGAGCACCAGTCGGGAACCCGCACTGACTGTTCCCTTCAAGGTGTCAGAAGACCGCTGCCCAGTGTCTCTATCCTTGCTAAAGGGGCAGGACAAGGGAGAGAGAAGCAAATCCGAGACTCCCGAGGTTGTGTTTCTAGTCCCTGCTCGGCCCTTGCACAGGCGGGTGGCCCGTGCTCTCTTGGAGGGGTCCCCAGAGAGTGTGGCCGAGGCTAAGGGTGGCTCCCGTGCTCCCGCGGGGACTGCGCCCTGTGAGGCTTCGCGGCCGCCGTCAGCTCCTTGGGAGGGGTCCCTACGGCAAGGCCAGGAAGGCGCTGCCCCAACAAACCTGCCTCCGTGTTGGCGTGAAATGGGGGCGAGGAGGCGAAGACAAGGCCACAGATACAGTCCCGCTCCTACTTCACTGTAAGCCCAACAGACAAACAAACAAACAAACAAATCTACGTTTTGGTTTTTAACTGCTATCTCAGACTCAGATTTTGATCCCAATTGGGCTGAGGCATCAGCAAGATTTGCCAAGTTTTCCAGGGCCCCGCGGGCGGCAGCCGGCTCGCTCACTTGTTCCAGTGGGTCTTGGAGTTGCGGTACAAGGACGGGAACATGATGGGAAGGATCTTGGCCGCGTTGTCGCTGATTAGACTCATGATGTACTCATTGTTCCAGTAATACAGCGCTCGCTCCGCCACCTGGAAGACGGAGGGCACAGCTGTTGTGACCATGGCGACAAACATCCAGCAATGCCCTCCCCACGACTCTGTGAACAGGCAATGAATTACACTGGGTTAGAGAATCATCTCCACAAACCCCCGACGCTCCAGACCGTAACCCTGAAGAGCCCTCAACCAAAGGGAGAGGACTTCTTGTACAGCAGGAAGACGGTCACTCTTTCCTCCACTCACTCAACACACACGCTGGACCCTGGGCTACCGCTGAGGACACAGGCCAACTGCCTTCCTTCCTCACGCCTTCCGCCGACCCCTACCCAGCGCGGGGCTCTGAGGTGTCAGCGGTGAGCAGGGGGAGTGGAGCTTCCGTTCTGGGGGGGGAAGACCAATGAGGGGAGAATGAATTTACTAGAAGGGGTACGTCGGGGGGCACGCAGCAGCTAGGAAGGGGACATGTGTGGGGCAGAATGCATCCCCAGGAGGGCCCTGATGGAGGAAGGGCAGGTGTCAGGTGGTGCGGAGGCGGGGGTGCGGTGGCTGGAGGAGGGCCAGGAGGAGCCCAGTGGAGACAGCCAGTGAGCAAGGGCACGGGAACGGGGGGGGGGGGGGGCATGTGGCCCCCTGTGGGCGGGGCCGCCTTGCTCACGGTGAGCCGGTGATACAAGCCAGTACGTCCAATGGAGGCAGACAGGCTAAGCACGGGCCCCGAGGACGACCTCGGAATGAGGCCCGGAAGGCTGCACAAGGGGCCGAGGAAAGCAGGATGTGACTGGGGTGCCCCTCAAACAGGATTGGGTGGGGGACAAAAGTCAGAACGTGTGTGTGTTGGCAACAAAGTGCTTGTGGGGGCCGAGTTTTATGTCACCTACAAGTGCCCACCCCTCAGCTGTGGACGGCAGGGTTTTACGCATTTGGGGCACACTGAACATAAAGACAGGTTCACAGAGGGGCCAGGACTAATCACTCTTGGCGAGAAACATGTTTTCAGGGAGGGGGTCGAGATGCTGGGGTGCGTTTGACAGAACTAAGGTCCTAGCATCTTATTCCGAAGTACAGCTAGGCTGGGAGTTTCCCTCCCAATTACGCGAGAAGCCGAGTATGACCTACGATACCCCGAAGCCTGTCACCTCTGACGCAGACGCGGACATGAGGCCCTTCCCCCCGCCCTGCGTACCTGGAAGTGTGGGCTGGACACACACTTGGCCAGCTGCCGGAAGAGGGGTTCCATGACCTTCACAAATTCCGATGGTTCGATTACGTCTAAGATCTCTTCTAACTCATTTAAGAACATGACTTCTTTCGGACTGTGCGTCTTTGGCCAATATTTGAGAAGGGCCATCACCACCTACCGAAGAGACAACACACGGCGTGACGTCCGTGATGCCCGGCATCTGTGAGTTAAGCGTTCTGTTTTTCATGAGGGTGTCCCCCCCGCAAGCAGAGCATCACAAGAAGGTGCTGCTCTGTTCCTTACAGGAGGAACAGCAATTCAGTAAATTAGCACTTTTTTTTTTTTTTTTTTTATAACTAGAGAAACAGGTCAAACTTATTTGCTTAAGAAATGCAACTTTAATTTCTGTGACCCTCTCTCTTGGACCGCCACGGGAGTAGGTCCTTTTAGTAATAAATAGGTTAAAAAACAAGCAGTTCGGAGGGTTGAGAGAGAAAGAACGATGGAGAAACAGGGAGCACATGAGCTCGTGTATTCGTTCGGTGCACAAGCGGCCAGTTCTGAGAGTGTTGGTGATACACATGCGTATGCACAATCTGTTTATCTCCAATCGATCTTTCACGCGTATTTATACGTAAACATATGTACTACGTGTGTACACGTGGTGTTTCGACTGTGCTAACTAAACTGTGCTAAAATGTATCAAAGGAGAGAGACATGGAGTAAGTTGGCGCTGTTACCAGCTCACGCCACGCAGGGCTGCGGAGGGACCCGGGGTAGGGCCCTGCTGTCTCCTGTGTGCGTGACCAGTGACCTCGGGCTGGTAACTGCCTCCAGGGGCCGCGAGGACCTTGCATCTGAGCGCTGGCCTGCGGACAGCACGGCAGCGCGGCCTCAGATGGGACCCCGCCAGGGAGCATCCGTGTGGCCCGCCCCCTCGAGGCACGTTGAGCCGGATGGTGGCAGCTTCCTCGTTTGCGGGGACTGGACCTTGTGTTCCTTGCCCAAGTCAGACGGGTAGAAGGAGTTTCTGTGGGGCCACCTTTCTTCACCTCCCTCCTTTAGTTTCCAAATTTCCTCCTGCAACCACACCAGTAAAGATCGTCCACCCAAAGTATCAGATTTGACTCGGTGAGGATTAAGAATACGCATTTCTAGAGGCGAGCCATCTTAATTCTAAAATAGTACAAGGACCCACAACATTTGCACACAAGTACACGTGCACGCTTGCCCATGTACGACAGCAACCGGTCACTCTCAAGCAGCCCTTTGCCGGTCACGGCCATTTCGGGAACCGCTGGCCCAGCCCCTGGCATCAGGACGGCCGTGACAATCACTGCGAACGTCAGCCCGTCCGGGGAGGCTGGTGGCTTCCACCGGCTGTGCAGACACCCCTGCAGAGCTCGGCAGGCCAGCTGCTCGCTACCGTGGCTAAAAACACGGCGGGCCTTCGAACAACGTCCGGCTAGGACAGCTCTGTTAATGCTTTTGGCATTCAGGCTCCTGGGTAATCTTTTATGGTATTACATTTTATAAAACCCCAAAATTTATAAGAAAGTCCTCCTAGTGCTGAGGTCTGATCTAAACATTTATAGCATGATGGTCTCTAAAAATAATTCCTTAAAAAAAAAAATCGATGATTTAATGATTTTTTTCTCCTACTTGTTGCTCAAAATCACTCAGGGAACATTTACTGAGCACCTGCTATCTACCAGCAGTCGGGGAGCCACTGTTAAGAACACAGCAGGTGTCACTCACTTCGCAAAGCCACTCTTCCTTGACATTTGTCAAATGGAGCTTTATTAGGAAAAATACAGTGATACGCGGGACACAGAACACACCTGGTTTAGCTACTCAATGTCTCTGGAAAAGGTTTGTTTCCGGAATCAGAGCCCCACGCTGGACCTACTTTTCACACTACTGGGAACAACCTATGGCTGGTACCCATGGCTTTGGAGGCTGGCAGCGCTTTGGCGAAGAGGGGCCTGCCTGGAAATGCTGATCTAGGCAAAAGTGGCTCTCTGCACGTCACGCGCCGAACTTTCCTTCGGAAACTCAACAGGCTGCTGCTCTCCGGACAGGGCTGGGGAGGGCAGGCGAGCCCGGGCGTCCATGCTAGTGGCTCTGGCCTGGTGCCTGGGGAGCCCCCTCCCCTGAATACCGGGGAAAAAGAGTTCCCGCCAGACCCTGTAGTAAAAGTCGAGTAGCCTAAAGCAACAGGTGCATGAAAACAACATGATTTTACTTCTGTCCACGACCTGCCGAGCTCCCGTTCTTACAACAGTGTACGTGTTCAACGTGCCCAGAAAGCTTTTCAGCACCATACACAGTTTACAAGTAGAAAGATTAATTACAGACCTTAAATGGGAGCAATACAGGTCTTTTAAACGTATCATACTTTAAACATTCCTGACCTTGGCCGCACTAGCTTCAGGGGCGCCTTGGGTCCAGGACCCTGAGACCCATGTGTGTGCTGTGTCCTTCTTAGTGCTGCTGAGTGGACACGCTCCTTCACAAGAGTTTACCCGTTCTTTTTATTACCAACAAACTTTCAGTGCTGAAGTAAGACAGATCAGCCTTTGTATTTTCATAATATGTGAATTTCAAAGGAAGGCGCTCACTAAGGCGAGGGTCTGAATGTTTTCAACGTGAAGAAAACTAAATCTGCTTTCTGTGGCCGAGAGACAGCATTATGTTGTCTGCGCTGTAGGGAATCCAGGAACAAAGTGATGCTGGGTGGCGATCCTGCGGCATGTGGGGGCCCGAAGCTTCTCTGTGCCCGAGATGTCAGGGCCCAATCGCAGCCAGCCCGCCGTCCGTCAGCTGCAGTCGAGGGCTCTCACTCCTGCGAGGTTCTACCAGCTCGGCCAGTGGGAACTAAACACGAGCCCTGTCAGCCTTCACCCTACTCTCGGGCGCAGGAGAATGGAGGCCTGCTGAAGCAGGACTGGGACCTGGGCTGCGACGGACCCGGCCGGGGTCCGGGGCGCCACACCAAAGGCCTGGCGTGGGGTAAATGCAGCCAAGACCGGGTGGATTCTTTAGCCCCCAGAGAGTATGAGAAACATACACAGTGAAGAGTCAGAAAAGGAAAAGGCATGTGTTAGCATCTGTTCCCATATTACTTTTTCCAGCAACGGTTCTCACCCTTCATTTTTTTTAATGTCTACTCTTTTTTGACAGAGAAAGAGAGAGAGCACAAACAGGGGAAGGGGCAGAAAAAGAAGGAGACACCGAATCTGAAGCAGGCTCCATGCCGTCAGCACAGAGCCCGACACGGGGCTTGAACTCACCAACTGCGAGACCATGATCTGAGCTGGAGTCGGACGCTCAACCGACTGAGTCACCCAGGCACCCCTGGTTCTCACCCTTTAGTTTGGAGACGTCCTTCAAACTCAGAGGAACTGAGCACAGGGCACCACTGGAGAAGAGGCTTTATCCCTGGTGCTTCCCAAGTTTTCTCTCAAGGCGGATACCCTAGTCTAAGAGGGGGAAACACTCCTGGTTTGACACTGAAGTCTGGTGAGTTTGGTGCCTTTCCTTGGGGGCTTCCAGAATCTCAGAGCTGGGGCGGAGGCGTGCGGGGGCCCCGGGAAGGGGAGCTGGGCAGGCGTTGGGGGGTGATGTCAAGGGCTTTTCCTGAGTTGGTGGGTGACACATGGTGTCCACGTTTGGAGTTTAGAAGCTCAGAAAAAGCAGAGATCAGGAGCCCATGTAACTTGCAAACAGAGCATTAAGGATTCCTCATGCATTTCCACTATAAAACACAGCCTCATGGGACCACTGTGAAAGATGGCCAAGGGGACAGAGAAGATGCCGGAATGATGACATTTGCCTTTCTTATTCCACCAGTAACTTTGAAAAGAATATTCAAACACTGAAACTGGCACTCAGTACTTCTTACTTTTGTTACTCAACGATAAAAAACAACCAGTTAATAAAAAATGGGCGGTGGGATCGAAAGACGTTTGTCCGAGACCCACGGGTGGCCAACAGGCGCTGGAAGAGATGCCCAACGTCTCCTGTCAAGAGGGGAATGCAAGTCAAAAAGCCACCGAGAGACACCACCATGCACTCACTGGGTGCTAGAATAAAAGAAGGGACAACAAGTGACGACGGAGAAAGTGGGACCCTGACACCCCACGTGGCTGCTGCGGAGGACAGTCTGGTGGCCCCTCACGAGGCTAAACACGGGATTCCCGCCTGATCCAGCAACTGCACTCTGAATTGCACGCCCAGCGGGACCGAGAGCAGGGACTTGCACAGACACCTGTACGGCCACGTTCACAGCCACACGGCTCGCATTATCACAAGGGATGGAAGCAAGCCCAGCGTCCACGGACAGAGGAGCAGATGAACACCACACAAGGGAGAAAGGGAGAGTGCACGGCCACACCCGGGGATGGAGTTCCGACACAGGCACGGCCTGCATGAGCCCTGAGGACGTCCTACGCGATGCCACCCATCTGAGGTGCCCCGAGGAGGCAAACTCGTAGAGACAGAGGCAGGTGAGAGGTCACCAGGGGGCGGGCAGGGGGGAAGCAGGAGTCGGTGTCCGGGGTGGGGGGGGGGTGGGGGGGGACAGAGTTTCTGTCTGGGGCAATGTGATGACAAAGTTCTGGGAACAGTGGTGACAGCTGTGTGGCCCTGGGATGTAATTCATGCCCCTCGTGCACTGAAAATGGCAAATTTCATGTTGTATATGCTTCACCACGTACAATAATCGATAGCATAATATACCAAAAAGCCACTGAATAGTACACTTTAAGTAGGTGAATTGTGTGGCATGTGAATTATATCTCGATAAAACTGTTAAAAAAAGCACATTCAAATGCTTAGCCTGGCACCCAACACACTCGACTTTGTTAATCTGGGCCACAACCGCTTTTCATTTCTAAGAAAGATCACACGCCAAGAAATTGGGAGATCTGAACGCTCAGTGGCAGCAACCTGTCACGGTCGACTCAGCGAACACGGAGTCGCTACCCTCAAGGCGGAAGGAACTTCTCAGGCCGTAAGGCTCTTTGGCACAAGCGTTTCGAGAACTCACTGCGGGTGGTCTGACCCAAGCCGGTTACGAGCGTGGTTAAACCAAGAGCTCACACAGTCCGGCACGAGACCCAGCGACCACGACCGCTCAAGCGTGTCACGTTCGAAGGAGTCAAGCCCCGCACAGAGAGGACGGCAATCCGATCGCGTACAATAAACACCGCAGTAACGGAACTTGTAAGTAAAATCACGACAGTCTGAAAGCACACAGCACGTGCAGGAAATCGGTGCGTCTGTTGGCAGGGTGACTTGCGGTGAAAAGCGGTCTGGACGGCTCTGTGGCCCGCGGACCTACCTCGGTACCTACACTCAGGGAAGCCCGCACGTGACGCCACCGCCCACACGTGACGTCACCGCCCGGCCGGGGAAGGTACTCACCGGTTCGGTGAGCGTGCTGTCCTTCTCCAAGAACTGCACGACGCAGTACGCCAGCTGGAAAGGAGGAGAGGAAGCGTCAACCCCGTGCTGTGACCCGGCAATGCCGCGTCTCCCGCTGCCACGTGCTGCCCCCGTCCCTCCAGGTGGCGCCCGCCGGGCGGGCACGGGCTCCCCTCCACAGGCCCTGCCGGGGCTCTGACGGGGGCTGTCGGGGACCAGGTGCAGCAGAAAGCGAAAAAAATCAGGAGACAGCCTTCTGGACTAACACCAACAGGTAAGCCCGGGGTTGATGGGGATTTTTCTCCTGGTCTTTTTGGAGACTGTAATGAACAAGTGACCTAAGAGCTGGGAAAAACCAAATTAAAATCTGCTTCCATCTTCAACCTCGGAACTGTTAATCCCTCTTCTATAGAACAGTTAACAGGGGGCGCCCGGGAGGCTCGGTGGGCTGAGTGTCTGATTCTTGGTTTGGGCTCCGGTCATGATCTCATGGTTCGTGAGTTCGAGCCCCGTGTCCAGCTCTGCACTGACAGTGTGGGGCCTGCTGGGGATTCTCTCTCTCTCTTTCTCTCTGCCCCTCCTTCACTGTCCCTTGCTCTCTCTCAAAAATAAATAAACTTAATTAAAAAAAAAACAATTAACAGGACCATGGTCTGGTTGGATATAAAGATAGTATCACCAGTTAACAGCAAAGAGAAGGAAAAAAAATGCCTCAAAGTAAAATACTTCCCAGGAAGACGACGTCATTAGAATCAAGTCAAGAATAGGCTTTCTGTGATTCATCCCAAGCCGCTCCCAACGTGAGGGACAGAGGTGCCCACTGGCTGCCAGAGCCACTCAGAGCTGCTGGTGAACAGGCACGTGGCCTGTCCCCGACCCTCAGCACTTGTCTACACAGGATTCACGGGGGCAAAAGTGAGGGAAAAACCTCCTCTTCTGGCAAAGTGCAGCCAGCTAACCGGGTATCAACACTTACTGACCAAATTTTCAGTGAAACTGTAAGTGGATTTCTGCAAACTGTAAAAAGCCCACAGCTTAGTTAAAAAACTCACATTTTCGTAGGCCATTTCACTGGCTGCAGAGAGACTTTTCCTTAAGGAACCAAATTTGATTGATTTATTTTTTAATGTTTATTTTTGAGACAGAGAGAGAGACAGAGAGAGACAGAGCATGAGCTGGGGACGGACAGAGAGACTGAGACACAGAACCCGAAGCAGGCTCCAGGCTCCGAGCTGTCGGCACAGAGCCCGATGCGGGACTCGAACGCATGAACTGCGAGATCGTGACCTGAGCTGCAGTCGGACGCCCAACCGATTGAGCCACCCAGGCGCCGCCCCCCCTCCCCCCCCCCGTATCCTCTCAATTATCACCAGAAACGACATCTGCAAGGCGACGTGAGTGCACCCCCAGGGAACGGCTGGGGTTCTGTGTCCGAGCTCACTGCCGCTCACATGGAGACACCCGGCTAGAGCACGCCCCCACCGACATAATGCTGCGGAGCACCCTTACCTGTGGATGATAGACGCTCAGAGATTTCACTTTGTGCAAAGGTAGCAACACCTTCAATAAGAAAATCTTGTGCTCTTCTTTCAGTGGTAAGGCAAATCCATTAATTATGCTGCGAAAACAGAATGTATTCCAAGTCTGAATACTCACAAATTCCAGGTTAAAAAAAAAGCCTTGACTTTCAGCACAACTATCGGTAAGCGAAATGTACGTTTCACAAAAGAGGCGGACATTAGCAGAAATTAAAAAGAAAATGAAATACCTTCCAAGAAGCATAGTCATTTTTATCTTTGTTAGTAACTAGAAGATAATTCTAAAATTCCGGTTTGTGGGGCGTTACCCAGAACAGGAGTCCCTGGGGGCGACACTGGCTTCTTTCGACAGGCCTGGAGGCCGGGCAGCTCAAGTGGGACTCCAGCTCCACAGCTGGCACCTTCCCTTGGCCTTCACCCACTTTTAGGAAGTCACGCTTCCCCCGAGAAATTCGGGTTCATTACCCTAATGCTGGCAGAAGTGAGTCTGTGTGTGCAGAACGGGAGCTGGTTAAGAATCAGCCAGAAAGCTGCTCCCTCCTGCAGAGAAAGGGGGTCTTGATCCTAGTCTTTAAACTGAAGTTTTGGGGGCGCCTGGGCGGCTCAGTCGGTTAAGCGTCCGACTTCAGCTCAGGTCACGATCTCGCGGTCCGTGAGTTCGAGCCCCGCGTCGGGCTCTGGGCTGATGGCTCAGAGCCTGGAGCCTGCTTCCGATTCTGTGTCTCCCTCTCTCTCTGCCCCTCCCCCGTTCGTGCTCTGTCTCTCTCTGTCTCAAAAATAAATAAACTTAAAAAAAATAAAATAAACTGAAGTTTTGGTCTCTGATGTCAAGTAGCTTATCTACTGGTGCCCAGTTGGGCAAGCAGGCTTCATTATTTACTATTTATCTGGTTTTATTATTAGGGAAGCACAGACACGTGGTAGGGCCACAGAGCAGTCAAGCGAGTTCTAGACTGTTCCGTGCCATCCAGGAGGCAGGGTCTGTCTGAAGAGGGCATTAGTGACGACCTGCTCCTTCACATGGGGGAGGCCCACAAGACCAAACAACTCTTCCAGGGGGATAAAATCAGCGATCCCAGCTGCTGGGAGCGTGGAGGCCTGTGCGCACGCCGTGCCCGGCCGCGCTGGACATCTCACACAGCGCGCCGTCCTCGCGACAGCCCTGTGAGGGGATCAACCTCCACGTTGCTAAGGAAACAGCAGCCGAGAGTGGTTAAGGGAGGTCGTACAACTAGGAAGGGCCCCTGGACCGCTCGCTACGCTCTCCTGAGCGAGAGAAACCCGCCCAGTGTGCTGACGCAGGTCAAAGCAGAATTCTCCACAAGGACTGACGGTTTTTTCAAGTTAGATCTAAAATAGCGAGCACCGTCTTCTCAGTGCGACTGGAGCACAGATCGACTGGAAGCCGACAGTGTTCCCTGAGACAGGTTTCTTGTGTTCCGAAGGCTTTGGGGATCATCAGATTAAACACAAGCGCAGAGGACCCCTCCCCACAGGACCTTCAGCTGCTAATGCAGCTGAGTCCCCAGGGAAGGTGCCGGGAGAGCACTTCCAAGTTTATTTGGCTGTGGAACCCCAAGGCACTCTCTTTGGGAAACAGTGGGTTGGAGGTCTAATATAAAATCTGTAGGTCACTGATGAAAAAAAAAATGGTAGCAAGCAAGAACTCTACTTGGGTGAAGACGGTGAAATTTCTGAAACGTTAATGTTACAAGTATACATATGAAAAATTTATAAAATGAAAGCAATTAGAAATGTTAGCATTTACTCAATACCCCCAAGGTATAATAAATGATCCGTTCTAAATGTCAAAACGTAAACCCTCTTAGCCATCTTCAAGGAGGTATGTGGAACAGAATCTGTGCACGGAGCCGTGTACACAAGAAGGCTTCTTGTCTGGGGGGCTCTAACCCAAGACCTCACCCACCCCTTCCATCAAGCGAGGTCTTGGTTCCTTTGGAAATGGTTTCAATTGCCTCGCTCTGGAGAGGGCTGCTCGACTCCGTGAACTGGATCATTCTGGAATAAATTCCACGTCACTGCCAGGAGCACAGCACTCACCTCCCCAGGATTTCCAGTAATTCTGCTATGCCGTTGTGATGCTCTGTTTCATAAATAAACCTAGAAAAAGCAGTTTGCCATTTAGAATGAGACACTGAGGTAATAGCTGGAAAGACGACAATCCTCTGAACGAGGAAATGATGCACTTGGGGGGAGTGTCACACAGATGCCTGGTGGCAGGCACGCCTCCTGGAAAACTGTCCTGGGGGCGGCTCACCCTTCCCGACGCGACTGTGCAATTTCCGCCCCCAACATTTTATTTTGGGAGTTTTCAATCACAGAGAAAGGTCGAAAGGTCTGTGCTGTGAGCACTCGCCTTCCAGCCACCCGTGTGTGACAATGAGCCACTGCTGTCCTCCTGACCATGCGTACATCCCTCTCCGTCCCTTAGCCTGATTTCTTTGCTTCGTGCCAGCCTGACTTGATGCCTTGCTCAATTTTAAAGCCTCTGAGAGTTAGGCCAGTCTGTGCAAGGGCAGAATCTCCTTCCTTCCCACTGGGCCGTCTCACCTATGTCCTCACAGACACCCTGCTCGGCCCCCACGCTGCTCCAAGCACCACATTCTGGAACCCCGATGTGGGCAGCTGATCTGCGTCCTCTGAGAAGCCTCTTCTGCTGTGCCCACATCAGCCTGAGGACAGGCGAGGACTTTTTGTCACCATGTCCCCGGTGCTAGAGCATCTGTCCCATGCCTGAAACACGTGTGGTAAAAGGCTGGGGACACCAAGGAGGCCAACGTGTCCCCACCGCCAGAGGATTTCCCCAGAAGCCAGGAGCTCACTCCTGCCCACGCCTCGCCGTGCGCCTGTTTGGTAGGAGTGGTGTCTGAGAAAGGTTTCTGCCTCTCACTCGACAATGAAGTTTAGAGGCAGCTCCAAGCCTAAAATAAGAGTTTGTGATGATTACAGAAACCTGACTCTGAAATCTCGTCCTTGTTGGAAACAAGCGGAACGGGGCTGTCAAGGTAAAGAACAGGTCAGATACCCACAAGATGGGAGAGATTTCCAGGGGGTGGGCCTGAAGATTTCTACGTTTTCAAACGACCAGGTTTCTTCAAGGCTGTGGGGCCTGACCGGGGCCCTGCGGGAGGTTAAACGGCGTGGAAGGGAAGGCAGGGCGAGCGCGGGGGTCTGGGAACTGGAGCGGGGTGGGCCGCAGGTGGGCAAGGGGTTCACGTGGCGGTGGGGGTGAGCGCCTCATGCAGGCTGGCGGCGGCACCTGAGCAGAGAACCATGGTGCCACGGACACGAGTGTGGCCACAGCACCGAGGTGAGGTGGGGATTTACCCAGACGGCCCGGGGCGACCTGGGCGGCAGGAAACGGGCACTGCGGTCATATTGCAGGTGACGCGTTCGAGCCGCTGCTGGACACGTCCCTCATGTCCCCTCCCTCCCCCCACCTGCCTAGAGACTGGAGGATGTCCCCAGGGAGTCCTGCCCTCCGTGGTGCATGTCCACGGACAAGCACTTTAATTTACAGAACTCGACCGGACGCTCCCTTGTGTTCTGCTTGTTTTCTGGGTTTACAGGTGCCACGTCGTAGCTTTGTCACCTGAGCGCCCTCGTTGGCGAGCTGGGGGCTGGGGGAGCAGTGGGCTGCACGAGGTGCCCAGAGACCCCAGAGCTGGGCTCTGGGCCTTGGGAAGAGGGGCCGAACCCTCAGAGTCGCGCGGGATCCAGCCACACTGGCCGACACGCGTGAACAAGGACGGCCTTCAGCTACAATCCGTTTTGTTCTCCTGAGTCAACATTGCTATATTCTTACTGATAAAGCCTTCGTTGCTAATTATTTCAACCTGAACTGAAGGAGGTATAAAAACGAGAAAATTAGTACAATTCTCCTTCTTATTCTTCCAGTCAGGAAAGAGAGGAAGTTGCAGATGGGAAGAGAGCCATAAAGACGCATGCGGAACAGGCCAGCGTTTCTCACTTGTCCAACTAAAAAGGAATCAGGACTCTCTAGAAGCTGAGCCAGGACCTGCTTATCAGAGACCGTCTCCGAAACGGAACTTCCCCCCCGCAGGACGTGCTCTGAGCCGCACACGAACAGGTGGGACCTGTCCCCCTCTCTGTGCATCTGTCATCCTGTGAGTTGGTCAGATCGACACAGAAGGCAGGGTGAATGTGCTTCACTTCCTGGCCGAGCCTCGCAGAGGCTTCTTCCCTCCTGGAGGCCGGCTGCAGCCCTGCCCCGAGCCACCCGGACTGGCCAGCCCACCGCAGGCCGTGTGCAGCACCAGACCTGCCCACGGGGCCCAGTTCCGATTACAGAACTGTGAGAATAAATAAATTAAAAAAAAATATGATAGTTACAGAGAAGACCGCTGAAACACAAAAGTGCCACACTCTAGCACAGAGCACTCAGAATTGAATTATGTGCATAACTTTGGAATAGTAATCTATTTAAATATTTTATTTATTATATTGAGGTTCTTTAAGGTATGAGACCTTTTTAAAAAAAAAAATTTTTTTACATTTATTTATTTTTGAGAGAGAGAGAGACAGAGAGAGAGAGAGAGAGACAGAGCACAAGTGGGGGAGGGGCTGAGGGAGAAGGAGATGCAGAATCTGAAGCACACTCTAGGCTCCGAGCTGTCAGCACAGACCCCGACGTGGGGCCTGAACCCACAAACCGTGAGATTGTGACCCGAGCCAAAGTCGGACGCCCAACCGACCGAGCCACCCAGGTGCCCCGTGGTATGAGACCTTTTAACACAAGTGTTGATTTGTGATTCTGCTATCTGAACAAAACCTATGTTTTAAAGAAAAAACCTCACTTTAGGTGGACCTTTAATTTTAGGCCTAAAAGATCAGAATTTAAACTGTCCCTGTTCTTCGTTGTTTAAACGATGTACATAACATCTTGATAGATAAGTACATCAGCCACATAATGATCCTGTTCAAGAGGAAGCATGATGCCAAGAAACGTGAGCTGGGAACGTGACATTTAGGAACTGCGATGGCATTCTCTGACCGCAGTCGGTGCCGGTCCTGGGATGTAGGGACCTTGGAAGGAGCTCAAAGGAAGACCACACACACCGGGAGCTCTGATACCGGACTGTCGTATCAAGTGTGAAGAGACAGCCACAGACCCCGGTGACCAAGGGTGGGGTGGGGGCACACCAGGGCCGGGCTGGGCACGGGACAGGGACGGGCCCTGGAATCCCCAGAGCCTGCTGGTCTCCACGGTGGGATCTCACTTCCCACATCCAGTGTCTCCATGTGTCTCAGGGCCCCTCTCCTTCTCCCTTGCTGGGTCATGGTGTCTAAGAAGGGACCCGCCGTCCTCTGTGGCGCTCCGGGCAAGGGCCTGTACGTCACCTTCACTCTGGCACTGTGGCCAGACTGTGTGAAACCTGCCTGCTTTCTTACCTCACAGAGGGGCCTGCCCACGGAGCCTGTCACCGCTAGGATCTGTCACCACTGGGACCCATCCTGGAGTCAGGGACGCCCAAAGTCTTAGAATACACCACTCATTCGGTAAGCTTTCCAGGGATGGGTAAGAAACCACATTAACTCTCTCACCCATCAACATTCATCTGACGCCACCACGGGCTGGGCGTGAAGCTGGCCCTGAAAGCGTGCGGTGTTCGGCCCACACACCCCCTGCCTATGGGGAGGCCTGTTGGCCAAGCCAGGGGCTGCGGTGCGTCCTGGTGGGGGGCTGTGTCCGGAGGCCTTGGGAGGCTGTGGAGAAGGGCAGGTGGAAAGAATGTTCCAGGAGGGTCAACAAAGGCCACCGAGGCGCTAGTGTGGAAGGAGCCGGAGGTGAGCAGAGACACAAATGAGGAGGATGGAAGGGCGGCTTGGACGCGCACACGGGCCTCGCCCGGGGCTCATGCCCAATCACCAGGGGCCCGTGTGGCTCACGCAGCAGCAGAAACACGGGGATGTCGGCAGGCAGGTGGAGGGGTGTTCAGACGGTAAGAACCAACGAGAGGCAGGGGCCAGGGTGGGGGTGGGACTTGCAATGTCATGGAACATTCTTTCAAGAGCCTCGGGGCTGTGCCCTCCCCCAGGTAAACCCAGGCAGGGTAGCGTCTGTGGTCGTGCAGGCCTAGGGACGGCCGGGCCCACCTGCACCTGCCGTGGCCAGCAGGGCCTCTCCTGCCCCGGGTACACGCGGGTCCCCAGGCCTCTGGTACAATTCTCCATCTTAGGAGTTTCTAAGGATCTCTGCTTTACTCCTCATTCCTGCCTCTCCGAGATGCACGGGGAGGGTGGAGTAACACACAGGCAGAAGGACGGACCGTTGGCTCTGGACAGGTTCCGGACGGACCCGCACCCAGGTTAAGTGGAAACAGAAACACAGGAAGGCCGAGTGGGGAGGTGCTGGGGGTGGGTGAGGGAGGGGAGCAGGCAGAGAAGGAGGGGTGGGGGGGAAGGGAGGCCGCCCCCACTCCCCAGTCACCTGCCAAACGGAAGGATGGGGTGAGGGGAGCATTAGGTGTGGATGCGAGCATCATCATGCAAAAAGAGAGCTGTTACCCACACGTCAACTTACCTATAAAATATATTATTTATCTGTTTTCTGATGTAAGCTCTTAAGCCTAAGAATTTTCCATAGATTCTGTGAAGGGTAGTTTTAAGAAAGTCTCTCTCTCGAGGATCTTCACTGTCAAAGAGCTCTAAAAGCTTCAAGAAGAAAAAGACACTTAGTGGCTCAGGATTCCCGCTCGGTAGATTACGGCTTTTGTAGATTCAGCTAATTTGTACCTACCTGCAATACAAATTTCTGATCAATATATTTCTTCGCTATATTAGGTTGGAAATCTGGAGACTCTAAAAATCTTAAGAAAAATTCATAAACAAGCTAGAAGGAAAAAAACAACAACAATGAATCAAATAACATGGTATTTTATGAGATGGAGATCAAAGACACCCATGAGTTGAATATCTGCCTGAAAATATTAGCCTTAAAAAATAAAGCCACATTATCTACAGAATTAATGCCAAATTACATGGCTTAATCAAGTTATAACTGACGACAGTAATTATTTTATTTAGCTAAGAACCACAGACTATACCCTTAAGTGGCATTTAAGCAAAATGGTACCCATGGCCGATGTCACCAATGCTTAACCGACGCTGGTCAGAGACCACAGTGCGTAGCAGCCACAGCCGGTGGGATCTACATCCTGCCACCTACACGTGTCCTGGGCAGAGCCGGACGGACTGGAAGCTGGGACGGTTTGGCGAGCGGGTCCCAGACGCAGTCACCCACGGCTGGGAGGTCCCTCCCCTGCATCAGAGGGTTGCCTGCTGTTGTGGTTACACAGCAATCCCACCTGCCTTGGCGGGATGTTCTGCCACCGAGACAGCCCCCCTTTGTGATCTGTTCCCCATCTAGCTCGTTCCTAGCTTCCACCTTTCCGTCTCCCTTCCTGCGGACGACCCAGACCCTGACCTGGCACACGGCCTGCACATAACTCTGCTCGTGCTGGGCTCTGTGCCTTCTCAGGCGTCCAGCCTCATCAACGACCAACTTTCTGCCTTACAAATGTGTTAGAAAAAGGTGTCAGTCAGCGGGTGAGCTCTGGGGTGCGCTGAATCTAGGTACCGTAAACAGGAAGTGTCTGCAAAGGGCTTCAATTCCATGGCTATCAACCAAGCAGTCATTTCCACTGCAGACATACAGACAACTCCGTATCTTTGGAGTTGGGGTAAAGTGTTCAAACAAACAAAAACGCCATTCGCTGTTCTCACTTCTGCTGAAATGCCTTCCTTGTATGCACAGGTTTACAAACCACAGGGGCACCTGCCCCCAGCTGGGGTGAGGCCTTAGGGCCAGTGCACTTGCTTTAGAGGAAAACCTCACGGACACACACATTCAACTCCTGCCCCAGTGTCGGGGGCGCTCCCAGAGTTCAGTACCTGTAGATGAGGCCAGGCCGCCTCTAACGTTGGCTCGTCCTCCTCGGGGTCAAATTCTGCTCCCGTAGGATTGGAGGAAGGTGGTAACGTTCGAAACATGTTAACTGCAAACTGAAATCCACATATTCTAGAATTATAACCAGGGCATTAAAAATATTTACAGATAACAGTTGAAAGAACGTTTACAGAAAACATTAAAAAAACATGTACAGAAAAATATTTAATGCTAACAGTTGCTGCTTCCGGTGGTGGTTGGGCTCGTCCTTATTCTCAAGATCGAGAAGCAGTGTGGATCCCCAACGAGATTTTGGGTCAAAACTGCGGCAGGAAACGTGGCCGTGGGCAGGTGGCCACCCCGAGACTCCTGCCTCACTCTGAGCCGCCAAACTCACGGGCAGCTACCACCAACCGGTGCCGGTGGGCAGAGGGGAGGTCAAGGTCTCCACCGTGGGTGCAAAGCGAGGAGGCAGGCATCGTGCTGGGAAGGAAGGGTGAGATTATGAAGGGAACAGCGGAGACTGAACGACCGGCAATGGAGCACCGGCCCCTCGTGTGAGCCTGCCCCAGGGGGCCCCTGCGAGCCACAGAGGACAGCCAGCAGAGGGCCCAGGGCTACACGGTCATGGTCTTACTCTGCGTGGACTCTCCAAGAAATGACTTTGAATGAACCCCTCATGCAACTCACTGCCTGTTTTTCTTTATATTGTCCTTTACCCCGGACTCCCACCCCTGCTCCGTTTATTTCCAGCTTCATAAAAGTCAGTGTTTTATGACAGACGTTTCTACATGAAGTCTAGAATTCTCTGGAGCACAGGTACACTTTAATGCCCACATGGTTAATCTCTAAATTAAGCACAACATACACGGACAAATCGGTGATATAAAATGTTTGGTTTTTCTGTATCATCGATTTATAACCCACTCTTTCTTTATAGTAATTTAGATACGATTAGTTACCTGACGGAATCTCTGAACCCGCCATATGCCGGTTGCAGAACTGGGCTCCGGTGACTGGCTCTCACAGACGAGCAGAGCAAGACCTCTGCCCCTCCCCACCCCTCAAAGCACAAAATCCAAACACCGGCCACACAAGGTTAAGACCCAGCTTCATGATGGCGTGCAGGACGCCCTTGTGGGCAGTCCAGGGCAAGCTTGCCGTCTAGGCATCCAGTCTCAGAGAGACGGAGCTAGAACCCCAGGTCATCCGCTGCGCTTCCTCCCGTCTTTACTGACCCTGAACTCTGAGCCTCAACATCATGTTTCATGAAGGAAAACACCCCCTCTTCAAGCCATCAGCTACAAAAGCCCCGAGCATGAAACGTTTGTTGTCTCTGTTGTCTGAGATGAGGAGTAGGTGCAAAGAGTCAGAGCAATGGGGCTGAGACGGTGCAGGAGTGGAAGGAACAGAAAAATGGTTGGAAATCCAGAAACAAGTAAAAAAAAAAAAACCCTTAGTAAAAAAAGAGAAAATACTCCTAAAATGTAAGTAGAAAGTAAACCTGGGAACCTGGGGACAGGGTCCCGAAGAGACCTCCCAAACAACAGGGGACTAAGGAACAGAGGCTGTGACAGGTGCCGCCAGGTGGACGGGGCATGTCCCCCGTCACCGGCCCCCAGGGGATGGGGCAGTGAGGGACTCTTCCAGCATGCTGACCCCGAAGCCCACAGAAGCGGGCAGGCAGACTCGAGGGACTCCCACACCAAGGGAAGGCCACACCCTGGTGGGTCCCGCTCCCCTGGGGCTTGCAGAGGGCAGCAGACCAGCCCTGGGACCCCCAGCCCTTTGCCCCTTCCTTCCCGGGCTAGGGAAGCGTGGAGAGTAGAGTCAGTTGGGATCTGGGGCCCGTAAGGGAGTGTGGCATTCATGAGCTGGGTTTTCTACGCTCTCCCTCAAAGCCAAATGGCTGGGGGCTCCCACAGTCACCCAGAGACTGGGGATGCTTGAAGAGAGCGAGGTGGGGGGAGAGCCGCAGGCTGAGCACAGGAGGGCAGAGCCCACGTGGTGTCCCCGGGCGGCCAAGAAGTCAGGGGACACGCGATGTGCCTGCCTCCCTTGGAGACTCGCCGGAGAAGCCTGAGTCCCACACGGGACGG
This sequence comes from Leopardus geoffroyi, assembly GCF_018350155.1. Taxonomy (NCBI): domain Eukaryota; kingdom Metazoa; phylum Chordata; class Mammalia; order Carnivora; family Felidae; genus Leopardus; species Leopardus geoffroyi. Next base: position 144,012,971 of record NC_059337.1, on the reverse strand, counting down.
GACTGCCATGCGGGTACAGGGGAGCCGCTCGGGCCCAGCCAGGCCCCCCTCACGTTCCTCAGCGGCCAGCCCCCAGAGAGACTAACCAGGGCCAGGAGAGCAGGGCCTGACAGACCACAGCCAGGGTGGGAGCCCCCCCCACTCCCCCCATCGTCGAACACTAATCTGGGCGTCACCGGGAAGGTATCTGCGGCCAACATCTACAGTCTCAGACTGAGCACAGATCACCCTTGAGGACACGGGGGGCCTCGTCCACTCGGCCGGCAAGCCTGAGGAGCGGAGCTTTGGGTTTTCCTGGGGAAGAAGAAACCCCCTGGGGGGCAGCATCAGCTCCTGCCCGAGGGAGGTCCTGGAAATCCGTCTCTCAGGTTCTCTATCCTACTGGTAGTTTCTCTGATCGACCTCCGACGGACACACCTGGCTAGTTACGATTCTTAGTCAACTGGCTCTATTCTACCGGAAGTGACGCTAAGGACTGTGTTCCCGGGTGAAGCCAGGCGCACCATGTCACCAAATCCCAGACGTGGAGTCAGGAGTCTGCGGGGCTGCTGGACCAACTTGCTTTTAACGCAGAAGTCCTCATTTCAGTATCCCTGAAGGACAACCATCCCCGATCCGGGAAGTTTTATTAGTGGCCAACTCTAATTGGCGTAAGTTCTTTCCTTCACAAGGCAAAAAAATCTCACGCCGTAACTTCTACTCACCTTTCCTACCACATGACGCTCCATTAATTCAATGCTCGTCTCTAGAAAAGGCTAAATGTACTAAAACGAACATCTGGAAAAGAGCAGAAGGCAAGCGGCAGGCCACCTCACATTACTCTTGGGTTTCAAAACTTCTTTGCACAAAAGCTTCAGGGTCAAGGGAGCGGAGCGCCGTGTGCTGACGTCTGCGTGTCTGGACGGGGTTCGGTCTGGGCACCACGCGAGGCGGTCTTCATCGTCCTCGTGCCACAAAAACCCACGGGAAGATGTGGACCAGATGCATTCTCACGCACCGAGTGAGTGTGCGCCCCGAGGTGCGGACCCAGCCAGGATCAGACTACGTAGACAGGCTGGCAAGGCTGCCTTCTGACTCAGAAGCAGGCCCTGCACATGGAAAAACCTGCCCACGCCTCGGTTTTCTCACGTGTTGAAAGTGAGTGAATCTTCTCTCGGCACCGGGCCCGTGTGAAATGGGACAGTAACGCGCATGTGCAGTTTCTGCGCACGTGGGCGCTCACCGTGCGGGGTGGGACTGACCCTGTAATACGAGGAAGCACCTGCTCTCTCGACACTCCCGCTTTCGGTGTTTAAAATCACCCCTGTGGGTGCTCCCCTCCAGAGGGCTGCATTTATGGAATTAGATGCAAACCAAACTGGCTTGGGAAGTAACCTTACGGGAAACTGCTGAGATTCCGCAGCATCCTGACGCCTTTCTGGATCTGTAGTACTCGCGACCAATGGGTGAACTAATAGAATGTTCATGCCCTGACGTAACTGAGGTACAGCAGAACATACTAAGGCTGACAACAGGAAGGGACACTCCTACGAACAGCACCGAGAGTCTGATTTCAGAGACAATGAGGAAAGAAAGGTTGATTATTCAGTCCTTCCTTCTCGACCACAAAGGCTGTTCCACTATGTTGTTTATTGTTCTATTCACGTGAACGGGATTTATAAAGGTTGAGTCCACCAAAGGCCAAATCTCCGTTTGTCTAGATGCTCTTCCTCCCACAACAGAAACAGATGCATTCTGGGGCTGGCGGGGTGAGGGGAAAAGCGGGAAGTTTTTTCCCCAACGTTTATTTTATTTCCTGAGAGAGAGAGAGAGAGAGATAGAGAGAGAGATAGGGAGGAAGGGAGGGAGGGAGAACAAACAGGGCAAGGGCAGAGAGGGAGACACAGAATCTGAAGAGGCTCCAGGCTCCGAGCTGTCAGCATGGAGCCCGACATGGGGCTCGAACCCATAAACCGTGAGATCATGACCTGAGCCAAACTTGGATGTTCAACTGACTGAGCCACCCAGGCAGCTGTCAGCATTTTTTTTTTTTTTTAACATTTATTCATTTTTGAAAGACAGAGACAGAGCGCAAATGGGGAAGGGGCAGAGAGAGAGGAGTCACAGAATTTGAAGCAGGCTCCAGGCTCCAAGCTGTCAGCACAGAGCCCGATGTGGGGCTTGAACTCACAAACCAAGAGATCATGACCTGAGCTGAAGTCAGCCGCCCAGCCGACTGAGCCACCCAGGCGCCCCAGCATTTTTAAAAAATGGAACATTGTGTTTGGAAATGTTACATCAAATCTGAAAAAGCCAACAGGCAACAGAATAGACCACTGCAGCTGGGTATGATACAAAAACCAAAAATACAAATGGGAAACTAACATGAACACCTTCTCCACGAACAGTGACATAATTAGGGAATGTAATTAACAGGAGGAGCCCAGGAACACAGTCCCAGTAGTGACCCCTTGGTCACTAGGAACTCACTGCCCAGTCACAAGGCCCCAATGGAGAGAGCATAAACCCTAATAAAGGGCACAGAAGAATATTCAAACAAATGAAGGAATCTTCCCTTCCCTGGTGTGGGGTGACGTCCTATTACAAAGATAACTTCTCCACAAGGCAACCTGCACACTGAATGCAATCTTAAACATAATTCTAACTGGATTTTTGATGAACCCAAATAAGGTTAGGTGAATGATAAAAATCCTAGTGGCAATCTTAAGAGAAAACCTGTGCATTTGCTCATTTGGGAGGTTAGCTCAAGCCTGCTCTCATGGTAGGGTGCAGATGTTACCCCAGGAATGTGCACATTCCGCAGGAGACTGAAACCCAACAACATCAATACTCACACTGAAAGCAAGTCGCTTGCATACCCTCATCAATCAAAAGGCGCAGACCTCTGCCTGAATAAAGTAACCCTCAGCTCCTTACTGTCAGCAACAAGCCTGCTTTAAATATAAAAACACAAATTGGTCACAAGTAAAAGTAAGGAAAAAGACATTCCAGGTTCACATGAGTCAAGAGAGAGCAGAAGTGGCTATATTAACATCAAAGTGGTTTTCGGAGCAATTAAGATGACCAGGGATAAAGAGGATCATTCCATAATGATGAAGGAGTCAACCAATAAGTAATACTAATATCTATGCACTGAATGACACGATATAAAACTTGACAGAACCGTAAGAAAAAGACAACAAGCAATTAGAAAATAAACAGCCCTGATTACCACAGCACCAAAAGATGAAATATTTATGAGCCTAAAAAAACACATGCTGAAAGCCACAAAACAATGCCAAAATGGAGACATACTGTGTTCACGGACTATGGGTAAGATATCAGCTCTCCCCGAATCCACAGAGTAGTGCAATTCCAATCGAAACCCCTGAAGGATAGTTTGTAGATAAAACCAAACTGATTCTAAAATTTGTATGGAAAAGTAAAATAACTAGATAGGCAAACAGCTTTGAGAAAGAAAAACAGGATCGAAGCATTCGCACTACCTGATGTCAAAATTTACTATGAAGTGACATGACAGTAATGAAGACAGTGTGGTATCGGCGAGAAGATCCCTAATCAATGGAACAGAACAGAGTCCAGAAACAGGCTCACAAATATGGTCAACTGACTTATGACAAGGATGCAAAAGAAATTAACCATTTCAAAGAATGGTTAGTCCTTTCAGTAACTGGAATAGTTGGACCGCCATATGCTACAAAATGAACCTCAGCCAAAATGAATCACAGACCTAAATATAAAATATACAGCTATAAAACCACAGGGGTGCCTGGGTGGCTCGGTCGGTTAAGCATCCGACTCTTGATTTCGGCTCAGGTCATGATCTCACACGCTGACAGCACGGAGCCTGCTTGGGATTCTCTCTCTCCCTCTCTCTACCCCTCCCCTCCCAAAGTAAATAAACATTAAAAAAACCCTATAAAACCATAAACATTTTAAGAGAAATATCTTTGTGAGCTTGGGTTAGGCAAAGACTTCTCAGATATGATACCAAAAGAAATCATAAGTCAGACTTCATCTAAATTAAAACTCTGTAAAAGACACTGGGTTAAAATAAAAACACAAGCCATAGATTAAAGAAGGTAGACTGGCAAAGGTTTGTATGTAGAATATGTAAAGAAGCCTCCAGCTCAATAATAAGGAAACAAACAACCCAATTAAAACATGGGCAAATGATCTGAATAGACACTTCAGCAAGGAAGATCTACAAATGATGAACAAGCACAGGAAAAAATGTTCAGCATCATTAGTCACTAGGTAAATGCAAATCAAAGCCAAAATGAGAGGGGCACCTGGCTGGCTCAGTCAGTAAAACAGGTGACTCTTGATCTCAGCATTGTGGGTTCGAGCCCCACGTGGGGTGGAGGGATTACTTGAAAATTAAAAAAAAAAAAAAAAGCCAAAATGAGGTTAAAGGATTGAGGACCCCGGTGTTGACAAGGACTCAGAGCAACCCCAATCCTTACACCCTGCTGGCACGGAAAGTGATTTAGGAAGTTAAACATACGACATGACCCAGGAGTCCTGCCTGTTTACCCGAGTTAAGTGAAAACCTATGTCCAAAACTTGCACATGAATACTTAACAGCAGTTCGATTGTCCCACATGCCCCTCAACTGGGGAATGGATAAACCGTGGTACGTCTATGTAGTGAGATACCACTGAGCAGCTAACGGGAACAAACCGCTGGGGGGGACCTCGAACACATTATGCAGAATGAAGGAAGCTGGATTCAAAAGGCTACAGACCGTATGAGCCCACCTACGTGACCTTCTGGAAAAGACGATATGGGAGAGCTGCGGACTGATCAGTGGTGGCTAGGGACAACAGGGGAGAAGTCTTGACTATACAAAGGAGTAGCAAACTAATTTTTTGGGAGGGTAATGAAACTGCTCTCGATTTTGATCGTGGTGGTGATTACATGGTCATATGTATGTGTCTGTTCACTAAAAAGACTGAACTTTGCTGTATGTAAATTAAGAATTAATTTTTTTTTTTTTCAACGTTTTATTTTATTTTTGGGACAGAGAGAGACAGAGCATGAACGGGGGAGGGGCAGAGAGAGAGGGAGACACAGAATCGGAAACAGGCTCCAGGCTCCGAGCCATCAGCCCAGAGCCCGACGCGGGGCTCGAACTCCCGGACTGCGAGATCGTGACCTGGCTGAAGTCGGACGCTTAACCGACTGCGCCACCCAGGCGCCCCAAGAATTAATTTTCAAACATGCGATGAAAGGATACTCCTTGCCCGTAAGTTCCCAAACCTCGGTTCACAACGTCCTTAGCATCTCAGGAGTTTCTCCACTGTGCCCCTAGATCAAAAGAAATCCTCTTCCACTTAGGAGCTTTAGAAACGCCCAGCTTTACTGGGGTATAATCGAGATACAATTAATGGTATGTGTTTAAAGTGTACAATCTGATATTTTAAAAAATGTTTTTATTTTTGGGGGTGGGGTGGGGGGGAGCAGAGAATCTGAAGCAAGCTCTATGCTGACAGCCAAGAGCCTGATGCGGGGCTTGAACCCACGAACCGTGAGATCAAGACCTGAGGTGAAGTTGGACACTTAACTGACTGAACCACCCAGGTGCCCCTATAATCTGACATGTTTATCATATGCATACATCTGGGAAACCATCATACAATCAGGATAATAAACACATTTGTCATCCCCCAGAGTTCTCAGAAGGCTTCTGAAGAAATAATAAACATACACCGGTTGGCTAGAAATGGGTATGGGTATGGGTAGAACTGGGGAGGTGTGGAGTAAGAAGAAATATTAACTGGTACGTATTTCGATTAGAAAACAAACGTGCGTTTCTTTGATGGTTTGAAAACATTAAGCCAAGGAGGATTCTCCAAAAATAGTAAGAACAAATCTCAAAGCAGATATTGATATTACTGACACTGAAACTAGAAAAGTCCCTCTCTGGATTTCAGAAAGCACCACACGTTTTAATATGTTTAAAGTTCCCTGCTGATGTTTGCTTCTCTAACCCATGCTCCTGTGACTGGCTAAACAAAAACAACGAAGCCGAAAGGGGAATGCATGATTTAAATCCTCACTTGAAAGAAATCTGTAGACTCTTTGAAGCTTTCCTGCTTAATATACTATCTTCTTTAACCAAAACGTGCATTCCTCTCCCATTTCCAAAGCATCTTCACCCTCACAACACGTAGTACTTTCCAGAACACACTGTAAGCATCAGATGTGAAAACAGAGAAGAACGTCAACTCTCATGTGAGTACAGGACAATCACCCTGGGTCTGTGGGCAGTAAACCCCTCATAGGGACCCAAGAAGAATTGCTTTGCCCTTAATGGAAAATGCTGACTTGAACCCTAAGCATCAAAGAAATGACTTGTAAAGCACTATCTGGTCATTTACAAGCAGTAGAGAGGACAATGACGTGATGGGCTCATTTTCCCTGGAAACCTAGCCAACGTCCTGGTAAGAAGAGCATCACCATCACACCACGTATACAAAGTTTCTTACTGTTGTTTTAAGTTTATTTATTTTGGGATGCCTGGGTGGCTCCGTCAGTTAAGCGTCTGACTTCGGCGCAGGTCACGATTTCATGGTTTGTGAGTTCAAGCCCTGCATTGGGCTCTGTGCTGATGGCTCAGAGCCTGAAGCCTGCTTCAGATTCTGGGTCTCCTCTCTCTGCCCATCCCCCTCTTGTGATCTGTCTCTCTCTGTCTCTAAATAAATAAATTAATTAATAAAAAAAAAAAAAAGGACCTTGGGCACCTGGGTGGCTCCGTCAGATAAGCGTCTGACTTCGGCTCAGGTCACGAACTTGCAGTCTGAGTTCGAGCCCCGTGTTGGGCTCTGTGCTGACAGCTCAGAGCCTGGAGCCTGCTTCAGATTCTGTGTCTCCTCTCTGCCCATCCCCCTCTTGTGATCTGTCTCTGTCTCTAAATAAATAAGAAAGAAAGAAAGAAAGAAAGAAAGAAAGAAAGAAAGAAAGAAAGAAAGAAAGAAAGAACAGTATCTTGGGCGCCTGGGTGGCTCCATCCGTTAAGTGTCCTACTTCGGCTCAGGTCACTATCTTGCAGTCTGAGTTCGAGCCCCACGTCGGGCTCTGTGCTGACAGCTCAGAGCCTGGAGCCTGCTTTGGATTCTATGTCTCCCTCTCTCTCTGTCCCTCCCCTGCTTGTGCTCTGTCTCTCAAAAAATGAACGTCAAAAAATTTTTTTTTAAATTTGAGAGAGACAGAGAACAAGTGGGGGAGGGGGGGGGAGAGAGAGAGAGAGAGAGAGGATTTGAAATGGTCTCTGTGCTGACAGCACAGAGCCCCACGTGGGCCTCAAACTCATGAACCATGAGATCATGACCTGAGACGAAGTCAGAGCCACTCAGGTGGCCCAGAAGCAACATCTCTAACAAGCACCCAGGCGGTGCTGATGCTGCTGCCTTGGAACAGTGTGCTTCTGGAAGAGTGGTTCTCACCCTCTGGTTTTCAGACCCCCTTAAATTTCTAAATGTTACCGAGGACCCCAAAGAGCTTTGGCTTATGAGTCATTTCTGATGTCAACTGCGTTAGAAATTAAACCAGAAACATTAAAAAAAACATGAATCCATTAAAAAATACTAAGCCCAGGGGTGTGTGGATGGCTCAGTCGGTTAAGTGTCTGCCTCTTGGTTTCGGCTCAGGTCATGATCTCATGGTTCGTGGGTTCAAACCCTTCATCGGGCTCCATGCTGACAGTATGGAACCTGCGTGGGATTCTCTATCTCCCTCCCTCTTTGTCCCTCCCTCACTCAAGCTGTCTCTGTTTCTCTCAAAATAAATAAACTTAAAAAAAGGAAAAAAATAAGCCCACCGTGTCAATACAAATGCTATTTGAATATTTAAATAATTTTCTGTAACAATGTTAGTTATTTCATTAAATCTCATGTTACAGAAAATACAGGTGACCCTTGAACAATGCAGGGGCTAGAGGGATCAATCCACCGCGCGGTCGAAAATCTGCGTATGACTTCCGACTCCCCCCAGAACTTAACTACTCATTGCTTACTGTTGACTGGAAGCCCTACTGATGACATAAACATCAATTAACACACATTTCGTGTTTTATATGTAGCATATATATTCTTAAAATACAGTGAGCTAGAGAAAAGAAAATGCTAAAAAAAAATCATAAGGAAGAGAAAATACACTTATGGTACTGTACTGTATTTATATTAAAAAAAAAAAATCCGGGTATAACTGGACCTTCCCAGTTCAAACCTGTGTTGTTCGGGGGTCAAACTGTATTTTGCAAAACAAACACAAATGTAGCGAGAAGAGCGGCATTTTTTTTTTACATTTTTGCTACTCTCTTTACTGTCCGGCTTGATAGAAAACGGCTGGGTTCTCATGTCTGCTTCTATGCTCTGAATGTTGGTTTGGTTGAAATACAGGAAGTAAATGTCTCTTACGTGGTGCGGCTGGAGAAGGGAGGATAATTAATAGGTCCTTTTCAGAGAACCGTGGGCTTCTTTGAAGCTACACCCAACTGACAAATGCTGGTTTCTCTTAGCGGTGAGGTGGTCTCTACGTTAAAACCCAACGGTGCCTCTTGCACTTTGAATGGCTCTCTGGCCCAGCAACGATTACGGAACGTCACTTGTCGGTCATGGGGAAAACACCGGTTCAGCGGGTCATGGAGATCTCGGGGTGGGGACTCATTTCGCCGCACGTACTAAAACTCCCACCTGTTCACAGCGTCGCTGATCTAAGCAGGAGAGCCCGGGGCCCCGGGGGGCTGATGCGCACACTGAGTGGATACAAAGTTTTCAAAATTCAAACTTTTGCCCCAAAGCTCAAACTCTGCATTGACAACAAACACTCTCACTTATTTTCCTTTAAGCGACATTCTCATTCTGTTTACTTTTTGAGACATGCTTGCTAACGTTCATTCGAATCACCAGTTTGTCTCTGAGTCACTTAAAGTAAAAACGGGTGTCTGTGAAAATGGTGGTTTTTCTATCAGTGTACTGACTATCAGAACAAAATGCCAATGCGTGGAAAACAGATTAACTAGAGAATTTAATCGAAAGAACAAACAAACAGATGGTTGGTTAGATTTAAAATAAGACTGAAATGAAGAGATAACGAGCTTTAGGCCTGAGACTCTAGACGCCAGGAGCCCCCCTGTGGGCCCGGTTCCCCTTCACCCTCATTCTCAGGAGTTTTTTCAATCTGAAAACAAACGGGCTGGATGACCCATAACACTCTGTTTCACGCTAGGACTGAAGTCCATGATGTGTAAAAGCAGACAGCACACATGAAAAGATGCTCACTGGGGAAATGCAAATCAAAGCCACAGCGAGATCTCACCACACCCCCACCCCGATGGCTAGCATCCAACAGACAGACAGTAGCAAGTGTGGACAACACGGGGGGGGGGGGGGGGCCGGAGCCCTCGCGCCCTGCTGGTGGGGGTGCATCCGGGGGCAGACGTTTTGGAAGACAGTCTGGCGGGTCTTCCAAATGTTAAACACCCAGTTAACACGGGACCCAGCAGCTCCGCTCCCAGGTAAATACTCCAGGGAAACGAGCACACACACGCACACCGCAGCTCGTACGGGAGTGTTCACGGCAGCGTCGCTCGTCACCGCCAAGTAGCGGAAACAACCCAAAGGCCCATCCATGGATGAATGGATAAATAAAAATGTGGTACGCGTCCATAGCATGAAATATTATTTGGCAACACAAATAATAAGCGATGCAGGCCACAACACGGATGAACCTCGAAGCCATTATGCCAGTGAAGGAAGGCCACGCATCATATAATCCCTGTTGGCAGGAAATGTCCAGGGTAGGCAACTCTCGAGAGACAGAAAGGCAATAAAGGGCTGCCGGAGGTTGGGGGTGATAGGTCAGGGAGGACGGGCAGTGACTGTTAATGGGCTTGGGGTTTATTTTTAGAGGGATGAAAATGTTATAAACAATTAGATGTGACGAAGGCTGCACAGTACTGTGAATATATTAAAAACCATGGATTGTGTATTTTATTAAGGATGTATGTATGTATTTATATTTTCTTTTATATTTGAGAGAGAGAGCAGGGGAGGGGCAGAGTGACAGGGACAGAATCTGAAGCAGGTTCCATCCAGGCTCCGAGCTGTCAAGCACAAAGCCCGACGCGGGGCTCAAACTCAGGACCAGTGAGATTATGACCTGAGCTAAAGTTGGGTGCTTAACTGACTGAGCCACCCTGGTGCCCCAGGATTGTATATTTAAAATTTTTTTTTTTTCAACGTTTATTTATTTTTGGGACAGAGAGAGACAGAGCATGAACGGGGGAGGGGCAGAGAGAGAGGGAGACACAGAATCGGAAACAGGCTCCAGGCTCTGAGCCATCAGCCCAGAGCCTGACGCGGGGCTCGAACTCACAGACCGCGAGATCGTGACCTGGCTGAAGTCGGACGCTCAACCGACTGCGCCACCCAGGCGCCCCAGGATTGTATATTTTAAATGAGTGAACTGCACGTATATGAATGACTTCTCAATGCATTTGTTCAGAAACTATATAGCAGTCCAATCTAACGGGCAAATACATATTTTTAAAGTTTATTCATTTATTTTGAGAGAGAGAAAGAGTGCGTGCATGTGAGTGGGGGAGGGGCAGATGGGGGGGCGGGGAGAATCTAAAGCAGGCTCCACACTGTCTTCGAGGAGCCCAATGTGGGGCTTGAACTCACACTGTGAGATCATGACCTGAGCTGAAGTTGGACGCCCAAACGACTGAGCCCCCCGGGCGTCCCCAACAGGCACCACATTTAAAAGAAGTAGCATAAGGGGCCGCCTGCGTGGCTCAGTTGGTCGAGCACCCGACTGTTCGTATCAGCTCAGGTCAGGGGTTCAAGGTCGTGGCATTAAGCCCTACGCTGGGCTCCATGCTGAACATGCAGTCTGCTTGAGATTCTCTCTCTCCCTCTCCCCTGCTCAAGTGCGCTCGCTCAAAATAAATAAATGAGCATTAAAAAAAAAGCAGTAGCATAAGGAGTATAGCATCTACAGAGCTTTGGATTCTTCAAAGTAAGTGGAAATTCACATCTTTAAAGGTACTGTGACCACACACACACCAGGCGATACTCAAGGGGGCTGGCTAAGTGCTGCTTCAGGGGTCAGCAAAGCACGTGGCATCCGGTGGAACCAGGAAGGGACCCACATTTCTTCCACCTGCTCTGCTGGGTCTAGGCACTGCTGGGGGTGGAGGCCTTCTATTGACCGCGTGAGTCTGGCACTCAGTCTCCACTTCTGAGAGGGCAAGAAACCACCATCAACTACCATCCTGGCTACATGCTTTCTTCCTTCTGCCTGTCCCACGAAGAGGGAGGCTTGGAGAAGGCAGAAATACTGTTCACCAGTCTATTTCCTCACCTAAAAAAGTTCCTGGCCCATAATGGATGCTCAGTAAGTATCTGTAAGTACTTTAGGGGGTCAACTGTCCAACACTCCAAAGACCGGCCTGACTTTTGGGGTGGGGGACAAAGTGAAGAGGGCGGGAAGAGAACCCAGTTAGGACACAATTATCAACAGGGAGAGAAGTAACGATAATTTAATCTAAACAAGAGTTCCGGGGCTTTAAGCATCCTGAGCAGTTGTGGTAATGTACACTTCTTTTTATTTTTTAATGTTTACTTATTTATTTGGAGAAAGAGAGGGAGAAAGAGAGAGCGAGCGCAAGCAGGAATAGGGAAGGGGCAGAAGGAAAGGGAGAGAGAATCCCAAGCAGGCTCTGCACTAATGGCGTGGAGCCCAACGAGGGACTCGATCCCACCATGAACCATGGGATCATAACCTGAGCTTAGCCCACGGGGCCCCCCAGGCGTCCAGGTAACGTGCACCGTAAACACAAGGGGGCCTGATTTGAACAGGGGAGGGGACCCGGTTCAGAGCCAGGCCTCTGACCCAAACCAGGCTGACCTAAGCCTCACGTTCTGCATTCTTCCTCCTCCCTCCTTAAAAATGGAAAAACCTGGGGTGCCTGGGGCGGGGGGGGGGCTCAGTAATTTGTGTCTGACTCTTGATCTCAGCTCAGGTTCTTGAGAATGGTTCTTGAAAATGAGCCCCGGGTCGGGCTCTGTGCTGACACTGTGGGGCCTGCTTGGGATCTCTCTCCTTCTCTCTCTGTCCCTCCCATGCTCCCCCTCTCTCTCAAAATAAGCAAACATAAAAAAAAAAAAAAAAAAAAAATGGAAAAACCTTCCAACCATGTGATTTAATATGTAACAAATTGATGTGCTTATAAATTTAATATGTATTAACAAATGGATTTAATTTATTATTTTAAAAAATAATTTAAAAATGTTTATTCATTATTGAGTGAGTGAGTGAGAGAGAGCATGTGCGTGCATACAAGCAGGGGAGGGGCAGAGACAGAGGGAGACAGAGGACCCGAAGCAGGCTCTGCACTGACAGCAGAGAGCCCGATGTGGGGCTCGAAGTCATGAACCGTGAGATCATGACCTGAGCCAAGGTCAGGTGCTTAACTGACTGAGCCACCCAGGCACCCCGAATTTAATTTAAAGATAAAATAAATTTGATATGCAATAAAGAAGCATTTAAAATCAATGGAGAAAAGGGAATATTCAACACATGATGTACAGGCAAATGATTTTTCTGTCATTTTATAAGAAAATAAAGTTATATCCCTCTCCTGAACTATAAAAAAACAAAGTTCCAGGAGGATTATAAAGTGAATGACAAAATTACGAAGGTGTTAGGGAAAACGTTAGGTTGTTTCTTTGAGATTTTGGCATTTTGGGAGGCCTTCCAAAGTAAATGAGGCTTGAAAGTAAGGAGAGAAAAAACGAGACTTCCATTTTCTTTCGTCTGAACAGGAAAAGGTCAGGGCACTCCTCATGAGTGATGGGAAGGAACCTCACAGCCTCGGGCTGACCACACCTTGGTAAATTTTCAACTTTAAAAGAGTTAACAACAAGTTAAAATAAGTTGATAGCGACTTCTGACACAACAGGTTATGAAAAGCACAAAAACGAACATTGCTTTCGAATATCTTTTCCAAAGCAAACACACTAAAGTGAGAAATAAACATAGTTTAGGTCATAAGATTAGTCACTTCTGAAACATGTAGCTTTGGGGGAAAAAATCAGTAACTTAAGGAGGAGTTCAGTGAAAATCAGGATATAACATTTTATATTAAGCAACAAGGACTCCCTTAGAACCAGGGAGTACTAATTTCAGAGGTGGATGAGACACCAACAATTCAAAAAAACACTCAACAGAAAACAAGTTCAGTGTCAAACAACACAAGTGTGAAACGGGATCCTGCAAAGGGCCTAGAAACAGGCTGTGAAGCAGGTGACCAGAGAACGGAGATTTGGGCCTGAATGAAACCAACAATGAACTAACCGCAGGACCACAGAGGCCATCTCGAGATGGCCACTCAGGGCAGACTGTCCCGACACCAGCTCGGTCCCATCACTACTTTTTTTTTTTTTTTTTTTTTTTTAATGCTTATTTATTCTTGAGAGCGAGAGACAGAGCACGAGTCGGGGAGGGGCAGAGCGAGAGAGGGACACAGAATCCGAAGCAGACTCCAGGCTCCGAGCGGTCAGCACAGAGCCCAACATGGGGCTCAAACCCACGAACCGTGAGATCATGACCCGAGCCGAAGTTGGACGCTCAAATGACTGAGCCACCCAGGCGCCCCGGTCCCATCACTGTTTTAACTCTGCCCCATCATTAAAGTTTTCCTGCACAAGTATGGACAACATGTTTACTTCTAAATTATAGTGAGCACTATTACATCAAAGAGGGTGAGATAGTACGCTCAAATGAGGGCTCTGATGTATGTGGCCCATAGGGTACTCGTGGGAGTTAACACACAGGACACTTCGACTGGCCCTGGAAGGTACCCAGTTCCCTCAACTGTTATCGTTACAACACAGGACACATTACGAAGACTTCCATTCTTCAAGTACAAATGTCGCAACAAGAGGACTTCTTTGTGGGGAGTGTGTTAGGCTCAAACGTCTCGGCTTGTGCTAAGGACGCCAGAGCCCTGTGTGTCACTCAGGGTCGGGACGCACTGGTCAGACTGTAACCACTTACCATATGGACTACTTCCGGGTAAATAGGCTCTGTGATCACATTCCGGTTATGGGTGATATATTCTACCATTTCACTTAAAGCAGCTCGTTTTACTTCCTTCCACTTTAGGTCACTCAGTGGATCGGAAACAAAGTCAAAGAGGACACAACACTGACGCAACTTCTGGATAAAAAGCTTCTCTTGATCAGCAGGAGGAACATCTGAAAAGCAGAAAGCAAAGTATATTGATCGCAAAGATGCTTAACCCACAATCACTGTGAAACGCTTCTAAGCCTTCTACTATTTTTATTTTGAATTAATAGAGACTCGAGGGAAGGGACAGGGTGGGGGTGAAGAGAGGTCAGACATTCCCCAAACAGAAAAACGACAGCCCGTCAACGGCTCAGCTCATGCGCTTATGAGAACGTTTCTATACCGTCTACTCTCCGAAACCACATCGAGGTTACTGTTCAGAATACGCCCTCTGGATGCGTTCCCTCATTCGGCAACGACCGCCTGGCTGCTGGCTGTCACCACACGCTGGCACCGTGCCGGGCCACGGAACGAGAGCCAGACCGCAGGCCCCAGTCTGGGGCGAGGGGCACGGACGCCCACGCCAGCGACACCCGCGGACGCAGGTAGGGCGAGGTGAAGAGGGTGACGGGGGGAGGGCACACGGGTGTCCCCTGGCTTCCTGCAAACACGGAGCAAGTGCCACCAGTTTGAGGCTTGTCAGAACGAGCGGCTGCAAACACACGGAGTCACCGCTCTGGCGCTCCACAAAACACCTTTCGTCCCTTACTCTGGGCTCCGGTCAACTCACACCAGACACGACGCCTGGTGATCTTAGTGGTGACGGCAGCACAGAAACAGTGCAGAGTCCTAAGTCGTAGCACTCGCCTTTACACAGTGGGTGCCCTGCCTGGGCAGGGACCATCCTACAAGCTTTCTCCGTACGGACACGTGTTTTCTTCAGGTTATCTGTACGGTGACACAACAGAGGGAAGAGACCAGTCTGGAGGGCCACCTTAGGGCTGGGAAGTGGCAGAGCTCGGGACGATTTTCCGGGATTCTGGAACGTCTGGAAAGCTATCTGCCAGCGTGAGCTTGATGGCTTCCCTGGGGTGAAGATGAGCTTTGGGGGTGGCGCTAGTGAGTGAGGTTTCTCGATATACATACTGAAATGTGTCCGACATTTGCAAAGTGTCTCAGAAGGTCTGCAAAACTCAGTGAACCAGTATCTTCAAAGTGATCGATAAATGGCATTACAAGGTCCTTCCAGGGCACTCAAAGTGCAAGTCCTTTCGCTGGATTTTAATGGAATAAAGTGTATGCTCAGCTCATTATATGGTTTCAGATTCCCCATCACAGATTCCTTCAAGAAACTGCCTGTTTAGGTTTTGGTGTAATATCAAAGAAAATTCTGGAACTACGTGCAAAGGATATTAAGGAACTCGTCCCCAGCTTCCCCAAACATGTGTCTTCATACATTTCAACTAAGACACATGGCGACACACTGAATGCAGAAGCAGACAGGAGAAGCCAGGCAGGAGGGAGATGTGCACAAAGAGAAAACAATGCCACTCTCTCACTTAATTTGTTTTTCTTTCATAAAATAGGGCTTTGCTCATAAAGACGTTATTTCTGTTAACATGCGCTAGGCTTACTGTATTATTATTTTTTTGATGTTTACTTATTTTTGAGAGATAGAGAGGCACAGAGCACGAGCAGAGGAGGGGCAGACAGAGAGGGAGACACAAAATCAGAAGCAGGCTCCAGGCTCTGGGCTGTCAGCACAGAGCCCGACGCCGGGTCGAACTCAAGGATCTCGAGATCGTGACCTGAGCCAAACTTAGACGCTTCACCGACTGAGCCACTCTGGCGCCCCGAGGTTTATTATTTTTAATTTTAGGATACGTGCTGCCAAAGCGAGCACATGGTTTTGTTATTTTTATATGAATTAATAAATATACACTTTATCTTTTCTGCTTTCATTTGGAACATGGTCAATATCGGTAGCTAAACCCACATACACAAAAGCTCGTCGGGGGGCGCCTGGGTGGCGCAGTCGGTTAAGCGTCCGACTTCAGCCAGGTCACGATCTCGCGGTCTGTGAGTTCGAGCCCCGCGTCGGGCTCTGGGCTGATGGCTCAGAGCCTGGAGCCTGTTTCCGATTCTGTGTCTCCCTCTCTCTCTGCCCCTCCCCCGTTCATGCTCTGTCTCTCTCTGTCCCAAAAATAAATAAACGTTGAAAAAAAAAAAAATTCAAAAGCTCGTCGGGGGTCCTACATAACGTTTAGGAGTGTGAAGGGGTCCCGGGCCCAGAGCTGAGACCCCACCCCCACCTGCGCCCAGGGTGCACCTCCGGGCCCTCGGGCTTTCCTGTCTCAGTGCTCACACCCTCACCCTCTTCGCCCCGAGTGTCCTCCCGGCTCCTCCTCGTTCCTGCCACTAGCTGCCCGCTTCCTGCTCAGGGCTCTGCCAACCTAGTCAGCCGCGGGCCGCGCTCCGAGCCGGGCGCTGTGCGCTAGCTATTGCTTCCCGCATCTCAGCTATCCTGCCTAGTATCTCATGCTTCCCCCCACATGCTCCCCGAACGCACGGGCCAGGTGACTACGTTTTCTAGTTCTCCGTGCACCCCTAACGCCCAGTAACGAGGCTTGCGGAACCAGAATTTGATTCATAAACATTCTGGGTAGTAGGTGTCTGTCTGTTGAATCATTTTCAACGAGTGACGACCGCTATGGTGTTTGGGCCCAACGTCTCCCAGTGAAAAGGTTTCCTTTTCTGAATTACCTCCTTGCTTGACTTCAATCCTCACTCAATTAACTCTACAGCTTGGTTCATCCTCCGGTCTGCTAGGATCACCTCAATGAGTTCATTTTGTAGTCACGGCTTGTATATTTGGAACCTATCTGGGATTCTCATGCTCTTGACGCTGGAGAAAACGAAGAAGGCTGTGTTTACCCCAAGAGACACATGAGGACCCAGACACCGAGAGCTCCAACAGCCTCAGGCCACCACGCCATTAAGCGGCAGATCCAGATATGGCAGCATAGTATCCTCGAGAGCAAGGGCACGCCTGGGGTCCTCCAGGGTGGTGTCATTAGGTGTCACATACCTCCAAAGCATCTGAAAGCATCATTCACTCCTTTAACACAGTAATGAGAACTGACATTCAGAATAAAGACAAGGTTATCACCAAAACCACTAAAACAAATTTATTCTGATTGAGGAGGAAGAGCAGAGTAAAACAGATCTAAAGTTTTCTATCTAAAATTCTTCTAAAAGACAGTAAAACCTCAGCCTTCTGGCATTTATGTCAATTCTTCCAGGGTTCCAGACAGTTAAGTTGTTACTGTACTATTTTCATTTATAGTTTGTAAAAGAGTCTGTCATGATGATAATCGCATGAACTCTTGGGGCGTCCGGGTGGCTCAGTCGGTTGAGCGTCCGACTTCGGCTCAGGTCAGGAGTTCACCGTTCTTGAGTTTGAGCCCTGCGTTGGGCTCTGTGCTGACAGCTCAGAGCCTGGAGCCTGCTTCGGATTCTGTGTCTCCCTCTCTCTCTGCCCCTCCCCCACTCATGCTCTGTCTCAATCTCAAAAATAAATAAATATTAAAAAAAATTTAATCTCATGAACTCTATTTCCTAAAACCTCATTTGGCTTTTACAATTTCATGGTTTAAAGAGTAAAAAAAAAAAAAAAAAAAAAAAAAAAAAATCCCCCCAAACCAAACTTCTAAATTAGCATTGCTAATCTTGAAAGAAGGAAAAGAGGTGTGACAGACTTGAACCTGTTCTTGACTCTACTCTTCTGATCATCCCTGTAATGTGAACCAAATGTTACCAAACTAACCAGGCCTGGCACTGTGGGTACCTTACACTTCTGTATTCAGTATTCAAGGCCGCCCGACTCTTAAGTAATAAACCACGACGCTGGACTTGACCCAAACCTTACGTTACCTCCACGAAGCAGAATAAAAAAAAAAAAAAAAAAAATGGACTTTGAATTTTGCCCATGAGGGACAGTGGCTCACTTTAATTTTAAATTGCATACAGACTAATAACACCGACACAAGTGTTTCAGAATGTGTCGATGAAGTGTTGATTTTGATGGCTTCCTGTCTTACGTTTAGGTCTTTCATCCATTTCGAGTTTACTTTTGTGTCTGGTGTGGTCCAGAAAGTGGTCCAGGTTCATTTTTCTGCATGTCGCTGTCCAGTTTTCCCAGCACCACTTGCTGAGGAGACTGTCTTTATTCCATTGGATATTCCTGCTTTGTCAAAGTTTAGTTGGCCATACGTCTGTGGGTCCATTTCTGGGTTCTCTATTCTGTTCCATTGATCTGAGTGTCTGTTCTTGTGCCAGTACCATACTGTCTTGACGACGACAGCTTTGTAATACGTCTTGGAGTAGGACTGTGATGCTTCCAGTTTTGGTTTTCGTTTTCAAGATTGCCTTGGCTATTCGGGGTCTTTCTGTTCCACACAAATGTTAGGATTGTTTGTTCTAGCTCTGTGAAGAATGCTGGTGTTATTTTGACAGGGATTGCATTGAATATGTAGATTGCTTTGGGTAGTATCGACATTTTAACAATGTTTGTTCTTCCTATCCAGGAGCATGGAATCTTTTTCCATTTTTTTTGTGTCTTTTTCAATTTCTTTCATAAACTTTCTATAGTTCTCAGCGTATAGATTTTTCACCTCTTTGCTTATATTTATTCCTAGGTATCTTATGGTTTTTGGTTTATTATTTCTTAACTTAGGAGCTATTACATTCTTCTACACAGATAAAACCACACACCAGGTACCCTGGGTCTGTATAAACCTTTCAGCAGCCCCCCCCCGCTCCCCCCACCCCCGCCAGGGTCCTCATGAGTCTATTATTGTAAACTTGGGACCCTTCCCAATTATTTCAAGGTAAACCCTGAATGATACCTAGAAGCAAAATGTAGGGACACACTAGGAGCTGGGAAGACACTAATCCGTGGCGTGGGAAACAGAGCAAACAAGGCGGAGGTATGACTGTGTCGTCCTTTTAAAAACAGACTTACTGAAAGGAAGCCTGTAATTTATAACTGACAGGGATGCTCAAGGAAGGTTATACCATCAGAGTAGGGTGAGGGCACCCCATTAATGCTCTCGGTCCCCACCAGGACGGAGGGCAGCGTTCCTGTATCCACGACACCAGAGGAGCCATAGGGAATGGGCTCGTTGCCCCGATCCTGACCTTCAAAGTGGGGCCGAGCCCCAGGAGTGCCCAAGGTGGTATCCACAGAACTTCTAGGTATTCACCCTTCCTTCTTCTGCAGAGAATAACATGTAAGCCGAGCCAACACGTAACCTGCAAATGGACACACGGTGGGGGCGTGTGCCTGAGACTGCTTGGCCGCCGGCACGTGTGGTCAGGTCTGCAGACCACCGCCAGGCAGCAAGGAGCCACGGCAGGCTTTAAAAAGTCCTTCCTAAGCCACTAATTGTATCACAGCCAACTTCACAGGTGCTGCAAGCCTCTGTGTGCCTCAGTCTGTACCCCTCAGAAGGGGCAGAGTGGGGACATGACACGCTTGAACCACGAATCATGGGATATGGTGAGGCTGCATCACTGAGCTGTAGCTATATGCGAGGAGGCATCATGCGAGCTGTTGGTGGACAGAAAAATGATTACACAGCCAAGCCCACTTCTACACGACAAGTGTTGGCGGTGAAAAGAAAACACTTCAAGATACAATAAAGAACCAACTTGCGGCACGACAGGTGCAAAAAGACAGGAGAACCAGGCCCTCTGGTACATAGGAAATGGCTTTTTCCAAATAACCATGACTCGAACGAAATAAAGAGAAAATAAAGAGACTGCTAAAACTATGAGCCTGGAGAATGTCACCTCAAGAGATTCCCTTCCCGCAAAGGTTCATGCTCACGGGCGGTCAACTACTTTGTGGTCACTCGTGGAATGTTTGCTAAGCAGCTGAAGCGGCTTGATTTCCAAGGAGAGAGACCACAGTGTAACCACAGCCCCTCCGTGAGCTCCCACGGCGCCTTCTCAAAGGCATGGTGCGCAGGTCCCAAGAGGGCCTAAGAAAATACGAAGTTGTGAGCCCACAGACAAGAGATAGCTCATTCACAATGGGAACAAACAAGCAATCTCGCTAAGAGGAGACAGCCAAACCTTGAGCTACAATGTCATCTTGTCCTTCCGATGTATCTATTCTTGGTACAAGGTGAGCGGGAATAAAGTTGGATTCAGTTACTAACACTATGGAGTAAATGTGTGCTTCTTCATTAACGTGGGCTAAATTCCACTGAGCTCTATTTCTTATATGACAAAGTGAGGCAGATGGCAGGGTCCCCCCACTAGAAAACAAAAGTTCAGCATTACTCTTTTGTTTTTGAAAAAGGAAGTTTATGTGCCATTTCTGAAATGACCCATCCTTCCCACTGCTGCCTGCGTCCCCTCTGTCCTCGATCCCCTGTCTGCAGGCCTGGAACGTTCTGCTGCACTGATGCCTCTCCCAGCACCAACATCCAAGTCCTAGCTCCTACAGCCTTAAAATAAGGCTCAGTAACTGTCAAACTAAGTTCTTTCACCTTGCTCTGTTCCATGCTGATTATTCATGGCCCTTTATGTTTTTGTAAATATTTTTGAGAGAGAGAGAGAGAGATGGAAAAAGAGAGAGAGCAAGAACAGATAGGGAAGGGGAAGAGAGAGAGGGAGACACAGAATCTGAAGCAGGCTCCAAGCTCTGAGCTGTCGGCACAGCCGGACGCGGGGCTTGAACTCACGAACCGCGAGGTCACGACCTGAGCTGAAGTCGGATGTTCAACCGACTCAGCCCTCCAGATGCCCTATTAATGACCCTTTAAATTCCCTTTATCAATTTGGGAAAAATGGAAGCCTGTGCGATAATGAGACTTCCAATCCACGGACATGGAATATTTCTCCACTCACTCAAGTTTTCCCTAAATGTCTTTCAATAAAGTTTTATAATTTTCTCTTACAATGTGCTGCACATTTTTTAGATTTACTCTTTGGTATTTGTTAGGTTCTGATGCCCCTGTAAATGGTATCTTTAAAAAGATTTAATTTTTCTAACTGCTGCTGTGACACACAAAAAATGTTTTGGGGGATTACTTCTGTATCTAGCTACTTTGCTTAACTCTTCTAATTAACTCCATTAATTCTAATAAAGTTATCTGTAAATCCCTTTGGTTTTCTGTGTATGCCATCCTTTCATCTGCAAAGACCGACGGTGTTCTTTTTCTTGCCTGAGCCACCTGCCAGGATGTGGCGAGAGCAGCTCCCTTCACCTCTCCCAGCCTGGAGGAAAGCTCCCACCAGATCCCGCTGGGCCTGAGGGAGCCACCAGGAGTCTGAACATAACATTGCCCAGACGAAGAAGCTGACTTAGAGATTTGGCGCTGCCCCAATCCACATCCCATCAGGGACTCGTGGAACTGGGCAAGCGGATCCTAAAATGCAAAGGAAACGTAAGGGGTCAACACAAACCAAGACCCTCTTGGAGAAGGTCTTTAACAGGGTGGGGTAACTCACTGTTCTGGAAATGCAGACTTACTGTGAAGCTTCATTAATGAAAACGGCCAAGCCACAGAGAACAGAGCCCACGGGCAGGCGTGGGCATATACGGATTCTTGATTTATGACAGAACTGTACTGCAGAATAGTGAAGAAAAGTCAGTCTTTAAAATTTAAATACATGGCACTGGGACAACTAGGTACCCAGGGAGAGGAAATAGGGGAGGGAGGAAGGAAGGAAGGAAGAAGGGAAGAAGAAACTGGGTCACGTTATATATATATAATATATATATTGTATATATGTAAAAGCTCCTAGTGGGTTATGAATTAAATTTGAAACACAAAACCCCAATGCTTTTAGAAAATAATACAGAAGAATATCTTACGTCAAGAAAGAAGTGGAAAAGGACTTTTTTTTTAAATTTGAGTTTGGTTGACACACAATGTGACGTTAGCTTCAGGTGCACGATCCAGTGGTTCAACAACTCTATACCTGACGCTGTGCTCACCACGAGTGTAGCCACCGTCGGTCACCAGCCAACACAGCATATGCCACTGACGATATTCCCTGGGCCGTATCTTTGATTCCCGTGGCATATTCATTCCACAACTGGGAGCCTGTACGTCCATCTCCCCTCCACCCGTTTTGTCCATACCCCCCACCTCTTCCCCTCTAGCAACCGTAAGTTCGCCCAGCTGTTCGTTCATTTGGTTTTCGAGAATCCAAATATAGGGGAAAACATATGGTATTTGTCTTTTTCTGTCTGACTTATTTCACTTAGCGTTATACTCTCTAGCTCCATCCATGTTGTTGCAGAGGGCAAGATCTCATCCCTTTTTATGGTTGAGTAGTATTCCACTGTCTGTACGTGTGCATGTATATATATGTACAGGTATATATATACACACACCTTCCTTATCCATTCATCTATCAGTGCATACTTGGGTTGCTTCCAAATCTTGGTCATTGTAAATAATGTTGCAATAAATGCAGAGGTGCACATATCGTTTTGAATTAGCGTTTTCATTTTCTTTGGGTAAATACTTACTAGTGGGATAACAGATCACACTTTTTTTTTTTTTTTAGGGATCTCTATATTGATTTCCACAGTGGCTATGCCAATTTATATTCCCGCCAGCAGTACGCAAGAGTTCCTTTCTCTCCACATCCTTGCCAACGCTTGTTATTTCTTTTTGACTCTAGCCATTCTGACAGGTGTGAGGTGGTATCTCATCGTGCTTTGGATTTGCATTTCCCTGATGGGTGATGCTGAGCATCTTTTCATGTGCCTGTTGGCCATCTGTACGTCTTTGGAAAAATGTCTATTCGGGACCTCTGCCCATTTTGTAATTGATGATGATGATGATGATTGTTATTTGATGTGGAGTTGTATAATCTCTTTATATACTTTGTATATTAACCCCTTACAGGAAATATAATTTGCAAATATCTTCGTCCATTCAGTAGGTTGCCTTTTTGTTTTGCTGACTGTTTCCTTTGCTGTGTGAAAGCTTTTTATTTTGGTGCGGTCCCAACAGTTTATTTTTTGCTTCTGATTCCCTTTCCTTAGGAGACATATCTAGAAAAATGTTGCTGTGACCAATAAAGAAATTACTGTCTGGGTTCTCTTCTAGCAGTTTTATGATTTCAGGTCTCACATTTAGGCCTTTAATCCACTTCAGTTTTGTGTTTTTGCACGTAGCTGTCCAGTTTTACCCACACCATTTATTGAAGAGATTGTCCTTTCCCCATTATATATTCCTGCCTCATCACAGATTGACCAGAAAAGCATGGGTGTATTTCTGGGATCGCTATTGTGTTCCATCGACCTGCGTGTCGATTTCTGTGCCAGCACCATACTGTTTTGATGACTACAGTTTTGTGGTGTAACTTGAAATCTGGAATTGTGATACCTCCAGCTTTGTTTTTCTTTCTCAAGACTGCTTTGGCTATTCAGGGTCTTTTGTGATTCCCTACAAATTTTAGTATTATTTATTCTAGTTCTGTGAAAAATGCTATTGGTACTCAGGGATTGCACCGAATCCGTAGATTGCTTTGGGTAGTATAAACATTTTAACAATATTAATTTTTCCAATCCATAAGCATGGTATATCTTTCCATTTGGTCATCTTCAATTTCTTTCATCAGCGTTTTACAGTTTTCAGAGTATAGGTCTTTCACTTCCTTGGTTAAGTTTAAATTTATTCTAGGTATTTTATTCTTTTTGGTGTTTTCTTTCTTTTCTTTTCTTTTCTTTTCTTTTCTTTTCTTTTTTTTTTTTTTTAAGAGCAGGAGTGTGCAGAAGCAGGAGAGGGAGAGAGCAGAGAGGCAGAGGGCAAAGGGGGAGGGAAGGGAGGGTGAGAGAGAGAGAGAATGAATGAATGAGTGAATGAATGAATCTCAGGCAGGCTCCACACCCAGCATGGAGCCCGATACAGGGCTCGATCCCATGACCCCAGGATCATGACCCAAGCTGAAAACAAGAGTCAGATGCTCAACTGACTAAGCCACCCAGGCGCCCCTCTTTTTGGTGTATTTTTGAATGGAATTTTTCTTAATTTCTCTTCCTGTTGTGTCACTATTAGTGTATAGAAATGTAACCAACTTCTGGGTATTAGTTTTGAATGCTGGGACTTCATTGAATTTAGTGATCACTTGTAATAGTTTTTTTGGTGGGGTCTTTAAGGTTTTCTAGGTATAGTAACATGTCATCTGCAAACTGTGACAGTTAACACGCTCCTTCCAGCGTTAAGCCTCTTGTTTCTTTTTCTCGTCTGATTGCTATGGCTAAGACTTTCAGTGCTATGTTGAATAAAAGTGGCAAGGGTGGACATCCTGTCTTTTGGAGGAAAAGCTCTCAGTTTTTCATCGAGTATGATGTTACAATGGGGTTTATTTTTGTGTTTTTTTTTTTTATTATGTTGAAGTATGTTGCCTCTAAACCCACTTTGTTGAGAGTTTTTATCATGAATAGATGTTGAATTTTGTCAAAGGCTTTTTCTGCATCTATTGAGATAATCACAGAATTTTTCTTTTAATTTTTTTTTTTTATGTTTATTTTAGAGAGAGAGACAGAATGTGAGTGGGTTAGGGGCAGAGAGAAAGGGAGACACAGAATCTGAAGTGGGCTCCAGGCTCTGAGCTGTCAGCACAGACCCTGATGCGGGGCTCAAACTCACAAGCTGTTGAGATCATGACCTGAGCCCAGGTCGGATGCTCAACTGACTGAGCCACCCAGGCGCCCCGAGATAATCATAGGATTTTTATCCTCTGTTTTGTTGATGTGGTGTATCACGTTGACTTGCAAATGTTGAACCATGCCTGTATCCCTGGAATAAATCCCACTTGATCACAGTAATGATCCCTTTAAGGCGGTGTTGTACGTGGTTTACTAATACTTTGCCAAAGACTTTTGCATCTATGTTCATCAGGGATATTGGCCTGTGGTTTCCTTCTTTACTGGTGTCTTTGTCTTGTTTTGGTACCAGGATAATGCTGGCCTAGTAGAATGTATGAGAAGCTTTCTTACTCTATTTTTTGGAATAATTTGGGGAAAAAGCCATTAACTTTTTAACTTTTTGGAAGAATTCATCCATGAATTCATCTGGTCCTGGACTTTTATTTTTTGCTAGTATTTTTGGGGGCGGGTAATTTTTGTTTGTTTACCACTTTCATTACTAACAATTACTAATATATTCAGATTTTCTATTTATTCTATATTCAGCTCTGGAAGACTGCATGTTTTTAGTAATTTACTCATTTCTTCTAGGTTGTCTAATTTATCGGCATACAATTTTTTCTAGTAGTCTTTATCTTATAATCTTTTGTATTTCTGTGGTGTTGGTTGTTACTTCTCTTTCATTTCTGATTTTACTTACTTGGGTCCAAGAAAACTTAAGACATAAAAAATAACGATCACTAAAAGATTGATAAACCGAACATATAAAATTCAAAATTTTTCCACCAAGAATAAAAAAAGGCAGGCCACAGAGTAGGGAACTATTTGAATATATATAGCCAGTGGACTCTTGCCCCGGGAGCTGGGACCTGCATTGTTGGGCACTTACCCTACGAACCTCATGCAGGTGCAGCACAACAGGGTAAGAGAATGCTCCCATCAGCACCAATAGCCCAAACTGGAAACAACCTGAATGTTCACCGGCAGCGGATATTCTACAATATTCTGAAACCACAGAGACAAATGGGCCCTATACGATCTGAATACATCTTACAAAACACTGTTGGGTGAATGAGCTGAGATAAAAAGGACTTATTCGGTATGATTTCATGTTTATAGGGTATAGAAACAGGCATCCCTCAACCCATTCAGGACCTACAGGAGGCTGTGGGCGCCTGGTCTGGGTGGTGGTTATTTGCTTTTATACTTCTTCATCGCACTTGGTTTTATGTGCTTCTTTAAAAAAATTTTTTTTTTTACATTTTTATTTACTTTTGAGAGACAGAGCACAAGCGGGGGAGGGACAGAGAGAGAGGGAGACACAGAATCCGAAGCAGGCTCCAGGCTCCGAGCCATCAGCACAGAGCCTGACGCGGGGCTCGAACTCACGGACGGTGAGATCATGGCCTGAGTTGACGTCGGACACTTAACTGACTGAGCCACCCAGGCGGCTCCTTGTTTTATGTGCTTCTGTATAGGAATTGTATTTCAAACTAAAAAGGCTACAGACTAAGTGCATATAGCAGAAACAACCCTCAAAAACACCTCAGAACACAGGGAGATGAGTCTCCTTCCTTCATAACCATCCTCTGCCTCCATCCTTCCTCCCAAAGGCAGCCACTGTCACCAGGATGGGCCCCACAGAGCTGCCCCGCACAAGTACTCCTGGGGTACAGACACATCGCAGTCTCTTCCACGGCGGCTTTAGATGAACCAACGCTGACAACCTCTAAATTAATGTTGATCTACCTGGGACTGGAACACACACACACACACACACACACACACACACAATCCCAACACATTGTCTAACGTACCCAGTATTTACGTTGAAGAACTTAAGTTCTGAACAGATTTCTTTTTAATTGAAAAAACTTCCCAATCAAAATGAAGTTCTAAGTGACCTCTCTGTTTTTTTCTATTTATATCGTTTCTTCCTTTCCTTTTCCCAATGATCAGCAATTATGATCCCAAATGTGTCACAGAAAAATGGTAGCACGACTTGTTTATCAGATCTGAAACATTTGATATGAGGCAATCAGGACACAGAAACTAAGGTCTCCGAGTAGGCCCCAACCTTGACTCTGGGGCCTGTATCATTACATCATACATGCCAGGCGCTGAACTAGGCTTTGATGACACAAATGTAAGTTAAGACCTGATATGTGATCTAAAAGAAAAATGAGGAAAACACGTGAGGGGTGCCTCTGGACCTGAGGCCACTCTCAGTGGGGAGGAGTGGCTCTCTGTGTGCCCACTTCTCCGATCAGAGGGCCTTGAAGGACAGGACAAATTAAACGGGGTGCACTTGCCCGGAAAATCCATTTTCCCTGAAAAGAATCTTTAAAAAAAATTTTTTTTAATGTTTATATTTACTTTTGAGAGAGAGAGAGAGAGAGAGAGAGAGCGCACGCATGAACAGGGGAGGGGCAGAGAGAGAGGGAGACACAGAATCCGAAGCAGGCTCCGGGCTCCGAGCTGTCAGCACAGAGCCCGACGTGGGGCTCGAACCTGCGAACTGTGGGATCATGACCTGAGCTGAGGTCGGATGCTCAACCAACTGAGCCACCCAGGCGCCCTCCCCAGAAGAATCTTAAGTGAGCAGAACGCTTACGTTTTATAAACCCTCAATTAATCACACTGGATCCTTAATCACAAGTTTCACAGAGGAAGGCCTCTGTCTTGTTCAGCACGTTCTCCTCAGTATCTAAAACTGGACAAGCACATGGGGGACCTCAAATGTTCAGCGAATGGACACAGCAATTGAGGGAAACACACTCAGGTCATTTAACTGAGAGGTGCCTTAATTTAAGACATATTCATGTTAAAATAATGCCACGTGTATCCGAGTAGAATGCAAAGTCTACATAAATTTTTAAGACAAAACCAAGGTCTTTGGAGAAACTGCCGAGAACAGGCATTTCAGCACTTTGGATTCTCAGAGGTACTTTGGCAGAAACCCTTGAAATGACTGTAAGCAGACAGATTTCAATCACAGAGCGTTGTCGCAGGTGAGCGACAGAGTCCGATCTGGGAATGAGAACAGTCTCTTCACGAGTGACAGAGGGACTGAAACGAAAATGCCAGAAGCGGGAAGACCCACGTCACAAGACAAGAGCTGAGTCCAGTCTAGAACCTGCGCGTCTCTTGTGACGCGATCCTGACGCCACGCTCTGGCTCCTCAGGGCCGTTTCCGCTAACGGGGCATCTCCTACTCTAGAAGTCCCCACTCTCACAGCTCGCAAGGGTGACAGACAGATGCAGCTGGATGACACGTTCACTTCCGCGGAGGGGGCCTCTGAACCCTGCCCCTTAGCACCTGCCCCATTTCAAAACTGAGTTAATCCTCTCAATGCACTCCTACCTTGATTATTTTCAAAGTTATAATAAATCTTTCCCGAAGTCAAAGTGCCAGCATCATGGTCTACCTTTTCTAGTGTATACGTTTTCCGTACCGACGTCCCCAAATCAAGCTGTGGCTTTCACTTGATGGTTTTTCCTTTCCTTCTTGGGAATCCTTACAACACGCTTGACCTATAATCAGTGGTGTCTTAGTGTGGATGAGACATGGCGGCTTAGTTTCACCCTACGCACCGAGCCCATGGCCAGGCTTCTCAACGGGTGTTACTTTGTTCAAATACAGCCAATGTGCACGCCACCCCCGTCCACACCACCTCCCACAAAGGAGTGGAAGTCACCACCGGTAACTGGAAGCAGACAGGGCTTTGAAGAACCACGTCTCTACGCTAAGAGTGTCCATTTGTTCGACAACGCTGGGTGCTGCCTGCCCGCCCACCCCTGTCTTGTGCTGGTGGTCCTTCCACGAAAATCGACCGAGAGGCACTGAGCGCTCCTTCCTGTTTTGAGTATGCCGAGACCACCCTTCTCCCAGTCTCTCTGGGCAGGATTCTGGGACTCAGACAAGATGAAAACACCGCCTGTGAAACCGATTTGGATGAATCTGGGGACACAAGACTGGCCAGCAGCTTCTACAGTCATACTTTTGCTTTAAACAAGTTTTGCTAAGAGACCATCTTTGCTCAAAACCCATCATGAATGTTCCCTTTCAAAACCCAGTTCTGCAGTTTATTCAGCTTTGTTACACACATTCACCAGGTTTATGCCCCTCCCTCCCGAAGGAGCAGATGTGCTGACCTCGGGGTCAAGTCTGGGGTGAAAGTCCACTCAGGACAGCAGGTCTGGTTAAAGCCCATCGCCAGGTGTCCCCCATTAACCCGACGAGCTCCTCCTCAGACATCTGAAATCCTCTCTCCCCCTATGCACACGGAGAAGGGGTTCCACCAGCGACCCCCAATCCACCACCCCTTTTCACGAAATCAGAGCATAACTCCTTTCGAAAGCAGTGGCTGGAGCCAGGGTGTGGTCCATTCATGCTCTTAGCCTCCCAGAGCTGGCAGCCTCCACGGAGCAGTGGGGAAGGCGGTGAGGTAAGGACGGCCCAAAGCAGCAGGCCCGGCCGAGATAAGACAGAGGCCAGGAGAGACCTGTTTCCTCAGGAACGCTCCTAATTAAGGCAAGTCCATTTTTCAGTGAAGGAAGTCACACGGGAGACAAAGTGACTTCTCGCGTAGACTTTACCATGGTAAGAACAAGGCGAAGTCATGACGTCATTCCAAGCCTTGTGTTCCCGAAGCTTCTAAAGCCACCTGTGGACACACATGTGTATTCAGGAATGTGTCCCCACCTCCTGGTAATACATACAAGGAATTTAAGAGACACAAGCTGAATTGGAAGCCTGTTTGTTTGTTTTTTTTTTTCTTTCTTTTTTTTGGCCAAGATGAAGCCAAGTCAAACTCCTAGGGATATGGAGATCAATCCAAAGCTGCGTTTTATTGACACCAGGCCATATTCCCTGCTTAAGAATTTAGTTCTCAAGTCCTTTGTTGGGGAATGAAGTTTGGCAATTACCATTAGTACAGATTAGTAAATGTTCAGCACCTCTGGTTATGTCCTTTCGTCTTCCATGCAGACCAGCACTCCTGACGAAATACTGAATAATATCACCGCATCCAGTGACCAAGAGCTCCAGCAACACAGTAGCGTGTTTATCGAAAGCACACGGGCAGGCATCGTTTCAGGAAGAGTCACTGCTCTTCTTACATTTGACACACAGACTGCCAAAGGAAGATTCTAGAACTTCTAATGTGTTTACCGGCAGACAGAGCAGGGTAGAGCCGTGAGAAGGACACAGTGAAAACAGGTACAGATTCGTTTTCAGTTTTGATTTTATGTTCTCTCCTTCCTTTCTCTGTGTCTCAAATAGATAAGAATGGTTCTTTCTGACCACGAGCACCCCCTCCTGATGAATTCTGGGCTCTGCGCGCATGTCTGGCCCAGAGCTGCTGCAGGAAAGGGCAACGGAGAACACAACAGATAAGCCTGGAGGGCTGTGTGCCGGGACGTGCCGAGAGCAAGCCCTGGGACTCACATACGGGAAACTGTGAAATCGGGGACACGTGCGTGAGTGCGCGTGTGTGCGCGCATGTCCACCCCCAGGGGGTGATGCATAGAAAGAGGTGCCGGACCCCTCAAGTCCCACCGCCAGGAGCTGCCGTCCTCATCTCTGCGCATGCCCATGACTCCTCCCCTCTAGGAGCAGCATGTGCTAATTAGCGCTCGTCCTTCCCTGTTCTGGGTTCCGGTCCTCACCTCGCCGGGCCATCAGCCGACATCTGCCAGAAGGCTGGCAGTATTAGGGCTACCAGCCAACAAAGGTGGGTGGCAGCTCTTCCTGTCCCCAAGGGCCAGTGGCACCCCAGTGGCGGGGGGAGCGGCTGACGCCCTCCTGGGGACCGGACGGGCCTTCCCTGGGGGCTTTCTGATGGGCTCTGGCACAGACGCGGCCTCGTCACTGCAATCGGGCGGCTGTCCGGGGAGGAACGGGGGTGCTGAGAGGGCACAGCCACCCCCGCCTCCGCCGCACCCCCGGTAACAGGCGCCCCACGAATGGGCCGCGCGAGCGAAGGACACTGACAGGACCAAACTCCAGATGTTGTTAACCTGGGACTTGCACGCTTCTGTGCAGGGCGACCCTCGGCCCGGGCTGGCCAGGCTACCCAGCGTGGGGGGCGAGAGAGCAGTCGGAGGCGTAAACTAGATGGAAACCTCTACACCGCTGACGCCTGTCGTGTTACCGTCTCAAGTAATCCGCAAACTGTGAAGAGAAGGATTTTAAACTCGGAGCCTGGAGACAGTGAGACAGAGAAGCTGGAAGGCTGCTAAGGAGGGAAGGCAGGCCCATGCCAGGTCTGTCCACCTGTGCCCGCCAGGCGTGACCAGCTGTGGGCCCGGTCCCAGGTCCTCCCACGCCCGCGCCTCCTCAGACGTGGGCCCCGAGACAGCAAGGGGGCAGGGGTAATTAGCGGTGACACACGGCTCCACAGCACACCCCTCCCCCGCGCCCCGGGCACAAGCGATGCCGCGGGTGGGCCAGCGCGAGTCTAGATGGGTCCTGGGACAAAGCACACAGCCGGGGGCCGAGAGCCAGCTTCTCCCGTTTCTCCAGGAAACGCTCCAGCGGCGGCTCAGCAGCCACACAAAGCCAACCGCGAAGCGAGGCGACCGACCTGCAGTGCTCCACACCCTCGCTCTCCTTGCTTTTTTTTTTAATGTTTACTTATTATTATTTTTTTTAGTAATCTCTACACCCGACATGGGCTTGAGTTCACGACCCCGGAATCAAGAGTCGCACGCTCCTCTGCCTGACCCAGTCGGGTGACCCCGTTCTCCTTTTTAAGGCGAGGCAAGTGGCCCAGGCACACCGCCTGCTGCTTTATGAAAGGTCCCGATCGCATCACGCTCCCCGAACCGCACACACTCTAAATACACGGAGTGCGTCGTCCAAAGAGTCGACCACAAGGCTCATTTGTCCCTTGGAGAAGGACGTGCCGCCCGAATATTTGATGTTTCTATTGCCAGTTCAAACAGGAAACACTCGAGTGCTTGCTGTGGATTGAAGACAACTAGCCGCTCCTCTTCCACAGCTTTGATCCCACGTTGCATGGGAAACGGAGACGACGCTTCGAATCACGTGCACGTACTTCCGTCCAAGGGGCAAAATGTGCTGGGTAAGATCCGCTTGGCTGTGCCGGGACCTGGGAAGAAGAGCCTTCCAACCAGGATCCAAGAACCTTCCGTGCCGAGAAGCACACACAAGTTCAGCAGGGGAGCTGCAAGCTCATGGTCTTTGAGGCAGGCCGGGCGGAGCGTGACGGGACAGCACAGGTGGAAGGCGCTCTTCCACGACTGACCTGGGCGGGCTGCGGGGACAGCGGCACGCCAGCAACACCTGCAGGGCGTGGGGCGATGTCCCCAGCCGGCCCCCAAGGGTCCCTGCTTGGCAGGAACTTCCCCCTCCTGTCTCCCAGCGACCTTTACCCTCAACCGCTCTGTTTGCAACTACAAGATTCCATTACAAAGCCAACACCACGTTGATGGAGCCGCCCTCGGAAATGCTGGTCTCCCAGAGCTTGTGCTCCCAGAGCTTGTGCAGGACGCAGGTGGGATGCGACCCCAAGCGAGCCGGAGCCGTGGAGGGACTTGGTGATCCGAGCGGGAGCCATGCGGGCAAACCTCCTGACCCGGTCCTCGAAAGCCGGCGTTTCCGTACAAAGTACTTCCAAAGACGACTTGTTTATGTTCCCTGTTTTACAGTTAGATCGAAACAACTTATGCTCGTGGCACTCTGAGGTCGTCACCTTGCTTTGAACTTGGAGCCCTTCGCTTGGCAGAAAGCGAGCAGGCAATGCCTGGGTTGGAATCTCAGCTCCACCTGTAACTACCTTAGTGACTTCAGGGCCTCACTTTCCTCAACTGGAAAATGGGGATAACTGCCCAACAATGCACTGGATTGTTGTGAACACACGTCATGTGCTCAGAGCAAGGCCTGAAATAGAGTCTGTCCTTAATCCGTGTCACTGGTTTTTGTTTTTGCTAATGAGGTGCAGTTAGCTTCTGTCACTCAATCTTGTTTATGCTCCTATCCTTAAAAAATGTCTGTTACGGAAGCAACGTTTTTCATCCTCTCCAGGCATTTCCAAGCAGACCACTAATGCACTGCACTCAGCAACTAAATTTGTACCTGACAAAAGGCGGAATCCGAATCTGATGGCGTCTGGCTGTGCAGAATTCAATTACACGGTGTCCTGGCAAACTGGGCACAGTGATTGTGCTCTGCTGTTCTGGCTCTTAGAACAGCGCAGCCCCAGAGCAGCTACTTAAATGCTGCCTGCAAGGGGCTGAGTGAGCCTCAAATCCGATTATGACACATGTGCGGCTAGGTCACAGAGGAGCCACGCTCTCAGACGAGCTCAGGGACATCTCAGTACTATCAATTTGTGGCACAATTAGATTTGAATGGGAAAATATCCCTTGAGCGATAGATTTATAAAGGACCAAGGTGGGCCCGGTTTTTGGGTGGTAGGTGCTGTAGGCTCACATGGGCGAGAAGAGAAAAAAAACGGGAGGCAGCAAGACCTGGGCGGTGGACTAACTGCTGTGAGACAGTTGTGGCACCTTCCTGAGATTTTGGGGGCTCAGTTTCCACATCTGGGAAACAGGGTTCCTCCTGGCTCTACGAGGTTGTGAAAGGACTCTCCTCTCCAAGACCAGAGTGTCAGCAGCAGTTCCAAGAGGGAGGAAAAGGGGACATACCAGAGTCTCTAGACAGAAACGGGGTCTACACAGAACGGTGTGATTTTTTTTTTTTTTAAATCCAGGAGAGCAACTTACCAGTGAGTACTGTAAGGAGGAGCCTATAGAAAGCCAAGGATCCAAGGTATCTGGGTGGCTCAGTCGTTTGGGCGTCCAGCTTGTGATTTTGGACCAGGTCATGGTCTCGTGGTTTGTGGGATCGAGCCCCACGTCAGGCTCTGTGCTGACAGTGCGGAACCTGCCTGGGATTCTCTCCCTCTCGCTCTCTGCCCCTCTCGCCCACTCTTTCTCTCTCAAAATAAACAAACATTAAAAAAAAAAAAAAGCAAGCCAAGGGCTTGAACCTATATGTGAGGTCTTTCTCTCTGGATCCAATTGACCACTGGTCTTTATTATTTTTTTTTAACGTTTATTTATTTTTGAGACAGAGAGAGA
Organism: Leopardus geoffroyi; assembly: GCF_018350155.1. Taxonomy (NCBI): domain Eukaryota; kingdom Metazoa; phylum Chordata; class Mammalia; order Carnivora; family Felidae; genus Leopardus; species Leopardus geoffroyi. Next base: position 143,979,103 of record NC_059337.1, on the reverse strand, counting down.
CAGAGCATGAACAGGGGAGGGTCGGAGAGAGAGGGAGACACAGAATCCGAAACAGGCTCCAGGCTCTGAGCTCTCAGCACAGAGCCTGACGAGGGGCTCGAACTCACGGACTGCGAGATCATGACCTGAGCCGACGTCGGCCGCCCAACCGACTGAGCCACCCAGGCGCCCTGACCACTGGTCTTTAAATGAAATTTGAGCTCAGTATTCAATTGCTAGCCTATGATGTGTTACGTATTTCTAAAGGATTCTGTTTTCAGAAAAACGATAGATGTTAACCATAAAAAAAAGTCCAAACCTAAGAAAGGAAAATTCAGATATGAGCTTCTGGCATCCTGAGGCACGTCCACCTGGGGGCCTCCCCGTGCACACATTCTGTAGGACGCACGACCGAGAACCATGCTTCACACGCTGCTGTTTCTACCTCACTCGACCCTGTGTTGAGTGTGTCCTGTACATCAGTAACTGGACCAAGACCACTTCTGTTTGCACTTTTACTCACGTGTGCTAGAATTCCATAAACTGAGCCAGTCTGCTCATGGTTTTCCTTTAAGACAATATTACAAATAATGCTCTAATTTATGATGATTATAGATGGACAATGGAACGCACCGATCTAGTTTTATTCCTCCTAAAACCTCACTAAAAAGATGGTGAATTCTTTGCAAGCCTTACACCTTCAAGACAATAGGACCGCTAAGCTGGAGGGAAGCTGGCCGGACGCCTGGGAGGAGAGGGACGGCAGGCCGGCGGCGTGGCCACGGGACGGTGGAGAAGCAACCTGGCAGGTGCCAGCGAACCCCTGAGGCCTGGGCAAGGATGGTCACAGGCACCACGAAGCAGGGGCGTGAGGGGCCCCGAACAGGGAGGTTGGTGGGAAGGTACTTAGCCTGTGACCACAAGCCCGTCGGTCTCCCTACAGGTCTCTCCTCTGGAGAGCCCAGGGCTGGCTCCTGTCCCAGTGGGGACTTTGCTTCTGGGAACCGCAGAGCGCGTTAACGGCCGACCTCCCACTGAAGCAAGGAAAGCTGGAGAAAAAAATGTACAAAAAATCTGTTTAACGGGCGACAGTGAGCTAGAAAAATAGTGAGAGGTTATAGGACCAAGAAGAAAAGATGACAGCAACCCAAAGGGATGGGCCCTGCCTCTGGGGTCTCCCTTCCCTTAGAGAAGGTGGGACCAACATTGGGGGGAAAGAGGCAGAAAGGAGCCCCGGGCCCTGAACATAAGCATACAAGTGCCAGACAGGACAGAGCGGATGTGCTGATCGCTGAGAAGGGAAATGCTTTACCCTGGCCTTCAGCTTGCTGTACATTCGGGATTATTTTGACAGCTTTCATTGAGCAAATGGCCAAGGAAAGCTGAATTTTATCGGGGGCGGCCCTGGGATGCACTGAGGTGCGGCTGCGAACGTCCCTCGGAGCCACTCCTGCGGGGACCCTGCTTCTTCTCTTGTTCACCAGGCTCTCCCCTGCCTTCCTCTCCTCCAGCACCTGCCCTGGGTGTCCTCCTTGTTTCCAGCGTCCGGTTCGTTCATTCCTGCTTTCGTCTTTATGGACCACAGCAGTTGCTGAATTCACTTTGGTCCTTTCCTGGCTTTTCGGCGTGTCCATCGTCTCTCCTCGTTCTTGGGTAACAACCACAGCTGCACGCAGACTCGACACCCACAGGAGGCCGGGTGCTTCCGTCCACGAGGGCTCAGGCCCCCGCCAGGCGGCCTCCACGGACCCTCAGCTCGGCCTTCCGCCAGCTCCGGGGCGGTCTGCCGAGCCCACGTTTGCTGGCCGGCTGGCATGTTGGGGATGACGATGACGACGGTCCCTCCCTCTGGGGTGACGGTGTGGACTGAGTGAGGCAGCAGATGGAAGGTCGCAGGGCAGCTGCCACAGCTCGGTCACCACGACCACCAGGCGGCATTCGCGGGATGGCACCGCTCCAAGTCCTAGTGTGGACAGTGACCCGGCCACCGAGCGGATGCTTTCCACGGGACGGGTAAGGTCCCTGCTCTCGTGGCACCGTCCCCCAAGTGGGGGAGACGAGCAAGCAAACCCCAACTCAAAAAAGCCAACAGACAAAACAATTTTAGGAAAGAACCACCCCCAGTGATGGGCTGGACGGGGAGGCCCGTCCACGGAGGGAACCCCAGGCAGCGGAGGAGCCGACGGCACCAACACGGAAGTACCAGCTGGGTCCGGGCCAGGAGCAACGCGCCCTCTGCCCCGCGGGCCTCCGAGGGCGGCCTGGTTTCTACCTCTGCATTTATTCCCGTTTTTATTGCATCGTGATGACAGTCTATGGTTTCTACTTACTTCAACTTTCTGGAAGCAGCAGAGGCTTTCTGGGTGACCTAGGGTAATGCTAAACTCAGCTTCGTGACCACTGGTCTCCAAAGCCTCTCCTGGCTCGTCGTCACTACGCGGTCACCCCTGGTCCTCTAGGGTGGGGGGGTCTGGGCGGGTCTCCCCACCACTCGCCTCCTCCATTCTGTCTTACAGTCCCTCTGGCTCTGGAGGCTATGTCATCTGGGCCACCGACACCCACATCGCTCCTGCCATCTGCAGACCCCGTGTTCCGGCCTGGTGAAGCAATCCCGTCTCAAGGACTCTTTTCTGCCTTGAACTCGGCTTCACCCGCTATGAGCAACACGCTCCCTGCTTTCGCATCTGCGTAACATATCCCTTACTCTCTACTTCTTTTTAATACCTTATTATATTTTATCCATCTCATTTTAGGATTTAAAGCCAAAGTTAGAAGACCCATGTTTGTTTCATCGATTACATCTAATAATATATATAATATATAATATGTATTATATTATATATATAATATATGTATATATATGCACATATGTGCATATATGTATGTAAGTACATATTATATATATGCACGTATATAAACACATATAATATGCATGCATATAACATATATATAATAGTGCCTATAATGTACATATAAACGTAACTTTTAAAATTATGAAAATTAAAAAATTAAAGATAAAAATCTTTGGGGCACCTGGGTGGCTCAGTCGGTTAAGCATCTGACTTTGGCTCAGGTCATGCCTCAGCAGTTTGTGGGTTCAAGCCCTGCGTCGGGCTCTGTGCTGACAGCTCAGAGCCTGGAGCCTGCTTTGGATTCTGTGTCTCCCTTTGTCTCTCAAAAAATAAATAAATGTTAAAAAAAAAAATAAAAAAAAAAGATAAAAATCTTTAAATTTTGTCGGCCTAGAAAGATGTATGCAATACCCCAGCCGGATGTTCAGCATTGAGATATTATGTTTAAGGCAGTTTGTTCAGTTTAAATAGCATTTTGAAAAAGAACTGTCTTTAGGTACTTGAGATATAAACTTCCAAAATAACAAAAGAACCCACGGGCACTAATGACTGAACAGCGTCCCTGACACCACCAGCCTTAAGTGTGTGTGCCATCCTAGGTGCTGGGGCTCAGCCTGGACGTCGGCAGGCCTGGAGCGGGAAGGGCGAGTGTGGCAGGGAAGCCTCTGCCCGCGCCTGTGGTCGCGCCCGGGGGCCCGCTCTCTCTGCCACAGCTGTGGGGCACAGCTCCCCGCCCGCAGCTCAGCTTTGTGGCCTTGCGGGCACACAGCATTTTAGTTGCTTTTTGCCGGAAGCCTCAGCTTCTTGTTCTGGCTTGGGGATTGAAGAATTTCCTCAAACAATTTTGAAAATCGAATCCCCCCACTGTATTTTATCTTACTAACTTTCTACGCTGTGTTCACTTTTAAGGGACACAGAAGAGCTCACCACTACTGAGTTCTCGCCACGTACCAACGTATCGTCAGAACTCTCCCAAGCCTCCGGACCCTCGCAGCACCACACCGAGGGTCTAGTATTCTTCCCATGACACAAACAACAAGCGAGAGCGTCCGCACAGAGGTCAAAGGGGCAGGGTTGGTGTCTGAGCCAGGGCGGTGTGGTTTCAGAGCCCCTCGGTGGCCTCTGGGACACAAGCAGCACCCCGGTGAGGGGACAGCTCCGGCCTCCACACTGGGCCCGTCCAGCTGGCCAGCGGCCCTTCCAACCCTCCCATTCCGGAAGAAGCAGGGTCTCACGGCTCCTGCTCCAGATAAAGACTGCGTCCGTGCCCCCGGAGATGTCAGAACCCTAACGAAAATATCCTAAGGACTTACGCTCCTCAATCAAAACCAAACGAAACCAAACCAAAAACCCCGTGGATTAAAATCACCGGTGCTTAGTACACATAAGTTTGACACAGAGGGCCAAGTTCCCCAGTGGTCCGTGGCACAGATGGGAGGGTAGGACACACAAAGGAACCTTCTACATAAACTTAAACGTCTGGGGGTTTGCCTTAACTCCAGATCTGACTTAGTAATGTTATTCCCCACCAAATATCCAAGTCATCACATTTTTCCCCTACTCAAGTCTCTTGGATACTCGCAGAGTGTACAATGTGCCCCAAGTTGTAAGCCACTGAGGAGTTCAGACGGTGTCAGTTCCTTGGTGTGATGCACCTCCAAGCTCTTGGCCAGTGCCCAGACCTCAGGCTGTCCCTGCAGGCCCCCGCCCCCCACCTCCTTGGCTACGGAACACGGTCATCTGCCACGACTTCCAGACACTCTTCCTCACAAGACTCGGGCCAAGGCGTCACACTCTCTGCACTGGGAGGTGCGGTTTCCAAGGCCACCAGCCAGGCTGGAGTCAAAAGACGGGGGCTGCATTTTTTCCTTACTGTGCATGTGCTTCGAACGCACGCCTAAAAGTAAAATGCTTCTTCAGGAGTCTGGCGAGAGAGGAAAGCAAAACGGCAGATCCTGCCAGACCCGCCGTTCTCGGAGGTTTTCTTTGTCATGTGCTCACAGGCGAGCTGAAGTTAAGGAAGTGAATCTCCAAGATTTGAGGACTTTTTCTCGCAGCTTTTTGGCAGTCATCTTAGGAGAGGAAAGGGTCGTAATAATGGTCAATTAGAGGGCTCGTTTCTGGTTTTCCCAGCGTGTAATACAGAGTCACTCTAACGCCATCCAGATTCCCCATGAGAACAAACTGCCATCTGAACGCATACGTTCTCTGTACAAATGCCCCCAAGCACCTGGACGGCCCTCGAGCTTAGTCAAGCCTGCACTACAGGACCTTGCACGCCAGGACGGGGCCTCTGAAGTTGCACGTGCAGGACACTGAGTCTGGGAAGAGAGTTCTCTTCCCGGAACAGCTGCCTGAGCTGGACAGGAAGACTCAATGACGGGTGGCCCTAAGCTGGGGACCATATACTGTCACGACCTCCCTTCCTCTCCTGTTTTGGGGAAGACTGCTTCTCGTCTAGATGGACACTGGGCTCAGTGTCGCTGCTTGTCACTGCTTCCGCCCTCACTTGCAAGCCCTGTGCGTGGGGCACGCACACGGGAGTCCTGGGCCAGCAAGGGCCCTCGTTCCACAGACAGGCCCTGGAGGCAGGTGGGCAGGCACCCGCCGCTGCTCAGACCCTCAAGGTGACCCTTCCCGTGTGCTGTAACTGCCTGGACTGGACCGTGTTTGGCCAATCAGAGGAAGAGCGCCCCACCCCCCCTTTTTAAAGCAGGCTCCACGTCCAACGAGGATCCCAATGCTGGGCTTGAACTCATGACCCTGAGATCAAGACTTGAGCCGAGATCAAGAGTCAGACGCGAGGAAGAGGCCGTTTTTAAACTTTGGATTCAATGAAGACAGGTCAAAACCAAAGCACTTCCGGCCACGTGAGGGAGAAACTTAAAACAGAACCATATTTATAGTACTTTGATGTTTTAGACCGCATATTTACAAACATTATGATGCCTGATTCTTAGAACAACCCCATGAGAAAATTCCATCTTGGAACAGTTAACAGACTTGCCAATTGGTCGGAGGAGATGGAACCCAAACCCAGGCCCTCTTACTTCATCCCACCGTGGGCTTTCCAGAAGAATCTGAATGGAACACGAGGGAAGGCTCTTCCGGGCTCAGTGATCAGAGCCAGGAATGGGTGCAAAATGAAGGACAGTGGGCTAGCCAGGGAGTAGTTCCTGAAGAATTATCAAACCACGTAATTCAATGACTCCTTTTAGGTAACTCCGTCATCCCTACACAGTCTAGAAATCTCCCGGCTGACCTGCCGTGACCCCATCTCCTCAAAACACACCTGCTCCCATCAGACAGAGCTGGCCAAGACTCCTCACCACCACAAGGGCTGAGTCTTCTTAGACGGGAGCTCACGTCCTTGCTCGTGCAAATAAACACCCCATCTGGCCAGTATCCGCGGTGCCTGCTGGCCCCCCCACCCGGCCACAGAGGCCACCTAGGCTGAAGGTTCTTGTGGTACCTGGGCCAGGAGTAAACACTTCCGACCCAGGGATGAGGCTTTGGTCAGGATGAAGCCTTTCTCCTGAACACTGAAGCTACCATCCATCGGTTTTCCCCAAGTGGAATCTGGATTGGCAAACATGGGGAAGAGTGGGGCAGATCTAATCACCATCACTCGGACACAACCGATGTCACTTTGCCCCAGACTCGGTGCCAAATGCACTCATTCCTGCCGTCACCGAATGCCCGTGGCGCTTCTGCAAGGGAGATTTATTATTCCCACTTTGCAAGTGAAGAAACAGTTACTCATCAGGTTACGTAACTCACTGGAGCTTTACCACCGAGCGGGAGTTGGGATACACAGGGCTATTATCCATGAGTGTGGGCCCCGGGGGGCTGTGACAGCAGAGCCTGGGGCGTGGGGGCACACAACAAGGCCTGGGCCAGGATGGAGGCCACCCTGCGGCCTCCAAGGTCCAGTCCACCAGGGTCACTGTGCTCGAAACCAAACGGGAGAGACCGGAGGGCTCCACGTTACAGTTTTGTGGTGAGCTTGGAGGGGGCCCACTGCACGCCTCCCCGGGCTTGGGCCTCACGGCCGCCTTCTCGATTTGGCCACATCCATGCAGAGTCGTGCTCCCACTTGGTGCTTTTCTTTAAGTGGACATACTTTTGACTAGGCTCTGTCCGGAGCGATAAGCACCCAGGAAATCACGGATTTGACACGCTACCTATGTGGAAGCGACGGGCAATGCTGCACCACTTGAAATCATCTCTTGTGCCACCGGCGGCGTGGACCCGCCACACTCGGAGGGACTGGGGCCGCCCCACAGCATAAAGGGCAAAACATAAAGGACAAAATTTCATTTCACCTTATTTATGGATTTCCGAGTTGACTATCACTGCTCTGTACAGCGCAGGCTTTGAGGCCTCCACCTGCTGTCCTGAACGAGGGGCAAGGAGGTCATTCTGTCCTCGCTGTTGTTGCTGTCACTGGGAGGCCAGCCGGCGGGACGATGCCTCCTGGTCTGCACGGACCTCCTGCCAGGCTCTGGTTCTACAACGGGAAACTGCTGAGGACCCGGGTGAGGGCCTCCCCGTCGGCCCCAGCTACCAAGTAGTTAGTTCTTTTGAGGTCTGCCTTCAAAGTCCCATCCTGATACCGCCGTGACAATGAGACTGTCCTTGCACAAATTAAACTCCACTTCAACCCGTGTACACAGCCTCAGCTACTTCTCCGTATCAGGAGGTGCGTTCTGTCTTACACACGGGACAGGAAGGTGAGCACCTCCCCTCGTGCGCCTCGCAAGGGTTTTGGCAGCACGAACCAGAAGGAAGCTTAAAAAGAGTCATAGAAAATTCTTCCGAAACTGCTGAACAGCTCCACTCAGAAAGGGGACTAGCCTTCCACGGTGGCTTCTAGTCCCTTTTTCCCTGAACAGGCTGCTGCATATTTTCTAATACTTTAGGCCACATCACCGTCTTTTTTTGGAAGTAGCCAGAATATAAATAGCACCCTAAGAAATCTGCAAGCGCGTCTTCTCCGTCAAGACATCACAGATACCAGCAAGAAGGTCCCTATTTCGTCTGTGGCAAGACGAACAGAACCACGGCCGCCGCACATCTCTTGCCCAACGTGGAGCGCGGTGTTCTTCCTGCACAACGCGGAGCACAGTTATCTGTACATGGACTGCTGGCCTTTACGTACTTCACTGGTGTGCAATGGGCACGGGCACAGAAGTGCTCAGAAGTGTGTGCTGGGTGAATACGTCAAGAGCAGGACGGCCATACACCCACCTGCCACCCCCGGCCCTCCCTTCACCCTCCACGCGGTCTGCTCCGCCAGGCCCCCCGCACTCCCGACCCCCATCCCTGTCACTTGGTCAGCGGCTCGCTCCCCTCTCCCCACGGCTCCCGTGGCTCTAGCGACGCTTTCATTTGACCTGCCAGCCTAGAGGTTCACGTTCTCTTCTCATCTTCCTTCTACAGCAAACCCCCCGAGGGCAGGCTTTCTTATCCTCATGTACCTGCTTTACGGACTTGAATTTTCCAATTACACCTCTGAACACAGCATCTGGTACGACAGCTATAACCTGACCCAACTCAGAAGAAATCGGGTTTGTTTTAACAGAATAACACGATTAGGTTACGTTTCGACTACACACCTTTGCCGGGTATCTGCCAGGACGTGTGCTCGGGGCACAGAGCCCACTGCCCGCCTCCCTCTCAGACCCCGGCCCTGACCCAGGACGCGGGTGGATTTTCTGCAGCTCTGGGTTACTCGGATCTGGGCCAACCCGCGGCTCTCGTCGGCCTCAAAGCAGGACCGAATCAGGTCAGAACTTTCAAAGCTACACTGAGGATCTGTTTACAGTTCTGGGCTCGATTGTCCCTTGTCAGTGTCGTCCCTGGCCTCACGCTGAGAGAGTGGCCTGTGGCTCTCGAGTTCCACGTGCTTCCACCAGTGACAATGGGAGGTTTCGTGGAGAGAAGCATTACAGGGGGTGTAAAATGTGAATGAATGGATTTGGAAGCCCTCTGTCCTGCGGACGGCGGGGACGGAGCCCCGAAGTAGCGGGAGAGAACACGTGGCATGCAGAGGGGTTACACTCTGGGGCAGAGAGCGGAGTGACCAGACCTTCTGCATCAACGACAGGCCTAAGGCGGGTGCTCATGGCCTTTGCGGCTCCGACACAGCCAAGTGGGGTCCAGCATCCGAGGCAGGAGCGCCCCTCGAGGGCAGACCACAAACAGCCCCCGACATCTCTCCGCTTCTGTCACCGTGGACGTCAAGGCAGCGCTGGGCTTCTGGGAGCACCGCAGCGAGGACACAACGCCTGCAACAATGCCGTCCGCAGGTCCCTGCAAGGGTGCCGCGGGGGAGGAGCTGTCGCCATGCGGAGCCACCCCCCCCCCCCCCCCCCGCAGAACTTAGGTGCCCGGGATCGTCCCTCTGTCATCAGGCTCCATGAACGGAAAACCACTGACATGCCAACAAAGCACAGACATTCACAAAGTCAAAGTTCAGTGGAAAAATCATCTTCCCTGAAAAAAAAATCCCACTTTCTGGCACATTAGATGAGATCAGCTGTTCTGTTCCAAGTAAAGCACAGTCAGTATTTTAACAGAGGTTCAGGCGACAGGCTTTCTTTCGGGAAAGAAGACACCGGAACAGCAGTGAGTGTTGGGGTTGCCCCAGATCCCCCAGGGCAGGGGGGCCCTAGCCCAGCAGTTCCTGGCTGTGCGGAATTTCCTTCTGGAAGCAGCAAGCAGAGAAAGTCTTAAAACAGTACTATACTTAGATTCATAACAAGGATTCTTCCTCACTTACAAATAATGTAGGGCTTTCCTTCTCCCCTCCTTTCTTTTTTTTGGAGGGGAGGCCAAGCCTCATGCTCCCCTTTCAAGCTTTATGGGACACAAGTCAACTGCCTGCTGTCAGCATGGTGGCCGGCGTCCCAGTCACCACTGAGAGCACAGCAACTAAACAGAGCAACACGAGACACTTAACTGGATTCTCCCGAAGGGGGTTTCAAAACTTCAGCTTTTGCAGGCTGTTTCTGAGGTGACAATAAAGATGACCTTGGAGTCTCAGGGCAGTGTTAGAACAAACCTTTCTGCCGTCCCAAAGCAGGAGGTTTGTCTACCTCGTCAGCCTCTGATGATTATGCTCGGAGACACAAATAAACCGTGTGTACACGCGCCAATGCGCGGATCCCGTGCTCAGCTGGAATCACAGAACCTGGATAGACACCCCTCCCACCCTCTGGCCTTCCATGTATCGACACCAATGAGGATGGGCTTTTATTTTTTTCAGGTATCAGATCTTTATTTTTTTAATGAGTACAATTTATTGTCAACTTGGCTTCCATACAACACCCGGTGCTTGTCCCAACAGGTGCCCTCCTCAACGCCCATCACCCATTTCCCCCTCTCCCCTGCCCCCCACCAACCCTGTTTGTTCTCAGTATTCAAGAGTCTCTTGTGGTTTGTCTCCCTCCCTCTGTAACTATTTTTTTCCCCTTCCCTCCCCCCATGGTCTTCTGTTAAGTTTCTCAAGATCCACATATGAATGAAAACATATGGTATCTGCCTTCCCTGAATGACTTATTTCACTCAGCAGAATACCTTCCAGTTCCGTCCACGTTGCTGCAAATGTCCAGATTTTATTCTTTCTCATTGCCAAGCAGTATTCCATTGTATACATAAACCACATCTTCTTTATCCATTCGTCAGTTGGTGGACATTTAGGCTCTTTCCCTAATTAGGCTATCGTTGATAGTGCTGCTATAAACACTGGGGTACCAGTGCCCCTGTGCATCAGCACTCCTGCACCCTTTGAATAAATTCCTAGCAGTGCGATTGCTGGGTCATACGTAGTTCTATTTTTAATTTTTTGAGGAACCTCCACACTGTTTTCCAGAGCGGCTGCCCCAGTTTCCATCCCCACCAACGGTGCATGAGGGTTCCCATTTCGAGGATGATGGGCTTTTAAAAGCTGGGGGTGAAATCACATGGCATCCAATTAACCATTTATTTTTTTGCTGATTGATTATTGATTGATTGTTTAATTTAAATCCAAGTTAGCGAACATACAGTGTAATAATGGTTTCAGGAGTAGAATTTAGTGATTCATCACGTGAGCACTGGGTGTTCTGTGTAAGCGACGGACCGATTAACCGTTTTAAAGCACACAACTCAACCCGGCCTGTAGAGTTCTCAGTGTTGGGCAGTCACCCCACTTTCCACACGTTTTCATTCCAGTAATCCTGCCTCATTCCCCTCCCCCCGGCCCCGGCAACCTCTACCCTGCTTTCCGCCCCTGTGGATTTGCCCAGTCTGGACATTTCATATAAAAGAAATATAAAAAACGAGCATTTAAGTTGCACAAATTGCTTAATATTATGTGGCAATTCCAAATGTAAACCAGGTACAAATCTGAGATTTGTGGCTTCAAATGATGTTCTGGAGTTAGGGTTTCACAGACCAGTAAAATTTCACTACGAATCTTGCCAGTGGACAACACTGGCGTACCACCCTGACAAATAAGAACATTACAAAAAGAATCACAGAAAAGACATTTTCAGAGCACAAAGGACAATCTTGGAATGAAGGACAGTCCTGTAAACTTAATAAATCCAGCTTTATAAAAAACCCACTCGACATCACCTCGATTTTTGCCTTGGACAGGTAAACGCCTTGCTTGGCACAGGGCAGCAAAGGCCTTTGGAAATGACTGATCCTGGACCACCATCCTCCGTACATCTGAACGTAGGTAAACTAAGGACGTGAGCCCTCTGGCCAAAGGGAGTCCCCCCCACCCCCCCACCCCCAAAAGGGAAATGGATTTCCTCCTCTTAAGAATGAAATCTTTTCGATGGCTAAGACTGACAAGATCTAAATCCAGCTCAAGAATCAACAGAAAAGAATGGCGGCTTCGCAGGAGACACCAACGTAATGCAAATCAGGGAGGGAGTGCCGCTGCACTCAGTGTGGACGGAGGCCAGCCTTCGGTCCGGAGAGGTTACACAGCACGCAGCCAAACCGACGACGTTTACAAATAAAAGGAGAGCTCTGACGGGCAGGCTCTCCCCAGCTTGGCCTTCTAAACTGGGGTGTGTGTTCTGGGGGGTGGAGAAAGCCACAGGATAAACATGGCACATGTCCTGGAGTATCAGTTTTATAACACAGTTAAATCACGCTAACCGCTTTTACGTCAACTATAATAAGTATGAAATAGAATACAAAATTCAAGTAGCTTTTTAGAACAAAACCGGAGCCTTCGGAAACTTAAACACCTCGGTGGACTGAGTCATGAGTCGGGCCCAGGCCCCAGACTCCCGACAGGAGTGGGCTCTCCCCGCTCAGGCTCAGAGGTACTGCCAGGGAGAATCTGGGCTGCACTAGCCTGATCTACCCGACTCTAGCCCAGACAGAGCTGCGGAGAGGGCAGGAGTGGGAACAAACTGGTTCTGAGATTTACATGGAAACACAGGCGACCCTGAATACAAAACAGTTCTGAAAAAGAACAGAACTGGAGGACTCACGCTTCCTGACTTTAAATTTTTTTTTTAACATTTATTTTTGAGAGACAGAGAGAGACGGAGTATGAGCAGGGGAGGGGCAGAGAGAGAGGGAGACACAGAATCTGAAGCAGGCTCCAGGCTGTCAGCACCGAGCCCGACGTGGGGCTCGAACTCGCAAACCGTGAGATCATGACCCGAGCCGAAGTCGGACACTTAACTGACCGAGTCCCCCAGGCGCCCCTCACGCTTCCTGCTTTTAAACCTCCCCAAAAAGCTACAGCAATCGAGGCTGTGCTGCAGACACGTAGAGCAGGGGAATGGAAGAGAGCCCAGAAATAAACCCTCACGTTATGGCCCAGTGAGTTTTCACGAGCGTGCCAAGTCCATTCAGTGGGGGAAAGGACAGTCTTTTCAACAAACGATGCCGGGAAAATCGGACGTCTACTTGAAAAAGAATGAAGTTGGACCCTCACCTGACACCATCTGCAAAAACTAACTCAAAATGGATCAAAGACCAACCAAGATGACAAAACTCTTAGAAGAAAACATAGGAGATCTTTGGATTCGGCGGTGGCTTCTTAGATCTTAGCACCAAAACCACAAGCGGCACAAGACAAATCAGATAAACTGGACTTCACCCAAATGAGAGATTCCTGTGCTCCCGACGATGCCCTCGCGGAAGCGGACGGACAACAGACAGGCCGGGAGGAAGTACTTGTGAGTGCATCTGGGACAAGGGACCACCGTCCAGATACACAAAGGCTCTGCGGCGACCAAGTCATGGCTGCCACCCTTCACCGTGCCCTTCGGGTCCCTCTCCGCTCCTTGCACCTCCCACCTCGCTGCTTCCGCCTTGACGTTTTGCAGAGGCCTCCCCCTCCTGTCTTGTGCCACCAGGAAAGCCGGAGCCGCCAGGCCCTACCTTCCCCAACTTCCTTCTCAAACTCCCCCCGCCCCCACCCCGGTGTGCGAAAGATGACAGCGGGCATCTGGTCTGAAGCACCGCTGGCTTTGACAGCCCTACCGCGTCACACCGAAGAAAGGAGCAGGGCCGGCGACACAGGGACAAGGTCCGAAATACGGCAAAACTGGTTCACTCACCCAACGAAACACAGTAAGGAACAGTCAGGTCAACCACCACGACACAATGTGAGTGAGGCCCTGGCCGGGAAGCCCAGGGGTGACTGACCTGCCCGCGCCGCCCGCATCCTCGCGCTCTGCCGCCCTCGCCAGCAAGGGTGCGCACGCCGACGGGCTGGGCGAGGGCGGGGCGCGTGCACAACAGGACAGGGGCCAGCAGAGTTACAGTCTGGCCGAGTCTCGACACAAATGCATGATCTTGGCCTTGAGGCAGTGAACTGACTAGAAGCACAACAGCAACTTCAAAGACACAGAAAAATAGCAGCCCTGATTTGGAGCGTGAAGGTCAGTCATCAGCACACGGCCCCCACGTCTAACGTGACGCCTCTTCTTGACTTTTTGAACTTAAGACGTTCACATGGTACACGTATGTACACACACACACACACACACCCCACCCAAGGTATCACTTTTGGTCTAACTTTCGAGTTTCGCTATGGGACCACAGCAACGCGTCTTGAGCCTGCCCTCCCTCATGTAATGACAAGGGTGGCGGCCACACCACTGCGACCGTCCTGCCTTTTTACTCCATCGCTCTGCCACTCTCCACCTTACGGTCCAGCAAGTGATCCTATTGATGTAGACCCCCTTCTCAGATTTCTCTCCCCACATACATGGCCACACCCCAGCCTAACACGTTCTCTGCTGTGCCGCTCAATCTCTCGGCCCCCGACACTGTGTGGGGACCACCGGTGGGCTTACAGGTGTCACTTCTCCCGGGAGGCCCGGCCCTGCCCACAGGGCCTCTTGACTCTCCGTGTGCCTGGCCCAAGCAGGTGCAGACATGCCCCTTCGGTACCGCCAAGCGAGGGCGTGATCTCTAAATATTTGCCCAAGGAATGAAACAAAGCTTTGGGTGGCCGCAAGGCAGAAGGTCAAAACTCAGTTTTATTCTTCTTTCTGTGTTTGGTATCTTCCAAAAAGCTCTCCTTCCCTCTGAAATGAGCTCGTTTAACCAAACATTTCTAGTCTTAACTTTAACCTTATTCGGCACGACAAAGGGCGGGCTTGCCAGACCGCCAATGTTTCCGCCAACGAGAGCACACACACGGGGTAGTTGAAAGCCAAGAATGAGGAAGGAAACGTTTGCGGGGCTTTATGAAAATGAGGAACAGGAGCCCCACAGACTGTTTTTCTCCTCCAACGTAAACATCCCCTCAATTGTATACATCACCAAGAAGTCGCTGTCTTTCCTACTGTTTCCCCTCGGACAGACGCCTATACTAAGCTTTCAGCTAAAACCGGCCTCTCCCCATCTAGACCTTCAGGCCGAACTACTGTCGCTAGAACACTAATTTCGCACTCGCTTGTAAGCATTACTCGGGAGGAATGCACACCAGTAGTAAGTCTACGTTTAGCACTGGCCTACTCTTGTCGGCTTTGTTGAAAATGCCACGTCACCTGGAGGTCTCTCGGGAGGGGCGGGGTCCCGAAACCAAAGGGAAACCAGGTGGCGTTTCTCCCACAGGAGTTTCGGGCCATGTGCGCTGGGGGACAAGCGGGCAAGGGGAGGTGGGCGCGATCTGAGGCCCCCCCCCCCCGAGTCAGATTTCATTCAGAACCGCACACTTCCGAGGCACAGCCTCACTTTCGGGAGCCAGAGTCTGCACCTCTTTTCTCGAAGACGCCGAAAGCCCAGCTCGCCTGGCCCGCGGCGGCCCCGCACCCCGCGCCACCGTGAGAAACCGAGAGCACAAAGTACCGCGTAGATGGATCTCGGTGATAAAGGGACCAGCGAGAGCAGTCCCGGTGCACACTCCGAGGGGTGTGAGCCCAGAGCGGTGAGTCAGAAAACCCAGGCGCTCATCCGGTCTGTCACCAGCCCCGACCAGCTCCTCGTGGGACGGCAGGCAAGTCGGGGAACCTCGCTCGCCCGAGCCACGGCCCCGGAAGGTGGGGCTGACACCACCTGATTGCTGCCTCCCAGGAAAGAGGATGGCTAATGAATGCATGTGAGGACCTTTGAAGATCAGGAAGTCTCCTGGGTGCTAATGACAAACAAGAACAGGTACGCCTTCCCCTCTGGGCGCCTGCCGGCTGCAGAGGGGGTACCGAGCTGCTCCCGGCAGACCGGGCTCCCAAAACAATTCGGTCTTGCGGCTACGCAAGTCTGAAAAATCTCTGGAACAAGTGGGTGACGGTAACGCCGGGACACCAGACGACAGGCGAGAAAGCACACGCAGACCGCGGCCACGTGGCCTGCACCAGCTCCTGGGCGGCCCCGCTGCGCGTCCGCAAGCCCCCGACTGGTGTAAATATTGATGTGGGCGGCGTGTTTCGGTTTCTACGGGCGCCAGGGTTAAGGCTGCGAACTGGCTGAGAAGGCCCTGTTTTCTGCCAGAGAGTGTGTTCCTGAACAGGCTTCTTAAGCTTCCCTTTGTCATTGTTATTATTTTTTTAATACTTCAAAAAGAGAACTACAGAAAGTTATCGGCGGGGGGGGGGGGGGGGGGAGGGCCTCCAAGTTTAGCTTATATTTCACGCAAAAGGAGGCTCTCCGCCCTGCTCAAATAGGCAAATGACTGAGCCCGGACACTAGCAGACCATAACAAGACCATAGACTGAACTGGTTTTTAGAAGAGGATATTCGGCTTTAAATAAGCATGCGTGCACGCACACACGCGCTCAAACACACACACACACACACACACACACACACACACACACACCCGGCACCAGGTGTTTTCCCAACCTATGCAGGCAGGGCAGTCTTGGTTCCAACACAGGTCATTAGAACTCGTATCAAAATTAAATGCAAAAATTTTCCAGATTAAGATTCTGATACACGTTTGCACTTCATCGATGCACAAACTTAGAAGTAAAAAGTGCAGGATTCATAGCTACTGATGTTGTAATATCTGAATTAGACAAGTCAACCCGAAGGAAGCTTGCCTTACAGAGGTCAGGGTCAACCTGTGAAGGCCTCATCTGGAAAACAAAGGACACAATCCACAAAGGAGTGTTTTCGGGGAGGAAGGGGTGTGGGGGCGGGGAAGGAAAGAGGAGGTAAGACATTTCAATTTGGCTTGAAGTACCAATTTCAGTTAACCTTTAAGATTAATACCTTTTCAATATAATATAATTTGTGACTTTACTGCAAAGAGAAAAAGTTTCTGGATTTATTAGAGTTTGAAAGAACCCTTACTCATTGGGCAGTCACTCAAGTTTCCTACTGCAAAGCATTTCTCTTAGGGACAAAATTAAAGGGGGGACTTGCTCATTCGCATCACGTGCTTTTGTCCTCAGGGACACCAGACAAACATGAATCTAAGCACCTTCCTTTTAATGCCCTCGAAAATACGTAATTTAATCAAAAGCATCCGTATCTTCCTACCTACCTACCTACCTACCTACGTAGGTATCTATTTATGCATTTTTAAGTAATCTCTATATTCAACATGGGGCTTGAACTCAGGAACCCGAGATCAAGAGCCCCACGCACTTCCGACTGAGCCAGCCAGGTGCCCCTCTAGTGCATCTTTAAACTAAGGCATTTGCAGGTTCAGGAAGGTATGGAGACTTAGTCAAGGACCCCAGGACGTGACCGTCAGTCCCTTACCCTGGATCACAGAGCTCGGGGCTCTGGGAGGACTGGGTCTGACTTCCAGAAGAAGTGTATGGGGAGGACGGGGCAGTGAGTGAATTAACAAGACCTCAGTGTTTCCAACATCCAGTGAAACATTCTCAGAGCAGGCACGGAAGGGTCAGCGATGCTCTCTGAATTTTTATTTATTTATTTTGAGAGACACAGAGACAGCACGAGTGGGGTAGGGGCAGAGAAGGAGGGAGGGAGGGAGAGAGGGAGAGGGAGAGGGAGAGGGGGAGAGAGAGAGAGAGAGAGAGAGAGAGAGAGAGAGAGGGAGAGAGAATCCCAAGCAGGCTCCATGCTGTCAGCGCAGAGCCCGACTTGGGGCTCGATCCCACCAACTGCGAAATCACAACCCAGGCTGAAACCAAGAGTTGGACGCTTAACTGACTGAGCCAGCCAGGAGCCCCAGCGATGCTTTCTGAAGTAAAATGTCTCCTCAGGACCAGGTCTCAAGAGTGGAGACACAAAAATCCATGTTTCTGGCAGCCCAGTGTCGTACAAGGGGCCTGAGTTCTAGTGGCCTTGTCGCTCACTGTTTGGTTAGGTGCGCTGGCGGGATCGTTTGTGACGCCTGTAAAATGAACACGGAGCTTCTGTTCCGCCAGGCTGTGGGCGTTAAGTGTCTGTGAAGGCCCCCAGGCCGGTCCCAGCATGTGGCAGGTGCTCCTCGGGTGCTCCTCCCAGAGGCCCACCTGGTCCAAGAGTTGGAGCCCAATTAGCAGAAAGATGCAGGGGAGCACATCTCGGTTCACACAACGTACTCGTATACAGTATGATACAGGACACAAGATAACGTAACGTTACCTCGGGGCGTCAGGTCATTTTAGAGAGTAACCAGATGGTAAAAACCTGTAAAACGTTTACATTTCTAAAACTGCTCTCATGTCAGTCTTTTTCTTAAGAAATAAAGAAACGAGGGGTGCCTGCGTGGCTCAGTCGATTAAGTGACCAACTTGGGCTCAGGTCATGATCTCACGGTTCGTGGGTTCGAGCCCCGCATCGGGCTCTGTGCTGACCGCTCAGAGCCTGGAGCCTGCTTCCGATTCTGTGTCTCTCTCTGCCCCTCCCCTGCTCATGCTCTCTTTCTCAAAAATAAACATTAAAAAAAATTTTTTTAAATACTATATACTTTCTGTGAATAAATAAGTATATATATTATGTGAAAACACACACACAAGCGTGCGCGTGCACGCGCGCACACACACACGTGCACGCACACACACACAGTCTGGGATGATACACAGTAAACCCAAGCAATTCACTCAGAAATGACAGGAAAGGTAAGAGGCTGATTCAGGGGGATAAGGCCAGCGAGAATTTCAGATTTGTAAGGAAAAAAAAAATTAAGTGGCTATATTCACATATGGATTTCTTAAAAAGATTAATAAAAGACAGAAGGAAGGGGACTAAGGCGGAAAGGGAGGTTCTGGGTCGTAGGGTGACCTTACCACCAGCAGTGCAGCAGCTGGGCACAGGTATCACCTGTCACTGTGGCCTGAGAGACCTGGTCACATTATTGGCCGACTGTAATTTGGGATTTTCGTTTATTTTTTGAGGGGGAGGGGAAGAAAAAAAATACAGAGGCGTGGTAAAAATAGGGTCAGGGTCACGTCCAGCCCAAGCTATAGAGGCTTCCTAGGACAGTGGCCTCCAATTTTTGTGGTCAGGACTCATGGGCACTCTAAAGGTCTGCAAGGCCGTGGAGAGCTTGCATTGCAAGGGTTACACCTACTGATACCCAGCAGGTAAGAGAAGGTTTCACATATTTATTCATTCATTCGTTTAAAACAATTAAAGGTTCATTTTTTTTTTCAACGTTTTATTTATTTTTTTGGGGGACAGAGAGAGACAGAGCATGAACGGGGGAGGGGCAGAGAGAGAGGAAGACACAGAATCGGAAACAGGCTCCAGGCTCTGAGCCATCAGCCCAGAGCCTGACACGGGGCTCGAACTCACGGACCGCGAGATCATGACCTGGCTGAAGTCGGATGCTTAACCGACTGCGCCACCCAGGCGCCCCATAAAGGTTCATTTTTGTGTGAACTTAAATATTATGAAAATAACTTTACCACCCGCCTACCCCCCTCAAAATTAGCAAAAATGTAACTGTTTTACATTTCCACAGATGTCTTTAATGTCTGACTTAGCAAAGGATAGGAAGATTCACGTTTCTGCTTCTGCACTCAATTTGTTCGATATGTTGTTTTGGTTGAAGTACATGGAAAAAAAAAAAAAAAAAAAAGGCCAAGCCTCACACAGGCATGTTTATTTGAAGAAAGGAGGCAATTCAATGGCTTTTTCAAAAATGTTTCAAAATATTCTTCTTTGATTCTACACTAACATTCAACAAGAGGTAGTTTCTTAAAAATTAGTTGCAACACAGATCGAAACTGTGCTGATGAACATTTTACGTCAAAACCCTGTGGTATTTCCTGCACTTTGACCGTCCCTTCTGCCCACACGTGCTGGCAGCATCATTTCTCGCTCGCTTGGAACGTGCCGGTGTGCGGGGCTCCGAAGACCTTCCACAGACGCGTCCACGAAGCTCTGCTAGTTAACAGCACCAGGCTCTTCAGCACCGGGAGTTGTCGAGCTCACGCTGGCAGATGCAAGTTTCCCAAAATTCAAATTTTTGTCCGCAACTCTGATTTTTATCATGAACAAATAGCATCACTGTTGTTTCCCTTGAATCGACGGGCTCGCTTCGTCACTTTTCAAGGCAGTTTGTCTGCCTTCTGTTCCTTCGAGTAAAAACGCTGATCCTGAAAAAAGTGGCTAGTTCAGCTTGCAACTCACACAACAGTTCAGTGTTTGAGGCGAGCCTGCCAGAGGGCTTTCTGAGAGCTCCACACTCCATCGCCCAAAACATTATGAGGCAGGGGGCAAGGTCGAAAGGTAATAAAACTAACCATGTCAGGCTTCCTCAAGGACATTTCTAGGTCAGGCTGGCGTGCACGTGCCGGAACGCACACCGTGGCCTGCTGCGTGGAAGGGGCGGTCTCACCCACCACTGCCGCTGCACCATTAGGGTAGACCGCCACACCATGATGGAGACACACGGGTCCTTGGTGCTCTTGGGAAGACTGTTCTGGCCTTGCAGATCCCTCGAAAGCATCACTGGGACTCCAGGAGCCCCCAGACCACGTCTGTGAACGCCAGCTGCCCTGCGCAGGGACGACACCTTCACGGTTTCAGAGTTCAGAAAACGTGGTCCCCAATGCTAACCCTGGATCAGGTGGGTCTACTACTTAAAGGTGAAAAGACCAACTGCTAGCTGTGTATGTACCCAAATCGTCTGCAAAAGCAAACACACAAGCACGCACACACCCTCCCCACCTCGTTGTCCCTGATGCCCACCGAGGATAAGGGACC
Organism: Leopardus geoffroyi; assembly: GCF_018350155.1. NCBI lineage: Eukaryota > Metazoa > Chordata > Mammalia > Carnivora > Felidae > Leopardus > Leopardus geoffroyi. The sequence continues at coordinate 143,958,692 of NC_059337.1, read as the reverse complement.
CGCAGTGAGGAAGGATTGGGCTTATTCCCTACAGTGAAACATTACTGTTCTTACAACTTCGTGAGTCAAAACGCTGAAATCAGAACACACTGCTCGTGAACAACACAAGCAGCAGACAAAAATCCTAAAGGAGCACGGAAGTTCACGGGCATCCAAGACAAGGGAGCGTCCACAGAACCCGCTGGGCCAGTGTTAAATGGTTCAAGCTCTATGGCAAACACCTCAGCATCAACACTTAAAGCAAGAAGATCTAAGGAGATCGTGGAGATCCCACTGAGTTCACATGCTGTCGCAATGAAAAACTCCCAGCACACACAGGAACGCAGTGGAATTTAACGTAATGGGATTTGACAACAAGGCAATTTCTGGAGTGCCACAAGCCGCACTTGCACTGGAACACAACTGCAGGGGAACGAGAAGCCGGGTCACCCTACTTGGGACCGATCACAGATAACGTATCTCTAACTCTGAAAAGAGCATTCTTCCTGAACATAATTGGGAAGACCTTCCAAAGCCTTAAGAACAGCGAGGAGGGGAGGGGCGGAAGCAAACGCTGATCTCCCGTTTCACCGAGCAGTCTGGACCCAAGAGAGCCGCAGGGCTGAGCACAGGGACCAGAGAGCCACCGAGATGGTGCCTGTGGTCGTCTCACTAGGCACTTTATGACACGCGGTCTATATAAGCAGGACACAGGACACACTCCAGGATTACTGATGACGCTACTTTCTCTGGGGCGGTGAAATGGCCTGCAAACTGCAAGAGGAGAAAAGGCTTGGTAAGTGGGGGAGGGAGACAGACAGATGTGCTTCCAGATGAACCGACAGAGGTTACCGTGGAAGAAAAGAAAAAAACCAAGCCGTGGTTAAGAGGCTGGGCTCCGAAGCGCCCTGTGGGCAAGGCGGACCACGTGTGGGGGGCCTTCCGATGTGCAGGCACCGCCTTCAGCACTTACGTGCACTCGCTCCGTTTACCCTCGTGAAACGCAGGCTGGCGGGGCATCTTGCTCCCATTTCCGGGCCCGGGGTGAGTCAGCTTGCCCGGGACGGCTCTGCCCAGCCAGTGCTGGGGTGGGGGTGGGACGCAGGGATCCCCCACCCTTGAGCACCGAGCTCCCCACCTCTCTCATTCAGAGGAACCTTGGTTTCATCTCAGAGTGTGCCTTAAAGGCTGTTACGACACTTTAAGAGACCAATAAAGATGCCCATAAACGTCAAAAAAGGGTGTAAACCCCAAAAACACCATTTGGGAAGGCGGTGTTACCGTCTGTGCCCGCTGGCACCGGGCGCTGGCCGCAGCGCCTCAACGCTGCCCTGCCCGGGACGGCCCGGCCCTCGCCTGATGACTTCGCCAGAGACACCGCTCTGCCCGCAGCGGCACAAAGGGGAACGGCCGACCTGAACGTAAAAGACCAAAGCTCGCCATTTTGGAAACAGTTTCTGAATAATTACGTTTCCTTGGTGCATTTTTTTCTAAAGCAGAACATCTTTTTTTTTTTTTAATGTTTATTTATTTTTGAGAGACGGAGAGACAGAGTGTAAGCCGGGGAGGGGCAGAGAGAGAGAGAGGGAGACACAGAACCCGAAGCCGGCTCCAGGCTCCGAGCTGTCCACACAGAGCCCGACGCGGGGCTCCAGCTCATGAACGGTGAGATCATGGCCTGAGCTGAAGTCAGACGCTCAACCGACGGAGCCACCCAGGCGCCCCCTAAAGCAGAACATCTTTTTTTTTTTTTTTTTTTTTTTTTTTTTTTTAAATTTTTTTTTTTTTTTCAACGTTTATTTATTTTTGGGACAGAGAGAGACAGAGCATGAACGGGGGAGGGGCAGAGAGAGAGGGAGACACAGAATCGGAAACAGGCTCCAGGCTCTGAGCCATCAGCCCAGAGCCCGACGCGGGGCCCGAACTCACGGACCGCGAGATCGTGACCTGGCTGAAGTCGGACGCTTAACCGACTGCGCCACCCAGGTGCCCCGTAGCAGAACATCTTTAAGATACTTCTCTCCAGCACTACGGAAAAGTTTAAACCTACACAGGTCAATATACACCTGCAGGGAACCAGATTCACCAGCTGCTCCCATCTTAGTGTATTCGCTTTACGGTAATTTTTCCCTTTATTGTCTCAAGAAGGCAGCAGAGCTCATCACTCTGCACACCTAAATAATTCCACCGCTGGTCCCTAAGAGGAAGGACAGTCCTTATGACATCACCACCCCCTTACTGCACCCAGAAAACAGTTAATTCCACAGCAGCCCATATCACTGCACACTCAACCTTCTCCAACCGCCCCAAGAACGTCTGGTATAGATTTGATTTGGTTTCGTTTTAGAACGAAGACCTGATCTAGAGATTCACTCACTGTATTTGTTATGTGCCTTTAGTTTTTGTTTTTTTGTTTTTTTAAATACAAGGGCTTTTGATTTATGAACAATTCTAGGGCCCAAACCACACTTTACCTGCTATAATACTCTGCCCTTATGGACTCTAGCCAGTGTCTTTCCAGGATCAAAAAGAAATGACTTTCCTTTAAGTACATTCATGAGAGAAACTGATTGCCCTTTTTTTTTTTTTATTAATTTAACTTAATTTTTTTTAATGTTTATTCATTTTTGAGAGATGGAGAGAGAACATAAGCAGGGGAGGGAGGGGCACAGAGAGAAGGGGAGACACAGAATCTGAGGCAGCTCCAGGCCCCAAGCTGTCAGCACAGAGCCCGATGCGGGGCTCAAACCCACGGACCGTGGGATCATGACCTGAGCCCCCTAGGCACCCCACGCCCCCTGTTTTGGAGTTCTCCGTATCTCCATATCCTTAGGGGTGCTATTCCCATCTGATGGGGAAGAGATTCAGTCTGAAGCCGGGCCCAGCAGAGTGGCTCCCTGTGTCCACCCTTTTAGGCAGTTACCTCGTACAGCTTCTCATGAGCCTGACAGGTACTATCTGACCGATGGAGCACCAAATACGTATCATCTGAACGGTCCTTCAGAGAGACAACTTTTTATTTCCAATCCACCTACACTGGCTGAGTGCTCACACCCTAGGGATGACGCCGGACGTCATGAGAAATACCCGATTGACCGTGACCTTCCTCAGGGTGCTGAGGTTTCGCGGAGGAGGTAAGAAAACGAAGCCCCCGATCAACAGCTGGCAGATGAGGTGGTGAAATGGGACGGCAGGTCAGGGGACGGACGCACAAAGATATCACACTACAGAAAACAGGGACAATCAGAAGGTACGCGTGATGTGCAAGCTTTACACTCGTCTCTTGACACCCTGACGTGGGGCAGAGGAGCGAGCTTGAGCTCAGACTCTGGCTCCTTCATTCTCCGTGGCCTGGGGCGAGAGGGTCCCCTCTTCTAGAACGCACGATGCTGGGCGGATTCCGTGAGGATGTGGCCCTGACCTCACGCGCTCCATAAACACTGCCGCTCCTGGGACAGCCACTGGCGACAGCTTGGGGACTGTGCAGCTGGTGCCAGGGACAGGGGCCTTGGACTCGGCCTTACCGGCTGGTGACCTTGGGGAGGGGAGACACCAGCCCGTGTCCGGCTCACCTCCCAGGCGGGAACCGGTCAGTCGGGTGTTCACGAAAGTGCCGGGAAGGTGCTGCACGGTCAGAAGACAGCCACTGGGCAGCCGGATCTGACGTGTGCGACCAGAAGTCAGGCGAGAAGGACGAGGTACCCAGACCACTCTGCCCGTGAGGAGTCTGTCCCTTTCCGAGGTTTAAAAACACGCACACTCTTCCTGACTGTCCACCTCCTGTCTTTATGTTTCGTTGTTTTCTCAACGTCGACATATTTTAGGGAAAAACCTTCTGGGAGTTTAGCTTCTGCTGCAAAGCAGGAGTCGTGACCAGAAAGCTCTTGCCACACCCGAGTTCAAGGGAAGACTCATTAACAAAAGGTGTGCAGCCTTGATGCAGATCCCCCTCCCTCCCCCACCACCCCAAGAGAGCTGTCTCTGTGCTTACCTTCCACACGGTCTCACAAATACGAAACAACTCCACACTCAGGTCACTGCAGGCAAGCTCTAAAAAGCCACTTCAGAGAGAACGACAGGCACAGGGCACATGATGTCTGTGAAGCAAAAACCCTGAGCTGGCCAGATACACCATCCAGAGACAGGTGCATGGTCTGATCTTTTGAGGGGTCTTTCATTTTTGGTCACCACTGAAGCGTTTTCCTGCCTCACCGTGGGGAAGGTGGATACTGCCGGGTATTGTCACATGACACAGGAGTGCTGGACGCCTGGCCAGCCACCTGCATCGGCCGCGGGTGTCTCTGGCCGTGCTAAGTCACCGGACAGAGCGGGGCAGGAAAGGAGACTTCCATGCTGCCCCTGCACATTTTACTCGTGAGAATACAAACTTTTCCGCAGTCAGACCTCAACTTGCCAGGAACAATGGGTTTACGTGAAGGAATAATTTGCTCCTGAGCTCCCCACAGGCCGCGGCTACTTCTCAGTCCTTCAAAGACGGACTCTCTGGCCACGAACATCTTCTTGGCTATTCCTGCCTCAAACCTGGCTCTGGGAGTGACACATGTTTTACCACACTAACAGGCCATTGAGAAACTCAAGGGATGGTCTGCAACAGGGGTCGGCAAACTAGGTTCCGTGGGCCAGATGTGGCTCGCCACCTGCTTATGCGAATAAAGCTTTACTGGAGCACAGACACGCCTATTCACTTACTTACTGCCCATGGCTGCTTTCGCAGCCAGAAATATTTACGGGCACGCCTCGTTTTACTGCGCCTCACAGATCCTGTGATTTTTACAAATTGAGGGTTTGTGGCCACCCCGTGTTAGGCAGGTCTCTGGGTGCCATTTCAGCACGCGGCTGACTCTGTCGCTGGTGATTTGTGCAGTCCGTCAAACTTCTTATCACTATAATTGTTCTGGTGATTGTGCTCAGTGATTATCATCTGCAGAAACCTCAGGTGATGGTCAGCGCTTTTCAGAAATAAAGGTTTTTGTTTTTTTTTTTTTTTTTTTGGTTTGGTAGCTCCATCCTCAATTTTGTCATTTTCCAGTATTCGTATTACTGTTCTTTTGGAAGGAAAGAAAATGAGCCTTTGGAGGAAATGTGCCCAAAGACACTCTGGGGCTATAGATTCCCCATTCCAAGAAAAGATCCCAAAAAGGATTTGGACTTGGGGTGGATCCCTGGATGCAGTGTTTTGTGTAAGCACCAAAGTACTTTCAAACGAACGCACGAGCACGCACTGTTGTTTTTTCTGACAGTAACAGAACATAAAAGCAACGTAACTTTATTTTCTTTAATTTTTTTTTAATGTTTCTTTATTTTTGAGACAGAGAGAGACAGAGCATGAACGGGGGAAGGTCAGAGAGAGAGGGAGACACAGAATCTGAAACAGGCTCCAGGCTCTGAGCGGTCAGCACAGAGCCCGACGCGGGGCTCAAACTCACGGACCGCGAGATCATGACCTGAGCCGAAGTCGGACGCTTAACAGACCGAGCCACCCAGGCGCCCTGAAAGCAACGTAACTTTTACGTGCACTGGAAAACCAAACAATTCATCTGACTTGACCGAACGCCACAAGAGCTTTACGGCAGCAGCGGTCTGGGAGGGAACCGCAGTGACGCTGAGGTGCACCTGTGCTGTCCGGCCCTTCGCTGAGAAAGTGCCGATCCCAGGCTACAGCTGGGCTTTCAATACGCTGGACACAAGAGTCTATTTAAATCTGAGGGAACGATAATGAAATGACATTAAAAATCCAGTTTCTGAGTTGCACGAGCCACATCCGGAGCGCCCCACAGCCAACACATGGCAGGGGCCACGGCAGCGGCCACCATGGAGGGCACCGCTTGCGGGCAGTCCTCTTGGACGGCGCTGGAAGCACAGGATTTAAGTCATCGAGCTAAATTTACAGCCATCAAGTTCAGGTGACGCTCTCTCCTTCTACAGACAGACAAGTTTATATAAGTTCCAATAATATGTTCCTCGCCCACTTGAACTTTTTAGGGTATGCGAATTCACCGTATTAATTGCAAACTCCAGGTTACTTAACAGAAGGTAACCATCACACCCACTGGGACTACTAATCAGTTTGGGATCCTGTTGATTTATTTGTTTACTTGACTGCCCCACCCCGCAGGGGACTGTAAACTCGCAAAGCTGGAACAGTGCTGGCTTCAGGTTCTGAGTTAGGGACCTGCTTGGCATGTGGTGGTGGGGAACTGATAAATATTCGTAAGATAAATGAAGAAATGAACCCTGGGCACAAAGCTGCCATATACAAGAGGCCACAGGGACAGATGAATGTCGATAAGGCACTGGGAAAAAGCACACGCGTAATCCTGTGGCAAAAGGTTTGCAAACTGCCGAGATTTGTATTTAAAGAAATTTTTTTCAACGTTTATTTTTTAATTTTGAGAGAGAGACAGAGCGTCAGAGGGGGAGGAGCAGAGAGAGAGGGAGACACAGAACCCGACGCAGGCTCCAGGCTCTGAGCTGTCTGCACAGAGCCCGAAGCGGGGCTCGAACCCACAAACTGTGAGATCATGACCTGAGCCAAAGTCGGACGCTTCACTGACTGAGCCACCCAGGCGCCCCCAAAATTTCTATTTTAAAATAAGTTTGTTTTTTAAAAAACGATGACAAACAAAACAAAACAGCTGCCTGCATTTGGATTCTGGCCCGACCACATGTGGGTCTTGTGACCTTGGAAGGTCATTTTCCTTTCTGTGTGGAAGACCCCTCTTCCCTAAATGGGAATGGGGGGGAGGGGGAGAGGGGCACCCAGAGAGGGGAAGCGGCCCTCGGCACCACCCCCTCCTGGTGGCTACCTCTCCCCAGCATCCTCCTGCCAGCCCCTGGCCCAGCATCCGTCCTGCACCAGGGCCCCTGCGTGGGTCTCCCACAAAACTGGTGGCTCTGGGGTGGGGCCGTGCCTTTCTGTCTCGTTTCCTGACCCTCAGCACGGGTTACACACAAGAGACCGGCTGATCGGATGTTTAAGGGGTGGAGAATCTGAAAACCAGCAGAAGTAAAACAAATCTTGCTGAGCAGCACACGAACATGCTTGCCCTAAAAACTATGAGTCAACAAAGTGTTCTTCAAGTTTTGAAATTACAAATCATTCCACTGTTTGAATTAAAAGTTAGTTTTAGGTCCCTAAAGGTTATCCCTTCTTAAAAACTCAGGTCTCTTAATACATTTCACTACCTTTTCCTCCCACAATCAGAAAATAACCAACCAGCTATTTGACCAACAGCAAAAAATCCAACCTGACTATAATAAACTCTAGGAATAAAAATAATAATAGTAATAGTAATAATAATAATAATAATAATAATAATAATAATAAAAAGAAATCAGTGTGGTATAATACATAAAATCAAATGATTCCATTTCAGAGTTATCTCAGTACAGAAAATGACTAGGATATTAAGTATTAAGTATCTAATAAAATCAGGAAAAGCTCACAAACCAAAAAAAATCTGTTATTTGTATCTTAAAACTATAAAAAACGTCTTTTAGATGCAATAAAATTATCTTACTGCTAATGAGTCGGTATTTAAAGGACTAACTTAAATCTAAACACAACTACGTTTTGTTTTTACCCGTTTGGTTCCTGTATTAACGTGTCTAAATGCTGTCTGTGGTCAACACTGGCTCTTTTCTGGGCACACGCTGTAAAACAATGAATGTGTAGCCCAACCTACAGGTTGGGCGCTGTGGGTATGAATTTTCACCGGCTTTATTAAAGAGGGTTTGCAGAGAAAAGCAACACCCATTTTATTCCAACCGATTGAGTGTTCGTGCGGTTTATCTGCCCTGGATACACCCTAGGATCTGAAAAATCTTGCCCAGCATTTTAGTCATACGGACTATTAGTCACCTAGAAATATTGCCCCCACCCTTTCTTGACACGGGTCCCCGGAGGAGACTGTGACAGTTACAACTGTTTTGTTAGGGCGTAGCTGTGACAATATACATTTTAATTTAAAGTGTTCTGGTAAAGCTTAACATCCATTTTCTGTTCTCTCAATTATGAACAAAAAAACTTATATAACAAATGTTTTAAAATGCCAACTAAGAGTAAGTATACTGCTACCCTGATGCTTCTATTTTAATGAAATTATTATTAATTACCATGGTAATGGTGTTTTTCTGCTAAATTCGGCCCCCCCCAGTTTTGTGTAAACCACAAGCAGCACACTAATTATTAAAAGTGAGATCTCAGTACACACGGAAAACTTGTTGCCATTTTAAATCTTAAAGCCAAATGTCAACACAGAGCCTGTTGAAATGCAAAATATTTCCTACTGTCCCACGGACCTGCTAACATCTCAGGAATTATGACCCCACAATAGATCTCGGCATCTCAAAGCATGAGCGAGCGGGTTTCTCGCTGAGGCTTGCACTGCACCGCAAGAATGAACACAGCCCTTTCAAAGGAAGTTCTTTCTGCGATCGCTGCTGCATATTTGCAGCTCGTGTTGATTTTAGCCGAGCCCCCCCCCCTCCACGCCGAACCCCCGAGAACCCCTCGCAGCGCCCGGCAACACCGAGGCAGCGGCAACTCCGCGGCCGGGCAAGTTGGCCCCGCGCTGCCGCCCGCCTCTCCTTCCCACCTCCACCCAATACCTTCCCCGGGCAGTGACTTCACATCCTTTGACATCAGCACGGCTCGGGGAGGGGGAGGGGAGGGCCAGCAGACGGCAGAAAAACCAGCTTCGAACTCTGCGTGCCAGGCCTCGGTCGAGACTCGGATTCCGGGAGTAGTTGGTGCGACGCTGAACGGAGCCGCGGTGACACAGCCGAGCCCCCCCCCCTCTCGCCCCCCGCGGGGTCGGCGGCCAGACGCAGCGGCTCTGCCGGCGGGGACTTCCTGCTCCTCTGATCCGAGGCACAATAGCCATTTATTAACTAGCCCCGGAAGGTTCCGATTCGGCGAGACACACAATAACTTACCCCGAATGTGGAGCAGGGCCACGGGCTGGAAGGGCCCGTTGGAGTTCGCCGCGTCCACCACCATCCTGCTGCCCGCTTTATTACATGTCCACATCTAGACTCCAGCGGGAGAGGCAGTGTACTCCTTAAGGCAAGAAAGCAGCCTCCATTTTAGTTTAAAAAAAAAGACAAACTGAAGCTCTGCAGCTGGAGGGAACTGGCCGCCCCGTGATGTCAGCGGGCTCGGCGCGCGCTGATTGGCCGGAAGCTGCAACTTAAAATGACACTAAAAAAACTGCAATTGGAGAGAGCGCCCTGCTCGGCTGTCAGTGTGCGCGGACCCGGCGCGGCTCCGGGCTCCCGCGGCCTCGCTCCCCGCGGACCTTCGGCCCCCGGGGCCGGGCTCCGAGGCCGCCAGCCCCACCGGCCCGGGGGCCGACGTTCTGCGAGCGGGGAGGGCGAGCGGGCGGGCGGGGCGGGGGAGGGGGGCGCGGGAGCCCCGGTGCCCGCCGCCCCCGGGGGTCAGAGGTGCGCGGCCGCCTCTGCTCCCGGCTCCCCGCGCTCCGGCGCTCCCGGCTCCGGCCCACGGTTCCCGCGCCGGCACCCGGCTCCGTGATGTTCCAGCCAGGGGCTGGGCCAACATTATGCAACCCCCCTGTTGCCAGTGTGGGCTGGCGCTCAGCCTGTCCTACCAAGTTACGAGGCGAGCTGATCCCCGGACGCCCGCTTCTCTCCAGATCGAGCTCTCTTACTGGGAAAATTCAGTGAAAAAAAAATCATATGGACAAGGAAAGCCTCCTTAAATTGAACAGCTAGGAAGTGCTACAAATTAAGGGGGTTAAAAAGAGAAAGCCAGAAAATGAAATGCACTCTCCATTTATGTATGCTGAAGAGGTCAACACAGTAGGTACTTTTAAGTTTTTAATTTTTTAAAGTTAATTTATTATTTTGAGAGAGAGAGAGGATGCAGGAGGATAAGTGGGAGAGGGGCAGAGAGAGAGAGAGAGAGAGAGAGAGAGAGAGAGAGAGAGAGAGAGACTCCTGAGCAGCCTCCACACGTGGGGCTCGAACTCACAAACCTGGAAATCATGACCTAAGCCAAAGTTGGATGCTCAACCGACTGAGCCACCCAGGCACCCCTTATATTTTTAGAGATTCAAGTTTAAAAATTTTTAACTAAAAAGGATATTTCACTTATTTTTATGGGACTAATTTCAGAGGCTATTATTTAGATCTTAGTTTCTTGGCTTCAAAAAGAGTTAATGTAAAAAGCTGTTCCAAGGAGAAAGACATCGTCTCTGGAGTATGAGGCGACTGAAGACATGATTCCCTAACAACAAGAAATATTACTACCAGCTCCAAGTAAAAACAAGCTATAAGAGAAATATCTGGCAGGGGTGCCTCAGGGGCTCAACCAAGAGTGTCCAGCTCTTGATTTCAACTCAGGTCATGATCTCACGGTTCGTGAATTTGAGCCCGGTGTCGGGTTCTGCGCTGGTGGCACGGAGCCTGCTTGGGGTTCTCTCTCTCTCTCTCTCTCTCTCTCTCTCTGCCTCCCTCCCCTGCTCATACTCTCTCTCTCAAAATAAATAAACTTAAAAAAAAAATCTCTGGCAGGTACGACTGAAAAAAAACCTCCTCACTTCTTCACACACAACCAAGTCTGTCCAAACCACACCCATGTCCTCTCGCACAACTCCCTCCGCCCACCTGCCCCACTTGTGAACAAGAACGCAAAAGCCCTTTGGTTCCTAAACATAATTCACAATAGTAAGAAACCCCGAGACACAGGTGGGGTTAGCAGTTACATCTGTGGGCCGGCCCTCGGTCCATTTCAACGAGTGAGTGAACAGCTATGATCCTCCGGGAGTGTTTAGTAAGGCCCCCTCACCAGCAAGAATGCAGTCTTTACAATGTGCGTCGATATCGATCACAAAACTAAGTAAGTAAAGGCAAATCAGATCCCACCCCTGCCTCCCTCTTCCCTGGAGCTGAAGGATGCTGCTAGCCTCCAGAGCTGGCCATGCGATTATTTATAACAAGCGATGGGTCCAGGCCTTCACCCCCTGTGCAGACAGCCGCACACCTGCCTGGTTCCTCTGCTGCTGAACAGCAGACACGCTTTAGCAAAAGCTGCCTGTGCTTTGAGTCAGGTTAATGTGGAATTTAAATTCTGACTGCAGACCCTCTGGGTTGTCAGATCACCGGAGGGATGGCTCTCCCGGGATCACCACCACCTTCTCACCCAGGGAGCGATGCCGGATGAACTCAGACATGTGTGCAATTAGGAACGAGGTGTGCTTGGTAAAGGGGTCCAGAAGCAGATGCTTCCTGCGGATCTGCACTTTAAAACCAGACAGGGGCGCCTGGGGGGCTCGGTCAGTTAAGCGTCCGAATCGATCTTGGCTCAGGTCGTGATCTCATGGTTCATGGGTCTGAGCCCTGAGTGGGGTTCTGCGCTGACGGCACGGAATCTGCTTGGGATTCTCTCTCCCTGCCCCTCCCCTGCACATGCACAGACCCTCAAAATAAATTTAAAAAATTAAAAAAAGAGAGCTAAATAATTTCTTTAATATGAGACGAGAAGGGGAAATGTGCCCGTCCCAAGACGGTGCTGATGAGCTAAAGTGAAGAAATAAGGGGGAAAGACTCCTAGAATCTTTACATAAAGTATACAGATGAGACGTCAATGAAAAAGGGAAGACATTTCCTTGATGTAGTTTTCTTAATGATCTCAGATCAAAGGATCTCAGCTCTATTAGTGATTTCCCCCCATGCTCTTTTGAAGCCTGGTACACATGAAGTAATTCCTTAAAGAACGCCAGGACTGTGATCTGGAAATCACCAAGCAAACACACCCTAAATACGAACAAGCAAACAAGTATGTAATACGGGGAGAGGAAAAAACACCTGAGTAAGTATCCAGAGGGCATGTCCTGGGCCGGAAGCCTAAATACTATACACATGCTGGTGTTAATTTTTCCCCAGGCTGATTTATAGGTTTAAAGCAATTCCAGTCAGCATTTGGTTGGGTCTCTATTTTTCTGACACATTTTTTCTTGACGAAGCGATTCTACAGTTGAAACATAAAAAGCAAGAGGATGAGATTACTTCTGAGGACGGCTAGTCTTACCCACTGTAAAGCTTGGGAATTAATGCTGGTGTGATGGGGGCCTAAGAGGTCAGAGAGGCGGAGGCAACAGCCCCCAAGGCAGTAAGCACAGACACCCCAGTGTATCCGGTGACAAAGATGAATCTCGAGTCAGCGGGAAGGGGAAGATTAGCTGCATGACGGGTTGGCTATGTGGGGATCAGTCCGTTTAAGTCTTGTCATAAATAAAATAAAATCTGAGGTCAGTTCAATAAGAAACAAACCCAAATCCTTCCCTCTCCCCAACCCCCAAAGCTTTCAGAAAGGAAGTGAATATGAAAAGAAAAGGACATTTAGGGGCACCTGGGTGGCTCAGTTGGTTGAGCATCTGACTCTTGATTTCAGCTTAGGTCATGATCCCAGGGTTGTAGGATCGAGCCATGTCAGGCTCCATGCTGAATGTGGAGCCTGCTTAAGATTCTCTCTCTCTGCCCCTCCCCCACACACGCCCACTCTCTTGCTCAAAATAAAGAAAATACATTTAAAAAAGGACATTTAAAAACAATGGGCAAACCCTGAATGGATACTGTTCACATTAAAAAATTTACAAATTTCTGGGGTGCCTGGGTGGCTCAGTCGGTTAAGCGTCCGACTTCGGCTCAGGTCATGATCTCGCGGTCCGTGAGTTTGAGCCCCGCGTCGGGCTCTGTGCTGACCGCTCAGAGCCTGGAGCCTGTTTCAGATTCTGTGTCTCCCTCTCTCTCTGCCCCTCCCCCGTTCATGCTCTGTCTCTCTCTGTCTCAAAAATAAATAAACGTTAAAAAAAAAATTAAAAAAAAAATTTACAAATTTCTGTATGTTCCCCTCAAAAAACCAGAGGAAATATAAATGCCATAAACACGGGGAGTTAATAATCAACTACAGTTAATTATTAAAAAAACAAAACAAAAAACCAGGGCCTCGATGCTGTAAAGAACCACAACTGATCAATAATTGTATGAAAAAGTATTTCCTTGCCTATTAAATCAGGAATCATTTTAAAAAATGATAACTACTCAATACTGGTAGAGGCATGGTGTGACCCTGCCAACAAATCTATACACTGTTTTGATCCTTTTGGAAAATAACCTGGCAATATGGATCAAGAGTCTTCAGGTAATTTTGCCCCTGGGAATCTATTCTAGAGATGTGTCTATTCCAGACATGTCGTAGCGGGGTGCGCATCACATGTCAAAATTTTTAAAAAACTGCTAAAACGCACATGATGTGAAATTTACCGTCTTAACCATTTTCACTCCCGGCATTCAGCTCGTGTGGTTTTAAGCACATTTACACCGTTTTGCAGCCATCGCCACCGTCCATCCACAGAGCTTCATCCTGCAAAACTGGTACTGTCTGCAGTAAACACTAACTCCCGCCCCCACCCCCGGCACCCCCGTCCTAGCCTCTGTGACTCTGACTACCCCAGGCACCTCCTCCAAGCGGGATCATGCACGTGTGTCCTTCTGTGATGGGCGTACTTCGCTCTGTAACGTCCTTGAGGTCCATCCACGTGGCGGCGGGCGTCAGCGCCTCCCCCCTTTGTACGGCTGGATGATATTCCGCTGCGTGACCGGACCGCGTGTCGTCCCGTCCATCCATGGATGGACACGCTGGGCTGCCTCTGCCTCCGGGCTAGTGTGAATAAAGCCGCTGCAACGCGGGTGTGCAAGGATCTATCTTAAGTCGCTGCTTTCAGTTCCTTGGGGTGCACACCCAGAAGTGGGATTGCTGGAACTTACGGTGTTTCTGCATTTAACTTTCTGAGGAACCTCCATGCTTTTTCTCACAGCAGCGGCACCAAGCCTGTTACATTCCCACCAAAAGTGCACGAGGGCTCCAGTTTCTCCACATCCTCACCAGCACTTGTTATTTTCTGTTGTTTGTTTTGTTCCTTTGACAGCAGCCACACTAACAGATGTGGACTAGTATCTCACTGTGATTCTGATTAGCGTTTTCCTAACGATTAGTGATGATCATGTTTTCACGTGTTTACTGACCATTTGTGTATCTTTTCCGGAGATCTGTCTATTCGAGTCCTTTTTCCGTTTTTAAATCGGGTTTGCTTGTTGTTAAGTTGGAGGGATTCTTTGTGAATTTTGGATGTTAATCTCTTATCAGATAAACGATTTCCAACTTTTTTCCCATCCTGTGGGTTGCCTTTTCACTTTGTTGACTATTTTTTGAGGCACAGAAATTTTATTTTTTGCTTCATCAAACAATTTTAATCAAGTTAATGGTAAGCTGTAAACGTGCAATTGCATGAAGAGCCCATATTACACACGTTTAAATTATTTTCCATGGTCTTTACTTGTTAGGTGTTGAACGTGGGACCCATTCTCGAATCTTCTTTCTAGTGGCAGAATAAGGTACGTTGTCTAGAGCGCCGCTCACATTCAACTTATGGTTTGTCTAAATGAATTTACGAGCAGTAGGCGGTTCTGTTGTTGGAGGATCATCGGTCACAGAGCGAGGCCAACAATGCCATTCAGGAGACACCCGTCCACATCCCGAAATGTGTTCTGGCCGTTCATTTCAGTAGTATACGTAACCCACTGGTGACGGCCAAAAAACAATTGTTGTCCTCAGAGTATTTGTTTCCATATTTGTCTCCCCCACTAACGTACCAACCCTCACATCATTTGTCCTGAAGAAAATTCTAGATAGCCGTGGAGGCTGCCGTGGCCGCTGACCTGCTGCAGCCTGTGTTTCAGGACCCACGAGAACTCCATCGTGTCCTGTGGGCCCAGCCTCCCGGGTGCGACGCTCAAAATGCACTTGACATGGGGCGCCTGGGTGGCGCAGTCGGTTAAGCGTCCGACTTCAGCCAGGTCACGATCTCGCGGTCCGTGAGTTCGAGCCCCGCGTCAGGCTCTGGGCTGATGGCTCAGAGCCTGGAGCCTGTTTCCGATTCTGTGTCTCCCTCTCTCTCTGCCCCTCCCCCGTTCATGCTCTGTCTCTCTCTGTACCAAAAATAAATAAACGTTGAAAAAAAAAAATGCACTTGACAGCGTGGAACCGACCACAAAAGATTCCCCACTAAATTTTGATGTAGTCCAACTTAACTTTTATTTTTGTTGCCTGTGCTTCTGGCGTCATTTAGAAGAAATCAGTAGCAAGTTCAAGGGCATGAAGCTTTTCCTCTATGTTTTCCTCTAATGGTTTATGGTCTTAGCTCTTCTATTTAGGTCTCTGATCCACTTTGAGTTACCTTTTGTGCATGGTGTGAGGTAAGGGTCTAACTTCATTCTTTGCATTTGGATATCCAGTTTATCTAGGGCCATTTGTTGGAAAGACTGTCCTTTCCCCACTCAATAGGGAAAACCATTCAACCATCTATGGGAGGGTTGGTCTCCAGGCTCTCCAGTCTCCTCGATATTGGTGAATATACCTGTCTTTATGCTGGTACCACACTGTTCTGGTTACTTTGCAGAAAGTTTTGAAATCAGGAAATTTAAGACGTCCAAGTGTGTTCTCCTTTCTCAAGACTGCTTTGGCCATTGGGGGGGGTCCCTGCAGATTCCACGCAAATTTTAGAATGGATTTTTTCTGGAGAAAAATACGATTAGGATTTTGATAAGGATTGCACTGAATCTGTAGGTCTCCTTGGTCAGTACTGATGTCCTAACAATGCTGCCTTCCAACCTATGAACACAGGGGTCTTTCCATCTACTTGTGTTGTCATCAGTGCCTTTTGGCAACGTCTTGTTGTTTTCAGTGTACTAGTTTATCTCCTTGGTTAATTCCTAATAACTTGTTTTGAGAGCATCACATTTTTGTGATTCTAAGATACTAGAAACTACCTTAACATCAAAGGGATTTTGCCACGCAATGAAACATTAGACATCCATCAAAAATAGTTATAAATATGTAAAATGAAAATAAGTGAATAGGGGAGTGTATAACTTTTCAGAAATAGTATGATCATAAAATGAAACACTCCCAAAATATGAACCACAGTCACTGTTGAGTGTTACGACAGTGGGTGGCTTTTCTTTCTGAAGTGTATCTCTCTCAGCATTGATGAAATAAGCACATACTACTATGATAAATGTTAAACATGATGGTTTTTAAAAAGACGCATAGGTTAAGTTAGCACAGGGGGAAACCCTTAATGAATGCCGCTCGTTGGCTTGTAGGCTAAGAACAGAGAATGGGCTGTGATGAGCACCCAGGAAATACGATCCTGGAGGTTTCTTCCTTGTGCTGTGTAAAGGAGCTCCTGTACATAAAGCACACAAACAAAAATTGGCCTAAATCAGGCAAGACAAACTGAACCGACAAACTAGAGGCTGTGGACTCCCTCCCGGTCTCAAAGAATGAGTCACGGACTAGTTAATTTTACCACCATCTCTGCCACTTCTGCACCGAATCTATACGCTCACTACAACTACCAGGGTTCAGCCTGTCTCTGGAGCACCATCTTCGCTGCGGAGACCAGCCCAGGAGAGGCTCCGAATGCAGCCACGCCCCTGGCACCGCGACCAAGTTGTCGCCACCCTGACTACCCCAGGATGGTTCTCATCTCACCCGGAAAAGGGGGTGTACGTGACCCTCTACCTCCTCGGGTGTCAGGAGGTGCCAATGTCACAGACGGAGTAGACTACGTGCTGGGCTCGGGAGGGACTGGCTCCAGCCATTCGGCCTGAAAGCCGTGCACACCGCAGCACTCCAAGATCATGGCCTTTACCAACAATGCTTCGGAAAGATCCCCGGGCTGCAGGAGGACAGCGCAGCAGAGCCGAGAGGGGATCTCTGCGACACTGCCCACCCCCGCTCCAGAAGCCTTCCTACCCCCTCCCTGGGCCACAGGCTCCCTCCCCCCGCCAGCCCCTGGACGGTGCCTGGCAAACGGCAGGTGCATCAGCGAACACCCCAAATGACGGATGACTCAAGCAGTAACACCAATTCTGTTCTGATCCTATAAACCCCTTTCCTGCTCTTTGGACCTCTTCCCTGTAGTACATAACTAGGAGGGGCATGCCATCTAGTCGCCCGCCCGGATGGTAACACTTCCCATCCCCCGGGGGCACCATCCGGGGTCTCCCGCTGCCCCCTCCTGCAGCACCTGTGAGCGGTCGACCTGCCCTCCATGCCCCCCACGATGGCCTCCCTACTGGTCTCTAACTCTCCCTCGACCACCCAACCCCGCCCTCCCTGCTGCTACAGCCCCGGGGGGGGGGGAAGGGCACCTTTCTGGGTGCACACAGCCCTCCTCTGTGCGCCCTCCCATCAGAGATGCCAGTGCAAACATCTTTGTGCGGTACAGAAATGAAGGTTAAAAAAAACAACAACAACCCGAATTACTCTTTTTATTCTCTGGTCCCTCTGTCGCTTTGTTTTGGTCTTTATTTAAAAACAAACTGCCTGTAAATACATCCCACTGATTTTATTTCTGCTTTAGCAATTCTGAATAAAACTTTCCAGTTTTCATTTCTAAATTTAGCTTAAGGTTTTATTTTTCATCTCCCAGGCAATTTTGCAGGCAAATTAAATATGCTCATATTTTAGTCAAGAAGTTTTGCAGTTTTCTTTCATTGAAAAGCAAGTTGTTTTTGAACCTCGAGCACGGCGGTGTCGCACGGCGTGGCCGTTGTGCTGGCCGGCACTATCTTTTTTTTTTTTTTTTTTTTTAACTGGAAGCTGTAGGAGTGCGGATGATGTACGTTTCGTTGGGCAAGAGAGCTAACCTAAAACAGTTGGCTTCACTTAGAGTTTAAAATAGACTTTTTCCTTAGGCAGATCAAAGATACCTAGCATTCAGCTGTGTTCAAAGGTTGCCAGGGAACTTCTGCTTGCCAACAGCAAGGACAAAGGGGCAGGCGCCGGTCGCCCTGTCCATGGGAGCGAGTGCTGTGAGTGGACAGCGTGGACGGGCTGGTCCCCGGGCACGGCCAGCAGGGGGACGTGGAGGAGCCCAGGGAAAGCTCACCCCGAGCACCTGCTGTCACTGTCCCCACAGCTGGGCCGGGAACCTTTAGAGCCAGAACAGGTGGTCACAGAAGGCAGGACACCCACCCCGGGTGCCTCCAGCATGCACGATAGATTAAGGTGCTCTCACGTCAGCTCTTAAGAGCAAACCTCCTTGTACACGGAAGAGCCGGCGGGGAGTTGGGGTGTGTGTGTGTGAGCCTGGACTGGTCTCCTCATGAGAGGGGACGTCACCGCAGCTCTCTGGAAACTGAAGAAGCGAGGAAGGAGCGGGCAGAGGGCTCGAAGGCCCTTCCGTTCCTTCCGTAAAGTGTGTCTCCTGCATCCTTGGCAGACGCTGGCCTGGGCAGCAGCACAGCTCTGCCCTTGGTGACACGCGGCACGAGAGGAACACGGGTGGACAGTGAAGTTAACACGTGCAGCGTGTTCTGCAACCCGAGTGTCCACCAGCGGACAGATGGACGCACAAACTGTGGTCTAGCCGTTCGACGGAACATATTCAGCCTTGAAAAGGAAGACTGAGCCTGGGTGGCTCGGTCGGGTAAGGGTCCGATGATTTCAGCTCAGGTCATGATCTCACGACGCGTGAGATCGAGCCCCGCGTCGGGCTGTGTGCTGACGGCATGGAGCCTGCTTGGGATTCTCTCTCTCTCTCCCTCAAAATAAATAAACTTTAGAAAAAAACCCCAAGAGGGGCACCTGGGTGGCTCAGTCGGTTAAGCGTCCGACTTCAGCTCAGGTCACGATCTCGCGGTCCGTGAGTTCGAGCCCTGCGTCGGGCTCTGGGCTGATGGCGCAGAGCCTGGAGCCTGTTTCCGATTCTGTGTCTCCCTCTCTCTCTGCCCCTCCCCCGTTCATGCTCTGTCTCTGTCTCAAAAATAAATAAACGTTAAAAAAAAAATTAAAAAAACAAACAAAAAAACAAACCCAAGAAATAGGAGGAGAAACCCTGTCACAGGCTACAACGTGGATGACCCCTGAGGACACTAGGCTGAGAGAGAGAAGCCAGACCCAGCAGGACCAATTCTGTATGATTCACTTCCCGGAGGGGTTGAAATCCTAGGGCCAGAAGTAGAAGGCAGTTGCGGGGCTGGGGGAGGGCGGTGGGAGGCACGGGTGAGCAGGGGCAGGTCCAGACGGGGATGAGGAGAGGGAGGTGTGGGCGCACAGCACCACGGGCATATTTAATGCCACTGAGAGGGTCACTTGTGAGTGGTTAAAACGACAAATACCATGCTATGACTATTTTGCCACAATTAATAAAAAAAGAGAGAAGGCAGAGGCCTGGGCCAGGGTGGTTCAGGACACAACGGAGCAGGAAGACACGGCGGGGCGCGGTGGCTGCCTCTGGGGAAGGCAGAGACGGAGGAGAGCCAGCGTCTAGGGCCGCGAGGGACCGGACGGAGGATGGGAACACCCAGGGAATGGCGTGTGCGTGTGCGCACGTATGTGTGTGTGTGCGCGTTGGTCGTGAGCTGAGTGTGAGGTGCTGTGGGAAACCCGGGCGGGGAAGGCCTGAGCCAGACTAAGTGGGAGGTGACAGCTGGAAAAAGACTCCCAGGCTCTTCTCCGAGGGGGTGGCCAGAGCACAGGGGGCAGAGGCCAGACTGACCCCGGCAGCGACAGCCAGGCCCGTGGCCCGAGGAGGGCGGACAGCGGGGTGTCTGAGAAGGGCCGGGCCGGCTGACGTGGCACCAGCTCTCGGTCACGCGCGAGGGTGGCCGTGGTGGCGTGTCTGCGGCCCAGCCGCTGACGGAATGTGGCCACGCGGGGCCTGAGTGCGAAAAGCGTGGTGGATTGTGGGTCGGCTGGCTCCCTGAGGGCCAGGGCCGCCTTTGGTCATTGTCATTTCCCTGACCACCTCCCCGTGCTCCGGACAACCCAGACGGTCAGGAGATATTTGCTGCGAACTGGCATCTGCCTCGCCGCGCCTGGGCCATCTCCTCTGTTACTGTGGGCCACCAGGAGCAGACGCAGAAATCCAAGCACGTGGCAGGAGACAGGACTGATGGGGGCAGTTTCTCAACCCACCAGAATTAGGGCAGGCACTCTGGCACCTTCTCACGCTCCATGGTCGTGTTCTTCGACTAATGGCCACGAGGCAAGCTCCCTCTAAATACACGCACGGTTCATCTCTAGGCAGTAAAAGCGACCCGCCTGTATGGCAAAGTTTTCAGTTGTATCAGAAACTGAACTGCTTTGAATACGGCTGAAGTATTGAATTTTCACACAAGGAAGGCAAGAAATAGAAGATTTTCACTGCAGTTCAAAAGCCAAGTTTTAAGATTTAACGTAAATTCTCCCAACAATAGTGTAACAGCTTCTTTCACAAAAGGCCAAGCCCTTAGCAACTCAAAATTTCTGCCCCAAGGTCTCAATTGCGGTGAAGTCCCAGTTGCTTCTCTAGGACTTGACTACTTCTCCCAGGCTCTTACAAGCTGCTTGATGGATTTACTCCTCCCACACGGCAGTCAAAACATCTCCCTTCACTTGGCATCTGAACACTTTTACCTTCCAGACCAAAAATGGTCAAGGAAGGGACTAAGTCAGGGAAATCTCTGAATGGAAAGGCCCGAAGTCTAAATTCAGCCTCACTGTTAAATGAATAAAAACAGGAAATACTATTCTCCACGTAACAAATGACTCAAGATTTTAAACGACCCCAGTACTGAAAAGGTGCAATGGGACAGACATCTCATCCGCTCTGGGTAGAGCGTGTCTGGGGCCACAGCATCTGGGCGGTATCACATAGGCTTCGATCCAATGGACTCCCTTCTCTGCGTCCAGCTTCAGAAAAGTTTCAAAGACGCGAACAATGAAAAATTTATATTACAGCGCAAAACCTGTAATGGCTGAAAACCTAGGATCACCGCAGAATAATAAATGGTTTTTAAAAAATCCCACTTCCTTGGTATGCCTGGGCGCCTCAGTTGGCTGAGCGTCGGACTCTCGATTTCAGCTCAGGTCATGATCTCACAGTTCGTGTGAGTGAGCCCCATGTCGGGCTCTGTGCTGACAGTGTGAGCCTGCTTAGGATTCTCTCTCTCTCTCTTTCTCTCTGCCCCTCCCCTGTGTGCGTCCTCTCTCTCTAAATAAAGAAACATTGAAAAAAAATCCTGCTTCTATTTCCATTAAAGTCAGGAACAAGACAGACGTGCCCACCTGCACCACCACATGTAACGTCTTATGGGACTTTTCAGCCAACTCAAGAGGAAGACACTAGAGGTATAAGAATTAGGAACAAAAAGGTGAGGTTATCTTTTTTTTTTTTTTTTTCCTTTTAGTAGGCTCTATGCCCAGTGTAGGGCTTGAACTCACGACCCTGAGATCAAGAGCTGCATGCTGACTGAGCCAGCCAGGTGCCCTGCCCCAGAGGTGAGGTTATCTTCACATGCAGATCTAATCAGGGACCTGGAACATCCAAAAGAATCAGCTGAAAAACTACCCCAAACAGTAAGACAATTCAGCAAGAAAGCAGGATGTGAAAGCAAGACCCAGAAATCAACAGCCTTCACGTAAATAATTAACAACTATTTAGAAGACACTCACAATAGCAACAATAATAGAATATCTAGGTACAAACCTAATAAGAAAGGGGAACTTTAAAAAACCTAAAAGGAAATGAAAGTGGCCTTCACAGAGCACACTCTTACGTAAGAGGATGCAAATTTCCTAAAGATGCCATCCTTCCTGGACATTTAAAAAAGGTGATGAGATCCCAATAAAAACACAACTGCTTTTTCTGCAATGAAATGAGCGAATTCAAAGTGCCTACTGTTTGTAATAATATCAGTATTGTTGCTGTGAATGATTTTAATAGGATATAGCAATAATTACGTCAACGATGTTAGAAACCAAGATTTTCAGTGTAAAAGAGATAAAATTGAAAATTCAAGAAATGTGTGAAAATACCATACTATTAGAGTTGAACTGAAAATGTCAATAAGAAAGCACGACTAAAATATACATGTATTTATATACCAACTCCCTCCACTGACAGCACTTAAAAGCAACAGCAGTCCAATAGCAACAATCACCCCCGGCAGCCAGATTTTGATCCCTAAAACCAATCCCCACTGAAAGAAATCAGGACTCTCTGAAAATGGCCGATTCCAGGTCTGGGACAAGGAAGGTACGAAATGAGGCTGGGGGACATCTTACTGTCTCAGAAGTCAAGGAATCAAAAATAAATGCATCCATGTCAAAAAACACACACGGGAGTTAGCCCGAAGGATACCCAATGCTTAAAATTATGTATCTGCACATCAGAAAGGATAACAATTTTAGTAGGTTGAAGCACACTGAAATCAATGGGATCTCTAAGTTCATAACGATATTCAAAAAAGAGAAAACCAGAAAAAAATCTTTAGGTTTTCACCGTTTGAGGGCAATCGGTAACTAAAAGGCAGAACATCAAGCCCGTCCTGACTTCCAGTAGGAACTATACGTCAAGGTAACCAAGTATCTCCAGTTGGTAGGAGACGGCTCTGCTTGAGGAAGAATGCCAGATTACGTGTTAAGTCTCTAGAGCCACTGCTGTCCTAAGAAGCACGGTCGCATGGTGTATACAGCATTAGCATACGGTTGGTGGCAAACAGACGCTGGCAGGATGCCAACATATACCTTGCAAATCACCACCAGTACTTCTGGACAGTGCAGATGCAGAGGGAAGTGTCATCGTCTGACGGAGAGGTCAACCTGTCAGCACCCTAACACACTGTAAAATGTGGCATCACTTAGGACAGTCACCAGATCGAATGCGTATCTGGCACTAACTCCAGTATCTCCCGCGTTACGCGGCATTCCATCCAATAAAAGTCTCTATGTACAAGAACGACAGGGAGTAAGTGGGATATTTTACCGGACAACCAGCCTGACGGATTTAACAAGTCATAAAAAATGAGTGCTGTGATTTACAACACTCCCACACCGGTGGTGACCCAGGTGTGTGGCAAAAGCAGCAAAGACCAGAAAAACCAAATCCCTATGGAAGAAAGCACTTTTGTCTTAGGTTTTAATTCATCTTAAATACTTGAGTACAATGACCAGCACACAGTGGAAAATAGTCAGGTACTCAAGAAAGTAAGGCATCACGAACAACATGTGACAAGGACTTCAGATGACGTTATTACCTGACACAGACCACAAAGGAGCTATGCTTACCGCACCCACGGAAACGACGAGGGTGACCCGAGATAGAACGGAAAGTATGAAAAAGTCATGCTGCAGGTTAGAAACATAACTCCCATAAACGAAGAAGTTTATCTCAGGTTAAAAGCTGAACAAAGCGAGTTCAGCACATACTAGGCAGACCTGAAGATTCTGAGCAACAGAAATGAGGCATGGTGTTTAAAGATTCTGGTAGCACTTTAGCGAGGCAACTTTAGGTCCACTGGCTATAATAACAAAAAAGGCTGCATTTGATATTTTGCTTTTATAGTTATTTACTTTTACTGTGTTTTATGAAAGCATTAGTCCACGATGGGGTTGAGAATTAAGAAAAAGAAAACCGGTCCTTCACCATAGATAACGTGAGACTCTCTCATCGTGAATAGGACATGGTAAGTCACAAAACATTTGAAAAATACAGATGAAGATCAAAAGAAAGACAGTAATGAAAAAGTCTAATACGTCTTGATTAAAGCCACAGAAAAAAGAGAGATAAATGTAGAAGAAACAACGGCTGAGAACTTTCCACCACTGAGGAAGTCCAATAACATAGGGGTGCAAGATGAATCCCCAAAAGGACGGATGAAAAAAGAAACCCACGTTTGGACACCCGGCAGTGAACTATTGAAAACTCAAATGTTAAAGACAAAAATCAGAAAAGTGGCCAAGAATCACAATTCCTTTTTGGTTTCTCAATCCTAATGGAAGTCAAAGGCAGTGAAATGCTGATCTTCATTGTACTGAAGGAAAATAACCTGAAATTCAATACTCAGTGAACACCTTTCAAGAATGGGGCAGAATAAAGATATTTTCTACATAAATAAAGACTTTGCCACCAGTAGACTCTCATGAAAGAAAATTCTACACGACATATTCAAATAGAAGGAAGATGATCCCAGGAGAGAAGTCTGAGATACAAACAAGAATGAAGAATAAAGCGATAAATTAGTGGATAAATCCAAATGATCACCAACCGAAGAAGACAGTAACACTGTCGTGAAGGATTTTTTTTTTTTAATTTTTTTTTTTTCAACGTTTATTCATTTTTGGGACAGAGAGAGACAGAGCATGAACGGGGGAGGGGCAGAGAGAGAGGGAGACACAGAATCGGAAACAGGCTCCAGGCTCCGAGCCATCAGCCCAGAGCCTGATGCGGGGCTCGAACTCACAGACCACGAGATCGTGACCTGGCTGAAGTCGGACGCCTAACCGACTGCGCCACCCAGGCGCCCCTGTCGTGAAGGATTTTAAAGGGCTGGCTTAAAAGTTCAAAGATCCAACAGCCGGGGGTTCTCAGAAGATGGCAACAGCAGCACTTTTTTCTTTTCTTTTTTTTTTTTAATTACTAGACTTTAACTTTGAGACTTACAGAAACATTGAATGCAGAGGTTTCACACTATCCCCCACCTGTTTCCCCTATTATGAACATTGTGCATTAGTGTGGGTGCGTTGGTTACAACTGATGAGCCAATACTGATACAGTATTACTCACTAAATACCACGGTTCACGTCAGGGCTCACTCCTTGGGCTGTGTATTCTGTGGGTTTGGACAAATGCAAAATGCCATGTATCATACAGAGTAGTCCCACTGTCCTGAAAATCTCCTGTGCCCTGTGGATTCATCCCTCCCAAAAATGACTTAGCATGCGTACTATCTAAGATGAAGCTACACGTTATTTAAGCCAGATTCGCGCTCTGCAGGCTGCAGTGAGCGGACAGCCCAGATTCCTAGCAGGCGAGGGGCAGGAAAGGCATCGATGAATCCTTACATTCTTCCCTCCCTCCATCCCTGCCCCTGCCCGACGTATCTGGCGCATGTGCAGTGAGCCCTTGCTATCCGCCCCGCAGCGTGGAAGGCACTAGAATATGCCTGTAAGGGTGCTCTGGGTTCATACGTCTTGTAAAAAGACCCATTGTTGTCAACGTATGGCATGAAAAATGTCTGATGGTTTACTACACCGGTCTTCTATTTTAGTAAATATAAAGGTGTTCAGAGGCTTGCACTTGACTTCTGGGGTCCTTACCCTATTTTCCTTGGTTTTCTTTACTTCGACCTCAACATCTCCTAGAGGAGCACTTTTAGGTGGAAAGGGGGGACTATGCCATCTTGGGGGAAGTTCAAAGCAAAGGGCACCATTCCCTGGCAGAACCCCCTGGGCAGAGTAAGCCCCAAACGATTCATACGAAGACAGCCCACAAAGGATTATGGCTAAATTCTCGCTTCTCTGAGACCAGGAAAACGAGGAGGCCCCACCGCAGTTTTTACGAGTGCTCTCTTTGCAGCACCTCCTTTCTGAATCGCTAGAGTTCAAAGGCGACAAATGCAGGAGAGAAGTCCTCGCAGGGAACGCCAGCCGGCCTGCCTACGACTCACACGAAGACACTTAGTGTATTACACCTGGACTACGCATGAGACGTTCACCTTGAACAGCTCTGGGGTTTGAAGTACCCCTTGGGTAGATCAGTTAGTGGCATTAAATGGAAACAAAACAAAACGAAACGTAACACACAAGACGACCCTAGTGGACTATCAACGCAGCAGAGGAAGCAGCAGCTGGCAAACCACAAGAACGTTACTCCTCCCCTGAATGGGCTCGCTCGAACTTTTAAAAGGCAAATGATAAAAATTACCTTTCAAAGACGGTAGTTTCTGAAGCTCTCTGTTGTTGCTGGCGCTGAACCTCGAAGAGTTTTGCCGCTTGTCCCTCCTCACTACGGGCTGAGCGGCGGGCACTTTTATTTTGTTGGATACGGTAGACGGGGTAGCAGGAAGGTTGTTTTTCCTACCGGAAATCTGTTTCCAAAACAAAAACAGACGCATACGTCAAACGGTTGTATCTTGTAGCACAATTAGAATCTGGAAAATATACACAAGTTTTTTACTCCGGGACAGTTTTTACTCCACTCTGCCCTAAACGTCCCTCCTTACAGTGGCTGGAGTCCGTGCCCTATCCCGCCCCTAGTAATGCTGGGTTTCTAGAGATTCTCCTGTTTCAAACCTTTCTCTTATGCATTTGCCATCCAGGCTGATGGATATATACAGGCTGATGACAGTGACCTTCCAAAGATGTTCACGTCCCGATCCCTGGAACCCGGAGGTCTCCCTACTTGGCAAAAGGGACTTTGGAGATGCCATGAGGTAAGGATCCTGGATTATCAGGGTGGGGGCCCAAGTCATCACAGGGCTTTACCAGACAAGACAAGGCAAAACAGAAGCAGATGACAAAGCAGAGGTGAGAGCGTCAGAGGCACTGGAAGAAGTCAGAGGAAGGCGCCACGAGCCAAGTAGCGCCCGAGGCCTCTAGAAGCTGGAAAAGGCCAGGAGGCAGATTCTCCTCTCGGCTTCCCAGAAGCACCCGCCACGCCGACATCTTCACGTGGGCCCCACTGTAGACTTCTGACCTCCAGTAGTGTAAGATAAGGAGTCTGTGGTCATGGGCACAGCAGCCACAGGAAACTCACAGAGCAGGCACCTCGCCCCTCTGCCTGCGCACCACTCCGCCCTCGGCGATGTGTGAGAGCCACGTGAAAGCACCTGTCCCTGGAGCCTCAGGAAGCGCTCCTCCCTCTCGCCACCCCCTCCGTGCAGCTCCACACTGCACTGCGGCAACCTGGGACGTCCCAGGACGCGTGCAACGACAGGAGCAGCTGTGCAAACACCCGAGGGGAGGCTGGAGGGTGACGGGGGCGCGTGCGGCACAGCCGGGGGTCCCTACGCCTGCACAGGCCCATGGTGGTGGGGGGAGCTCAAAGGTGCACGCACGTGCATGGCCCCCTGCAGCAGTGCCGGGGCGTACCGGGCCATCGACCGTCACGATTCTCTGTGCAGCCTGTTCACCCCTCCCGAGCCTCCGGTCTGCCCGAAGGGATGGAGCTCGGAGGTGCCCGTGTGCGGCTGTAAAAAGCCGACCCAACTCGCCCTGGAAGCAGGAGCCCACTAAGGGTCTTCCAATCACACTGGGCTGGGAGAGCTCACGCCAACTTAGGCGTCCAACGATCGGCTCTCGCTCTTGAATGGAATTTTTACTAAGAAGTTAAGAGCAGCTTTATTTTTATTTATTTTTCATTAAAAAATTTTTTTAATGTTTCTTTTTGAGAGAGAGAGACAGAGCACGAGCAGGGGAGGGGCAGAGAGAGAGAGGGAGACACAGAATCCGAAGCAGGCTCCAGGCTCTGAGCTGTCAGCACAGAGCCCAAAGTGGGGCTCAACTCAAGAACGGGGAGATCATGACCCAGGCCGACGTTGGACGCTTAACCGACTGAGCCACGCAGGCGCCCCAAGACGCTGTATTTTTTCTATTCTATTTTTTTCTTAATTTTATTTTTAAAAATTTACATCCAAATTAGCATATAGTGAAACAACGATTTCAGGGGTAGATTCCTTAATGCCCCTGACCCATTTAGCCCATCCCCCCTCCCACAACCCCATGAGAAGCTGTATTTTTAGACAAGGCGCGGAAGAATCCTTGGGGAGCGTTTTCCGGGATGCGGGATGCCTGTGCACGTAGGACTCAGACCGGGGGGCGAGGGCCTGGGCGCCCCGCCCCCCCAGTCAGCAGCTTCTTCCTCACAGTGGGCTTTCCTGGACATTGTCCTCGACGGGTCACTCTTTCCACCTGATCACGAAAGCCGGGTCTTCCTTAAACCCCGTCCAGACCCCTCTTCCTCCCCGGGATTCCCCAGGTTAAAACGGTTCGGCTCGGCCTCTGCAGCTGCCCCCACCTCCCCACCCCCCCCAGCCCCCCCACCGTCACCAACAGCTCCTCCTCAGCCACGTACTTGTTTTAAACGTTAAGTTATACATACGTCCAGTAGGTTAAAGGTGACAACTCCTGTTTACCGGGCCGAATCCCGTGCTGCACACACGGTGACCCTGGGGACAACTGGGCACGTGGCTGCCACCACCGGGCCAGGAGTGGGCTGGCACCTCCTGCAACGAGCCGGGCACACAGGCGCCGGGTGAACTCATAAAACGGAACGAACTCCACGCACACCGACATTGTGTGCGGGACACACGCCCCGTGAGGCTTCTCACGACTGCGAGAGCAGGAAGGGCCCCCTCGGACCTGCTGACTCCGAGCCGTGGCTCCTGGCTGTGGGCCCTGCCGGTCTCCCTGCCCCGGAGCACTGTCCTCGGGGCAGGCAGAGTTAGCTTCTAGAAGGAGGCCCTGGTTCTGCCACCCAGGCCAACCTGCCGCAGCCACTTCCCAAGACTCTCAGCCCGTGGGCTTAACGTGGCCTAAGAGCCCCATGCTCGGGTCACCAGCTCTCGCTCCGGCCGGCCCCGCACCTCCCACTGCCCCACCCTGAGTCGGCTCCCTGAGGCCTTCGTGCAGTGCAGTCGGCAACGTGGGCTGCTGCCCGCCTGGCCGGGCTCCATTACAAGGTGGCCGTTTCGTCTTCTCCCTCACGGGATGTCTACTCCAGGAGGGCATGGACACTGCAGTGTCCCGTACCAACCAGGTAGGGAGGCCCCCTGAGGCCGTGTCATGAGGGGACCGCCTTCGGGCAGGGCTCAGGGTGGACAGCTGGGGGCCGCGGGCGCCCACAGAGCCGACTAGCCCAGAGTCTGACCTTCACCTGACGGGGCACCCCGAAGCCATGCAGGGGATGGGGAAGGGCCGACAGCACGAACCCATCTTCCTGTTGGAAAGGCTCCGCAGGCTGCAGTGTGGACCGGGCAGGAGGGGAGAAGGCAGACTAGGCTAGTCATCTGGGCCGTGCACGGGGGTGTCAGCCACCCCAGGACGGTGACCAGCAGCTGGGGGCACCGGTCACTGGGATGAGAAGGAGAAATGGGCGGGGAAGCCCGGTCGTGAGCATGCTGGGTCTGAAAGGACATGGTGACACCTGTCCTCGTGCCCCCAAGACGCTCTCTTTCTGCCGAGGACAACGGCTGAGTCCTGTCCTCGGTGTCCTGGCCGCCACCTGCCCACCCTTGGCTGCCCTCTCTGCCCGGCGGTGCAGCTGCGCGGCCGGCCCTCGGACACCTCACGTGAGCTGGGATGTGAACTTGGAAGCCACCATCTGCGTGGTCACTGAAGTCACTGAATGAGCCAGGATGCCCAGCAGAGGAGCACGGAGTGGGAAGAGGTGGAGGAGGCAGGATGGGGCTGGGGGAAGAAAGCCTTTCAGGAAGGAGGAGGTCAACCCGTCCGACGCGGTGGCCTCAGCACCTTGGGGCTGGTGGAGGCTGTTGAGGGCGGTGAGGGCAGGTGGGGAGGCCCGGAGTGTCCGTAACAGCTTTGGAGAGGTGGCCGGGAGGAAAAGCGCCACCGGAGAGACATCGGGCTGTCGGGGGTGGGGGGCTTGACCGTGATCTGTGCCTGCGGGGGGCAGAGCACCGAGGGGAGGCCGGGCTGAGGGACAGCTGAGCCAAGAGCAGGATCTGGGCCCTGACGTGCAGGGACAACAGAACAGAGGATGCACAGGACAGGACGGCTGGAAGGGAGAGATCTGATGGCCTCCCCCCGTGCACAGACGTATGAGGTCCCCTGTGAGAAGCATTCTGAAAGGAGGCGAGGCCTGAGGAGGTGAGGGTGGCCTGAAGGGATCCCTGAGCCACAGAGAAAGGCGGGGCCTGGAGAAACAGAGATGCTCTGAGCACATCGTTCTCCTCAGCTCCAAACGTCAGCAGCCAGAGGGACATGTAATGGTCAGCACCTGGGGGGGAGGGCACCGCCCTCCACAGAATTCTCCTGGCGTCCCCGACAGCGTGTGGAACCCCCTCCCCAAGCTAATCACAGCCAGATACGGTCCTGGGCCGGAACCAGGGCCCTTCCCCAGCCAGGGTGCAGGGCGACCTCCTGGGATCAGGCAGGGAGCAGCGGAAGCAGACTTGCACCTTGCTCGCTCCCTGGACTTCGGACGTCACCTCCCTTGTGTCCCACAGCCAAGCAATTCCACCCTCCAGCATCTTCCCAAATTCTCCCCTTCTGCAATGTTATGACAAACTACCACCACTATGTGTCAGACACCATGGGATACACAGCCTAAGAAACCCATATTTGCATGCCTTTTAAGATCTTTTCAAAGAATAGTCATCTATGGGGCACCTGGGTGGCTCAGTCGGTTAAGCGCCTGATTTCAGCTCAGGTCATGATGTTGTGGTGAGTTCGAGCCCCGCATCGGGCTCTCTGCTGACAGCTCAGAGCCTGGAGCCTGCTTTGGATTCTCCGTCTCCCTCACTCTCTCTCTCTGCCCCTCTGCTGCTTGTACTCTTTCTCTCTCAAAAATTAAAAAAAAAAAAAAAGAATATTCATCTAAAGAGCATGGTACTACCATAAGGACAGCCACTTAGATCAGTGGGACAGAACTGGGAGCCAAGGCCTCTCAACAGGAGAACAGTCTCTTCAACAGGTGGTCCTGGGACAACCCTGCTGTTTGTGACAGTCAGCCTCTAGCTTTTATGGCGGCAAGAAAAGTGGTCTCCAGAGAAACCAGACTGTGTAGAAAAAACTCAGGCTGCTAGTGTAGGAGCTCGCCGCTCAGAGCAAAGCTCTCTACATTCCGGCCTTTCGGGGCTGGAAGCCACAAGAGCACGCTCTCAGCTTGGGCCTGTCCAGTGAGCGGTCAGCTGACAAGCCCACCGGAGTCCAGCGCCCATGGCCAGCTGTGCTGGGGCCTCACCCCTGCCTGTGTGTAAACCGGGCATCTGATGGGCATGTTTCCAGGGGTCCCTGGTTCCAATTCTTGCCTTTCGGTTTCCTACCCAGCAATGGCAGAGCAACAGCAGGGAGCTTTTTAAATACTTAAGTCAGGGGCGCCCGGGTGGCTCAGTCAGTTAAGCATCTGACCCTTGATTTCAGCTCAACTCATGACCTCATGGTTCGTGAGTTCAACCCTGGTGTCGGGCTCTGTGCTGACATGAGGAGCCTGCCGGGGATTCTCCCGTCCCTCTCTCTCTGCCCCTGCCCGGCGTGCATGCGCTCTCTCTCAAAACAAATAAACTTAAAAAAAAAAAACAAAAAAAAACCAAACTTAAGTTAGATCATCCCCCTTCCCTGGCTCAAACCACCTCAATGGCTTCCCATCAAATCCTGCCACGGGCTGCCAACAAGATCTTTGCCTTTGCCTATCTCTTTGACTTTATCCCTCCTGCTCAAGTCACCCTCATTTCTCTTCAGCCTTCCGAACAGACACTGGCCTTCTTTCCAGTGGACACACAAGCTCGCTGCTGCCTCAGGGCCTTTGCACTAGCTACTTCCTCTGGCTGGAACGCCCCTTCCCGGATCTCTGTACTATTGGCTCCTTCTTCACATTCAGGTGTCACCTTTAACATTATCTCCTTGGTGAGACCATTGCTGACCACGTGAAGCAGCCTCTGGAAACACGTAAGTGCAGTTTTGATAGCGCAGTGACCAGAGGGCGCTACTGATGTTGAGAGCCCCAGGACCACCACTCTGCAAAGTGTGAGATGCACTCGAACCAAACGCTGCCAGTGCCCTTACAACCACCAGCGCACCTGGCACTCGCTGAAAGCAAACTGCCCGAGTGCGTGTGTCCTGCTGTGTCTCATGCTGCCCCCGCCCCCAGCACCCAGGATGGCGCTCAGCACTCAGGAGCGTCTCAGGCTGCGCCTGCCGGGTGACTGTGGATGAGTGAGCCACCCGGAGGGAGGTCTACGAGGTGGAGGAGCATGGCCTGAAGGGAGGAAAACAACTTGGGGAGAGAGAAAGGTCACCCCCGTCACGGCCAGGGCGCCCTCCTCCAGAGCCCGCCCTCTGCCATGCAATACTTGTTCCTGTAAGATCTGGACCGTGGGGCTAATCAGCAGAGCGGGGGAGAGAGCTCCGCTCCTGAAAGTGGATCAGATGGAATGAGAGGGTAGTTTCTGTGCTATTTTATTTGCTAACCGTGTGTGCTTTGACCTCCAAAACAAGTAAAGACAGACGATCTGAAAAGGAAGATGAGAAGGACGTTGTTTCCCCTAGGCCCAGCCTACGGGGGAGCGCGCGGCCTCGTGGGGGTATCAGGCGCAGGTCTAGAACACAGGCAGCCGCGGAGCAGTGGTGGCAAGGCCTCCTCTGCTCGTCCCTCGATCCCCTTCTCTTCCACTCTCCTCTTTTGCCTACCTTCATCCACTTCCTTCTCATTTGACATTTTATATCAAGAGTAATAGCCGACATGGGGCCCCTGGGGGGCTCAGTCGGTTAAGCGACCGACTTCGGCTCAGGTCATGATCTCGTGGCTCGTGGGTTCCAGCCCTGCGTCAGGCTCTGTGCTGACGGCAGGGAGCCTGGAGCCTGATTCGGGTTCTGTGTCTCCCTCTCTCTCTGTCCCTCCCTCCCCCGCAGCACTCTCTTAAAAATGAATAAAAATGTAAAATAAAAAAAAAAAAAAAAAAAAAAAAGGATAATAGCTGACGAATGTCAAGTAAGATACACACACTCAAATGGAATTATTTTGGAAAACACTGGCAGGGTCTAAGGCTACTCTATCCATCAGAACTTGCCGTGAAGCAGGAAATGTCCTTTATCTGCCGTCCGATGGAGTAGCTACCAGCCACGTGCGGGTCCCGCACACTCGAAGTGCTGCTAGGGTGATGGAGGAACTGAATTTTTAAATTAATTTGATTTTCAGCAATTTAGAGAACCACATGTGGCTAATGCCTAGCACCCTCCGGGTACTGTGACGTCGCCACTGGGCAGAAACAGCATGAGGTCACAGCTCCCATCCCTTTAGAGCCAGGCTAAGTCTCACCTTAATAAAATATTTAAGACGAAGGAAAATCCAAGGTCTTCAAACTAATTACTCCCCCTCCCCCCTCCCAGTTTCTGGGCTTGGCCTTCGCTCCCCCACGTGGAGAACACGGAGATGACAGCGCCCCGCCTGGGCGTGGGCAGCAGCACTTCCCCGCAGGGGCCCTTCTGAAACCCGACGGGGATCAGGGCCCCGGGAGATCTTGGCTGCCCACGATGTACGGATGGCGCCGGGCCAGGTGCCATTGAGCCCCGACCCCCCTCAGCGGGCACCCGATGTTTTAGGGAGACTTTTTACAGCTGACATCTTTCACATGAAGTTTTCCCTGTGACTTGGGGACGTATCACGTGATTCCCGCCGGTGGCAGCCGGGCTCACGCAGCAGATGCAGGCGGAAGGCTCTCCGCCCTTACACGCGGGGCTACGGGCCTGCACTCACCCGCAACTGCTTTAACACGGACACCCTGCTTCTGCCGTGACCCGGCAAACTTTATCAATTGCTTCGTGTAATTCAGCCGAACTCTTTCTGGAATTACTTACTTATCGTGTAATGGAGTTTCTGCTGGAGAGGGAGAGGGGTGCTGACCGCTCCTACCTGCTGCTTTACCTGCCTGTCTCTCTCTCAAAAGTAAACAAACATTAAAAAAAAAAAAAAGAAGAATCTAGAACACAATAACGGTAACATACCAAATGTGTGTTGATTGACTGCTCATGTGATCAGCAAGGCTTCCAGTCAACAGTAGGCTATGAGTAGGTAAATTCTGGGGGAGTCAATGGTTATGCAACAGATTTTTCACTGTGTGTGTGTGTCTCGGGGGGGAGGGTATTGGCACCCCTAATCCCCATGTTGTTTAAGGGTCAACTACGCAGGTGTGTTCTACTGAGAAAAATTACCAAAATAAACTCAAAATAAAACATACAAAGCACAGAAGATCATATTGGAAAGCTTATTTAAAAGGAAATCCTAGGGGCGCCTGGGTGGCGCAATGGGTTAAGCGTCCAACTTCAGCCAGGTCACGATCTCGCGGTCCGGTCCGTGAGTTCGAGCCCTGCATCGGGCTCTGGGCTGATGGCTCAGAGCCTGGAGCCTGTTTCCGATTCTGTGTCTCCCTCTCTCTCTGCCCCTCCCCCGTTCATACTCTGTCTCTCTCTGTCCCAAAAATAAATAAACGTTAAAAAAAAAAAAAGTTAAAAAAAAAATAATAAAAATAAAAGGAAATCCTACCCTGAACTGTTTTAATTAACATAAGGTCTCAGAGACTATACATCTTACCCCTGGCCTCTGGTGCTATATAAAAGAAAACTAAAACCCAAAACAAAAAACTCTTCTTAAAACTTTCATAAGACGTTAGAAAAAGACCTAAGTACCATAATCTTCTGCTTTAGGACGCTGCTATTTATTTAAAACAAATGATGCCGCGAGAAAATTTCTCTGCATTGAAATTTCCTTAGAGGAACAAAAGATGATAAAGAAACAAGCCTCTTGAGAAGCAATTTTTCCCCTCTAATTTACCGAACTGGAAAACCCAGCAAGCTGATTGATTTGAAGCTCCCCTTCTTCCTGAGCACTTTTAAAATCCACAAACAAACATTTCTTGCCTCCAGGTTCTCACATATGTGGCAAGTACAAGGGAGAATCAAGTTAAGTTGCTGTCCTCGAGTACTTAATCTAGTTAGGGAGGCAAACCAGGGTACACAAACGTCGTACAAGTCAGTGTCAATGATAAATAACCGGTGGAGCCGATAATTGCTACTCGAATGTCAAAGATGGGAAAAATGCGGGCCAAGAGGGTGAGGACAGCTTCCCTTCAAGTTCAGAGTCAATGAGCCTGACTGGGAACTTACAAGACCAAGAGACTCAGACGGACAGTGAGGGGCATAGGAAGGGCACCACGCAAAGTGAGGCCTGGGGACCCCTGAAGGTCCCATAGACACTTCCCGGGGTCTGTGCTTTTATGAGAATACGAAGACACGATTTGCCTTTGTAACTACCATTATGTCACTTTTTCACAGGCCACAAGACACGTGACATCAAAACAGACGGAATGCAGGAACAGACTCCAGGAGCCAGTGAGCTTGTTAAGCCAGACATTAAAGAAATTTGTAAAAGCAGGATGCGATGCCATTTTTCTCAGTGAATTTTTGTGGATAGTTATTTCCCATAAAAACCTGCTACTTACGTTAACACGTATCGGGTGTGTTACTATTAGATGAATTAATGAATACTTTAAACATTTCACTTTTAATTTCTCATAAAAGTATCGGCCAGAACTGACCTAAATAAAAGCTCTTGGGGATTGTAATTTTTAGGACTGTAAAGGCGTGCTGATGCTCCTTTGGTTTGAGCATTGCCATTCTAAAGGAAGCCTACGTGTTTGGCATGATTTACGAGCAAACATACACACTTCACCCTTTGGGGAGGGTCTTTCTAGAGCAGTGGTCTCACCAGGGGCCATTCCGCCCTCCAGGAGACATCTGGCCACGTCTGGAGGAACTTTTGGTTGTCAAAAGTGGAGGGGGTGCGGGGCTAGCAGCACCTGGTGGGGAAAGCCAAGGGTGCTGGGGGACATCCCACGGTGCACAGGGCAGCCCCGCGGGGAAGCATCTGGTCCACCCGTCAACACTGGTGAGCGTGGGGTGGAGGCACCCAGGGTCTGCCGAGCGTCCAGCTTGTCACTCGGTCCCAGAGAAGAGGTGGGCACTGCGATGGGAAGCTCATGGCACCTCCCCCTAACTCACATGCCCTCCAGCCCACGGCTGATCACCCGCTTTGCAGATCCTCTCTTTCCTGAACACCAGGCTCTAAGCAAACGGGCTGCAGAGTGGCTTGGGAAGTGGGCCGAGGGGCGGCGATTAAAAGTAGGGAACCCCACTCTGAACTAATAGTTGCATGTGCATTTCCAAAAAAAGAATAAAAATAAAAATAAAGTACCAGTCTTTTGGGTCCTGAGTGTCACTGGAGTCCCGTTTAGGGTTGTGTGGAAAAAAAGTGGGAGGAGAACAATGGGGAATGTGGCACGGAGGCTCCCAGCTGCAGCTCAAGCTCAGAATTCGGCCCCCAGACAGTGGCTCTGATGTTCCGGGGGAGGAGCTGGGGACTCTCCTCGCAAGGGTGATGATCACAGCCGCCTTTCCCGGAAAGCACACCTACCAACAAACTATTTTCACTGTCCTCCAGCACTCGGGTTAAAACACAGCCGAGGGACTAGAAAGTCAAATTTTCTTGAAAAGATACTTTTCATAAAAATGTGAATTTACGTTACCGTGTAATGGGTATTGTTACTATTAGATGAATCGATATTTTTGAAATTTCAGTTTTAATTTCTAAGACGTGACTCCCCCAGCTACACCTACGGGACCCCAGCATATCTGGCTCCCTGTCTCTGCAACACCAAGGGGGGCGGGAGAGGATATAAAGGGACAGATGAGAGAGAGAGAAGACTTGTTACTAAAGGCAGAAGGTGTCAGAATAAGCTAACAGGTTGGAGAGAGGACTGTTGCGCTTTCTTTTCAGCAACACATATTACATAAGCGATGCTGTAGAGACTTTCAAACAAAACTGAGCCGAAGCAGGACATGCGAAATACACGGCCAGAGAACAACACGGAAACAACCTTTAATATGCTTAAAACAAGTCACTTTACAAAGAGCACAGACACTTGCGAAAACAGAACTTTGGACGCAGTGTACAAATTAAGGCAACTACTATCAACAACTACTACCACGGCATGGTCTCAGTCTTCTAAAATGGACTTTAAGAACCTCTGAGCGATTTATTAAGACTCTGGATATTCATCAAGTGTGCCTCGTGAGGTTTCCACAGCTCTGAAGGTCACACTGGGAACGGCTGCTCCAAGCTGAGTTCCCTCGGCCCATCTCCTGAGTTCTCCAACTTCCGGTTCCCCGGGAGCCCATCTGCGGCCTCACTCCTTCAAAGTGTGCCATGAAATAAACCCGTAGGTACTGGGCAGAAGCTCTGGTTCCCAGGACACATGTGGAGAAGTCAAACTTAAACATCGTATTTGAAAGCGAGTAAAACAAAAGTACCAACACACACCATTCAAGGAGTAGTTTCTAGAAAAAGCAAAATGTGCACAGCATCAGTTAGAACCTTTAACGGTATCTTGTTACATTGGAAGATATATTCTGCCATACATCTCGCAGGGAAAAGTTCTTTCGAGAAGTTGTGGGTCATGCCTAATCTGTCCCACAGAGTTAAAAACGGCCACGCTGGAAACTCACCAAGTGTTTTCAGGGGTGAGGAAACAGGGCCACAGAAGTCAGGTGACATCATTTATGGCAACCAGGAGTCAGCAGTGTTACTATCTAATAACCCCCAGGCTAAAATACTTTCCCCTACACCGCTCTATCCCTTACAATCTGTTAAGGCGGGACTTCATCTTCCTTCCTAAAGACCCCACGCCATCAAATGTTCCTTTGTTTAACCCAAAAGTGTTCTGCAGTGTATGTCACTTGCTTCTCTGTCTTCTATGAGGCTGGGTTACAGGCAGCCAGGATTTTAGTATGAGGACCCTTTCCAGTCTCGCAGTGGTGTATTAAGTCAATCAACAGTAGGCCAAGTTCTTTTAGGTTTTCTCTGCCGGGATTACTTCCCAAGCCTGGCTACCCTGCTCTGGGCGGGCGGCCTGTTCTGCCCGCCTCTCAGGCTGTGAAGCCTTGACTGCGGTAGCTGCCCGAACACAGGTGAGTTCACAGGCTGGCCTGGCCGTGAAGGCGACGTGACACTGAACAGGTCTGAAAAGCGGCACGGCACGGCAGTCCTATCTGAATCGTTCAGGTTAAAACGTTCAAGTTCGGAGCAGCGTTGACAGGAGAGGAAAAGAATGAGGGTTTAATGCGCCTGAGTCAATCATGTTTGGTAAGTGGGCGGAACCAGAGGTGAAGGCACAACACGAAGACGAAGACGGAGGAGGGAAAGCAACGATTAAAAAAAAAAAAAAAAAAAAAAAAAAAGTCAGGCTCAACGCAAAGTTCAGGTGCACTGCAGTGCCCCAATCTGCATTCCTGCAAAATAACGGACACAGGGGTCTCCCAAGTGTCGTGATTAGTGTGCCATGTTGCCTCTGGTGTCCTTATGAGGAGTGAAGGGCCCACCATTTCAGTATTTGTCGGTGGTAATTCAAGCTCTGTGGCTCCAGCTCTTAGTAGCACTAGAAAAAATACAAAAAGACAAGTGGGGCATCACACTCGGGCACTGCAGGCCACACCTCAAGAGTCTTAAGCAACTGACAGTCTAGGAACTCAGTCCACCTTAAAAACACGCATTTGACTTACTAGTGGTTCTGGTTGTCTTTGAGCTGCTGAGGGATGGTTCAGGTTCAAACTTAACATTATCCGCCCTTCTAACCAGTTCTTTCTGATCGAACAGGAATAAACGAGTGATACACACCGATGTCCTCTGACACACTAACAGTGAGAGAGACAGGTATGGGAGCAAGAAAGGTTTGGGGAGCACCAGAAGCCTTTGCGGCTGCAATAAAAGCTCCGTAAATGATAGAAAAAGCATCCACCTTGCAGAGTGATTGCACTGCACTTAAATCAATTTAGTCCAAAGAGTGACACGGAAATAGGCAGGTCAAAAGCAAGAATGCCACAGTAAAACTTGATTGTCGGCTATAAACAAAGGGCAGGGAAAGGCTGGCATAAATAATCCCTAACTATTTAAGAAACTTTTTGGGATTTCTCCTTTTTGCTTTGGGGAAGGCGACAGATTTGCTGGAATAAACCACCTGCTGAAGAGGAGGGAGGCTTAGGATGCACCAAATTGTAAGGAAAAGATAACGCTGGGACTTAAAAAAAAAAAAAAAAAGCCCACTGCTGATAATTGCCAGTTAACTGTTTTCCAGACAGAACTGAACTCATTCTAACTTGGCTTACAGGAAGGGGGCTGACACTTACAAACTAATGTCATCTGTGATAAGACCAGGGACCTCGATGACCCAGCTCTAGAGACTGCGACACTGAATCAAGCAGTTTCTCGGCCACCAATGATCCACAAGGGCCAGTTAGCTCTGCCTGGGTGGAGTCAGCTCCTGGGTCCTTAGCCTGGGGTGCTCCAGTCCAAGCACTCGTCGCAGGCAAGACAAGACCAGGCAGAGTGCTGGCTCTGCACACGCTCTCAATGGTGTCAAAGGAATGACCCCAACCCCGCCAGGTAGACACAGGCCTCCGTGAGCATTTGGGTTGTTCCTCAATGAGCCCGCAGGTGAGAAGCAGAAGTCGTCACAACTGGCCCACGCAGACAGAGAACACAAGTAGAAGAGAGAAGGTCGTATAAAAATGCCCGAACTAGATAAACTGAATGGTACCGATGCTCTGGGAGAAAGAGGCTAAAGGAATCAGACGTCAACAGGAGAGGTCGTGTGGGACACGGGCGGCACAGGCCTGGTCAGAGAAAGGAAAGGTGATGGAAGGAAGAGGAGGAGACGCTGAGAGGGACCAGGTTGCTGGGGAAGGACGGGAGGGGAGAATCTGAGAGCTAAATGGAGCCCGAACAACAGTGAGAGCTGCTAGATTTGGGGTGGGGGTTATGAACTTAAACTACCAGCTGCAGATACAGCTTCCAGAAACACATCCACATTTTCCCAGACGGAAACAGTAAAACCTACAGAACCAAAATTTCAGGTTACGAAGGAGACTAAGAGAAAATCTCATGCAGGAAAACACTCTAGAAGACCCTGGTGTTTTCTCGCCCACGCTGTTTTTCTGCCCTTAGTTAAAAGGTGTTCACGACAAAACAGAAAGGAAATATTTGAGAGCAGTTACCTCTGATTCTATTAGGTCTTGTCCTTCTTTGGAACTTTTTCCACTTTTCCCTGCTTTTGGTGATTCCTGGGAAATATCAAGCAGAGTCAATTAGACTTCTCAATTTTTAGACTGCCAAACATCAGACAACCCCAAATGCAGTTTAAAACCCGATTTATACCATTTAACCAGAACTTCCGCTAATTTTAATCAATACCACCAAGAAATTCTGCCTCACGTCACTTAGTTACCATAGAATATTGCGATGCGACACCCCCACCCCCCAGTTCAGACTCTCCTCGTTTTCCTGATGTGTATTTGGCGTTGAAAACTTCAGGCAGAAATAGATAAACCCACATGTAAGGTGCTCTCCGTGTTTCGACAGAGCCACACCGCATCCCTTTCTTGCCTCCCACCTGAGCGGGGATTTCTGGGGTGACTCTGAGACGCTACCAAGCTCCACCTGGAGCAGAAGCGTACCCCCCCCCCCCCCGACTCCCAAATGCAACGCAGCGCACTCACGGCCATCCCCGCCGCCACCCAGGATAATAATAGTATTTCAGAGCCCCAGAGCGTCCCTCTTCACCAACAGCCAGCCAGAGCCATTCGCTCCCCTTCGCCGGTCCGGGGGTCCCTCCTGCGCGTCTGCGAGGCTGGGTCAACCACCTCCGCGGCCGCACCTGCCCCCTCACGCCCACCGCGCGCGCCACCTGGGGCCCGACGCCCACGCCGCCCTCACGGCGGTCGCGCCCCCGCAAGCCCGCCCGCCCGCCCTGGCTCGTCGGGACCCCCGCCCGTCCTGGGCCCCGCGGCCCCGGCGCCCCCGCCCCCACCCCCACCCCGGAGCGGCGCTTCTGCGCCCGCCGGAGCCCGGAGCCCGCCGCACCCCGCTCCCGGCCAGTTCCCTCCCGCCTTCCGCGCTGCCCCTTGCCCTCCCCGCCCCGGCCGGTCCGGCGGCCCGAGCCCGGACTCACTTTCTCCTTCTTGTTTTTATTCGGCATGGCTGGTGCGGGCCGCCGCCGCCTGCCCCCCGCAGCAGCAGCAGCAGCAGCAGCAGCAGCAGCGTCCCCGCCCCGGCCGTCGCGACCCCCGCCGCCGCCGCCGCCGCCGCTGCCGCCGCCGCTCGGGGACTGAGACGCTCGCTCGTTCGCACTTCCCCTTTTCCAGGCTCCCACAGGCTGCGGCAGCCGCGGCGGCGGCGGCGGCGGCGGCGGCGGCAGCGGCGGCGGCGTCTCCCCGCCCCTCCCCCGGCCCGCCCCGCCCCACCCCTCCCCCAGTCACCCCCTCAGCCCCCCCCCCCACCGCCGGCCTGGCCCGGCCCGGCCCGCCGCTCCCGCCCCGCCCCGCCCCGCCCCCGCGACGTCCCCGCCCCGCTGGCCCCCAGGAGTCCTGCCATTGGTCGAGGCGCCCTCACGTGCCCTCTAACGCTCTTCCCCCGCAGCCCCGCCCCTGCACGCGGCACCGGTCCCACCCCCTCGTTCCCTGAAGCGCTCCGGCTCCCGGGGATCTCCTCGGCGGCGGCGGCGGCGAGGGGCCGGTCGGGTGAGCCGAGCCCAGTCTGGGAGGGGGCGTGGGGCTGCATCGGCGGCGACTGGCCGGCACACGCGGCGCAGGTGCAGGACGGAGCGAGCAGGGGACAAGTCCGGCGTGGAAAAGCCACGTTTGAAACGGATGGCAACAACTTCTGCAGCCGGCGGGACGTGGCCTGGCGTGAACGGCAACCTCTCGGCCTCGCCTCCTCGCCGCCCCCGCGGCGCTCCCCAGGCTCTAAGGCGCCAGCGCGCGGGAGCGCAGGGCCGGCCGAGGAGGCCCGGGGCCGCGCGAGCGGCAGTTTCGCTGGGCCCCACTGGGCCCCGCCCCAGGTCCCAGGCCCCGCCCCCGAGGCCCTCCCTCCTCCTTCCGTGTCGGCCCCGCCCCACTGGTCAGGCTTCAGCTGCGCCAATGGGATTTTATTTTATTCTTCAATTTGGCCCGATCTTAAACCACGTGAGGAGACCGCTGCATTGTGACCGGGCGGTCACGTGGTTTGTCTCAGCTCGCTAACAGCTCTGGGGAGATGAGTTTTGCGAAGGAAGAAGGTTAGCTTGTTAACATACTACTTCCGCAGCCTGTCTGGTGGCAAAAACCAGTGGAGAGCACTAATGACAGGCACGGAGCCTGCAGAAAAGCGTTAGGTAATAAGCCTCCGGGAGTGAACGGATGCACGCGTGAGAAGCGTTGCCTCACACGTCATGATGGAGGGGCTGGATCTTAACCCGGCGCTTAGACACATTGCGTTTTCTTACGCCCCGGTTTTCGCTCTTGAAAGTTGCTAGGCAAAGCGTTTTCGGTTATTCTGTTCTGCTCTGCGATGAGAAAGCTAAAAGAAGAGGAAGAAAAAAAAAAAAAAAAGATCTAAAGTGAGGAGTGTCGTGGGAGGTCCTGAAAGTTAAGTTCTGCCTGCAGGTGTCTGAATGTACGCCTTCGCCTTCAGACGAATATAGCTGCAGGTAAACGGCACAGCCTCAAACGGCTGGTGGTGCAGAAGAAACGGTTCTGAGTGGGTCAGTAGTTTATCCAAACAAATAAAGAACATGGGGGAGGGGGTAGAACAATGCCACTCGTTAATTTAATAACGTTTCATTAAAAAAATTTTATGTTTATTTTATTTTTGAAAGAGACG
The DNA here is from genome assembly GCF_018350155.1 of Leopardus geoffroyi. Classification (NCBI taxonomy): domain Eukaryota; kingdom Metazoa; phylum Chordata; class Mammalia; order Carnivora; family Felidae; genus Leopardus; species Leopardus geoffroyi. Next base: position 143,916,417 of record NC_059337.1, on the reverse strand, counting down.
GAGCATGAGCGGGGGAAGGGCAGAGAGAGAGGGAGACACAGAATCCGCAGCAGCCTCCAGGCTCCGAGCTGTCAGCACAGGGCCGGATGTGGGGCCGGAACCCACAAACAGTGAGTTCATGACCTGAGCCCAAGTCCCCAAGTCGGGCGCTTAACCAACTGAGCCATCCAGGCGCCCCAACGTTTCATTTTTAAAAATAAACATGCTGTCAATTTAACAAACCCAGTATATACCCATGTCTAACAGGAGTAGTTCTAAAACTATTAGTTTATGACCATGGAGCTCTAAGGGAGCTGAGGGACTTTTCCAAGACAAGTCTGTGCTGCTGATATCCTTGGATCATAGCCCCTGGTGCAGTGTTGCACATCATTCATTCACTCAAGGGATGTTTGACGCCCACTGTGTGCAAAGCACAGGGCAAGGGATTGCGCTGTGAACAAGGCACTACCCTTGTCCCCCACTCCACGTCCTTGAGGCAGAAATGGAAGAAAGCCAGCAGTCAGAAGGATGTGGCGCTCAGCAAGTCTACGGGGACTGGGGCGCGAGAGTCTGGCTCAGAAGCACCCAAGAGCCCTTCACCAGAGTATTTTGTCATGGCGAGAGATGGGAATGAAGGAAAGAGTCTCCCGATTCAGACTCTGGTAAGCCTTGCCAAGGAGCTGGACTTCTTTTTGAATGGGATTTGGGGTCCCCGGAGGATGTTAAACTGGGGAGTGACAGACTCAACATGTGCACCCAGAAGACCTCTCTGGCAGGAATGTTGGGCGTAAAGGGTAAAGGTAGGAGGTCAGAGAGCAACTGGGATCTGGGGTCCAAGGTGTGTGCTGGTGAGGCGTCTCCATGGCAAGAACAGGAGGAAGGATCACAAATACCCCGGAGGTAGACTTGCGCAGGCAGGAGAGAGCCACAGTAAGGCTCACGCCCCCTTTTGTAGCTTGGACAAGGCGGTGGCAAGAAAGGGACACAAGCAGGGAAGCGGTTTTCCAGGGAACACGGTTGCAGTCGTGGGGCCCACCGAGTTTGAGCTGTGTCTGCAACACGCTGATAGAGGTGTCTTCGCTGGCACGGAAATCCAGACCTGACATTCAGGATAGAGTGTCAACATGTTTCAGGTTAGGTATTCATCAGGTCAGTTTCAGTTTGCGGGACACCCGGGAAGCTGCCTAGTGACCTTGAAATCACAGTGGCCAGAGGCACTGGGATCAGCACCGTTGCCTGACCCACGTGTTCCTCCCTGGCCATTGAACTGGGTTTCCTTTGCCCCCACTAGGGGGCCATCCCACAACCAATGTCAGCCAGCAGTTAGTTTATGGGACAGTCACAGGGGACGCTAGGTATGGCACAGTGTCCTGGCTGCTGTGGCATTTACAGAAACACTAGAGATAGATGTAGCCCCTCTCAAAAAAAAAAAAAAAAAAAAAAAAAAGGGATTCAAAAGCCGCTATCAATGAGATACAGAGATTGTGTACACCTTCATCCTCGTGTGTGTGCGCGCGCGTGTGTGTGCACGTGTGCCTGGGGTTACCTCTTCTGAGTGCCCCCATCTTCTATGTTCATCAGGGCGCTGCCCATATCACAGAAAAACCTCTCTTCTTCAGACCCTGACACTTCTGGGACACGTTTCTGCGATGGCCTTTAGTAACCTAGAAATGCTTTTCCCGCGTCTGCCTTCCCCAGAGGATGGATTGCTTCAGTTAGGCCCCTGAGGTCTCTCTGGAGGAGCAGAGAGGGCCCCAGAGGATCTAGTTTTCCGGCTGCCCTGCCGCCACCAGCCATCGACCCGCAGAGAGGCCTGCTGCTTCACTCTGGAGAGCAGAAGGGGTGCGTAAAAGCAGGGCAGAGAGAAGGCCCTTGGTTCAGAATCAGAGCTGCCCCTTCATACCTCCACTTTTAGAAGCTCTTATCTTCAAGGATGCCTATGACACAGTGGCCCTGCCCTCACGTCCTCCTCTGACGCCGGTCCCAACCCGGCCGTGTCTGCCATGCTGCAGTTTTGATCTCCTCGACCCAGAAAGCCCCTTCTCTTGGCTCGCTGGACACCAGCCCCGGCGGCTTCGGTCCTGCCCCGCTGGGCCGTCTGAGCACCGAGGTGGTCTCGTACGTTTGAATTTTCGGCTGAGCCTCCCGAGGCAGCAATCACGTCCTAGGCACCCTGTGTTTCCCAGGGCCTACCGTTTGTTCACAGATCCCACTGCTGCTGTGGCCTAGCCCCGCCTCTCAGACTGTTCTCTTTCCTCCTGCTGCTCTCATTGGCCGTCCTCCCCCAGAGCCTGGGACATGCTGGCAACCCCCTCCAATGTGTCCATGTCACCAGCCCTCCCCCACCTTCTGCTGGCGGGGTAGTCGGGGGAGGTGCCTAGGGCCTGGGCTGGATAGTAACTTCTTCAGGGCCACCCCTGACACTTCCCCACTGTAGAAGTTCAACTCATTTACTCACCCCCCCACCCCTTTTCCTGACTTGATTTCCACTGACACGTCATTAAAGAACTCATTTCTTATTGAAGTTGGACCTATTTATTCACTCACTACACATTTGCCTGCAGATTTGGCGTGGAGCCATAGGGAGTAAATATAAGTTGGCTTGCATTGAAATGAAATACCCACGTATGTGCCCATGTGGAGTGCCGACCACGGTGCCGGGTGCACGGCGGGCGCTTGGTAAGTGTAGGTGCCACCGAATGGGCAACGGTTTGATGCGAAGCGCTATTCAGTTTCAAGGACCCAACGACACCCCCCAAAACACCACCTCTAGGCTCAAGGGCACCCAGAGAGCTCTGTTAAATGAAGTAAAGCCTTTTGCTTGGCTCTTGAAGAGCTTTGAAAAGTGCCACGAGCCAGTCTGTCCCCCTAGCTGGTCCCACTAGCCACCCAATCCTGCAGCGCGTGTCTGGGGTCCTCCCCCCGGGGACACAAAAAGGTGAACCATCTAGGAAGGTTTGGAAACCATCAAGTTTCACGGGTGGTTCTAAAACCATCTATGAAAGTTCTAAAAAAAGCGTTCTAAATATTTTAATGAATTTCACATCCAAGGTATTAAAAAGGGAAACAACACAAAATATAATTTCATTTTCATGTGACTAGGGTGAAATACAGTCCCTTTCTTTCTCCCTCTTAAATCCCCAAGTCCAGCGAAAGAGATAAGGCAGGATGGAAATAACCCGAGATGAAGACAAGGATACCACAAGAGCATTAGAGACCCCGGGTTAGGAGGTTTGGGAGAGAGGAGGGAACGTTCAGCGGCTGCCAGGGAGCAGAGAGCTTGCTGGAAGGCAAGGTGTTGATAAGTAGCTGCAGGCCGCTCAAGTGTTGAGTTTGAGTTCTTGTCCTAAGTTGTGGGTTATTGGTTTTAACAGGCAGGAAACATGGCCCCGTCACGAAGTTCTAGCTGGAAATAAACTAATGAAAGATGTGCGTAGAGAGGCATGCGGCGGTCAAGCAAGCGAGAGGGAGCGAACAAACAAAACACGCTGGGGCTGATATTCTGGGAGCTGTCCCTATTCCCCCACCTCACTCAAGCCCTCTAAACAGATGGTTCTTAAAACAGGGGTGATTTTGTTCCCCAGGGGACACCTGGCAATGTCTAGACAGTTTTGTTTGTCACAGCTGGGTGGAGGGTGCGACCTGCACCTAGTGATTAGAGGCCAGGGAGGCTCCTGAACACCCTCCAGCGCACAGGGCAGCTTCCACAAGAAAGCACGCTCCCATCCCAAATGTCAACAGCGCCGAGGTGGAGAAACCCCGGTCTAAACCCACGTAAAAACGGATATGACACAACCCACCCTTTCCCCTTCGTGGTTACCGTGAGCGCCGCAGAAGGTGATGGGTACGAAAGCCAGAACTTCATTTAAGAAGAAATTGTCCATCTGGGTGGAACTCTACAGTTTGCTGAATGCACCACACGCACACACGCGCACACACACGCACACACACACACACCACACATGTCATCCTCTTTCTGCCACAGAAAACCCAGAGAGAGAACAGCTCCACCGTGCCTTAGAAAGATGAGAACACCATGCTGATGTAGTGAACAGAATTCCCTTCCAGGCAGCGACCCCATCCTGGGAGACCGGCGCAAACCACTGTCCGCGTTAGAGCTGAAAGGTGATGTCACCACCTTTCCAGAAACAATTCGGAGTTGTTACCAAGTACACAGAACTTGAAATTTGCTACGTTAACCACTGAAATGTACAGTTTAGTGCTGTTAAGTATATTCACACATGCACATCCAGACTTTGTTCATCTTGCAAAACGGAAACCACTTCCCATTCCCCTCTTCGGCCGGCCCTGGAACCCAGCACTCTACCTTCTGTCTCTGTGGCTCTGACGACTCTAAGTACCTAAATGTTAAGTGGAATCACACAGAACTTGTCCTTCTGGGTCTGGCTTGTTTCACTCAGCATAAAGTCCTCAAGGTTCATCCATGCTACCGCCTGTGACAAGGTTTCGTCCTTTTTAAAGCTGAATAACATTCCATTGTATGGATAGACCACGTTTTGTTTATCCCCCATGGTTTGATGAACACTTGGGTGGCTTCTACTTCTTGGCTATTGTGAACGGTGTTGCTATGAACTTGGGTGTGTAAATATCTCTTTGAGACCCTGCTTGCAGTTCATTGGGGTGTATCCAGAAGTGGAATTGCTGGGTCACATGGCAATTTTGTTTTTAATTATTTGAATAAACATATTGGTTACCAGAGAGGCTACACCATTTTGCATTCCCACCAACAGCGCACAAGGGTTCCAGTTTCTCCAAATCCTCATCAACGCTTGGTTTTTTTTTTTTTTCCTGTTCTTTCTTTCCTTTTTAAAAGTTTATTTATTTATTTTGAGAGAGCGTGAGAGAGCGCTTGTGTACCCGTGAGCGGGGAAGGGGCAGAGAGAGAAAGGAAGAGAGAGAGAATCCCAAGCAGGCTCTATGCTGTCAGTGTGGGGCTTGATTCCATGAACCGCAAGATCATGACCTGAGCTGAAATCAAGAGTCGGATGCTTAACCGACTGAGCCGCCCAGACGCCCCTGTTTTTTTCTTTTTTGATGGTAGCCAACTTAACTAGTAAGAGGTGATATCTCAGTGTGGTTTTGATTTGCATTTCCCTAATTCTCAGTGATATTGAGCATCTTTTCATATGCTTGTTGGCTATTCTTATTTTTATTTATTGATTTTTCTGGAGTAGCACTTTATTTATTTATTTAAATTTTATTTTTAAAAATTTACATCCAAATTAGTTAGCATATGGTGCAACAGTGATTTCAGGAGTGCATTCCTTAGTGCCCCTTACCCATTTAACCCATCCCCCCTCCCACAACCCCTCCAACAACCCTCTGTTTGTTCTCCATATTTATGAGTCTCTGATGTTTTGTCCCCCTCCCTGTTTTTATATTATTTTTTCCCCTTCCCTCATGTTCATCAGTTTTGTCTCTTAAAGTCCTGGTATGAGTGAAGTCATATGATATTTGTCTTTCTCTGACTAATTTCGCTTAGCATAATACCCTCCAGTTCCATCCACGTAGTTGCAAATGGCCAGATTTCATTCTTTTTGATTCCTGAGTAATACTCCGCTGTATATATATATATACCACATCTTCTTTATCCATTCATCCATCAATGGACATTTGGGCTCTTTCCGTACTTTGGCTATTGTTGATAGTGCTGCTATAAACATGGGGGTGCATGTGTCCCTTCGAAACAGCACACCTGTATCCCTTGGATAAATGCCTAGTAGTGCAATTGCTGGACCATAGGGTGGTTCTATTTTTAGTGTTTTGAGGACCCTGTGTGCTGTTTTCCAGAGCGGCTGCCCCAGCCTGCCTTCCCATGCTGCACAGAAGTTTTAAATTTTGATGTCCCTCATCTTTTCTTTTGTTGCCTGTGTCCTTGCTGCCGTGTCCAAGGAACCATTGACAATTCCAATGTCAAGAGGTTTTTCTTCTGTATTTTTTCTGAGAGTTTTATGGTTTTAACTCTTCTGTTTAGATCTTTGATCCATTTTGAGTTAGTTTTTCTATGCGATGTGAGATGAGGGTCCAGCTTCATTTTGCACGTGGATGTCCAGTTTTCCCAAAACCATTTCTTCAAGAGACTGTCCATTCCCCATGAATGTTCTTGGCACCTTTGTTGAAAGCCATTTAACCATTCCAGGGTTTATTTTGGGGCTCCTCGTTCCGTTCATCGTCCTTTAAGCCTGTCTTGATGACAGTAGCATCCTGTTTTGATTACTGCAGCTTTGCATAATGTTTTGAAACAAGAAGGAAGCGTGAGGCCTCAACTTTGTTCTTCTTTTTCAAGGTCACTTTGACTATTCAAGATCCCTTGAGATTCCACATGAATTTTAAGATGAATTTTTCTATTTCTTCAAAAAATTCCATTGGGATTCTGATGGGGATTGCATTAAATCTGTAGATGGCTTTGGGTAGTTTTGGTATCTTAATAACATTAAGCCTCCCAACCCACAAACACAGGATGTTTCCCAATTGATTTGTGTTGCCTTTAATTTCTGTCAGCAATGTTTTGCAGTCTCTAGTGTACAAATCTTTTACGTCTTTGGTTAAGTTTATTTTAAGTATTTTATTTTTCTTGATGCCATTGTAAATGGAATTGTTTTCTTAACTTCCTTTTTGGAACGTTCAGTTTTAGTCCATATAAACAACTTATTTTTTATGTGTTGATTTGCATATTCTGGAACTCGAGTGAGTTCACAGATTTTTTTTTTTAATTAAAAAAATTTTTTTTTTTTGGGGGCGCCTGGGTGGCGCAGTCGGTTAAGTGTCCGACTTCAGCCAGGTCACGATCTCGCGGTCCGTGAGTTCGAGCCCCACGTCGGGCTCTGGGCTGATGGCCCAGAGCCTGGAGCCTGCTTCCGATTCTGTGTCTCCCTCTCTCTCTGACCCTCCCCCGTTCATGCTCTGTCTCTCTCTGTCTCAAAAATAAATAAAAACGTTAAAAAAAATTTTTTTTTTTATTTTGGAGAGAGAGAGCACAAGCAGGGGAGAGGGGCAGCTCGATCATGACCTAAGCTGAAATCAAGACTTGGACACTCAACTGACTGAGCCACCCAGACCCCCTGGAAGAAGTGCTGTGTTGAACAGAAGTGGTAAAAGCAGTCATACGGGTCTTGTTCCTGATCTTAAAGGAAAATCTTTCAGTTGTTCACCATTGAGTATAAAGTGAACCGTTGGCTTTGTGTAAACAGCCATTTTAGAAAATGTTTATTTATTTTGAGACACAGAGAGAGAGAACATGAGTGGGGTTGGGGCAGAGAGAGGGGGAGAGAAAGAATCTGACAGTGCAGAGCCCAATGCGGGGCTCGATCCCATGTATCGTGAGATCATGACCTGAGCCAAAATCAGGAGGCAGACACTTAACTGACTGAGCTACCTAGGCGCGCGCGCACACACACACACACACACATCCATTATTATAGTCAAGCAGTTTCCTTCTATTCTTAGTTTGTTGTTTTTATCAAGAAGGAGTGTTAAATTTTGTCAAATGCTTTTTCTGCATCAATTGAGATGACCATGTGTTTTTTTTCTTTACATTCTGTTAAGTGATGTATTATGTTGATTGATTTTCATACATTGAACTATCTTTGCATTCCAGAAATAAATTCCAATTGGTCATGGTGTATAATCTTTGTAATGTGCTGTTGAAATCTTTTTGCTAGTATTTTGTGGAGGATTGTTGCATTGATATTTGTCAGGGATATTGGCCTATAATCTTCTTTTATTATAGAGTGTTTATCTGGCTTTGGTATCATGCTCATTTCACAGAATGAGTTTGAAAGTGTTCTTTCCTCTGCAATTTTTTGGAAGAGTTTGGAAGAACTAACCGGTGTTAATTCTTCTTCAAATGTTTGGTAGAATTCACCAGTGAAAACATCTGGTCCTGGGCTTTTCTTTGTTGAGAGGTTTTGGATTACTGATTCAATGAGACTGTCTTTTTAGAATGAATGTTTTGACTTTTACCTCTAAATGAATTCCCGCCTCCCTGCTCCCAGAGGACTAGTCCTTCACGTCCAAAGATTATGCACCTTTTATAACCATGCACTTTCCTCAGAAGAGTGTTAGAACATGTTTTTGGAAGGATAAGCTCTGAAGCCATTACTTTATTACCATATACATTTTCTTCTTATGTAGGAAAAAACAAGCAGATCTAGACAACATTCTCAACTTTACTCAGCTTGGCATACAAGGACTTTTGGCTTTTCCAGATACCAAACCTACACTCAGAAGGTAGAGAAGAGTTGCCACCAGGGGGTGCCTGGGTGGCTCAGTCAGTTGAGTCCAACTTCGGCTCAGGTCATGATCTCGCGGTCTGTGAGTTCGAGCCCCACATCGGGCTCTGTGCTGACAGCTCGCAGCTCGGAGCCTGGAGCTGCTTCACATTCTGTTTTCACCTCTCTGCCCCTCCCCAGCTTGTGCTCTATTTCTCTCAAATATGAACATTAAAAAGAAATTTAAAAAGTTGCCACCGTATAAAGTGTGTAATAGGATATAGAAGGTGCTGGAGGCTTATAACACCATGAGTTCTGACTCACAGTAGACTGGTTTGGGACTAATGACAGACGGACCTTTCATATGGTAAGTTCCGAGGTAAGGAAGTCTACAGGCCCTGGCAGCTGTGACTTCATGGGAGACCGAGAGAATTGGTACGGAGGGTCCCAAGTGCTGCCACTTGGTGTTGTCACATCTTGTGCAAGTTTGCAGGGCTGAGTTTCTGTGGTTTCTCAGAGCTGTGATAACCTGCACGTAAAGCCAGGTCAGAAAAACAGTCAGACCCAGGATTCTGCTAACTCAGCCCAGCTGGCTTCTAGAATCCTCGGGGGTGTTCTTCAGTGAACTTATAGTGTACTGAAACCACACTGGCCTTGAAGTCAGAGCCATTCGCCACTAACCACTTTCATTCATTCATTCACCCATCCATTCATGTATTTAGCCACTCATTCTTTACTGAGCCCTCCTAGCTATGTCTTGTTCACTTACACACCTCGGGGCTCAGCTTCCTCATCAACTCAGTGGACAGTAAAAATGCCCCTTTGAAGGCTGGGAGGGGGATGGGCTAAATAGGTGACAGGGATGAAGGAGGTCACTTGTCCTTATGAGCACCCGGTGATGTACAGAAGTGTTGAATCACTATATCGTACCCCTGAAACTAATATAACACTGTATGTTAACTAACTGGAATTAAAATGAAAACAAAAAAATGCCCCCTCGAAGATCTTTGTAAGATGAGAAATAGCTTATGTAAAGTTCCCAGCACAGGGTGTGGTCTGTGACCTGTGTGGCCACCCTGGGCCATGCTCAGAAGGCCCTATGCTTTATTATTTTTTTATTTTTATTATTTTTATTTTTTTTCAATATATGAAGTTTATTGTCAAATTGGTTTGGCCCTATGCTTTAATTGTCAGACATTATCATCTTGAAATTATTAATATATTTTTTAATGTTTCTTTAAGAAATTTTTTTAAACGTTTATTTATTTTTGAGAAGAGAGAGACAGAGCATGAGCAGGGGAGGAGCACAGAGAGAGGGAGACACAGAATCCAAAGCAGGCTCCAGGCTCCGAGCTGTCAGCACAGAGCCTGATGCGGGGCTTGAACTCACAAGCCATGAGATCATGACCTGGGCCGAAGTCAGACACTCAACCAACTGAGCCACTCAGGCCCTGATATTGGCATTCTTAAAGAGTGTAGTTCCTCCTCCCATTTTAAAATTGAACATTCCTAATTTTTGTTGTCTGATGTTTCCTTTGATTTGCTTGAGGTGATTGTGTCTTTCTCGAGGTAACGCTTCTGGAGCCAGCAATGACCTCGGCTTTTAAATGATGACTCCACATGCTGGCCTGAGTCAAAATTTTCAAGCAAGAGTAAGTTTTCTTTAGGCGACCCTGATGTCTCTTTGTGCCTCTCTTTCCTGCCTGTGTAGCCCTAATGCAAACCTGATCTATGAGAAGGGTATGTAACTCATTCATATAACTCATTCATATTAGGATAGAAATATGACTGTTTAGACTGTCTTTCCATGCTTTATGTCTTCCTGTCTGCACGAGCTCTGTCCCAGGCAGGCACACAATAGTGCTCAGGTTTCCTCAGTGCAGGAACAGGGACCTCTCTAAGCTAATTTAAATAAAAACTGGAGATTTGTGGGCAGGGTCCCGAGGTAAGAGGGAAGATACGGAGATTAGGGGGCAAGAAAGCCAGATGGAACAGGTACTGGAAACCTCCATACATGTTGGAAACAGTCATGGCTGTGGGAGAAATGAGCCCACAGACCCAATCAAAGGAGGGATGTGGAGACTGGGAGCACTGGGAACACAGTGGATCGAGGCTTTAATCAACGTTCTCACAAGAGCCAGTGTCTGGTAGACAGGCTCACTGGGGCAGTTACAGCAGACAATTTATCTCCTAGAGTGAAGCCCTCCCCTGGTTCCTCACTGGCTGAGCACTTAAGTCCCTCCCCTGGTTCCTCACTGGCTGAGAACTACAGAGGTAAGTCCCTCCCCTGGTTCTTCACTGGCTGAGCACTACAGAGGTAGGTCCCTTCCCTGGTTCCTCACTGGCTGAGCACTACAGAGGTAAGTCCCTCCCCTGGTTCCTCATTGGCTGAGCACTACAGAGGTCACAGCCCTACCCGGAAGTCGCCTACGCCCACGTAAAACAGGAAGTAGTCTGATTGGAACAAACGTACATTCCCTGAGGTGTCGAAGAGACTTTCTGTCCCTCCTCCATTTGTTCTTTGGCATATGCTCATTGCAAAGCCCATGAAAATAAGCTCCCAACAATAAGCCCACGAAACAGAGCGGGGGTGAGGTGGGGGGTGGGGGGTTGAGGGGGGGGCGGGGGTGGGGAGAAGAACCAGGAAGTGAAGTGTCTAAGGGTTTGGGACTCCATTGTGGGGGGCGGGGTTCGTACGTATTTCCAACAGGTTGTAAGCCTACTGTTAACTAGCACGCGTAGTTAACTAGCACGGCTTTTATTTGGTATTTCTAAAAAATGAGTCATCCCTCTTACTTATCGCAGCTGCAGAGGCCCCAGAGCTGGTGTAGAGTGGCACCTGTCCCCTAGCGCCTGGTTCCCTGAGGCCAGGCCTGCCACAGCCTCTGTCCTTGGCTTTCCCTGTGAGTCCCTCCTCTGTGGATCTTCACGGTGTCCCCTCGTTCCTTGCGCTCGTCTGACTGTCTGTCCTTGCAACCGCAGTGCCTAACGGTAGTGCTGTGGGCAGGAGGTGTGTGGCCCCTCCCAAATTCATATGTTCAGACTCTAATCCCCAACATAATGGCATCTGGAGGTGGAGGCTTTGAGAGGTGATTAGGCCATGAGGGTGATGGGGCCCTCGTGATGGCCTTAGTGCCTTTATCAGAGACCCTGGAAAGCTTGCTTCCTCTCTGTCTCTGTCTCTGTCTCTGTCTCTGTTGTTTTCTCTTCCCTTCCCTGCCTGTGAGGACACAGAAAACCATGAAGAGGACTCTGGCCAGACACCAGACCTGCCGGTGCCTTGATCTTGGGTTTCCCAGCTTTCCAGACCCATGAAAGTACATGTTTGTTGTTTAAGCTTCTCAGTCAATGGTATTCTCTGATAGCAGCCCAGACCGCTAGAATAGTAATACAGGTAGATTGCTTTAATGGCCCCAGTTCTTTACTCCTCCCGTACACATACCCTTCTCCCACTGTGGGCAGAGCATGCTTCCCTGCCTTATGACTTTGGGTCTCCCCCGGATCTGCGCTGGCCAGTAGGATGAGGCAGGAGTGAAGGCATTTCAGTCCCAGGCCTGAGCCTCAACAGGCCTTGAGTGTTTCCCTTTGCTCCCGCTGCATCCGCCATTGTCATGGGAAAGAAGTTACTCAGGCCAGCCGCTGGTCCTTGGAGGAAGATGGCTCTTGGAGCAGCGCCATCCCAGCTGAACATACGTGAGCCACCCCTAGGCAGCCATAGATGTGGGAGCACGCTCCAAGTCCGGTCTGGACCTGCTGACCATTCCATGACCCACGGATCTGCAAGATGAAAGGATGTTTATTTAGGTCGTCGAATTTTGGGATGTTTTTGTTACACAGCACATTTGGCAATAGTTGTTTGGTACAAGATCGAGCCAAACCATCAGAATAAGAAAGCTTGTGTTTTCTCATCATTCACTGCACTGCTGTGCGTATCTGGAGTTGGATTACAGTGGTGCAGAAGACAGACAAGCCCTTTCCTGTCTAGAACTGACATCCTGGTGGGGGAAAGCAGGCAATGCATTTGTAAGCAAACACATGAGTGAGATCATTTTGGATGTTGACAACTACAAAAAAAGCAAAAACAAAACAAGGTGGGTAACGAGCTGGCCTGTGCTGCCCGATACAGGGGCCACTCACCTGCCACATGGACATTTACATTTAAGTTAATGAAAATGAAATAAAATGTAAGTCGATTATTCGGTCACCCTAGCCATATTTCAAGAAGTCAGTAGCCAGTTTCCAGTGGCTTCTGCATTGGACAGTGTTAGATACAGAACATTCCCGTGATCACAGAGAGTTCTATGGACAGTGCAAGGTTAGACTCTACAGGGTTCCTGGTGGGGGACGGTGGCTACTTGGCCTGCAACGAGAGGGGGAGATTCTCTGAGAAGGTAGAGTTTGAATCGGGATCTAACGAGGGAGTCAGCCATGTCAGTTATCAGGAAAGAGCATTGCAGCCTAAAGACCAACTGGTGCAAAGGCCCTGAGGCATAATTTGACATGGGCAGTGCAGTCTGACTTAGACCATAAAAGGGTCACTCTGGCTGAAGAATAAGGGTGGATGGGTACAAGCGTGGGTGGAAGAATCTGGAATGCTACTTGGGAGCTTTCACAGCGAACTTTACGTGGCTGGACTTAAAGTTGACGTGGGCCATTTTTTCCATCACAAATTGCTGCTGGTATTGAAAGGGTAATTTCATGTCCTCATTATTTTGGGGCTCACTCGCGGCTGAGGTGACACTGACCAGCATGGTAATACAGTGAGGGTTTCACAGACTGCTGCTCAGATCGGCTTTGACGTGGTGGGGAAGGCCTGGTTACAGCGGTGTGCCTTTTTCCTCAAAATCCAACTCACTCCGAAAGAAAAATATTAAACGCACAGGTTTTGGCAAGCTCAGGTAAACAAGAGAAAGAAAAGTTCAAAGAATTTGCAAACCCATCTTCTAAGGACCGCTGTCCATGTTTTGTGTACGTTTCCAGTTTTTTCTTGTGTGTATACATGTTCTTTTTTTTTCACTAACATAAATGGGATCACACTAAACCTGCAGTTCTGGGGCGCCTGGGTGGCTCAGGAGGTGAAGTGTCTGACTCTTGGTCTGGGCTCATGTCATGATCTCGAGGTCATGGGATCGAGCCCCGCATTGGGCTCTACTGAGCATGAAGCCTGCTTGGGATTCTCTCTCTCTCTCTCTCTCTCTCTCTCTCTCTCTCTCTCTCTCTCCCCCTCTCCCTGTGCCCCTACCCTCCTCATGCTGTCTCTGTCTCTCTCGAAATAAATCTATCTCGCAGCGTGCCCCCACCCCACAGGGTCTGCCCCTGCCTCCACCTGCCCTGTGCTTCTACGGCCTCCTCACCTGTTGAAATCCTCCCTGGTTTTCAAACTCAGCCCAAAGTCCACCCCACCCCTGCCTCCTCCCCCGGGCTCCTCTGGGAGTTCACTCTCTTCTCTGGGTTTCAAGGACACCCTCTCAGCGCCTCTGGGGAAGCATTTTCTAAGCCCTCTCCTGCATTCTCCTGGTCTGTTTACCTGTCTACCCCTCATCTCTTACCTGGGATCTCTCGGCTCTCCTAGGCTGGGGTCGCCACTCCAGCCCGGTATGCAGAGCCACACTCCACCCCTCTATTTCCTAGCCCCCACCTCAGGGAAGCAGCTGAACCTCTATGCCACAGTTGCCACATCTGTAAAATGGGCATAATAATTGTGCCTCTTTCGGAGACCAAAGAGAATCCTTTAGAGAATGAAAAAGAAAAATGTGACTCTTCAACGGATCTCTCTCCCTCGTGAATCTATATAACTCCCGTGGGGGCAGGAATCATGGCAGATTTGTCTTGGCCTCCCCACCCCCACCCCCCAATTGACGACCGTGCTTGGTATGCAGAAGTCACTCAATAAACGGTTGTGGAACTGGGTTGTCAGGCAAGGTTGTGCGCTCCTTGCATGAAAGACCCTTCTAGTATTCCCATGGGACCTGGCGTATTTTAGCCACTCAGTAAATGTGTTTTGTTGTTGTTTTTTTTTTAATTTTTTTTTTAACATTTATTTATCTTTGAGACAGAGAGAGACAGAGCATGAACGGGGGAGGGGCAGAGAGAGAGGGAGACACAGAATCGGAAACAGGCTCCAGGCTCCGAGCTGTCAACACAGAGCCTGATGCGGGGCTCGAACTCACAGACTGTGAGATCATGACCTGAGCCGAAATCAGCCGCTTAACTGACTGAGCCACCCAGGCGCCCCAGTAAATGTGATTTGGATTGAATATGGGAGTGCCTTCTCCTGGTGCTTGAAAACACGTCCTCATTTATTCCTTATGGGTCAGCATGCTGTGGCCAACTGCTGATTCACACTGGTTTCCTGGCGCCCTGGATGAGCCAAGAAAAGTGGCATGAAGGGAAAGAGGGGCCATGTGCCCAGCAGATCTTCCCCGCGACACTTGGCATCTATAATTATTCACTGTTTGCAGAAAAAGATGGCATTCTAATTTATGCACTTGGCATTCTCGTTCCTGTCGTGCGCAAAGCCCTTCTGCCCAGCGTCACCCAACGTGCACACAAACGCAGGACTGTTTTGTCCCCAAATGTGTTGCCCTTTCTTTCCTCTCCTCTCCCTTCCCTTCCCTTCCCCTCCCTTCCCCTCCCCTCCCCTCCCCTCCCCTCCTTTCCTTTCCTTTCCTTTCCTTTCCTTTCCTTTCCTTTCCTTTCCTTTCTTCTTGTTGAAGAATAAAGCAGAGCTCTCAATAGGCCAGTTTAAAATGACTTCCAAAGATTCTGCATGAAGCATCGCATGAAACGCCTTTGGTCTGCAGTTGGCTACACCAAGAAAACATAAGCACGCTTCAGAACACTCTCCGAAGCCATGGTCTGCACCCTTGCAAGGTGGGGTGAGGCCATGAGAGCAAACGAGATACTGTCACTTGGGGCTCAGTATCCTATGCCCCACAAAACAAGGCGGGCCTTTTGCGGTGTGAAGTGAACGAGGCTATTTTGGACCTAAACTGTGATTCATCTTTCTGGCTGTTGTTGAAGACTATCCATACTCAGCACAGCCACACACAGGCTTGCGTGTTCAATCACCGGCAGCGCTTACAAATCCATGCTAAGTCAATTCCGTCGGCGTTTATTAAGTACCCACTCTGTGCTTAATGGCGAACCGGGAGCTGTGAGGACTGAGATGGACCCCACAGGTGGCTGGGAGAGGGACTCTTGTGGCGGAAGCAACGCGCAGACATCAGAGTTGGTCCTGCAGACCCAGGCGCCCAGACCCCATCCCCGGCACACAGTAGGCGCTCCATGGTGGCTCAGGACATGAATGAATTGGCAGGACTCGCCCTTTACGCAGCACCTGTGCATGGTTATCTATTCTGGGAGGTCATCGGGGCAGGGGTATTAGTGTTCCGATGCTGCCATAACAAGGTACCACAAAGTGGGGGTCTCACACAACAGGAATGTATCGGCTCACGGTTCCAGAGCCTGGGGTCTGAAATCAAGATATCAGCAGGACTGCCTCCTTCTTTATTTTTTAAAAAATTTATTTATTTATTTATTTATTTGAGAGAGAGAGAGAGAAAGAGAGAGAGAGCAGGGAAGGGGCAGAGAGAGAGGGAGAAAGAGAATCCCAAGCAGGTTCCGCACTGTCAACGTGAGGCTCAAACTCATGAACTGTGAGATCATGACCTGAGCTGAAGTCAAGAGTCGGATGCTTAAGCGAGTGAGCCACCCAGGAGCCCCTCCCCCCTTTTAAAGTGTATTTATTTATTTATTTTGAAAGAGAAAGAGAGCAAGTGAGCCGGGGAGGGGCAGAAAGAGAGAGGACTACCTCCGTGGGAGGGCTAGGAGGGAAGGGTGGTCCCAGGCCTCTCTCCTTGGTTTATGGGCGGCCGTCTTCTCCCTGTGTCTTCCCGCTGCCCGCTGTCCATGGTACCTGGGTCCCAGCTTCTCCTTCTTATGAGGACACCAGTCCTATCGGATTAGGACCCACCCTAATGACCTCATTTTAACTTGATCATCTCTGTCAGTAAATACCCTATCGCCAAATAAGGTCACATTCTGAGGTACTGGATGTTAAGACTCCAGCATGGCTCTTTTGGGGAGGGGGACACAATTCGATGGTAACAGCAGGAGAGGTGACCTGGTGGCTGTGGCATCACAGAGAGTTAACAGCTTGTCCAGGCCACATGATTGAGATGAGCTCACATCAGAGTCTGTTGCTTCAGGATCCCACACTTTCCCACCGACCGTGGGGCGGAGGGACAGTAAGTGTTGTGGAAATGCAGAGCAGAGAGAAGGCTGTGCCCCGAGGGCACGTGAGCCCTTGTGGAGAGGAAGCTCCAGCAGTGGGGTCCACATGACACCCCCAGGATTTCTTCGAGGTGAGCTCCTGTTGAAACTGAGGCTGTGGGAATGGTTTCTTTCAGGTACCAACTCCTGTGTAATCAGGTTCTAAATGCTGGGGTGGGGGGTGGGGGAGGAAACCCAGGCAGTGACGGTAAGTGGGGGAAAGGTGGGGAGGGATTGACTTGGCGTCCAAAGGTGGAGGTGAGGGTTAGTTTATGAGAAGATCACGCCCTGAATCCCAAGCAGGGCAAGTCTAGGAAGAGTTCAAAGTCACAAATAGGGCTGAGAGGGGTTTTTCTGGAGCTGATGAATAAGGGACAGGAGGACTTCTGTGTGATGAGCTCCGGGGAGGAAGGAATCAGGAGCTGTCCCTCCAGGAAGGGCATTCTAAGCTCAGAGAGAGCCGGATGTGCCCAACGGCGTCCAGAGTAGCATCCGGACAGGAGAGGCCTCCTGTCCTCCACTGCCCCAGGTGGGAGCCCAAGTGGCCCTACCTCCCTGTCTCCACCCATCAGCAGGCAGGGACCGCAAACAGAAGGGGATGACGGATCGCATCTTCTCTGCAAAGTGCTTGTGACCCATTAGGAAAGCCGACGGGGTTTAGAGGCAGGCAGTGTTGTGGGCACCATTTGGTGAATCCCTAGCGTGGCTGGCTCACCCGTCTCCGGGCTCACTGCACCCGCCTCCCAGCTGGTGTCCCAGCCAGGCCACCACAACATTAGGCACAGGGCCTGAGTATTTTGGGGGCCTCCACAGCAGTCTGAGACCAGGCAATACCTATAGGCTCTGTTGGTACGATGTCAGTTTCATGAGTTGATTACGTTGCATGGTAACACAAAGCTATCTTGAAAATGGTTGCTGGGTTAGATTTCCCTACTTTACAAGGATTCTCTGGGAAACATTACCACCTTGAAACCTGACGGCATTGGGGGCATTTGGAGGCCCACGCCCAGGGCCCTGTGCTTTTGAGGGCTCCACACTGGCCCAGCACCTCCAGCAGACCTACCTGGCTGGGAGGGCCAGGGACACAAGCCCGCCTGGAGCCCATACGCCGCATCCTTCCAGACCACACTTTGGGTATCTGGGAGCCTACGATTCCTTGCCCTCAAGCCCAAAGTCTCCTTCCAGACCCCCCTCCCCCAAAGGCTATCCCACTACTGGGTACACAAGCCTCGGTCAGAGGGTCAAGGGAGAGCCGTTTAAGGGGCAGGCTGGTGGAGGGGGTGTGGGCATGAGGGCCTGACAGACATGAATCTGTCTCCACCCACGCTCTTGCCCCAACCTCACAGACACGAGGCACAGGAATCCGTCAGCAAGTTACAGCCAAGACTCCATGAAGTGTGTTACCTGCAAAGAATCTCAAAGCAAATAATAAAATAAACGACCTTTCAGATCCGTTTTATGGCACGGCGGAATTACATTTCAGGTGGAGCTTGTGGGCGTGTTCCAACACATTGGATCCGACGGTCCCAAACCAGAACCCCTGCGGCTTCTGGGTACCCACGGCGCCCTCCCCCAAACCCGCCACTTTCTCCTGCGGTCCCACCGCACCTGCAGCCAGAACCACCCGTCAAAAGCCCGAATCTGCTCGTGTCAGTTCTCCACCGAGACCCCTTCAGTAACTGCCTCTGCCTTCAGGACGAAGCTAACCCCCCGGCTGGGCTTCTGAGGCCCCTGGGCAGCTGGCTCCCGCTGGCTTTTTCAGCCTCCTCTCACCCCCACCCCGCTCCACACCCCTGTCCAGCCCCTTAAGGAGACCATGGGCAGTTTCCCCCCGGAGCTCCCCGAGTTCCTGCCTTCCCCACGAGGAGCACCCCCAGCTGAGACCTCAGCCCATTTGCAGCAGCTGCAGCGAGACCAGCTGTGCGAGGGAGGGAGGCTCCCGGTGGCTCTAACCCAGGCCCCAGACCCCAGCCTCGCCGAGAAGCCCGAGCGAGAACCGCCTAGCTGATCCCAGCCTCCCTCCCCGTCCCCTGCCCCGCGCCGGGGAGATGACCCAACACCATTGTGAGGTGCTTACTGCTGTCTTCAGCTGCTCAGTGTTGGGGTGATTCGTGAGGCTGCCATAAGTCACTGGAATAGGTGGAAACGGGGCCAGTGGGATGCAGGCCGACCACATGAACGTGCCGATTTTGTCCAGTTGTTTCCACAGGACGCGCCTTAGCGCTCACGCGTGATGTCACGTATTAGATGCATGATCGCACCTGCCCCACGGCATTAGCAGCAGCGCTCTGCGATGGGTGGCTGTGGGGTGGCACGGACACGAGGGGCATCGCGGAGCCCAGGCCCCGGAGACAATGTGGATGTGGTGTTCATTAGCTAAGCAGGTATTCTCAGGCATGTCTACCTGAGAGGAACAATCTGTGAAATGACAGATCGGCTGATTTCTCTTCTCCCTTCGCAAACCGAATTCTTGTTGTTTGGATCCTGGCACCAATCGGAGAACCACAGCATCCAAATATTGAAACGCTTTGCCTCCCAAAGCTGCTAAGAGGTGCTGGCACAGGTCCCCGTGCAAGGTGACGCGCTCTCCAGAGCCCCGGTTCCCCAGAGAAGCCCAGAGGACGCAGGTCCCTGTGGTCACGGTGATGCCACTGGGCACCAGCGCTCGGGGCCCTCTGGTTTCTCCCTAGAACAGTCCTCCAAGGTGGCAAGCTGGTAATTACTATCCCCATGCTGTAGACCCAGGAGCCTCTTAGGAGTGGATCCGATTTTGTGAGTCCTAGAGCTTTTAAGTTGGGGAAGGTCCTCGAAGGGAGAACATGCCTATTACAAGGTGAGGTCCAGGGCCCGGGGGAGGGCGGTGTAGGGCAGGGGCCCCACAAGTGAACCTGTGTAACTTCTCAGTGAATGCACCTTGTGCCTGTAAATGATGACACTGGAATTTGAGGCCGAGACCGTCGGAGGCGGAGTCCAAGGTCCTTCTGTGACACCACCGCCTTCCCGTGTGATGGGTGGCCGCAGGCGGCCGAGTCCACGTGGCCGATGCATGACCTTCCGGGGAGGCCGGTCTGCGGGCCGGGCGGTGGGGGCGTCCTGCGCTGTCAGGGAGCCCGCTGCAGGGTGGCTGGGGCACGGGCCCCGCGGTGAGAACCCACTGGCGGGTCGCTGCCGCCCGGGGACTGCTCCATCCGCTGCCTTCTTGTCTCTGCCAGGCTGCTCGCCTTTCGTGTCACAGGTGGCAAAGGGTGTGCTCCAGCCCGTAGCTCCCTCGTGCATGTGTCAAAAGCATGTAAACGAGGAAGGCGGGAGAACGGTGGTTCTGCTGTCGCCAGGTGGCCTTGTCTCCCATCTGAAAGGTAAAAACTGAAAGGTCCCTGCTGTGTGCTGAGGCACTTCCGGGAAGCCCGTCTTCCTCCCGCACCCTCCACACCCCTGGCCCGTGGCTCATGCCCGAGATGCTTCCACTGAAGCAGTTCCTCCTTTTATTGTTGGACAGGGGCCTCCTCTGGCTCCCCCTCTAGGTCTCCAGTTGGGGAAAAATTCTGGGAAACCGAGTCTATTTCCACACTGTACTCAGGGACCGAGCTGTGACCACCGTTTTGGTCACCTGGGTCCCAAGCGAGGCGTGTGCAAACAGAATCTCTCGGGGGGACCTTATGAAAACACAGATTTCTGAGCTTAGTGCAGAGCTTTTTTTCAACAGGCCCCCTGCCTCTGATGCCAATGGGCACCAAGTTTTGACAGGCCCCGGGCCCGTCACCAGAGCACAAAAACCAGGCGTGGGCTCCTTGTTTTTGTTTTTTTTTTTTTCAACGTTTATTTATTTTTTTGGGACAGAGAGAGACAGAGCATGAACGGGGGAGGGGCAGAGAGAGAGGGAGACACAGAATCGGAAACAGGCTCCAGGCTCTGAGCCATCAGCCCAGAGCCCGACGCGGGGCTCGAACTCACGGACCGCGAGATCGTGACCTGGCTGAAGTCGGACGCTTAACCGACTGCGCCACCCAGGCGCCCCATGGGCTCCTTGTTTTTTTAAGTTTATTTATTTATTTTGAAGGAGAGAGAGAGCACAGGAGCAGGGAAGGGGCAGAGAGAGACGGAGACAGAGAATCCCAGGCAGGCTCTGCACTCTCAGCACAGAGCCCTACCTAGGGTTCGAACCCACAGACCGTGAGATCATGACCTGAGCCGAAGTCAAGAGCCAGATGCTTAACCTACTGAGCCACCCAGGCACCCCAGGTATGGGGGTCTTTTGGAGTGACACCAAAATCAGTGTCCCTGGGAGGAGGTGCAAAGCCACCAGGAGTTCCCGAAGAAAAATGCACAAAGTATAAGGAGAAAAGAGTTTGGCCCCAGCTGTGGGCGGTGTCAGCCTCAGGGCCTCTTAGATATAAGTGACTTTGGCTTTTTCAACCAAATTGTAGCTGGGCCCCAAGTGCCTCCTGCCCCATCCCCAGAGTCCTGGGAACTCTGGTGGAGGGCAGGCATCCTTGGCGGGTAGGTAGTTGGGAAGGCAGGTTTTGGACAAGAGAAAACGTTCCCTTGTGGGTTTCTCCATCTTATGTTTACAAACAGCTTTACCGTGATTTCGTCCACAAAACAACTCCACATGTTTAAAGTGCACAATTCACAGGGGGGCCTGGGTGGCTCAGTCGGTTAAGCGTCTGGCTTTGGCTCAGGTCATGATCTCACGGTTTGTGAGTTCGAGCCCCGCGTCGGGCTCTGTGCTGATAGCACAGAGCTTGCTTAAGATTCTCTGTCCCCCCACCCGGCCCCGCTCTCTGCCCCTCCCCTGCTCACGCTCTTTCTCTCTCTCTCTCTCTCTCTCTCTCTCTCTCTCTCTCAAAATAAATAAGTTAACATTAAAAAAATGAAGTGTACAATTCACTAAGTAATCCCTACACCCAGCCTGGGGCTTCAACTCACGACCCTAAGACCCAAAGTGGCATGCTCTCCCAGCTGAGCCAGCCAGGCGCTCCCAGTTCACTAAGTTTTGACATCAACACGCACCCGTGAAGCCTTTACCATTGTCAAGATAAACAGATCGGGCTACCCAGAGCTTCCTCATGTTTGGAGTCCTCCCTTGTCCTTCTGTTCCTCCTACCCCAGGCAACCAGCGATGTGCTTCCCGTTTTATATTTTACATAGAATTTCCTAGAATTTCACATAAATGGAAGCATACAGTGTATACTCATTGTCTGCTTCCTTCCCCTTGGCATCGTGACAGTGAGGTTCATCTTGTATTCTGGGCTGAGCCACACCTAGCCAGGACCTACTGTCCTCTTCAGCAGGTGGTTGAATTCCATTTGTTACAGTTGACAAACATTTTTTTTAAACATTTATTTATTTTTGAGAGACAGACAGAGCATGAGTGGGGGAGGGGCAGAGAGAGAGAAGGAGACACAGAATCGGAAGCAGGCTCCAGGCTCTGAGCTGTCAGCACAGAGCCCGACGTGGGGCTTGAACTCATGGACTGTGAGATCATGACCTTCCTTCCTTCCTCTGCTCCTTTCTTTCTTTCTTTCTTTTTGGCAATACCTTTGATTTTTGTATCAAGGTCATACTCGTTTCATATAAGTTGGGAAATAGTCACTCTTTTTCATTTTTCTGGAAGAATTTTTGTAGAATGAGTATTATCTCCTCCTTGGTGGAATTCACTGGTTTTCTCTAAAGGAAGGTTTTTTTTTTTTTTTTTTTTTCTATCAATGCTAGGTGAAGAGTGGAGAATAGATAGCTAAATAGATAATAAATGAATCTATTCAGGTTATCGATTTCTTTTTTGGACAACTTTAGTGGTCTGTGTCAAGCAAGGCATTTGTGTATTTAATCCGAATTGTCTATTTTGTGGACATAAACTTGTTCGTAATATTCTTTTACTATTTTTTAAAATATTTTCAGAGTCTTTGGTGATATCGCCTCTCTTGTTCCTGAGTTTGGTAATTTGTGTCTTTTTTTCCCCCCCTTCTCATCAGTCCTGTGAGAGGTTTATTCATTTCGCTGATCTTCTCAAATAATCAGCTTTTGGTTTCATTGATTTTAATCTATTGTTTTTCTCTGTTTTCTATTTCGATGATTTCCACTTTAATCATCATTATTTCCTTTCTTCTGGGTTACATTTGTACCTAGGTACATTTGTACATTTGTAATTTGTATATATTGTGCATATTTGTAATATGTGTACATATGCACATTTGTAATATGTGCACGGTTTTGATAGTATATTTGTCAGCTCACTTTCATAACAAGATACCACAGACTGGGTGGATTAAAAACAGAAATTAATTTTCTCACAGTCCTGAGGCTAGACAACCCAGATCGAGGTGACTTCAGCGTTGGTTTCTGAGGAGATCTCTGTTACTGGCTTGTAGGCAACGAGCTACGTGCTGGGTTCTCACGTGGCCTTTTTTCTGTATGTGTGGAGGGAGGGAGAGAGAGATCTGTGATGTTTCTCCCTCTTCTTATAAGGACACCAGCCCTATCAGGTTAGGGCTCCACACTGACCTCGTCTATCCTTAATCACCTCCCTAAAGGCCCTATGTCCAAATAGGCCACTTTGGGGGGTCAGGGCTTCGGCCTATGAACTTTGGAGAAACACAATCAGTCGTAATGAATGACATCTCCCCCAAATTCTCATACATTCTGTCTTCATTTTCCTTCAGTTCAGAAAACATTCTAATTTCCCCCTCGACTTCTTCTTTGATCCATGGTTACTTAGAAGTATATGTAGTTTCCAAATAACTGGAGATTTTCCAGATATCTTTCTGTTATTGACTTGTCATTTAACTCCGTTGTAGCCAGAGCACATACTCTGAATTATATGAATCCTTTTAAAACTTATCGAGACTTGTTTTCTGGCCAAGAATATGAGTTATCCTGATAAATGTTCTGTGCACTCTTGCAACGAATGTGTACTTTTCCGGCTGTTGGGTGAAATGCTCAATGAATGTCAGTTAGGTCAAGTTGGTTGATAATGTTGCTCAAGGCTGATGTATTCTTGCTGATTTTCTGTTCACTTATTCTATCAATTATTGGAAAAGAATTGGAATCTCCAGTTATAATTGTGTACTTGTCTATTTCTCCTTGCCATTCTAACAGTTTTTCTTGTTGTATTTGAACCTCTGCTATTACGTGCATCAATGTCCTTTTGATGAGCTCGCACCTTTATCATTAGAACATGAGCTCTTTTATCACTGGAAATACTACTTCTCTGAAATTTGCTTCGATATTAAGAGAGCCACTTCAGTTTTCTTTTGACCAGTGTTAGCATGGTGTCTGTATTTTCTTCCTTTTATCTTTAGCCTATTAATTTCTTTGTATTTTTTTATTCTTTTTAATGTTTATTTATTTTTGAGACAGAGAGAGACAGAGCATGAATGGGGGAGGGTCAGAGAGAGAGGGAGACACAGAATCGGAAGCAGGCTCCAGGCTCTGAGCTGTCAGCACAGAGCCCGATGTGGGGCTCGAACTCACGGACTGTGAGATCATGACCTGAGCCGAAGTCGGATGCTTAACCGACTGAGCCACCCAGGCGTCCCATAATTTCTTTGTATTTAAACTGCATTTCTTGTAGGCAACAAACAGTTGGGTGTTGCTTTTTAATTCAACCCATCCATCTCTGCCTTTAAATTAGGGTGTCTAGACCATTTACATATAGTGTGATTATTGGTATGGTTCGGTTTACGTCTACAATCTTGCTATGTTTTTCTGTTTTTCCACCTATTCTTTGTTTCTCCTCTTTCTCTGCCTTCTATTAACTGAGTAATTTTTTAAAATGCTTATTTATTTGTTTTTGAGAAAGAGAGAAAGAGAGCGAGAGAGAGTGAGCATGTGCGTGAGCAGGGGAGGGGCAGAGAGAAAGGGAGAGAAAGAATTCCAAGCAGTCTCTGCACCGCCAGTGCAGAGCCCAATGCAGGGCTTGACCCCATGAACCATGAGTTCATGACCTGAGCTGAAATCAAGAGTCAGACACTTAACTGACTGAGCCACCCAGGTGTCCCTTAACTGAGTAGTTTTTATGTTTCTATTTTAATTCTTTGTTGGTTTTTTAGCTATGAGCCTTTGCTTTGTTATTTTAGTGGCTGCTTTAGGGCTTACAGTATACATATTTAATTTATCACAGTTAATCTCCATGTGACACTATGTCACGTATATTCACTTAAAGTATAATAACTGTATAATAATATACTTCCATAGCTCTCCTCATGGCCTTGATGTTGTTGTTGTCATACATTCTATTTATATATATGCTATAAATCCCACAACCCTCATTTTTGTTTTGTTTAGATAATAAATTATATTTTAAAGAATCGTAAATAGGGGCGTCTGGGTGGCTCAGTCAGTCGAGCAGCTGACTTCGGCTCAGGTCATGGTCTCGCGGTGACAAGTTCGAGCCCCGCATTGGGCTCTGTGCTGACAGCGTCTCCCTCTCTCTCTGCCCCTCCCCCTCCCCCGCTCATGCTCTGTCTCTCTCTGTCTCAGGAATAAATAAACATAAAAAAAAAATAAAGACTCGTAAATAATCAGAAAAGCACTTAGCTATTAATTCATGCGGTGAACATTTCCAGTGCTCTTCATTGCTTTGTGGAGATCCTTATTTTCCTTTATGTAAATAACATCCTTTAACATTCTGCATTGTGCACATCTATTAGTAAATTCTTTAAGCTTGTGTATGTCTGAGATTATCTTTATCTTGCTTTCATGAACAAATTATTTTTGCTGGGTATCGACTAGGTTGGCAGTTTTTTTTCTTGCAGTATTTGAAAGATGTTGCTTTGTTGCCTTCAGTGCATGCATTTGTTCTGTTTCCTTCTTCTCTCTGTCCTTCTGTACGTGATGTGTTGGTTTTCCTCTGCTTCCTTTTCAGATTTCTCTCTTTATTACTGGTTTTGAGCAATTTGATTATGATGTGCCTCGATGGAGTTTTTATCCTGTTCTTTGGATTTTGGATTTGTTGAGACCCCTGGGTCTGCAGGTTTGTAGTTATCAACCAGTTGGCAGACTTGGGCCATTATTTCTTTGAATTTTTCTGAACCGTTCTCTCCTCTTACTTGGGGATTCTAATTATATGTAAGTTAGATCACCTGAAGTTGTCTCACAGCTTTCTGACGTTCTTCTCATTAATTTTGTTGTTGCTGTTGGTGTTGTTTTTCTCTTCGTGTCTTATTTGGGAGTTTCTAGTGCTGTCTTTGAATTAACTAATCTTTTTTCTTCAATGTCAATCTGCCATTAATTTCATCCAGTGTTCTTTTCATTTCACACAACATAGTGCTTTTTCTTTAATTTTTTATGTGTATTTATTTTTGAGACAGAGGGACACAAAGCATGAGTGGGGGAAGGGCAGAGAGAGGGAGACACAGAATCCAAAGCAGGCTCCAGGCTCCGAGCTGTCAGCACAGAGCCTGATGTGGGGCTCAAACCCATGAATCGTGAGATCATGACCCGAGCCAAAGTCGGACACCCAACTGACTAAGCCACCCAGGTACCCCTTACGTGTGGAAATTTTTGATTGGATATCAGGTGTTGTCCATTTTATCTTGTTGGGTGTTGGACATTTTGTGTTGCTCTATATATTCTTGAACTCGGTTTTAGAATACAATTAAGTTGCTTAGACACAGTTTGAGCCTCTCTGGGCTTGCTTTATGATATGTTAAGTGGGCACATAATAGCTTTTATTCTAGGACTATTTCCCACTACTGAGGCAAGGCCTTTCTGAGTACTTTACCCGATGCCTTATGGATTATGAGTTTTCCAGTCTGGTTAGTTGGAACATATACTATCCTCAACCCTATGTGAATACCAGGCACTGTCACCTCTAATCCTTTCAGATGGTTTTCGCCATCACCCCTCCATTTTCTCAGGGGCATGGGCTGATCAGTTCTCTGCAGAATATTCTAGGAGAGCTCTGCAGATCTCTAGGTTCTGTCTCTGTGCAGCTCTCCTTCCTCTGATCGTCTACCCTAAGAGTTCTAGCTGTCTTGTTCTCCCTGGACTCTCCACTCTCTCTCCTCAACTCAAGAAGTCTGCCAAATTCCACCTGGGTACCCCTTTCTGTGCTGTGCTCGGAAATCCTCTCAAGGATGTAATGTTAGGTAATTGTGGGGTTCATGTCATTTATTTCCCCATTCTCAAAGATTATTATGTTTTGTTGCTTGATACCCAATGAGTTGAGAACTTTTATTTCATATATTTGGTCAACTTATTTTGGTTGCATCAGGAAAGAGGGTGAATCTAGTCTATTTATTTGGTTTGTGAGTGAAAGTTTCAATTTTCTTAAAAAAATTTTTTTTAATGTTATTTATTTATTTATTAAAAATTTTTTTTAACGTTTATTTATTTTTGAGACAGAGAGATAGAGCATGAATGGGGGAGGGTCAGAGAGAGAGGGAGACACAGAATCGGAAGCAGGCTCCAGGCTCCGAGCCATCAGCCCAGAGCCCGATGCGGGGCTTGAACTCATGGATGGCGAGATCGTGACCTGAGCTGAAGTCGGACGCTTAACCGACTGAGCCACTCAGGCGCCCCTAATGTTATTTATTTTTGAGAGAGAGAGAGAGAGAGAGCGAGAGAGCAGGGGAGGGGCAGAGAGAGAGAGAGAGAGGGAGGCATGGGATCTGAAGAAGGCTCTGTGCTGAGAGTAGAGAGTCTGATGTCGGGCTCAAACTCATGAACTATAAGACATACAGGCGTTTCTCCATCTTCTTTGAAAATGGAAAATACTCTTCCAATTGTAAAGTTGGCTTATGTTCGCTGTAAAAAAAATCACAAAATAACAGGGGCACCTGGTTGGCTCAGTCAGTTAAGCATCTGACTTCGGCTCAGGTCACGATCTCACGGTTTGTGAGTTCGAGCCCTGCATCAGGCTCTGTGCTGACAGCTTGGAGCCTGGAGCCTGCTTCAGATTCTGTGTCTCCTCTCCTCTGCCCCTCCCATGCTCATGCTCTGTCTCTCAATAATAAATAAATGTTAAAAAAATCATAAGATAACAAAAATATAAAGAAGAAAATAAAAACTACTCGTTTATAACCACCGTTAACATTTTGGTCTGTATTTTGTCATCTTTATTTTCTGTGCATATGTGTGCATGTAGCAGGGTCACAAAGTCACTCAAAATACATCAGATGTGCAAAGAAAACAGAGCCTCTTTATCTTCCTACTTAATCTGATATTTCTTGAGAGGTACCATCTGTTGGGTGATAAGAAGGGCAGAAAAAGAGTGCAGTGTCGTAGCCTTAATGTAATACAAAAATCCCAACAGTTCTTTGACAAACTCATGGTTCTTAGGCTGAAATGCATGGTCAATCAGATTTGTTACAGGCCCTGTTCTCTACCCTCTGCTGGAGATTGTGGGAGTGTAGGGGGTGGGCTGTAGGATTTCTGGATCCTTTTTGGTAGCCAGCAAGAAGGGGTCATCTGGTCCACACATATTCTGATGGTGCCCTCTGAATTTGGCGGTAAAATAGTTGGCCTGGCTGTTGCCATAGCATGGCGGCTGCTAGTGGACGATGGTGACAGGGGACCAGACCATGCAGGGATCATATAGGGTTTGGGGGCATCCTAAGGACTTTAGCTTTTGTCCCCAGCGAAACAGAGGAGCCATTGAAGAGTTTCCTTGCACTGGTGAGAGGCAGAAGCCTGCCTGAAGTGGGTTCAAGGGAAAATAGGAAGAGAGGAATTGCAGAGAGCAAGGATTGACACTTTCAGACTCCTGAAAAGAGCAGGGAAATGGAAGGAGAAATCAAGAGTTTTTTAGATGGGAAATAATGGGCATTATCCAATAGAGAGGGGGATTGGGGGGTGGGTGGGTGAAAGTTGCTGAAGTGGGGAGAGCTGGCTCGTAAGTGGGGGGTCGGCGTTGGGGCACAGCCAGGGTATGACGGGGTGGGTGGCTGGGCGGAGGTGGTGGGAGCCTGCCCTCGTTCTCCTTGGCACACTTCCCCGTCTTGGTGAAAGAGGAAATAAGTCATCAGCTGAGCGCCATGACTTGAAACAGGGAAAGCGATGCCGGGCTCTGGGGGAGAAAGGAGTGGAAAGGTAGTAGGGTGGCCAATCTGCACTGAGGGAGCAATCGATTTCTGCACGTGAGATCTAAAACGAGACCAGTCACCATGTTTGCCAGTTTTCCTTCAGCCTCGTTCAGCCGAACAGGTGCGGGCATGGCATTATCACTAACCAGGTCGGAGGTTTTCCCAAGTGCACACCGTGTAGTGAGAGAGAGAGGAGTACCCCGAAGATGCACATGAGACAGGGCTGCGATGAAGGACCATGGAACTCCAGCTGGGGAAGAAGGGGAGCGAGGACAGAAGGTGGAAGGGGAAGGAACGATTGGAGAGGCTAGCTGGTGACTTGTAGATCTCGGTGGGCTTGAAAGTTGTTGGCGTGAGGGCACTAGTTGGCATGAGTTGGGAAGAGGAGGGGTGGCGGTCCGGGGGTGGCATGCTTGAAACCGAGGTTATGGGAGGAACACAGGGTGGGTAGAAGGCAAGGTCTAGGGCAGTGTGGTCTGACGGAGATCCCGTGGGAGGTGCACATGGGAGCCACGCAGGCAGCTGAACATTCTCTAGAAGCCACGTTAAACAAGTAAAAAGAGGGGTGCCTGGGGGCTCGGTCGGTTGAGCGGCCGACTTCGGCTCAGGTCATGATCTCACCGCTCTTGAGTTCTAGCCCCGCGTCGGGCTCTGTGCTGACAGCTCGGAGCCTGGAGCCTGCTTCGGATTCTGTGTCTCCCTCTCTCTCTGGCCCTAACCCACTCACATTCTGTCTCTGTCTCTCTCAAAAGTAAATAAACATTAAAAAAAATTTTTTTAAAAAGTAAAAAGAAGTGGGCAAAAAGAATTTAAACAATATATTTTATTTGAGTCGATGCATCCCAGAGATAATCATTCCCATATGCAATTAAATTTTATGAATTATTAATGAAGAAGGCATAGGGGGGAAGCTTCTTGACATTGGTTTGGGCAATATTTTTTTGAGCCCCAAAAGCACAGACAACAAAAGCAAAAAATAGATAAATGGGGGTTGCATCGAGCTGAAATCTCCTGCCCAGCCAAGGAAACCATCAACAGAGTAAAGGGACAATCGACAGCACAGGAGGAAACATTTGCAAGCCATTCATCTGATGAGGGTTCCGATCCAAAATGGGTAAGGAACTCAAGCAGTCCAATATAACAAACAAACCAAATAACCTGCTGGAAAAACGGGCAAGGGACATGAACAGACATTTCCAAAAGAAGACACACAAATGGCGGACACGTATATGACGGTCAACAACGCTAATCATCAGGGGAATGCAAATTAAAGCCATAATGAGATACCACCTGACACTAGTTAGAATTGCCAAAAAGACAAAAGATACAAGGGTTGGCGAGGATGTGGAGGAAAGGCAACCCTGTACACCGTTGGCGGGAATGTAAACTGGTGCAGCCCCTGTGGGAAACAGTATGGAGGTTCCTCAAAAAACTAAAAAATAGAACCACCTTAAGATCCGCCAATCGCCCTCCGCGTGTGTGTCCAAAGTTAATGAGCTCCGTATCTCAGAGAGACATCCGCACCCCCGTGCTCGCTGCAACATAAAGTGCCCATCAAAGGATTAATGGATAGAGAAAATAGGATATAAATATAATGGAATATTACTCAACCATATAAAAGAAAGAAATTCTCTCATTCGCGACAACATGGATGAACCCGGAGGACGTTATGCTGAGTGAAATAAGCCAGGCACCCAAAGGCCTTACTGCATGACCTCACCTACCTGTGGAATCTGAGAGGGTGGAAGTCATAGAAGCAGAGAGTAGACTGGTAGGTACCAGGGGCTGGAGGGTGGGGGAAATAGGGATGTTTGTCAAAGGGTACAAAGTTTCAGTTATGCAGGATGAATAAGTCCTAGAGTTCTGATGTACAGCATGGTGACTTGATTATGGTTAATAATACTGCACCGTGTACTTGAAATTTGCTAAGAGTAGATCTTAAATGTTCTCATTCATCACACACACACACACACACACACACACACGCAGAGCTATGTGAGGTGATGGATATGTTAATTAGCTTGATCGTAGTAATTATTTCACAATGTACTCATACGTGAAAACATCACATTGTACCCTGTGAATATATATAATTCTTATTTGTCGATTAGACCTCCATAAAGCTGGAAAAAAAGTTAAAAAAAATCTTAAGACTAATTGAAACCCCCCTCCCAAATTATTAATGAGATAGTTAAAATAGTTTTTCTATGCTAAGTCTTTGAAATCTCTATTTCGCCTGACAGCACATCTCATTTTGGGCCAGGAACATTTCAAGGGGCTTGTGGCCACTGCCTGGACAGTGCACAACTAGAGAATGATCATGGGGAGGGGTGGCTGAGGAAGCGTGAAAGACAAGGTCATTGGGGGAGTGGAGGTCAAAGAATAGAAAGGTCATCTCTGTGGATATTCAAATCACCAAGAATTAGGACAGGAGTGGTTTAAGGTGAGTGACAGTGAGCCAGGAGTGGAAATCTAGGAACAAGCAAGAGGGACTAGGGATTAGTAGACAGCCGCAACTGGGAGCTGGAGGGTTTGGGGCAGGTGGGAGGAATGGTAATCTGGAAGTAAACATAAGGAGCAAGAGGGAGCCACAGAGATCTGGGTTGCAGACAGAGCAAGACCATGGAGAGAACTGGCAGGAGAGAGGTGCTCTCGCTCATGGTGCTTAAGTTCCAAGGGCACAGAGAAGGCCTTTGGGAGTGGAGAAGGGCTGGAAGATGGGGCAGAACCTCCTGGGGAGTAAGGTCCCCAGGGATGGCCTGGGAGCCTGGGCATCCTTGATGGATGAAGAGAACAAGGATGCACAGTTAATGGCTCTCTTTTGGCCTAACTTGTAGCATTTGCCCATTTCCATGGTATAAATCCTCCCACGATGGCTCATTTCAAGCTACTAGTGGTTTTACAACCAGCTTACAGAATGCCTGGAAATTGAACAATCGGCTCTCACGTACAAGCTGTTCCCAAGGGCAGAGCAATGGGTACAGGGCATCTTGGGAGAGGCCCTGATGGTCTCCAAGGCAGACCCGGTGGGATGTCAGAGGAGGGGCGGAGGTGGGGGCGGGGGTTAGGCATGCAGCTCTTCCTAGAATGAGAACTCTAACCCCCCTTTGACTTCTGTCATGGAGCAAAGAGAAACGGGTTGCAGATTTAAATGGTCTTAATATGTATTTTTCTGTATCTCTGTGATGAGTTGCCCAGATTCCTCTTCCAGGCAAGACCTGTCACCCCCGCTGCTGGGAGTGCCTTCAGCTGTGAGCCCCTGCAGGGCCTCCTTGCCCAAAGTCATGGCCAGTTTCCCTTCTCCGGGCCAGGCTCCTCCAGTGACATATCGATGTGGGGGCGTAAAAGTCATCCAACTCTGCCCAACTCAGGATAGCACCCCAGCTCCAGGTCTCCCTGTGGGAGCTATTGCTGGGTCTGTTTCAAACTTTCCTTCCGCTTCTGACCTGCCCTTCCCTCTCCTTCCTTCCACAGGTATTGACTCTAAGGCCAGTCCCTGATAAACACCCCATCACTCACTAACTCCATTTCAGACTCTGCTTCTAGAAGAACCCGACTTTTACAAGGCTTACTGCCGGTGGAGGTGAATTCTTTAGGAGCTGAGCCAGTTGGATAGAGCAGAAAGGTGCCTTGTTTCAATTTGCCTCGCTTTGATAACTGGTGGGGTTGATTTTTTTTTTTTTTTAACAGGCATTGACTGAATTATTTCCTGTGTGGATTGCCTTTTTTCATTACTTCCTTTGCCTGTTTTTCTATTGAGGTGTTTGTCTTTTTCTCGTTGGTAAGAGCGCATATATGTATTACCGTCATAAAGATATTCATCTTTGCTTTTTGTATCTGGTTCAAGAAATGTTCTCAGGTTTTCCGGTGTAGGCCTCTGTTGTGGTTAAGAGCACATGCGCGGCCACAATGCCCTATCACTTCCTAGCTGTGTGACTTTGGGTACGTTCCTTCACCTACCAGAGTCTTGGTTTTTTCATCTATAGCTAGGATTAGTATTAACACTTTGTAGGCTCATTATGGGGACTGAATGATTTAATAAAAGGTTTACAACAATAGTTGTTTACAACAACTCTATTCAATAGAGTGAATATGAGATAATTATTTGCTTTTTTTTTTATTAGCATCTGTATTATTTTCTCTTATCAGCCATACAGAGATTACATCTCATGTACTCAAAGCTATCTTTTTTGGGGCTTCTGGGTGGCTCCGTCGGTTGAGCGTTTGACTCTTGGTCTCGGCTCAGGCCCTGATCTCAGCGCCGTGAGTTCAAGCCCCATGTTGGGCTCCACGCTGGGTGTGATGGGGCTCCACGCTGGATGCGAAGCCTACTTAAAAAAAAAAAAAAAAAAAAGCTATCTTTCATGGGTTTTGCCTTTGGAGTTATATTCAGGAAAAACTTCTTGATTTCAAGATTATATAAACATTCACCACCATTTTTCATTTAGTACTTTTATGGTTTCATTTAATATACATATATATTTGAATCCCCCACCTATCCAGAATCCAGAATTTATTTCGGTGTGCAGTTTAGGCTTGTTTAGTAGGGACACGTTTCTCGAAGGCCCAACATTACTTCAAGGAGCTGAATCACCCAGCGTTCTCCAGCAACATGGAAGCAAGAGGATACTTATGGATATAAAGGGAGATTTATTATGAAGAATTGGTTGGCACAGTTTTGGAGGCTGAGAAACCCCACGGTTTGCTGTCTGCAAGCTGGAGACCCCGAAAAGCTGGTGGTGTGGTTCAGAGTCTGAAGGCCTGAAAACGTGGCGAGCCAGTGGTATAAATCCCAGTCTGAGGGCAAGAGGAGGTGAGGGGAGATGTCTCGGCTCAAAGAAGCGGGAGAAAAGGGAGAAATTCCTCCCTTTCCCACCTTTTGTTCTATTCAGGCCATCAATGGATCGAGTGGTGGGCACCCACATTATGGAGGGCAATTTACTGAGTCCACTGATTCAGATGCTAATCTCACCCCAAAACACCCTCTTAGGACACTCAGAAATAATGTTTCATCTGGGCACCCCATGGTCAGGCAAGCTGACACATAAAACTAACCTTCACAAGTCTATCCTTTGTCGAATTGGCACCTATCTCCTAAACCATACTTATCTCCAAATAAACACGAACAAGGTCGTGACTCCGCCCACGCGATACAGCTATTGTGCATACAACAGAAAACACTCCCACTCCCTCCCCAGAAGACGGGGTAAAGTCCTTGAGTGATGTTTACACTTCTCCTTGATCTTCTGTGACATAAATACCATGATGTAAAATTAACAATACTTAAATACTATGATATAAAGTCAACACGTCTTATGTTACATGACAAGGAAATAAGAGAGGAAAGAACACACGTACGCACACATACACATTCATAGAAAAATAAGGAGGAAATACTCATGGCAATCACAGTCCTTGCCTCTGTAACTGGTCATGTGGTCATGGCTGGTATTTACAACAACTTCCTTCTACTACCCGTTCTCATTCCCTTTGCCTTAGCAAGCACCTTAGCTGGTCATGGTCTGTTATATGGTGGGGTGACCCAAACCTTCATTCCTGAAGGGT
Source organism: Leopardus geoffroyi (assembly GCF_018350155.1). Taxonomy (NCBI): domain Eukaryota; kingdom Metazoa; phylum Chordata; class Mammalia; order Carnivora; family Felidae; genus Leopardus; species Leopardus geoffroyi. Next base: position 143,882,345 of record NC_059337.1, on the reverse strand, counting down.
CTGGGCCACTCGTAGTCTTGCCTGGATTGGGTGGTGGCAGTCTCGTGAACACTAACCACGGGGCATGTGATACTAGGAGACACCATTAGGGATCTCCTGTTTTCCAAACATACTCTTCCCTCCCTCCGCTGTGGAGGAGTAGCCTCATTTCCCCTTGAGATCAGGATCAGTCACCCCAGCCAACACCATATCGCCCTTCCTTGCCTGCTGTTTCAGAGGCATGAGGAGCCCAAAGTGCCCGGATAGCAGACTTCACTTCCGGTTCAACAGGATCATTGTGGTGTCTGCCGGTGGAAGGATTCTTTCCTCTGGAAGTAAGACCTCTAGGCCAGCAGAACATCAAGTTGAGGCAACAGGAAGTAAAACTTTTGTTTGTGGGTCACTAGGGGTAATAGCGAGTGGTTCCATTCCCACTTCTACACCGTGATTCCCGGATCTGCGGATCCTGGCTATGGGAGAACTGGCACCATATAGTGGGTGCTCTTCAGAGCACAGACAACCTTCTGGAGAGCCTTGTTCCAACCCTGTGAGGTACGACCACCTAGTTGCCTTGTAACTAAGTATTCCCAGGGCCTTTCTACCCCACTCTCAAGCCGGCTGCCTCAGGATAGTGGGGAACATGGAAAGACCAATGGATTCCATGAACATGGGCCCATTGCAGCACGTTTTTTTGCTATGAAGGGAATTCCTTGACCAGAAGCAATGATGCGTGGAGTACCATGACAGTGGAGAAGGCATTTCGTAAGTCCACAGATGGTGGTTTTGGCTAAAGCGATGTGTGCCAAGAAGGAAAATCCATACCCAGAGTAAACATCTTTTCCAGTAAGAATGAAACTCTGCCTCTTCCACAGTGAAAGCGGTCCAATTAATGAACCTGCCACCAGGTAGCAGCTGGCTGAACATCCCAGGAAATGGTGCCATACCGGGGGCTCAGCGTTGGTCTCTGTTGCTGGCAGATTGGGCACCCTGCCAGACTGTAGCCAGATCAGCTTTGGTGAGTGGAAGTCCATGCTGCTCAGACCATGCATCATCTCCGTCCCTGCCACCACGGCCACTCTGTTCGCAAACCCATTGGTGATGACAGAGGTGGCTGGGGAAAACGACCACCCCTTCATTATCAAAAGCTAGGTACTTGCTTATTAAAATTCTCCAGTGCTGAGGTCACTTTCGGTGAGCATTCACAGGAGACACAAATAACTTCGTGTTTTTGGCCACGTTTTGGCCCATGTTTCAGCCCATTAACCGTCCAAACCATGATGGCCCTTGCTAACATCTCAAGCTGCAACATTCAGTACAGAATTTCTGCTTCGTGAGCACCTGTCAAAATATTTGGTTAATCCCCTCGGATGCGGGTGGAAAGTCCGATACCTCTATAGGTGGAGAGGCCAATACCGCTGCGGGGTGGGGAGACCCCTTCTACTGGTACAAAAGACTCATCAGAATGTAGGGGCTCGATGTGTCCAGCTTCATCAGTGCCCATCCACACTGGGGGCAGGTAGCAATCTGCTGAACTGAGTCCACTGAGTCAAGTGCTGGTCTCATCCCGAAACACCCTCACAGACGCCCTACGAAATAATGTTTAATGTGGCCAGTCAAGTTGACATGGAATTAACCATTCATTACAGGACCTGGTTCCAATTTTATTCAGGATTAATGTTTACTTATTTATTTTATTTTGAGAAAGAGGGAGACAGAGAGAGAATCTTAAGCAGGCTCCACGCTCAGTGTGGAGCCCAACGCATGAGATCATGAGACCATGACCTGAGCTGAAGTCAAGAGTTGGAAGCTTAACTGACTCAACCACCCAGGTGCCTCCCAATTTTATTTAGTTTTCAATAAACCTTTTATTTGAGGACACTTTTACAGCTACTCAATTATTATGAAGATAGTACAGAGAGTTCCTATATACTCCACGCGGTGTCCCTTGCTATTAATGTTATGGTACATTTGTCAAATTTATCGAGCCTGTGTTGATATATTATCATGGACCAAATTCCATACTTCATTCAGATTCCGTTAGTTTTTCCCTATTGTCCTTTTCCTGTTCCAGGACACCTTCCGGGACCCACATTACATTCAGTCATCTTGTCTCTTTAGGCTTCTCTTGGTGGTGACAGTTTCTTAGACTTTCCTTGTTGTTCTGACCGTGACGTTTTGACGACGACTGGTTGAATGTTGCGTAAGACGTCCCCCAACTGCGTTTTTCCCGGGTGTCTTTCTCGCGATTATGCTGGGGTTACGGGATCTGGGGAGGAGAGCACAGAAGTCAAGTTTTATTTCCATCACATCTTTCAAGGGACGTCCTATCAACGTGACGCATCACTGTGGACGCTGACTTTGAGCACTTGGCTGAGACAACGTGTGTCAGGTTTCTCCTGACCAAAAAAAAAAAAAACCAAAAACCAAAACAAAACCGCATCACCTCTTACCTCGCTGCATCCACACTGTCACCTCCAGAAGGGAGTCACTTGAAGCCCCATACTTGTGTGGGGAGTCGTCCCCTTCAATGTGGAACATCTGCAGCCAGTATCTGGAACTCTTCTGCACGGGACATCTGTCTCTTTTCCCACATTCGTTTATTTATTCCATCATCTATGTCGATGTGAACTTGTGAATCTTTCTTTTTTTTTTTTCACTTTGGGTTATAATCCAATATGAGGCTATTTACTTTGTTGTTCAGATTGATCCACCGCTGGCATTGGGAGCTCTTTCTGTCACTCCGGGGTCCCTTTGTCATCCTTGTTGCAATCTTTTGTTTTTTGAGCTCTGCACTTCACCGTCAGTCCCTGTGTTCTAGGGGGACAACCCTGCCCTCCCCCAGGGTGTTGCCGTGAAGCCTGAGTCTCTCGGTGCCTCGGGCCTGACCTCCTATGGAAGGCGCCGTTGAGGAGACTTATCCCGGGACAGAACCACCAGGAAGGGAGAGGAGCCAGGAGGGGCACACGCAGAAGAGAGAGAAAGAGCCAGAGGAAATCCTGGGTCTTGTGTTACCGGATCTCGGACTGTTCAGTTTTTCTTTTTGCTTAAGGGGATTTAAGCTGAGATTCTGTCGCTGGAAACAGACGATTTAACAGACAAGCCTCTGTTATGGTTTCTGTTTTAACCTGCTCGGGAGGCAGAGCAGAACGCCACAGACTGGGTGACATCAACAACAGAGCGATTTTCTCAGAGCCCTGGAGGCCAGAAGTCCGAGAGGAAGGTGCTGTCAGAGAGAACTCTCTTCCCGGCTCGCAGACACCACCCTCTTGCTGTGACCTCACCTCCTCCGTGTGTGTGTGGAAAAAGAGATCTCTGGTGTCTCTTTTATTTTTTTAGTAGGACATGGGCCCTATAGGATCAGGGCCTCACTCTCATGACCTCATTTATCCTTAAAGGCCTCCTTAAAGGCCCTAACTCCAAACATAGCCACCTTGGGGGCTGGGGATCCAACATATGAACTTGGGGAGGCACAAGTCAGTCCATAATGGGCTGAGTGTGTCCCCCCCCCCAAAATTATGAGCGAAAGTCCTAACCCCCAGCACCCCAGCATGTGATCTTATTGGAAATACGGTCTTTGCAGATGTAATTAAGATGAGGTCATTATGGTGGGCCCTTCTCCAATATGATTGATGTCTTTATTTATTTTTTTTTTCAACGTTTATTTTTGGGACAGAGAGAGACAAAGCATGAACGGGGGAGGGGCAGAGAGAGAGGGAGACACAGAATCGGAAACAGGCTCCAGGCTCTGAGCCATCAGCCCAGAGCCCGACGCAGGGCTCGAACTCATGGACCGCGAGATCGTGACCTGGCTGAAGTCGGACGCTTAACCGACTGCGCCACCCAGGCGCCCCTCTTTATTTTTTATTTTAGAGAGAGAGAGAGAGGGCGAGCACGAGCTGGAGAGAGGGCGGGGGTGGGGGGAGAGAGAGAGAGAGAGAGAGAGAGAGAATCTTGACCAGGCCCCATGCTCAGTGCAGAGCCCGACTGGAGGCTTGATCCCTTGACCTTGGGATCATGACCTGAGCCGGAATCAAGAGACCAGCACTCAGCCGGCTGAGCCGCCCAGGGGCCCTTCTGACATACTCCTTTCTACGCGGCCGCTTGTCCCAGCTCTGCACAGTCCCAGCAATATTGCCCCGGTCGTGCCTTCTATCAGGGGCTCCGGGGGGCTGTGCAGCCTGTCTCCACATGGCAGTCACCCCCTCGGTTCCTCCCAGCTTCTCTCTGCACCCGGCCACCCGGCAGCATCTCCCAGGCTGGCCCGCTCGGGGGGTGTGGGACTGCGCGGGCCCGTTCCTGTCCACCAGCCCCGGGGCCCCGGCTGCTTCTGTGATGAAAGGAGCGTTGCCGAGCCCCCGCGGGGCCGGGGGTGAGTACGGCAGACCCGTCTCTGCGGTGGCAGACGCCACGGTCTGACAGGGAAGTCAGACCTCGGACAGCGTGGTGCGCCCTGCACCGGTGGCTTGACGCCCAGCCCCGCTCCCTCCGCGTCCGAGCCCGGCAACCTTCCACGCGCCTCCCCCTACTTGGCACGGTGCCTCCTGGGGGCCAGCTGAGGAGGGGGTGGGGCGGGCACTCCGGAGGCTCCCCAGCAGCGGCCACCGGGCGGCAGATGGGGAGGACCAAAATCTCACACGACACTTGCGTGGAGAGGACAAATCGTGGCCAGCGTGTGTGGGAAGGTGCGTCTGCAGGGCTGGCTTGGCAGGAGGGCACCTGCTCTGACCCCGGGAAGGGCTTGATTAGCTTCCTGCTAGGGAGGCCCTCTGCCCCTGCTCTCTCCCTGGACCCTGTCCCCAGCCAGTCCTGTTTCGCCGACATCCCCCCCCACGCACCCAGGTACCTGGCCCCGACCCCTGAATCTCTGCACTGCGCTTTATCCCAGGGAAAGACCACTCTCGTGTTACGGTGACCTGGGGACCTGCATCCGTCAAGCTGGGCCACCAGCCTCCTTTGGGATGAATGAACCTTGGGGCTGAGAGGCCATGACCTCCAGCCCCTGTTAGGCTGGCACTGGCCAGGCTGTGGGTAGACAGGGCCCTGCTCTAGGACTTACGGAAGGAAGTGACTTTCTTGGGAAACTTCTCTGGAAGGTTAAACCATTTGACCCCCCATGAGAAGAACTGAGGGCCACGACCTGCCCAGAAGTGGATGCTTCTCTCTGCTCTAGCCCTTCCTGGTATTCCCAGCCCCTCGCCTTGCTTTCCAGAGAGCTCTGGAAGACCCGGAAGAGAGGAAAGCAGGTAGCCTCTCCCCTATCCTGTCCAAGCAAGAACCTCCAGAAGCTTCCTTCACAGCCCTGCCTCACCCAGGCTGCCTGGCCCTTCCCACCGTAATATCACCTTTCCTCACTCATCAGACTACTAGCCAACGAGATCAGGTTTCTCCTCACTCTGTGTGTGTGTGTGTGTGGGGGGGGGGGTATCGTAGCTCATACAGCTCTCACATCAGAAGGCCTTGGAACTCTCCAGACCAGCACCATCTGGCAGAAACAGAATGAGAGCCACATAGGTAACTGAAAATGTTCTAGCAGTCACACTGAAAAAGTAAAGAGAAACAGGTGACATTAATTGTAATATATCTTTGATTTAACCCCAAAATCCCAGACACCATTTCACACGCGATCCATGGGACGCGTACTCTGATTCCTGCTAACTTTTCACGTTCCCTTCCCCCACTCCTGTGCGTTTACAAGGCAGCTCAGCTCAAAGGGGTTCAGTGGCAGCGTGAGGACAGCGCGGCCCTGGGCCGTCCTGGGTAGAGGAAGGGGCTCACAAACACCACCCAGGAGGCGGTGGGCGGACGACCTGAGACCAGAACCAAGCTCCTCAGCCCCAGAAGTGGTGCCCGGGGATCCCCGGCGTCTTCTCACAGACTTGTTCAAAGAGGCGGGAAGGAAACGTGGTGGCTTGTGAGACTACCTGTGGGGCCACCTGGCTGAGCCGGCCTGCTCCCTCCGCCCCTCCCCCTCGCTGCGCCCCTGGGGGCCAGAGGGGGAGGGGCCGTCCCAGACACAAGGAAGCTTCTGGTCCCAGCTTCTGCTCCCCCGTGAGAGGTCCTGGCTGCCACAGCTCCCCAAACAGAGGAGTTTCTCCCACCTGTGGCCCCGGACACCTCGCTCAGATTAGCTTTCGTTCTCCTCGGTTCCTTCATCCATTTGCCCCCGCCCTTCTCTCTTCCTCCCCTCCCTCTTTCTTCTGGAAATAGTAAGTGAGGGCCCAATTATGGGGGGACACAGTAGTGCAGAAAATGCTCAAAAGGGCTCAAAAGGGCCTGGAGGGGGACGGAGGCAATGCGAGAGGAGACGTGTGGTTTCCTGGGGCTGAGGACCGTAAGGGGCAGCGGGTGGAGGCCTGGGAGGGGGAGGACCGGTGTGCTCAAGGGCACGGCCAGGTGAGTTTCACGGGTAGGAGACTGTGCCAGCGAAGACCCTTCCCTTGCTCCTGATCACAGATGACCAGACTGGGCTCTGAGGGCAGGCGGGGGCCAGGACATTTCCTCCTCTGAGGGGTGCGTTGAGGGCCAGGGAGGGGTGTGCAGCCCCAGAGGGACATGGTCTTTGGGATTCCAGGCCCATCACTCTGGAGGAAGGATGCTGGGGAGGTTAGGGCCTCTGGATCCTCCTCTGAGGCAGCTAATGAAGATCCTAACAAGACCCCTGGGGCCCTGGGGTCTGCTCTCCCTCCCTTTGTTCATGGAAGTCCCGAGAACCAGGCCGAGGGGCTCCCCGCAGCTTCCCTGCAGGTGTGAGAGCCCCCCTTCCCGTGAGTTGCTGGCATCATTTTGATTGGGGACCTACACTTGTTATCTGTTGTATTTTATACCCAATGTGGGGCTCAGGGACAGGTCCCGATGGCAGAAATCCAACGACTGGTGAGCCATTAGGAGGCAAGTAGAACCGACCCACTGGGGCTCCTATCCCAGGCCCACCCTGGTGTCCCCAGGCTGGGCGGTAACTTCAGGCACAGGAAGCGGCTGCAAGCTCTTGGTGCTCAGAATAACACAACGCAATAGAAACAGCAAAAATGAAATAAAACAACGAATAATTAGACGAAACCAAGCGTGAGCTTCCCAGAAGACCGCCTGTGCCGGGAGCGGGGCACCCAGAAGAGCCGAGAAAAACCAAGCCCGGCCTCGGAGACCGCCACGCCTGCTACTCAAGGGCCCTGCGACAGTCGACCTCTCTGGGCCTTGGTCTCCTCCTCTCTGTGCAGTGATAGCACCACCTCACAGCGTGGGTTCAAGGGCTGAGCAGGCTCGATGTTCCCAGAGAGGCGCGAGGGCCCCGGGGGGCCCCCCGGCTTGCGTGTGCGGGGCCGCCTGACCTGCGCTGTTCGTGGGGAAACGGGTCTGGACGCCCGCTCCTCCAGAGCCCTGGGGGGGACCAACGCTGATTGGACGGGAGGCAGGGAGTGGGCGTGACCGGTGGGCGTGGCCAGGAAAGTCCGCCTCTCAGCTCCCACCTGCAGGAGGCCGGCACCGCAGGTCCCGGGAGGAGGGACAGGTCCCGGGCTGCCGGGCTGCCGGGCTGGCCTCTCCCCCCGTGTCGGTGACCCCAGGTGGCCGGGCCGGTTCAGCGCTCCGCACTGGGCGGGTCGTCCTCCCCCTGTCACCCCGCCGCGGCGGCCTTGCTGCTGGGCAAGGGCAGCGGGGACAGCGGGGACGGTGGGGCGTGGCGGCTGGGAGCGGTCGGTCGGCCCAGGTCAGACTAGGGGGGCAGGGAGACCTCAATTCAATAAGGGCGGAGCTCAGGTATGTGAACTTGACTGTCACAGAGGCTTGTCTTTTTATCCCCACACCCCGTCCCACCCGGGGCTGCGGCCTATGGCCCCCACGAACACGCAGGACGTGCCTCTCATTTAAGTCCCCCCTTCTGCTCGTGCACGTCCCCAGCCGGGGATGGAGCCGTTCTGAGGAGGGTCCTCGGCTCCTACCAATGCCCCCCCCCCCCTCGCTCTCAGCTCCTCCTCGTCCTCAATCCTTGGTCCCTGACTTTACTTATCTACACTCACCCCTTGGAGGCCTCGCCTATAGGCAGCCACGCCCACATTTGCAGCTCGCGTCCACTTCCAGCTATGGCTGATGGTGTTCCAAACTTCACACCCCAGACTCAGCCCTGTCTTCTGCACCCCCCCCCCCATTTCTCCTGCAGCCTGCCTCTTTGACAATGAAGGACAATGGATGGCGACTCCACCCCTCCAGTGCTCAGGCCCCAACCCCCACCCATCCTTGCCTCCTCTCCCTCCTCAAATCCCTTGTGAGAGCCACCAGGAAATCCGGGGTCCTGCCTCTGTGGTCTCTGCTCTGGATCCCTCCCGCATTGGCCTCTCTGTACTCATTGCCTGTCCGTTGGGGTGGTTCTGTTAAATCGCAAGTCAGATCACATACTTTTGTACTCAAAACCCTTCAGTGGCTCCCCTCTTCACTCCAAGTAAAAGCCAAAATCCTCAAAAAAATTTTTTTTAATGTTTATTTTTGAGAGAGAAAGAGAGAGAGTGGGAGCCGAGGAGGGGCAGAGAGAGGGAGACACAGAACTCGAAGCGGGCTCCAGGCCCTGAGCTGTCAGCATAGAGCCCAACATGGGGCTTGAACGCACAAACCATGAGATTATAACCTGAGTTGGAATTGAATGCTTAACCGACTAACCCACCCAGGCACCTCCCTAAATCCTTTAACCCCCCTGAAGAACTCTGTCCCCCTGGGCTCCAGCCACGCTGGCCTCCAGCCCCTCACCCCATAGTCCGAGGGCTCCCAAGGCAGGGTCTTCTGTTCCTGCAAATACCACCTCCTGAAAATCGTGCCCCCACCTCAGCTGTCCAACCAGACCTGCTGCTGGCCCATGTCCCCTCTTGAGTCCTGCCTCCCTCCTTTTTGTCACAGCACCTAACACATCAGATAGGTAATGGGTTAATTATGGTTACTGTCTATTGTCTATGGTTCCATGCATGTGGGGGTTTCTTATCTGCCTTGTTCACAGATGCAGTTCTGGTGCCCACCACGGCGCCTCGCACACAGTAGGCCCTCAATAAATATTTGTTGACTGAAGAGTCACTAGTCTCGGGTAAGTTTCAGGGATGCGGGCTGTGGGCGCAGCCCTAGTGGGGTGGTCGGTGTTTGACTAGTGACCAGGAAAAGGGAAAGGACAGCATTGACCCTTCGTCCGCTTGTTGGGGTGAGGCAGAGGAACACGTCAGGGAACGTTAGCGAACCCAAGGCAGAGGGAGGGAATTAAAAAGGCTTAAAGCTGGAGCCGTCAGCTTCAGATCAGGTGCACCAAGAGAGGCCAGGGGAAGACGGCCAAGCGAAAGTGGGAAAGCAGATCACGCACAAACTGTCATCCGGCCACGGGGTGCAGGACACCAGTGTCTCCGGGGGCACTTGGTCTGAGTTAAAAGCAGCAATGGGTCCTGCAGGCAAAACACAGATGGGGAACAGAGGGGCAAGGCTGTTCCCTCCAACCTGTCATCCACGTGGCCGGCACAGGAGCAGAAGGAGACACCCTGAGCGGCGGGTGAAGGGAAACTGTAGGGAAGCCCAGGTCTGCAGGAAGAGGACGGGGACGGAGGACACTTCTGTTGCCCCCAGAAATTCAAGGGAAATTCAGGAGCTCAGAATGAGCCAGGTTGCAGGAGCAGCCAATACACAGGGGGTCACTTTCCAACGAGGATGAGTTTGGGCTGCAAGAGAACTCTGCCTCGGGGCTGCCTCATCTATGAAGGAATATTCTAGAAGAGGAGGGGGCAGCAACGCCAGGCCCAGGGCAGAACAGGGGCACAGCAGGCCTTTGGCTCAGGGACCATGAGGTCTAGAACTTCCCTTGGAGACTTTCTTGTCGTGGGTATGTATGTATGTGGGGCACTGTGTGGGGGTGGGGGTGGGGTTTTGAAGGGGAAATAAGAAGAGTTTATTTTATAAATAAAAGAGTTTATTTTATAAATAAATAAATAAACAAATATTTTATAAATAAATATTTTATAAATAAAATAAAATAAACTTTTTATTTTATAAAAAAATAGTTTATTTTATAAATAAAAAAACACCGAGGACTCTAGGAGGAGAAAGGCTTCTTTAGTTGTTTGAGCCACAGAAAATCTGACTCAGCCTTGCTTAAGTGAAAAGGGAATCTATTTGTTCACAAAAGCTGGAAAAGTCTAGATCCAGCTTCAGGTGCAGCTTGACTGGGGCTCCAGGGAGGTTAGCAGGGATCTCAGCTGGGCTTCTTTAGGCCACTTGAGTGTGGTTCTATGGTTTCAGACTCCTGTAAATTGAAGTCCAGGGTCCTGTGTCCCTTCCTGATCTGATGGAATGTTCTAGATTGTGTGTGGGTTATCACCTCCTTTTTAGTCCAGTGGCTTCACCACAGGCATGGCTGCGAGGGTACAGTGGGGTCTAGTTGCTGTGAGGACAGACGCCAGGGCATCAAAGCAGCAGACACCCCCCACCTCAGAGGACTTGAGGTGAAATCACTCATGAGGTAGCCCCCACAAGGACAAAATCCCCAACTTTGAAGGAAGAAGGGATGTTTTGGATCCTGTTTTCTGGAAGGAGCAGCCACATGAAGGAGGGTCCTCTGTGAGAATGCACCAAGTAGAAAGGTGTCCACAGTTTGCTTCCTGGTAGGAGATCCCCCCCCCCCCCCCCCACCACGTTTTAAGCTGGCAAAGTGTGAACTAAGAACAACTAGCATTTTGGCGCCAAAGAGCCAGGGGTTCCCTTCTCCTGACTTCCTGTTTCCACGCAGGTGACTTCCTGTTTCCACCCGGGTGGCTTCCTGTTTCCACCCAGGTGGCTCTCGGTTCCTCCCCTGCCCTGTGAAGGGCAGAGGGGAGACCCTGCCTTCCCTTGGGCTGAGTCTGGGGTGTGGGGGGGAGCCCATCCTTATTGTCTTGACCACGTTGGGGCACTCAGGTTGGATTAATTTCTCCTGTAGAATTGCTCCTGAAATGACCTGGTTAGCGAACGATGACTCAGCCCCAGCCCCCGCGGGGCTTCAGTGAACCACATGTGGATCCTGACAGATTTGTCTCTGTGCCAGATTGTGGGGGAGGCCTTCATTCCACGGGAACTTAATTTCTGTGGGGAATTTTTGAATTTTAACTTCTTTATGGTAACTGACTAGTGGGACGGGCTTCACAGGGGTTTGTCTTGCATGGTTTTGGCATTGGGACAATTTTGGCCGGGCTGTCCCCTGCCTGCTCTGTGAGCTTGCCTGGCTCCAACACTGGGCATCATTGAAATGAGAAGTGAGAAAAGCAGGAGAGAAGATTGGGGTTGTTTGGTTTTGGTGTGGTTTGGAGTTAAGATAATGGGTGTCCTATTTTGATCCACTTCAGAGGCTTTCTGGGGACATCAGAATTGGACCTTTCGGTGGTTCCAGAAGAATACCAAGGTGAATATGGGGCAGGGGGTGTGGATAAGATGGTGGGAATGGATTCTTTCAAGAGAGGATCTTTCAGAGAGGCCACACCTCTAGTTGACTCCATGACAAAGAGCAGTCAGGATGCCTTGGAAGTGGGTGAATAGTCCTGGTTTCTGGCCCAGCATATAAGGAGCTTGAAGTTGCCACTCTGTCCTAACAACTAAACAGTTGAATAAACTGCAAAGCAGCCGCTCTTAGATCTGTGAGAGAAGTGAGGTCATGGGACAGACTGCTGCCCCTGGTGTCGGGGAGGCTGACAGCTGATACAGAGAACCACCCCTTACTGGACAGGAATCCACCAGCAGAAACCTCTGGGGGAGCCAGTGCTGAGGTAGGAAGACTGGAGCTTGGGCGTTGCTGGAGGCTCAGTGTGGACGGGTCTGAGTCAAAACTCCAGGGGGACCCGTCCCAGAGGGCCCTCACACTTTTGTGGGTTTTCACCTGTAGGTTCTCACAGGGAATAGCAGAGAAAATTCCCCTCCCATTTCTGGAAGCATCGTGAAGTACCCCAGATGACTCTGTTCTTCTCAACAACGTCTGCCCTCAGGGGGAACCAGTTCCCCAGAGCCTAAACCCCTGGGGCTTTAGCAGAGCCTGACTGACCTGGGGGCAGGGAAATACCCAGCTCCAGCCCACTCTGGCCAGCCCGGTCCACCTAAGGGAGCTCCCAGTCCAGAGGCACAGGCTCGCTAAAAACCCAGGATCTACTCGCGGGACTACAGAACTCTTCTCTCCTGCCCACACTGCACCACATCGCTAGAGTCTGCGTACAGAGGTTCCTTTTACCCAGTGCATTATGTCCTGCCAGCAAGACATACTAAAAAGGCCAAAGAAAAGTGGCCATACTAAAAAGGCCATACTAAAAAGTGGCAAGACATACTAAAAGGCCAAAGAAAACAAAGCCAAACAAAACCACACACACAGTTTGAAGAGATAGAGCAAAGATCAGAACCAGACTCGGGTATGGCAGGGATGTTGGAATTCTCAGGCAGGAAATTTAAAACAATGATGAATACGCTACAGGCTTTCATGGATAAAGCAGACAGTGTGCAGATACAGGTGTGCCGTGGAAGCAGAGATGGAAACCCTGAGAAAGAACCAAAAAGAAATGCGAGAGATCAAACACACTGCAAGAGAAATGAAGGATGCCTTTGATGGGCTCATTTGTAGACTGGACATGACTGAGGAAAGAATCTCGGAGCTTCAGGACATCTCAGTAGAGACCTGAAAACCTGAAGAGCAAAGAGAACAAGGACTGAAAAACATAGAACAGAATATCCCAGGACTGTGGGACAACTACAAAGGTGTGACATAGTGTTAATGGGCAGGTCAGAAGGAGAGGAAAGAGACAGGCGGGAACAGAAGGAACATTTGAAACAATAATGACTGAGAATTTCCCCCCAGTCAATGTCAGACCCCAAATCACAGGTCCAGGAAGCTGAGAGAGTACTAAACAGGGTAATTGCCCACAAAGCTGCACTTAGGCATTTTATTTTCAAAATACAGAAAATCAAAGATAAAGAAAATAATCCTAAAAGAAGCCAAAGAAAAAAATACATTATGTATAGAGGAGCAAAGATGAGATTTACATCCTCAAGTTGAATAAAACATGGGGTTGTAATGTACAGCATAGGGAATACAGTCAATAATTTTGTAACAACCCTGTATGGTGAAAGATGGTAACTAGACTTATTGTGGTGAATCGTTTTGTAATGTATATGAATATTGAATCACTATGTTGTATACCTGAAACTAATACAATATTGTATGTCAATTATTCTTTAATTAAAAAATATATCCAGCTTCTCTTCAGAAATCATGCAAGTGAGAACAGAGAGGAGTGAAATATTTAGAATTTGAGAAAAAAAAACTACTAATAAAATTGATCACTAGCTAGTACTCAGACTAACCAAGAAAAAAAGAGAGAAGACAAGTTACTAATATCAGAAATGAAAAAGGGGACATCACTACAGATTCCATTGACATTAAAAGAATGACAAAGGAATGGTACTAGCTCTGTGCTCACAACTTTGATAACCTTTATAAACATGGACCTATTTCTCAAAAGACACAATCTGCCAAAACTCACACAAGAAGAAATAGACAATCTGAATTAGCCTATATCTATTAAAGTGATTGAATCAATAATTAATAGCCTTCAAAAACCCAAGTCCAGATAAATTCACTGATGAATTCTACCAGACATTTAAGGAAAAAAATATACCAATTCTCCACATTATCTTTCAGAATATGGAAACAGAAGGACTATTTCCTAACTCATTCTATGAGACTAGAATGACGGGAAGGCCAAAACCAGACAAAGATGTTATAAGGAAACTACAGACCAATATCTCACATGAACATAGATATAAAAATCCTCCAAAAAATATTAGCGAATCAAATCCAACAATGTATAAAAAGAGTTACGGACCCTAACTAAGTGGGATTTGTCATAGGTATGCAAGGCTGTTTCAACATTTGAAAATCAACTAATGCAATCCATCACACCAACAGGCTAAAGAAGAAAAATCACATGATCATTTCAAAGTTTGCATAAATATTATTGGATAAAATCCAACACTCATTCTTTATAAAAACTCTCAGTAAACAAGGAATAGAGAAAGAACTTCCTCAACTTGATAAAGAATGTCTACAAAAAACCTAGAGCCAACATCATATTTAAAGGTGAAAAGCTAGGAGCTTTCCCACTAAGATCAGAAACAAGGCAAGGATGCCTCTTCTCACCACTCCTTTTCAATATAGTACTGGAAGTCCTGGATGATGCAATAAGACAAGAAAAGGAGATAAAAGGTATATAGATTGGGAAGGAAGAAATAAAGCTGTCTTTGTTCACTGATGACATGGTTGTCTATACAGAATATATAAAAAAATTGACAAAAACTGGAACTAATAGACAATTATAGCAATATTGTAGGATGTAAGATTAATATACAAAAGTCAATTGCTTTCCTATATGCCAGCAGTGAGTAAGTGGCATTTGAAGATAAAAGCATAATGCTATTTACATTAGCACCTCCCCCAAAATGAAATACTTAAGTTTATAAGTAACAAAATATGTACAAGACCTATATGAAGAAAACTACAGAACTCGGATGACAGAAATTAAAAAAAAAAAGAACTAAATAAATGGAGAGATAGTCCATGTTCATAGATAGAAAGATTCAATATTTTTAAGATGTCGATTCTTCCTAACTTGATATATGGATTCAATGCAGGTTATTGTGTGGGTATTGAAAAACTGATTCTAAAGTTTCTATGGAGAGGCAAAAGACTCAGAATAGTCAAGACAATATCAAAAGACAACAGAGTTGGAGGACTGACACCATCTGACTTCAAGACTTTCTGTAAAGCTACAGTAATCAAGACAATGTGGTATTGGCAAAAGAATGGACAAATAGGTCAGTAAAACAGAATAGAGAGCCCAGAAATAGACCCTCATGAAGATAGTCTACTGATCTTTGACAAAGCAGCAAAGTAGATACAACGGAGCAAAGACAGTGTCTTCAACAAATGGTGCTCGACCAATTGACATACACATGAATCTAAACACAGACCTTACATTCTTCGCAAAATGTAACTCAAAATGGATCATGAACCAAAATGTAAAATGCAAAACTATAAAACTAGAAGATAGAATAGGAGAAAATCTAGATGATCTCGGGTTTGATCGCACTTTGGATATAACATCAAAGGCTTGATCCATGAAAGAAATCACTGACGAGCTGGATTCATTAAAACTAAAAATTTCTGCTCTGTGAAAGACACTCTCAAGAGAATGAAAAGACAAGCCACAATCTGGGGGAATATATTTGCAAAAGACACATCTGATAAAGGATTATCCGAAATATAAAAGAACTCTTGAAACTCAACAATAAAAAAGCAAACAATCCAGTTTAAAAATTGGCGCAAGGATCTTAACACACACCCTATCAGAGAAGATATACAGATGGCAAATAAATGTATGAGAAGCTGCTCCATATCCAATGTCAGCACGGAAATGCAGATTACAAAAATAGGGAGATACCACCACACGCCCATTAGAATGGCTGAAATCTGGAACGCTGACAACACTGAGTGCTGGTGAGGCCGTGGCGCTGCAGGGACTCCCATCCATCACTGGTGGGAATGTGGAACCATGCAGTCACTCTGGAAGGCACTTGGGTGGCTTCTTACAAAACTAAACATACTCTCACGTATGATACAGCCATTGCACTCCTGGGCGTTTACCCAAAGGAGTTGAAAACTCACATCTGCACAAAATCTGCACCAGATTTTTATAATAGCTTTATTCATAATTGCTCAAACTTAGAAGCAACCAAGATCTCCTTCCGTAAGTGACTGGATAAATAAACTGTGGTCCAACTACACAAGGGAATGTTACTCAGTGCTAAAAGGAAGTGAGCTATCAAACCACGAAAAGACGTAAAGGAATCTTAAATGCATATTTCCAAGTGAAAAAAAAATCTGAAAAGGCTGTATCCTGCATTGTTCCGACTGTGGCATTCTGGAAAAGGGGAAAAGACTATGAAGACAGTAAAAAGATCAGTAGTTGTCATGGGATGGTGGGGGAGGAAAGGGGTAAATGGGCAGGGGACAGGGGATTTTTAAGGCGGTGCCACTACTCTGTATGATACTATACTGATGGATACATGTCATTGTACGTGTGTCCAAACCCATAGACTGCACGAAAGCAAGAGCAAACTGTGGGCTCTGGGTGATATCAGTGTAGATTCATTAATGGTAACAAACGTCCCACTCTGGTGGGAATGCTGATAATAGGGGAGGCTGTGCACGTGGGGAGACCGGGGCTATCTGGAAAATTTCTGTAACTTTTGCTCAATTTTGCTGTGAATCTAAAACTGCTGTAAAAAACAGTCTAAAAATCGGGGCGCCTGGGTGGCTCAGTCGGTTAAGCGTCTGACTCTTGATTTCCGCTTGCTCACGATCCCAGGGTCGTGGCTCAAGCCCCGCGTGTTGGGTTCTGGGCTGAGTGTGGAACCTGCCTGGGATCCTCTCTCTCCCACTCTCTCTCTGCCCCTCCCACCTGCCCCGGCTCACGCTCTCTCTCTCTTAAAAAAAAAAAAAAAAGTCCAAAAATCAACCTGACAAAAGTCGGGAAGATGCCATCCCCTCCCCCCTCTCGGCTCTCTCTTGAAGGGGTCATGTCTGGCCTCCATGAGGCAGGTGGACAAGGGAACCCAGCGAATGCCCCTAAGTGTCTTTGTTCCCTCGGTTCCACGCGGTGGCCGCCCCCAGATCCTAGGCCAGCACGTGCTTGGCCCGAGCAGCGCCCTTCTGCTCAGCCTCCCCGGAAGGCCCTGCAGACACTGGCCACCAGGGACCGGTAGCTGTCCGTGTCCTGTTTGCCCTTGGCCCAAGGACATCCTCCCGGGAAGGCCCAGCATGGTCGAGGGGGCAGGACCCAGGCACTGTGGGGTCCCCCGGCCACATAGCATCAAATGCCACCCCATGTGTCTCGAACTCCTGATAACATTGTCCGGCCAAAACAAAAACAAACAAAAAAACCCCAAAACACAAAATTAGCAAATACAAATGTAAAAACCACACTCTTCTCATTTTATAGGAGGAATCTGAGGCTGAGAGAGGAGTCACAGCGGGGTCAAGAGGTCGAAGGTAGGACTCGGGTTGCGGGCAGGGTGGGGTGCCTGACCTGTGTGGCCCCTGACTGGTGTCCTGGGGGGGGGGGGTGGACGGAGACCTAGCCTCCCACACTGAGCTGCCCACCAGCATCTGGGTAACAAGAGGAAGCGTTCGCTGACCTCTCCGTGACTTTGCCCCCAAATGTGGCTGCTGGCGCCCGGGGTGGGGGGACGGCGGCCCAGGGCCCCTTTCCCAGGCTGCCGGCCGGGGTGCTGAAGCAGCAGACACCAGAGCGGACAGGGACCCGTGTGTGGTGTGTGACAGCAGAGCAGCTGTCAGCCTGCCTTGGTGGCGGGAGAGGACCCGATCTGAGGTGGCTGAGGCCCCAGGTGTGGGCGTCAGCCGGCGATTTCCCGAAGAGCCTGCCCCCGGCGCCCCGGCTAAGCCCACCCAGCCTCCTTGGCTGTCTCCTCCTGACCCCTCTGGTCTCAAGACCTTTTCGAAGGGCACATCTCACCGCCTGAGCCTCCAGGCAGCGTGTGCTAACGGGAAAATGATGAGCTCCGGATAAAAAGCCCGACCTGCCGCGTCCACCCGTCTCCCTGACGTAAATCTGCCAGTGTGGCCAGTTTCAGGGGACGGACCTGAGGTCCCTGAGGGTGGGGCGGGGAAGGCACACGGTAGGACACCGTTGCTTAGTATTTCCGCCCTACAGATGAGCAGAGACCGTAGTGAGTGGCGGCGAAATATGAAGGAAGTGATAAATGTTGAGTATTTATTAGCTCTCTTTTTAATACAGTTTAAGTTTGCGTAACTGTTAAGTTTTCATAACGGCTGTGTTACCAACTAGCCTGTGAAATTCCTGGAAACCTAAGAGCTCTTGCGATGGGGGCAGCACACGACCGCAGGGCACTCCCGGACTCCTCCTCCTTCCCGGGGGCTCACCCTCCTGGGCACTGACCATGCCTCACGCCAGCTCCCCAGAACCATGCACAGGTCGCCAAAATGACCTTTGCTGCTGCAGCCCAGTGTCTGAGACGGCCTGCCCCCCCCCCCCCATTCCCAGTCCAGGAGCCCATAAGCACTAGCCAGGAGGAGGGAGGAGGATGGAGGGAGGAGGCAAGAGGCCGGAGGGGAGAGGGAGCCAGGGGAGCACAGGGGTCCTACCTTTGGTGCACGAAGCTTGCCCCCTAGCATGTCAAGCGACAGCTTGGCATCCTAGGGACAGAATTTGCTAGAGCATGAACTTGAACGCTCGAGAAATCATAGAGGTCAAATGGGAAGCAGCAGCGGGTGGAGAGTGCAGACTGGGGACGCAAGGCCTGGGTTTGGTCCCGCTCCCATGAGTCCCTGCCCGGTGACCTCAGGCAGCTTTCTCAGGCTCTCTCAGCCTTGGATGCTTCATCTGTAAAATGGCCACAACTAACACCTCGTAGGGTGTTTGCGAGGCCTGAGTCAATAAAGAAACACACTCGCACTAGTGTCCGGCACACGCGGAAAGACAGTGTAAGTCTGTGCGTCCTCTCCCGCGCAGCAGCGTAGATAACGCACATTGTTCCGCGAGCGAAAAGCAAAAATGGTCGTTGCCCGCCATCTGGTGGTGAAAGTCTGGAATTACACCCGAGATTGCGCGCAGGTGGGTAATTTTGCGCCCGCGGCCTTGGCGCCTCTGCCGCCCACGTGCCCCTCTTGCCCCATTTCAGCCCCTTGACCCCCGGAAGCGGCAGCCTCCTCATGAAAGAAGAGGGTTTGGCTGGAACGGCGTCTTCTCTCCCACCGAGTCCTGGACTTTGCAGAACCAGCTCCTGCACCGGGCTTAGGTTCTGGTCGGGGGAGACGGGCGGTGCCGTGGGCACCTGCCGAGCGCTGACCTAGGCCGTCCGGCTCCACAGGGACATCTCTGGGTCTCTTCTGAGCGCTGGGCCTTCTGGGGGGGCCCCAGGTGGGGACGTGCGGAGGTCCCGAGCCCTTCTGCAGCCTTTCCGCGCCCACCAGACCTGTGACGAGGCCTGTGCTATCCTCGCCACATTCCCGGCGGCCGCGTGTGCCTGTGGAGCAACGGCCCGTATTTCCCAGCCCTGCCCAGTGCTTTCCAGCGGGTGTCTCCTTCACAACTTACTGTCCGAGGCAAGTAGCCTCCATCCTGCAGAGGAGGAGGCGGCCAGAGAGGTCAAGTGCACGGGCCGGGGGTCGGGGTCTGACCGCGGGGCCAGCAGTCTGCGCTGGGGAGGCTGCAGCCGCCTCCTGTGCTGTGAAGCTCCGAGAACCGCGTTAGGGCACCGCCTGTCCCCAAGGGGCAGTTTCTGCCGTGACAGCACGGAGATCTGTCAAGCGGAAGGTAACTGAGGACAGAGAGAACCAAACCCTGCCTCTCGCTTCTAACCTGACGCTTTCGTACCCCCGGGGCGGGTGGCAGGAGGAGTGTCTTATCAGGGCTACTTGCAGTGTGGTCACTTTTGTTACCGTGCGAGGCTCTCTCGAGACCCCACGCCCTGGGCCGCTAGCCGGGGGAGGGGCTGGACTGTTCTCGAAGCCGCCATCCTTCTGGGACTGGAGGCTGAGCGCGGTTCCCTCTTGCGCCATCGCTCGCCTCCGTCTGCACGCCAATGTGTCCCCAAAGCGTCGTCAGGGGGCTGTCTGCAGCATCACAGAGGAAGCGTTGGCCTGGCGTGTGGTAGGCAACCACCCGATGGAGCATCGCAGCCGCCCCTCGTGGGGCTTTGCAGGTGCCTGGCTTTTGCCGCTCGAAGGGTCGTGACGACCCCACACCGAGCAAGTCAATCGGCACCAATTTCCCAACCCCATTGGCTCGCTTCGTGTCTCTGTGTCGCGTTTGGCCGATTCCCCCAGTATTTCAAACGTTCTCACGATTGTTTTATCCGTTGCGGTGACCTGTGGCCGGCGCTCTTCGAGGTTACCGTTGTGATTGTTTCGGGCCCCCGCGAACCCCACCCGGGTGAGAGACGGTGGCCTTGATAAACGTCGCGTGCGCTCCGACGGCTCCTCGCACTGGCCGTTCTTTCGAAGGAACACGAAGCCCGGACGGCAGCGCGTCTGTTCACAACGCGGTTTACTGAATATCTGAAGCCCGCTGTGGAGACCTGCTGCTCAGAAAGAGAAAGATTTCTTCCAAAAAGTTACTGCCCGTGGACAAAGCCCCCGGGCGCCCGAGAGCTCTGATGGAGATGGATGGAGAGCAATGTTGCGTCCATCGCTGATGCACAGCATCCGTCCCCCAGCCCGTGGATCGAGGAGGCGCTTTGACTTTCGAGTCTTGTTACTTAAGAAATGCATGTCCGAAAAAAAAAAAAAAAAAAGAAAAGAAATGCATGTCCGGGCCTGGGTGGCTCGGTCCGTTAAGTGTCCGACTTCGGCTCAGGTCATGATCTCGCAGCCCATGGGTTCGAGCCCCGCGTCGGGCTCTGTGCCGACAGCTCAGAGCCTGGAGCCTGCCTCGGATTCTGTGTCTCCCTCTCTTTGTGCCCCTCCCCCACTCATGCTCTCTCCCTCTCTCTCTCTCTCAAAAATAAACGTTCAAAAAAATTTAAAAAAAAAAAAAAATTTTTTTTTTCAACGTTTATTTATTTTTGGGACAGAGAGAGACAGAGCATGAACGGGGGAGGGGCAGAGAGAGAGGGAGACACAGAATCGGAAACAGGCTCCAGGCTCTGAGCCATCATGAGCCATCAGCCCAGAGCCCGACGCGGGGCTCGAACTCACGGACCGTGAGATCGTGACCTGGCTGAAGTCGGGCGCTTAACCGACTGCGCCACCCAGGCGCCCCTCAAAATTTTTTTTTAAGAAAGGGTCTGAAAATGTAAACAAAGGACTGACTGTGTCAGGGGAGAAACTGCAGACTCCAGTGCTGTGTTTGTGCTCATGTGTGTGTGTGTGTGGGGGGGGGGGTGGTGTCCTTGTGGGGCTGAGTTCTCCTGCACGAGCTGCAGCCACCCAGATCACTCGTGGATGGTCCCCCTTAAACCTTGGGCGGCTGGGGGCACCTGGCAGAGGCCACACTGTGAGCTTGTGGCCCTCGGAGGGCCCCAGAGTCTCTGTGCTGCCCAGGAAGCTGTGAGCTCACCACCGCCCCAAGGGGTCATGCTGGTTCCCCAGAGGGACCGGACAGGAGGTGGGATGGATTGTGGCCCAGGGCAGGGCTCTGAGCTGCAGATTGCAGGCTGACAAGCCGGTGCCCCTATCCCGGGGTCAGTGGGAGCCACTGAAGGTTTCAGAGCAGGGGAGGGGGGGGGTCAGGAGGGCGCTTCCTCCAGCAGCCTGGAGCACAGCAGCCGGGAATGGGAAGAGGGCAGGGGCCAGGGACCCACCAGGAGGCAGGACTCTTGGGGCCCGAATTGGGCAGGGGCAGCCGAGGGGAGAAGGGCGCGAGCAGGGCCGGGCCAGGCACAGTCCTCCACCCCAGTGGGTCCCCGGCCCCCGCATCCCCAGCAGGTCGGGACGGGCCTCTGGCTGTCTCAGCCTGAAGTGTTGGGGCCCCCTCAGCTCAGCGCAGTGGGTCAGGGACGGGAGCTGCCCGACCTGGGCCAGTGGCGGAGCCCCGGGACGGATGAGCGTGGTGCCCGACACCCCAGCAGAGGCCGAGGAGCTGAGCGGGGGCGGGAGGGAGGCTCGGCTGCTCCCCCAGCTGCCCGTTCGGGCAAAGAACGCCGTTCGTGGTAAAATCGTGGCGGAACGTCTCGGACCGCTCAGGCAGATGTCCCGAGGCATCGCCCTCAAATGCGGATTCTGACTTGAGCTCCACTGTGGCGAAGTGTCTGGAAGGCCCCGTTATCAGGCCGGTGCCCGGGAACTGGGAGGTGTATCTGGGGGGCTGGAGATGGGCCAGGTCTCGGGGTACATCAGGGCTGCCTGGTGGCCCAGGCGGGGCCACGCCTGGCAGCTCGTGGCTCAGGCTGCCTCTCCCCCCGACGTGTCCCTCAGCTGTCCCTCACCTGTTCCTGGCCGCGGGCCTCTCTCACCTCTGCCTCCTCTATGCTCCTCCCACATAGGTGCCGGGGTTACGGGGCAACCAGGACTGACAACGTCCCTCCTTTTGGAGTTTGTGTTTCAGTGTGGTTTGCGACTATTCCTGCCATGACAAAACCCAACTTCAACGGAGTTAAATCACCAAAGGATTCTGCTGGCTCAGGCATCCACTGCAGGTGTGGATCCACCCCTGGGGTGTCCGGACCCCGCTTTCTTCCTCTCCCGCCGGCTCTCTCGGGCGGCGGCTTCTGCGGCTCCTTCACAGACGCCAGAAGCTCTTTCCCCATGCGCTGTGGGGTCCACCCTCTGGAGGAGCTGAGGCTTTATTTCCCAGGCCACAGGGGAGACTCGTTAGCAAGACAGCGAGGTCCACGAGATCTCAAGCCCGGAGCCAAGTCTGGAGGCTGATGTGGATGTACATGGTGGGTCTGCATGGGGGAAGGAGGGCGGGGTGGGGGGGGGGGAGAGGCTGTTCCCAGGGGAGCAGGGCTGGAGCTGTGCCGGGGGAGCGGCAAAGGTGGACGGGGCGACCCTAGGTGGGGCCCCCATCTCCCTGGTCACAGCCCCCAGATCTTCCCTGTGATTGCCCTCACCGCCTCCGTGTGTGGGCTCCATCCATCCTTCCTGGCTTCTGGGTCCATGGCTCATCAACAGCGGGGTGGGAAGAGCTCTATTTTTAAAAATAAAAGAAATCATGGTAAGAGCCCTTAACGTGAGTTCTATCTACCCTTGCCACAAATTTACTTTTTAAGTTTTTAATTTATTTTAAAAAATATTTTCTATATGTTTATTTTTCAGAGAGAGCAAGAGAGAGAGAGAGAGCAAACGGGGGAGGGGCAGAGAGAGAGCGAGACAGAGGGTCTGAAGCAGGCTCCATGCTGTCCGAGCAGAGCCTGAGTCGGGGCTCGAACTCATGAACCGGGAGCTCATGACCCGAGCCAAAGTCAGGCACTTAACCGACCGAGCCACCCAAGTGTCCCTATTTATTTTTTATTTGAGGAGAGGGGGGAGGGAGGGAATCTTAAGCACATTCCACGGTCAGCGCTCAGTGAGGAGCCCAACTCAAACCTGGAATCATGACCTGAGTTGAAATGAAAAGTCGGATGCTCAACTGACTGAGTCACCTAGGCGCCCCTTACAACAAAATTGTAAACGCACAGTACAATATTGTCAGCTGCAGGAACAACGTGGGACGGCAGATCTCTAGGACTTCTCCGTCTTGTATAACTAAAACTTTACCTGTTGGACGGCACCTCCCTATTTCTGTCTCCCTCCCCCCCAGTCCCTGGTAACCACCGTTCTAAGCTGTTTCCTTGAGTTCGACTACTTTAGATCCTCATGTAAGTGGAGTCATGAGTATTTGTACTGTGTCTGGCTTATTTCACCGAGCCTAATGTCGTCCAGGCTCACCCATGTTGTCACAAATGAGAAGATCTTTTTTTTTTTTTTATAAATTTTTTTTTTCAACGTTTATTTATTTTTGGCACAGAGAGAGACAGAGCATGAACGGGGGAGGGGCAGAGAGAGAGGGAGACACAGAATCGGAAACAGGCTCCAGGCTCTGAGCCATCAGCCCAGAGCCTGACGCGGGGCTCGAACTCACGGACCGCGAGATCGTGACCTGGCTGAAGTCGGACGCTTAACCGACTGCGCCACCCAGGCGCCCCAAGAAGATCTTCTTTTTTAAGGCTACATAATATTCCAAAGTAGGTGTATCACACGTTTTCTTTATCCATTCATTTGTCCATGAACATTTCAGGTTTTGCCATTTCTTGGCTGTTGTGGATAATATTGCGATGAACGTGGGAGTGTAGATACCTCTGATTTCAATTCTTCTAGATAGATGCCTGGAAATGGGATTCCTGGATCATATGGTAGTTCGATTTTCAAGTTTTTGAGGCCACGCTCTGCCATTTCCCCTAGTAGCTACACCATTTTACATTCTCAACAGTGTACAAGGGTTCCAGTTTTTCCACATCCTTGCCAACACTTTTCCTTCTTCCCCTTCCCCTCCTCCTCTTCCTCCTCCTCCCTCTTCCTCCTCCTCCTCCTCCTCCTTCTTCATAATAACCATCCTAAAAGGTGTGAAGTGATATTGTAGTTTTGATTTGTGTTTCCCTGATGATTATTGATGTGGAGCATCTTTTCATGTACCTGTTGGCCATCTGTAGATTTTCTTTGGAAAAATATTCAAATCCTTTGCCCACTTTTTAATCAGGTTGTTTGATTTTTTTTTTTGCTACTGAGTTGTAGGAGTTCTCCATACATTTTGAATATTAGCTCCTTATCAGAGATACAGTTTGCAAATATCTTCCATGGGTTACCTTATCACTCTGTTGATCGTTCCCTTGTCTGGTCACAAGCTTTTTAGTCTGATGCAGTCCCACTTGTTGATTTTTGCTTTTGTTGTCTGTGCTCTTGGTGTCATATCCGAGAAACCATTGCCAAGACCCATGTCGTTAAGCTTTTCCTTATATTTTCTTCCAGGAGGTTTACAGTTTCAGGTCTTAAATTTAAATCTTTAATCCATTTTGAGTTGATTTTCGTGCATGGTGCCAGATGAGGCCCAATTTCATTCTTTTGCATGCGGATATCACTTTTCCCAGCACCATTTGTGGAAGAGACTGTCCTGTCCCCATTGTGTGTTGTTGACACTTTGCTGAAGGTCAGTTGACCAGCACACATGTGGGGTTACTTCTGGCCTCTCTGTTCTGATCCTTTGGCCTGTACGTCTGTTTTCATGTCGGTACTGTGTTCATTACTGTCTGGTGGTCGCATCTTGTGAAATCAGGAAATGTGACGCCTTCACCTTTGGTCTCTCTGGAGGTCACTTTGGCCATTCAGGGTTCTTTGTGGTTTCAGATGAATTTTAGGATTTTTTTTTTTTTTATTTCAGGAAAAATGGCCTTTGGGATTTTGATAAAGGCTGCATCGAATCTGCTTTGGGTAATATGAACATTCTAGCCATAGCAATTCGTCCAATCCCTGAACATTATTTCTGCTTCCTTTAATTTCTTTTGTCAGTATCTTATAGTTTTCTATAAGGTTTCTTATAAGTTTTCTATAGTCCCTCACCTCCTTGACTAAATCTTTTCCTAAATCCTTTATTCTTTTTGATGTTATTTTAAATGGGATTATTTCCTTAAGTTACTTTTTGGATGGTTCATTGTTAGTCTATAGAAACACATCTGATTTTTGTGTGTGAATTTTTGTATTCTTCAACTTTACTGAATTTGTAGATTAGTTCTCCCAACACTCTGTGTGTGTGTGGTGGGTCATTAGTGTTTTTTGCACATAACATCATGTCACCTGCAAACAGATAATCTGACTTTTTCCTTTCTGATTTGCATGCTTTTATGTCTTTTTCTTGCCCAGTTGCTCTGGTGAGGACTTCCAGTACTGTGTTGAATAGGACTGGTGAGATCTTAGAACCTCTTCTGTTTGTTTTTTCCCTCCACTCTTTTCTTTCCTCGTGCTTTATTCTGTTTTTTTTTTTTAATGTTTATTTATTTATTTTGAGAGAGGGAGCTCAAGCAGGGGAGAGGCAGAGAGAGGGGGGAGAGAGAGGATCCCAAGAAGGCTCCGTGCTGTCAGCTCAGATCCAGACGTGGGGCTTGATCTCATGAGCCGTGAGATCATGACCTGAGCTGAAGTCAAGAGTCGCATGCTTAACCGACTGAGCCACCCAAGTGCCCCCTTTGTGCTTTATTCTGGATATTCTCTTCCAGATGACAAAATTTGCTAGTGCACCCACCAAATATGTTTACAATTTCGGTTATTTTATTATTATTTAGTTAATGAAATTTTTATTTATTTATTTGGGCCATAGCCGGGGTCCCCTGTTGATATGAATTGAATCATGTCTCCCCAAGTACCATGTTGAAGTCCTACCTCCCGGTACCTCAGAATGAGACCCTATTTCGAAATAGGGTCTTTACAGGTGTAATGAAGTTAAAATGAGGTCATTATGGTGAGTTCTAATCCAGTATGACTGGGCCCTTATCAAAAGGGAATTTGGACCCAGAGACTGACAGCTACAGGGACACAACGAGAGGAGGCCCAGGAGATACCACCATGTGGGGAGGGGTCAGAGGTCGGAGGATGGCTGTCACAAGCCTGGAATACCTGGGGTCACCAGAAGCTGGAAGAAGCAAGGAAAGTTTCTCCCCTGGAGCCTTTGAAGACAGCATAGCCCGACTGACTCCTTGATTTTGGGCTCCCGGCTCCAGAAGCCTGAGATGACATTGCTGTCATTTTCAGTCACCCAGTTTGTAGTATGTTGTTATGGCAGCCACGGGACACTCACGCACCTGGGAAGGAAGAGGTGAGGCAAAGGTTCTGGGCTACCATCGTCTTAGAGAGAGAGAGAGAGAGATCGGGCAGTCAGGAGTGACACAGGGCATGGTGGGTACAGGCTCGGAGAAGAGTCGGCTGCTTATTCTATCTCAGCCTCATCTTCCAAGAGGCTGAGTATCAGCACGTTCCGTCCAGGAGGAGGAGTGGGGGAATAGTTTACTTACCAGCCAGTGCCCAAGCCCCGTTCGTTAATGGTCCATGCCACGGAGTATTAACTCCCCTACTTTCGCACAGACGTGAGTGCTGGGCGAGTCCTGGAGCTTTTCATGCTGCCGTGGAAACCAGGACAACCTGCGTTGGACCCCAGTGGCACCCAGGGCGGGCCTGACGTGCAAGGCTGCTGAGGTGCACCTGCCTGGAGTCGGGGTGGGGGTGGGGCCCACCTAGAACCAGTTACCACGGTGACGGCTGACGCAGAACAAACGGCCAAGTGCTCTGGGACAGGTGCGGCCGAGAGAGCCTGCATGGACCTTAAGACGCACGTGATACGGGTCTATCTCTTTCTTCCTTTTTACACTTTTCGGATCTCTGCCAAAATTCTCAGCCTTGCCTTTTATCTACTTAAACAATCAACATGTACTTATTTTGAGATGTGTCTGATAGTCGATGAGAATGTCAACATCTGGATGCCCGTGGGCTTGTTACCGTTTTCCCTTGTACTTCTCCACCTTGTCTTGTCCCCTTGTAGGGTCGCTGTGGGACGGAACGTGTATTTGTCACATTAGAGAAACACTTCGAGACGCTGGAGGGTCTTCCTGCCTGTGGTTGACGCTTGCTTCCGCCAGGCACCAGGGGGCACCAAAACCCTATGGTTGCCTTCATCCAGTTTTAGAGCCGAGAGATGATTCAAGGGTGAATTCTACTTCCCTGCCCCCCCAAAGGCTGGAATGCTTCTGCCCATCCCTCACCTCCCACCAAGCTGGTGGTCTCCATCCAAAGCAAAGGGGGGTGGTCTCATCTCTTTCCCTTAGGCTGACAGCTGATTTTCAATTTACTTTTTTATTTTTGAGAGGGAGAGTGAGACAGAGCATGAGCGGGGAGGGCCAGAGAGAGGGAGACAGAATCGGAAACAGGCTCCAGGCTCCGAGCTGTCAGCACAGGGCCCGACGCCGGGCTCGAACTCGCAAGCTGTGAGATCGTGACCTGAGTCGAAGCTGGATGTGCAACCCACTGAGCCACCCAGGCCCCCCGAGAATCTGATTTTCAAAATAAATAAAGGAACCCGGGGCATCCGAATGGTATCTTTAAAGGGCCACAAGTCAGATAGCTGTTGAAGTAAAATTTTGTATGCAAAGAAAATACCCTTCAAGACCGAAGGGTAAATAAAGACATTTTCAGACAGAAAAGCAGAGAGACTTTGGCGTAAGAAGAACAACACGAGGGGCGCCTGGGTGGCGCAGTCGGTTAAGCGTCCGACTTCAGCCAGGTCACGATCTCGCGGTCCGTGAGTTCGAGCCCCGCGTCGGGCTCTGGGCTGATGGCTCAGAGCCTGGAGCCTGTTTCCGCTTCTGTGTCTCCCTCTCTCTCTGCCCCTCCCCCGTTCATGCTCTGTCTCTCTCTGTCCCAAAAATAAATAAACGTTGAAAAAAAAAAAAAAAAAAAAAGAAGAACAACACGAAAGAAAATACTAAGAGGTGTTCTTCAGGCAAAAGGATGGTCTCGGGAAGAAGAGAGATGCAGGAAGGCATAAAGAACAGCCAAACAGTAGGCATATCAGTGCATCTTAGCGGAGGCTGATAGTGGGTGGCAGCAATAACATCATGTTGGGTTAAACGCACGATAGGATGGAAATGTGCGGTGGCGTCCGTCTGTAATTTGGGGGGTGGGTAGAGTTGAAACGTTCTGAGATTTTTGCATTCTTCATAAAGGCATCATTTGATGTTAGACGTTGATGAGTTCAGGAAGCGTGTTGTAATCTCTGGAGTAACTACTAAAAGAATAATAAAAGCCTGTATAACTTCTCAGCTCATAGAGAAAAAAATGGAATAATAAAAAGTAATTCATTCAAAAGCCGATTGTCAAGAGAGCGAAAGGAATACAGATCGAGTGGGAGAGCGTAAGGCACTTATTATTTTTAATAAACATGCCAGTAATTACTAGTATATTTGAGCCTAAATATGTTGATAGTTATATTACATACGAATGGCTAGTCACCATTCTGCTGGTCACCAACATGGAATAACAGGGATCAGATATGTCCTACCGCCTGCATCAGTGAAAGAATGAATAAAATATACGAAGCAGTGGCTTTCAAGACCTAGGGCACCAGGCCACAAAAAGTGGTGATTCCTGAGAGATGAGACGTATGTGGGGTCATTGCCCCAGTGTCCTGCCTTGACAGCCTCCGGGATGGAGCTGGGTGGGCTCCTGAGGTTAAGAGGACGGAGCTAAGAGCCTGAGGAGGACAGGGCACATGACAGGACAGAGGGTCTGACAGGAGGTTGCTGCACAGGGACAGAACCCTGGAGATCTATGTGGGTAGCCCCCATCCCCAGCCCGGAGGATCCAGCCTAGTAGTGGTCAGTGCATGCCTGTGAAGCAGTGACTTGAGCTGGGGAAAGGACCACCCAAAGGTTAGAGACAATAGT
The DNA here is from genome assembly GCF_018350155.1 of Leopardus geoffroyi. NCBI lineage: Eukaryota > Metazoa > Chordata > Mammalia > Carnivora > Felidae > Leopardus > Leopardus geoffroyi. The sequence goes on along the minus strand of NC_059337.1, from coordinate 143,853,398 downwards.
CCTCAGGGCTCACACAAGACTGTGAATAGAGCCTCCTCCAACCACCCATACTGGAAAACTCCATTGATGCATGGGACATTAGGTAGACTGCACAGAAGGGTTTGCCCTCAGTAGTGGGAAATAATTATTCCTAGACCAAGCACTGCTCTGGTCAACCTAACACATCTCCACAGGAAGATTCCAAAGGATCACACTATTTCTGAGGACATTAACAGCACCTCAGAACAAAACTCAAGAATATTCACAGGAAGACAAAATTAGCCAATGCCCAATAAGGTAAAATTTACATCTTTCACCAGAGCAAAAGTTACCGGGCATGCAGAAAGCCCGAAAAATGTAGCCCGTAATGATGGGAGCAGTCAATCCATTGAAACTAACCCAGATCTGACACCAATTTTAGGATTAGCAGACAGGGACATTAAAGCAATTATTACAGCTGTTATTTCATATGTTCAAAAAGTCAAGTAGAGTCATGGAAGATGTTGATGGCCCAAGTCAAACTTCCATAGATGAAACAGCAATCTGCGAGATGAACAGTCAGCAGACTTCCGGACACCGTGGAGGAAAATATTAGGAGACCTGAAGGTGCAACAAATAAAAACTAAAATGGGACACAGAAAAGAGAATTAAAACATGAAAAGAGAATCAGTGAGCTATGGGCAGGTACTTGGAGTCCTGAAAGGAGAGGAGAACGAGGGGGGGACATAAAGAATGTTTGAAGAAATAATAACTAAAGGTGCTTCAAATTTGATGAAAAGTATAAACTCACATCCTCAAGAACTCAGTGAATTCCAAACACAAGAAACCTGAGTAAAACCACCTTAAACACATCATAATCAAATTGCTCTAAAGTAGTGATTGAGAGAACATCTTAAAAGCAGCCAGAGAAAAGAAGACTTGTTATGTACTGAGGAACAAAGCTAAAGATGACAGCAGATTTCTCATCAAAAACCATCAAAGCAAGGAGACAGCGAGGCAACATCTTCAAAATGCTGAAAGAAAAAAAAAAAACCTACCCTCTTGTATCTAGTAAAATATCTTTCAACAATGAGGGTGAAATAAAGAACTTTTCAGAAATACAGAAGCTGAGAAAGTTGGTGAGCCGCACACCAGCACTGCAGGAAATGTTACTGGACGAGCCAAGCAGAGGGAACATGGCGCCCTACAGAAATGCATTTCCAACAAAGGAACAAAGAACACCTGGGACCACGGCCACATCAGCAAATGTGTAAGGTTTAAACAGTGGTTGAAGTCTTTTGTGAAGAACCATAATAACAGCGTATTGCTGGCTTCGTACATTTGTAGAAGACAAAATGTATGACGAGAGTAGCAGTAAGGTCATGAGTAGAGAAATGGAAGTTTACTAGTGTAAGTTTCTTCTACGAAACGTGAAATGGCATAACCTTAAGTGTAGACTGTGATGAGATAAAGATGTATACTACAATCTAGAAAACGCCCACAGAAGCAGTAAAGAGGACTAATAAGCGAAGAGAGGTAAGGTGGAATCATGAAAAACAAGTAATCCGAAAGAAGCCAGAAAAGGAGGATAAAGAGCACAGAGATGGATGAAACAGATAGAAAACAAATAGCACGATAAGCTTAAACCTGATCAAAACTACAATGGAATGTAAATGATCGAAACACCCAAGTGAAAATCATAGATTGACAGACTGGATACAAATGTAGGAGTCGACTGTCTTCTGTCCATAGGAAATTCACTTTACATATACAGATAGATGAATAGATTAAAAGTGAAAGGAGGGAGCGTAGCATGCCATGCTGATACTAATGCAAAGAAAGCTGGAGTCACCAAATAACCATTGAACAAATGGATTTAAGAGTGAAGAATATTACCAAGAATGAGGAAGCTCATTTTGTAATGAGAAATGTTTCATCGAGAAGACAAAACAGTCCCAAACCTGTACACAGCTAATAACTGATCTGAAACACACGGGAACAGACTTGGCGAGGAGACAGAGACCCAATCACACGCAGAGATTTCATCCCTCTTTTCAACCATCTATGAGAGCGATTAGACAGAAAATCAGCATGGACGTGGAAAACTTGAACAACACTATCAGCTGCCTTGACCCAATGGACCTTTACAGGACACTGTACCCAAAATTGGCAGGAATACACAGATTTTGGCATGTGTATGCATGCAGAATATTTACCAAGACTGATGATACCGGGAGCCATACAATCAGTCTTGATACATTTATTTTTTTTTAATTAAATTTTTTTTCAACGTTTATTTATTTTTGGGACAGAGAGAGACAGAGCACGAACGGGGGAGGGGCAGAGAGAGAGGGAGACACAGAATTGGAAACAGGCTCCAGGCTCTGAGCTATCAGCCCAGAGCCTGACGCGGGGCTCGAACTCACGGACCCCGAGATAGTCTTGATACACTTAAAAGGATCCAAATCCTAGCAAATATGCCCTTTGACAACAATGGAATTAAATTAGAAATCGGCAACAGAAAAGTCTCCAGAAAATCCCCATATAATTGGAAATGAAATAACACACTTGTAAAATAATCCATGGATCAAAGAAGAAATCAAAACAGAAATTAGAACGTTTTAGGAACTGGATGCAAATGAAAACACAACAATATTTGATTTGTGGGACTCTATAAAAGCACTACTTAGGGGGAAATTGGTAGCAGTAAACATATAAATTAGAAAAGAAGAAAGGTCCCGGTCAACAATCTCGGCTTCTACCTTAAACGAGAAAGATAGGTGCGTTTTAAACACAGGTTTACATATATTGGTGAAAATGTTATTTATAGTAGCTCTAAACTGGCAACAAAAACTGGGCAGAAAGAGAATCAGAGTGGACAGAGGTGCTAGAGTGAGCAGACATGGACTTTATATGTTTTATTAAGTTTTTTATTTTAATTCCGGTTGGTTAACCTACAGTGTTACATTAATTCCAGGTGTATACTATAGTGATTCAACAATTCCATACATTAGTGCTCGTCAGGATAAGTGTGCTCTTTAATCCCCATCACCTATGTCACCCATCCCCCCACCCACCTCCCCTCTAACCATCTATTTGTTCTCTACAGTTAAGAGTCTGATTCTTGGTTTGTCTTTCTCTCTTTCTCTTTCTTCCCTTGGCTCATTTGTTTCGTTTCTTACATTCCATTTGTGAGTGAGATCGTATGGTATTTGTCTTTCTCCGATGGACCTATTTCACTTAGCGTGATACTCTCTAGCTCCACCCATGCTGCTGCAAATGGCAAGATTTCATTCTTTTTTATGGCTGAATAATATTCCATATATATCTTTGTCCATTCATCAATCAATGGACACTTAGGTTGCTTCCAAATCTTGGCTATTATAAATAATGCTGCTATAAATATAGGGATTGCATGTATCCCTTTGATTTAGTGTTTTTGTATTTTTTTTTTGAACAAATATCCAGTAGTGTGATTACTGGGTCATACAGCAGTTCTATTTTTAACTTTCTGAGGAACCTCCATACTGTTTTCCACAGTGGCTGCACCAGTTTGCATTCCCACCAACAGAAAAAGAGGGTTCCCCTTTCTCCACATCCTTGTTAACACCTGTTGTTTCTTGTGGTGTTGACTTTAGCCATTCTGACGGGTGTGAGCTGATATCTTGATTTGCATTTCCCTGATAACAAGTCATGTTGAACATCTTTCCATGTGTCTGTCGGCCATCTGTATGTCTTCTTTGGAGAAATGTCTGTGTCTTCTGCCCATTTTTAATGGGATTATTTGTTTTTTGGATGTTGAGTTGTATCAATTCTTTGTATATTTTGGATACTAGCCCTTCACTGAATATGTCATTTCCAATATCTCCTCCCATTCCGTAGGTTTTTCAGTTTTGTTCATTGTTTCCTTCACTGTGCAGAAGTCTTTGATTCTGATGAAGTCCCAGTAGTTTAATTTTGCTTTTATTTGCCTTGCCTCAGGAGACATATCTAGAAAAATGTTGCTATGGCTGATGTCAGAGGAATTACTGTTCATGGTTTCTTCTAGTATTGTTATGGTTTCAGGTCTCACAGGTTTTTAGTGCATTTTGAATTTATTTTTGTGTATGGCATAAGAAAGTGGTCTAGTTTCATTTCTTTTGCGTGTGGCTGTCCAGTTTTCCCAATGCCATTGGATATTCTTTCCTGCTTTGTTGAGGATTAATCAGCCATATAATTGTGGGCTTATTTCTGGGTTTTCTATTCTATTCTGTTCTATTGATCTATATGTCTATTTTCCTGCCAGTGCTATACTGTTTTGATGACTACAGCTTTGTAGTATAACTTGAAGTCTGGAATTGTGATGCCTCCAGCTATGTATTTCTTTTTCAAGGTTGCCTTGGCTATTTGAGGTCTTTTGTGGTTCCATATACATTTTAGGGTTGTTTGTTCCAGTACTGTGAAAAATGCTGTTGGTATTTTGGTAGAGATTGCATTTAATCTGTACATTGCTTTGGGTAGTATAGACATTTTAACAGTATTTGTTCTTCCAATCCATGAGCATGGGATGCCTTTCTGTTTCTTTGTGTCATCTTCAATTTCTTTCCTCAATGTTTTATAGTTTTCAGAGTACAGGTCTTTTACCTCTTTGGTTAAGTTTATTCCTAGGGGCTCTATTAGTGCTTTATTATTTTTGGTGCAATTGTAAACGGGATTGTTTTCCTAATTTCTCTTCATCAGACATGGACTTTAAAGTAACCATCATCAACGTGCTTAAGGCAACAGGAAAAAGATCAAGAAAATGCATAAAAAGGTGGAGAATTTCAAAAGAGAACTGGAATCCATTAAAAATAATCCAACAGGAATTCTAGAGCTGAAAAAGACAGTATCTGAAATAAAAGGACTCACTAGAAAGATTTAACAAAAGATTAGACAAAGTGGAAGACAGATTTATTGGGTGATGATGGCATCTACTTCCAGCCTCTCACTTTCAACCTTTCTGTGCCCTTCAGCCATTCCTCTGTGTAGAGTGTCCACCTGGTCAACAGCACACAGTGGGTCTTGATTTTTACCAAGCCTGACATTTTTGTCTTTTAGTTGGAGTGTTTATTCCATTACATTTAATAAAATGAACTTATGGTTAGCTTTAAGTCTACCATCCTACCATGTTTTCTATATGTTCCATTCTGTTTCTTTTTCCTTAACCGACCTTTCCTACTTTATTTGAGAATAATCAAGTGTTAGTACATTTGACCTGTTAGATCTTTAGGTAGGCATTTTTGTATCACTTTAGTGGTTTTATAGGCTAGAGATTTCAATATGCATTTCTGATTTGCTACAGTCTCCCTTAAATTCACACTTTTATCACTTCCCAGACAGTGCAAGAATGTTAGAAAAGCTTTGCTACAATTTCCCCCTTCTGCCCTGTATGCTGACGTTTTCACATATTTTTACTTCTCTTTTATAAGTTTTAAATGGTTAACATATATTCACAAAAATAATGTAAATATATATTTAACCACTTACTCCTCAGATTCCTCATTCTTTCCCATAATTCTGTGCCTCCCTCTGGGACTATTTCCATTTGTTCTAAAAAAACTTGCTTAGTATTTCTTGTATACTAAGCTAGTAAGCTGGTGACAAAATCACTTCGCTTTTGTTTGTCTGAAAATTTTGTTCATTTCACCTTCATCTTTTTCTTTCTTTTTTTTTTAAAGAACTTTTTATTTATTTTTAATCATTTATTTTTTTCTTGTAGTCATTTCCAGGGATCTTAATGACTTCAGTGTCTTTAAGGCTCATAACATGGCATTACTTTTGCCAGCGTTTTTTAAATTTCTGCAGAAACACATTCAGGTAAAAAGATTCATTGGCCGGCTTAAGAATTTTATATATTGAAACAACAATAGATTTATTGGAGGTTGCGAAGATAGCACACAGAGGTCTCATATGCTCTTCCTTCAATGTTTCCAGTAGTTGCATCTTGTATAATTATGGTGCCTATCGCAAGCAGAGAACTGACATCGGTATGATGTGTATGCGCAGTTGTATACCATCTTGTTACACGTGTAGATTCACACAATCGTTTCTGAAGTTGAGGCACAGAACCATTCCATCACCACAAAGATCTGTTGGTGTCCACATTTTGCCACCTTGAGTGAAATATAGAAAACTTCCTCCCTTTCGGTCCCTTTGCCTCCCCTGTTTCTAATAGAATTATCTTAAGGATTTCCTCTACACACATTGAAATCTATACCTGGCAGTGTTACACCTTTTGGTTTGGCCATCAAACATAATTTAGAAAACTCAAGAGAGAAGAAAACTCTATTGCATTTACTCACTATTTGCTCCTGATGCCGTTCCTTTTTCCTTTCTGATCTTCCAAGATTCCTTTTTTTATCATTTCCCTTCTGTTTCAAGAACTTCCTTTGGCCAGTCTTTTAAGATCTGCTGGTATAAAATTCTCTTAGCTTTCCTTCACCTTAGAGTATTTTACTTCCCGTTCCTTCTGGAAGGAATTTTGCCTGATACAGAATTCAGAGCTAACAGTTCTTTGCTTTTAGTGCTTGAAAAAAACGGGTCACTTCCTTCCAGCCTCCCTGGTTTCTGAAGAGAAATCCACTGTCACTCAAGCTGGCTTCCTCCCATAGGTTACATGTCATTTCTCACTGCTTCAAGATTTTTCCTTGGTCTTTAGTTTTCTGAAGTTTGATCAGGATGTGTTGTGGTGTGGGTTTCCTTGGGTTTATCAGGGTGGGTGTTGGCTCAACTTCTTGAATGGGTAGGTTTATGTCTTTTGCCAAATTTGGGATGCCTTCAGCCATATTTCTTTGAATGGTTTTCTGGCTCTGTACTCTTTGCTCTTTCCTTCGGGGACTCCAATGACGTGAATGTTAGACCTTTTGTTATCATCCCACAGGTCCCCGAGGGTCTTTCATTCTTTGGCGTTCTATTTTTTCTCTGTTCAGATTTGTTGCTTTCGGTTTTTCTACCTCCACGTTCACTGATTCTTTCCTCTGTCCTATCCATTTTTCTGTTGACTCCATACAACGCGACTTTAATTTGGGTTCATATATCTTTTAGTCCCCAAATTGCCATTTGGATCTTCTTTCTATTTTCTGTTTCTTTGCTGAAACTTTCTATACTTTTATTTGTTTCAAGTGTGTTTGTAATTGCTCATTATGATGAGCTGCTTTAAAATCCCTTCTGGATAATTCCAACACTAGTATCATCATCTCCTTCTTAGCGTCTATTAATTGTTTTCTCACTCACTTGATGTGCTCCTGGTTCTAGGATAATTCTGGCTTTTCTATTAGATCCTGAATAGCTTGGAAATTATGTCTGAAACTCTGGATATTGTCTCACACATCCCATTGCTGTATTCTCATTTTTTTTCTCTTCCAGTTTTTCGGGCTTCATTTTGGTCAATTCCTACGGACTTGTCTTGAAGTCCACTAATCCTTTTTTTTTTTTACACTGTGTCAGATAATGAAATTTTAAATTCTTGGTTGCCATCTCATTCTTTTCTAGAGACTCCATTTATCTGTTGAAATTCCCCATCTTTTAATACATGTTGGCTATCTTCTGCTCTAATCTGATTTTTAAATATTTATAATAGTTATCTTAAAGCTTTTGACTGCTAAGTTCAGCATCAGGGTCATCTATTGGTCTGTTTCCTGTGACAGTTTTTTTCGCCCTGATTTGGGAGTCACATTTTCCTGCTTCTTTGCATGTCTTGTAAATAGTGACTTTATGCTGAGCATTTTCTTAAAAAAAAAAAAGGCTGAAATAAATATTAATTTTCCCCCAGAGACAGTGTGCCCTTTTCCCTTTTACACAGGTAGAATTAGGAGTTTGGTCAGGTCTGGGTTACTGGTCTAGTTAGTTTGAGTTCACCTCTGGTTCTGAATATTTTGAGGGTATGGTCTGTTCTGTTTGCATAAGAGATTTCTTCCTCCTGCAGGACATTGGTATGTAAACACCACAAGATTATTTTTTTATCTCTGTGATTCACTCTGGATTTTCTCTGACTTTCTCTTTTGCTCTTAATACCACCTATTGAATTTTTAATTTTAATATTTTTCATTTTTAGAACTTCCATTAGACTCTTTTAAAAGTATAAATCCCAGGTCCTCAGTGAATTTCTCTCTTTCCTTGCACATATGAATCAGAGTTATTTTAAAATTCTTTCATTGCTAGCCTCAAATGTCTGAATCATCTGTGATTCAAAACTTCACAAGAATCATTTATGATTCAAAACCTATTGTTATTATTATTATAGTTTTGGTCTCTTTTGTCATTTTGTGTCTTCACCAAAATGAAACTTTTGGTTTTCAGTCATTTGGTCCTTTATTTTAAAAATAAATTTTTAAAAAATGTTTATTTTTGAGAGTGAGAGAGAGATAGAGTGCGAGTGAGGGAGGGGCAGAGAGAGAGGGAGACACAGAATCGGAAGCAGGCTCCAGGCTCTGAGCTGTCAGCACAGAGCCTGATGCTCAGACTCTAGAACCACGAGATCATGACCTGAGCTGAAGTCATATGCTTAACTGACTGAACCACCCAGGCATCTCGATCCTTTTTTTTTTTTTTTTTTTTTTAATGCGTTACAATTTTTGTTTGGATGCCAGATGTTGTAGATATAAAGGTGAAGAGACTCTACATTATGTTATTTTCCTCCAAAGAGGCTTTTTCTTCTGGCATGCAGTCTACCAGATCTCCTTGACCTTGCTGAGCGTTGGTCATAAGTTCTATTAGGGTTGGCTTATTCTAATTTCCCCTCACTCCTAGGATAATCTGTACTCCTTGATGTGATCCTTAGTCCCAGAGCATTTCCCTAGCTTCTGAGATGTGGCCCTTTTGCAGTCTCATCTGAAAGCCCAGGGGCTCTCCCAAAGACCCTCGGTCCTGCGGGGCATGAACTCCAACATCTGCCTCTATCGCTCTTCACTGGCTGGTGTGTCCCCCCCCTTAGCTCCTTAGTCTACCAATTTGTTTGCATGGAGTCTTAGGGTCTCACCCTGAGCAATCACGACTTGAGACGGTGACTTGAGAGGCATTCGTGCAGAGAATTTCACCATCTCACAATTCTACCCCTCAAGTCCCAGCTGATTTGGCAGCTCTGAATCCGCTCTGTCTCCCCAGTCCCCTAGGTCTTCTGCTTTCTGGATGGATTTGGTGTCCTTGCATTGGGAAGTGGAAAATGCCCCTATGGAAAAAGTGGGGATGTTTGTGCAATTCCTACCACGCACTTCTCTCCTCTCGCAGGGCGTATCCTTTCAAGTTCTGTCCGCCTTGGCTGTTCTCCAGTGCCCTCCCAAGGTTTTTTCATCTATTTTTCAGTTGTTGTCAGCAAGGGGCTTAGCTCTCCAAGGCATTTCCTATGGCCGGAGCTGGAATCCTCCTTTTAAAATTTCATTTTTTAAATTCAATGCTTTATGCTCATTGATGATAAAATTCCACCCAAGTTGTCTGACGGGAGCTTCCTCAGGCCAATTCTTATAAAATTTTGACATGTCTCCATGAGTTTTGAATGCTTCCTTACTTTCTGGCACCAATAATTTTGACTTTTCTTGCCCCAGGCCTGTTACCAACTTCTAGGTCAGTTCAGCGGAGAGAGCTAACAAGTAAATATTTAAGAATTAGCTCATATTGATAGTTCTAATTTCATTCCAACATCTTGGGGTTCTTCCAGTCCTCCCCACCTCATTTGTGCTCCCTCCTTCTTGTACAAAGAACCTTGGTTTTTAATAACATCCATGTTTACTTTTTTGCTCAACCCTACGCAGAAAATAGTTTAAGAACTGCAGTGCCCAAATCCACTGGCAACAATGGACTTCTCACTAAAAGTTCAGAATTTCTTTTCTTTTTCAAAGCTCAGAATTTTTCTTTTTAATTTAATTTTTTATTTTTTAAAATTTACATCCCATATAGTGCAACAATGATTTCAGGAGTAGATTCCTTAGTGCCCCTGACCCATTTAGCCCATCCCCCTCCCACAACCCCTCCCCAAAACCTCAGTTTGTTCTCCATATTTATGAGTCTCTTCTGTTTTGTCCCCCTCCCTGTTTTTATATTATTTTTATTTCCCTTCCCTTATGTTCATCTGTTTTGTCTCTTAAAGTCCTCATATGAGTGAAGTCATATGATTTTTGTCTTTCTTTGACTGATTCATTTCACTTAGCATAATACCCTCCAGTTCCATCCGTGTAGTTGCAAATGGCAAGATGTCATTCTTTTTGATGGCCGAGTGATACTCCATTGTATATATAAACCACATTTTCTTTATCCATTCATCCATAGATGGACATTTGGGGTCTTTCCATACTTTGGCTATAGTCAATAGAGCTGCTATAAACATGGGGGTGCATATGTCCCTTCGAATCAGCACACCTGTATCCCTTGGATAAATGCCTAGTAGTGCAATTGCTGGGTTGTAGGGTAGTTCTATTTTTAGTTTTTTGAGGAACCTCCATACTGTTTTCCAGAGTGGCTGCACCAGCTGGCATTCCCACAGCAGTGCAAAAGAGATCCTCTTTCTCTGCATCCTCGCCAACGTCTGTTGTTGCCTGAGTTGTTCATGTGAGCCATTCTGACAGGTGTGAGGTGGTGTCTCATTGTGGTTTTGATTTGTATTTCTCTGATGATGAGTGATGTTGAGCACTTTTTTATGTGTCGGTTGGCCATCTGGATGTCTTCTTTGGAGAAGTGTCTATTCATGTCTTCTGCCCATTTCTTCACTGGATTATTTGTTTTTTGGGTGTTGAGTTTGATAAGTTCTTTATAGATTTTGGATACTAACCCTTTATCTTATATGTTATTTGCAAATCTCTTCTCCCATTTGTCAGTTGCCTTTTAGTTTTGCTGATTGTTCCCTTTGCTGTGCAGAAGCTTTTTATTTTGATGAGGTCCCAGTAGTTCATTTTTACTTTTGTTTCCCTTGCCTCTGGAGACGTGTTGAGTAAGAAGTTGCTGCAGCCAAGATCGAAGAGGTTTTTGCCTGCTTTCTCCTTGAGGATTTTGATGGCTTCCTGTCTTGTGTTTAGGTCTTTCATCCATTTTGAGTTTATTTTTGTGTCTGGTGTAAGAAAGTGGTCAGGTTTATTCTTCTGCATGTCGCTGTCCAGTTTTCCCAGCACCACTTGCTGAGGAGACTGTCTTTATTCCATTGGATATTCCTGCTTTGTCAAAGTTTAGTTGGCCATATGTTTGTGGGTCCATTTCTGGGTTCTCTATTCTGTTCCATTGATCTGAGTGTCTGTTCTTGTGCCAGTACCATACTGTCTTGATGATGACAGCTTTGTAGTATAGCTTGAAGTCTGGGATTGTCATGCCTCCTGCTTTGGTTTTCTTTTTCAAGATTGCTTTGGCTATTCGGGGTCTTTTCTGCTTCCATACACATTTTAGGATTCTTTGTTCTAGCTCTGTGAAGAATGCTCGTGTTATTTTGATAGGGATTGCATTGAATATGTAGAGTGCTTTGGGTAGTATCGACATTTTAACAATACTTGTTCTTCCTATCCAGGAGCATGGAATCTTTTTCCATTTTTTTGTGTCTTCTTCAATATCTTTTATAAGCTTCCTATAGTTTTCAGCATATAGATTTTTCACTTCTTTGGTGAGATTTATTCCTAGGTATTTTATGGTTTTTGGTGCAACTGTAAATGGGATTGATTCCATGATTTCTCTTTCTGCCGCTTCATTGTTGGTATATAGGAATGCAACCAATTTCTGTGCATTGATTTTGTATCCTGCAACTTTGCTGAATTCATGAATCAATTCTAGCAGGTTTTTGGTGGAATCTTTTGGGTTTTCCATATAGAGTATCATTTCATCTGTGAAGAGTGAAAGTTTGACCTGCTCTTGGCCAATTTGGATGCCTTTTATTTCTTTGTGTTGTCTGATTGCAGAGGCTAAGACTTCCAATACTATGTTGAATAATAGTGGTGAGAGTGGACATCCCTGTCTTGTTCCTGACCTTAGGGGGAAAGCTGTCAGTTTTTCCCCATTGAGGATGATATTAGCATTGGGTCGTTCATATATGGCTTTTATGATCTCGAGGTATGCTCCTTCTATCCCTACTTTCTTGAGGGTTTTTATCAAGAAAGGATGCTGTATTTTGTCAAATGCTTTCTCTGCATCTGTGGAGAGGATCATATGGTTCTTGTCCTTTCTTTTATTGATGTGATGAATCACATTAATTGTTTTGTGGATATTGAACCAGCTCTGCATCCCAGGTATAAATGCCACTTGGTTGTGGTGAATAATTTTTTAAATGTATTGTTGGAGCCGGTTGGCTAATATCTTGTTGAGTATTTTTGCATCCATGTTCATCAGGGAAATTGGTCTATAGTTCTCCTTTTTAGTGGGGTCTCTGGTTTTGGAATCAAGGTAATGCTGGCTTCATAGAAAGAGTTTGGAAGTTTTCCTTCCATTTCTATTTTTTGGAACAGCTTCAAGAGAATAGGTGTTAACTCTTCCTTAAATGTTTGGTAGAATTCCCCTGGAAAGCCATCTGGCCATGGACTCTTGTTTTTTGGGAGATTTTTGATTACTAATTCGATTTTCTTACTGGTCATGGGTCTGTTCAAATTTTCTATTTCTTCCTGTTTCAGTTTTGGTACTGTATATGTTTCTAGGAATTTTTCCATTTCTTCCCAATTGCCCATTTTATTGGCATATAATTGCTCATAATATTCTCTTATTATTGTTTTTATTTCTGCTGTGTTGGTTGTGATCTCTCCTCTTTCATTATTGATTTTATTTATTTGGGTCCTATCCTTTTTCTTTTTGATCAAACTGGTTAGTGGTTTATCAATTTTGTTAATTCTTTCAAAGAACCAGCTTCTGGTTTCATTGATCTGTTCTACTGTTTTTTTTTGTTTTTTTGTTTTTTTTTGGTTTCGATAGCATTGATTTCTGCTCCAATCTTTATTATTTCCTGTCTTCTGCTGGTTTTGGCTTTTATTTGCTGTTTTTTTTCCATCTCCTTAAGGTGTAAGGTTAGGTTGTGTATCTGAGATCTTTCTTCCTTCTTTAGGAAGGCCTGGATTGCTATATACTTTCCTCTTATGACCGCCTTTGTTGCGTCCCAGAGGTTTTGGGCTGTAGTGTTATTTTCACTGACTGCCATATACTTTTTAATTTCCTTTTTAACTTCTTGGTTAGCCCATTCATTCTTTAGTAGGATGTTCTTTAGTCTCCAAGTACTTGTTACCTTTCCAAATTTTTTCTTGTGGTTGATTTCGAGTTTCATAGTATTGTGGTCTGAAAATATGCACGGTATGATCTCGATCTTTTTGTACTTACTTAGCGCTGATTTGTGTCCCAGTACATGGTCTATTCTGGAGAACGTTCCATGTGCACTGGAGAAGAATGTATATTCTGCTGCTTTAGGATGAAATGTTCTGAATATATCTGTTAAGTCCATCTGGTCCAGTGTGTCATTCAAAGCCATTGTTTCCTTGTTGATTTTTTGATTAGATGATCTGTGCATTGCTGTGAGTGGGGTGTTGAAGTCTCCTACTATTATGGTGTTACTATCGATGGGTTTCTTTATGTTTGTGATTAAATGATTTATATATTTGGGTGCTCGCACATTTGGCGCATAAATGTTTACAACTGCTAGGTCTTCTTGGTGGATAGACCCCTTGATTATGATATAATGCCCTTCTGCATCTCTTGATACAGTCTTTATTTTAAAGTCTAGATTGTCTGATATAAGTATGGCTACTCTGGCTTTCTTTTGTTGACCATTAGCATGATAGATGGTTCTCTATCCCCTTATTTTCAATCTGTAGGTGTCTTTAAGTCTAAAGTGGGTCTCTTGTAAACAGCATATAGATGGATCTTGTTTTCTTATCCATTCTGTTACCCTGTGTCTTTTGGTTGGAGCATTGAGTCCGTTGACATTTAGAGTGAGTACTGAAAGATATGAATATATTGCCATTATAATGCTTGTAGAGTTGGAGTTTCTGGTGGTGTTCTATGGTCCTTTCTAATCTTTGTTGCTTTTGGCATATATATATATATATATATATATATATATATATATGCATATATATATATATATATTTTTTTTTTCCATCTTTTCTCCCCTCTAAGAGTCCCCCTTAAAATTTCTTGCAGGGCTGGCTTAGTGGTCACAAACTCCTTTATTTTTGTTTGTCTGGGAAACTTTTTATCTCTCCTTCTATTTTGAATGAAAGCCTTTTTGGATAAAGAATTCTTGGCTGCATATTTTTCTGATTCAGCACATTGAATATATCCTGCCACTCTTTTCTGGCCTGCCAAGTTTCTGTGGATAGGTCTGCTGTGAACCTGATCTGTCTTCCCTTGTAGGGTAGGTTAGGGACTTTTTTTCCCTTGCTGCTTTATGATTCTCTCCTTGCCTGAGTATTTTGTGAATTTGACTATGATATGCCTTGTTGATGGTCGGTTTTTGCTGAATCTAATGGGGGTCCTCTGTGCTTCCTGGATTTTGATGTCTGTGTCTTTCCCCAGGTTAGGAAAGTTTTTTGCTATGATTTACTCACATAACCTTTCTACCCCTATTTCTCTCTCTTCCTCTTCTGGGACTCCTATGATTGTGATGTTGTTCCTTTTTAATGAGTCACTGATTTCTCTAATTCTTAAATCGTGCTCTTTTGCCTTAACCTCCCTCTTTTTTTCTGCTTCGTTATTCTCTATAAGTTTGTCCTCTATATCGCTGATTCTCTGTTCTGCCTCATCCATCCTTGCCATCGCTGCATCCATCTATGATTGCAGCTCAGTTATATATTTTTAATTTCATTCTGGCTATTTTTTACTTCTTTTATCTCTGAAAAAAGGGATTCTAATCTATTTTTGACTCCAGCTAGTATTCTTATTATCGTGATTCTAAATTCTGATTCAGACATCTAGCTCGTATCCGTGTTGGTTAAATCCCTGGCTGTCGTTTCTTCATGCTCTTTCTTTTGGGGTGAATTCCTTCGTTTTGTCATTCTGAAGTGAGAAAAGGAATTAATGAGGTAGAAAAATTGAAATAAAAAATTAAAATTAAAAAATATTAAAATTGAAAAATTAAACACACACACACACACACACACACACACACACACATCGAATAAATGATGCCAGATCCTAGGTGTTTTGGTCTGGGTGTTGAAAATGGTTTGACAGATTAGAGAAAGAAAAAGGGGAGGGAGAAAAAAAGAGGAAATCATTTGAGAATTTGAAACAATGAATACACCGAAGTAGACTAAAATCAGATGATGGGAGTAAAATAGAATTTGAAAAAATATACACAAAAGTGAAGGATATAGTAGAAAAAATTAAAGAAAAATATTTTTAACAAAAATTAAAAATAAATATGAATTTTTTCTTTTTCTGTATTCAAGAAAAGGAAAAGAAATGAAAAAGAGAAAAAAGATTAAAAAAGAAAAAAGAAATCGTTTGAAAATTTGAAAAAGTGGGTACACTGTAGTAGACTCAAAAGATGGAAGTAAAATAGAATTTGAAAAAATTTACATAGAAGCAAAAAATATCGTAAAACATTTAAAATGTTTTTAATAGAAATTGAAAGTAAAAATGAAGTTTTTCTCTTTTTGCATTCAAGAAAAAGAAATGAACAAGAGAAAAAAGAAAAAGAAAGGAAATTGTTTGAAAATTTGAAAAGGTGAATACACTGAAGTAGACTAAAATAAAATGATGGAAGTAAATTACAATTTGAAAAAATTTACACAAAAGTAAAAAATATAGCCGTAAACATTAAAAAATATTTTTAATAAAAATTGAAAATAAAAATGAATTTTTTCTCTTTCTGTATTCGAGAAAAAGCAAACAAGTGTAAAAGAGAAAAAGAAAAGAAAATTGAACAGATGAATCTTCTAACAGATTGAAGTAGGACTGAAATTACTTCGTTTTCCAAACCCAGAAGTGAGACTATGAAGTGCTTGACAGGCCGTAAACCAAGCCGGTGGTGAGACTCGTGTTCTTCAAGAGCAAAGCTGTCCGAGTTGGGCGGGGCTCGGTGTAATAGCTCCGCTGTCCACTAGATGGCGCTGCTAGTCTACTGGGGTGGGTTGTTGCGGCGCTCGTGGGTGCGTATGCGCCTGCGCGGCAGCGGTGAAAATGGCGCCACCCAGCTACCCGCTCTGTTCTCCCGGATCGGCAATCGAGCACCCGTCCTCTGTCTTCAGCTTTCGTCCACTCCCTGCCTTTTCACTCTCCGTGACCAGGCCCCGGGCAGTACCTCTCTCCCGAGTTTTGTCTCAGATGCGGCTGTTTTCCCCGGCCCCTTACTTCCGGCTTTGACCCGTTCCATCCCTCTGCGGGAGGGTCTCACCGAGCGATGGCCCCTCAAGCGACAGCCAAATGTCCGCTGCGCCCAGGAACGCCTGCTGGACCCTGCTGCTGCCGGTGCCCTGACACTGCGGCCAGGTGCCACCTGCCCCAGAAAATGTTCGTGAGATAGTGTAGCAGCAGCGTTTCAGGGATGGTGGAAAATCACAACACACGTCTGGCACCAGGCTTCACCCTTAATGACCTTGCTCCAGCACCAGCGAATGTGGCCGTTTTCCGGGGTCCGCCGGGACCAGGCGGCTTCAACAGTCTCCACCAGATGTCCTTCGAGCAGTGGAACCGCTTTTCCCGTGTGGCCCGAGAACCTCCCGGACCCCACCCTGCTCCTGGGGATTCGCCCTTCCCACCAGAGCACCGCCAGGTAGGGAGCTGCGGAGTTGCAGCCTTTGCGCTCCCCTCGTTTACAGTCTTAATGGAATTTAAACCCTCTCCTTCCTCCTTTCTCCCTTTTTAGTTTAGTCCCTGCGGCCATTTCCAATTTTCCTCTTTCTCTCCAGCTGCTTTTGGGGAGGGGTGCTTTTCCCGTATTCGCCCCCCCCCTCCCCAGTCTCCCTCCTCTCTCCGCTCACGAAAGCGGTTCCCGACCCTCCGGGGCTTCTCGCTCCCCAAATTCACCTCTCCGCATCGCGTACCTGCTGAATTCTGTGGTTCGGTTGTGCAGATGTTGTGTTAATCCTCCAATCAGTTTTCTAGGTGTGCGGGATGGTTTAGTGTTGGTCTGGCTGGATTTCCTGGACGCGAGACCCACAAAAAGCTTCCGTGCTGTTCCGCCTTGTTGGCTCCTCATTATCTATTGCCTTTCATTCCTTCTGCATTTCCGCCTCAGGCGCCTTCTGGCCATTCTCGGCCACTTTTTGTTGTCCCTCTGCCTCTAAGCCCAAGGAAAATCGCAGGGCAGTGGGGAGCGGAGACCGGATCATAGGGCTGACAGAGCTCCCTCTGGAGGATGCAGCGGGATGGCTGCTAGAGCGGCGGAGGGGGGGCCCCAAAGCTCAGAATTTCTTTTCGTTCTTCTTATCCTGACACAAACAGATCGATGTGTTTAAAAAGTACTTGAAGTCATTCTTTTTTTCTTCGACGTGGCTACCGTATGAAACTGATATACAGTTACGTTCATTTGTTTCTGTTTGTATTCAATTTGAGGGTCCCCCGCCCCCCCGCCAAATCTTGTTGATTTAATTTTATGTATGTGTAATATAGTAACATGGTCCAAAAGTCAAAATCATTTAAAAAGGTCTATTTGGAGAAGTCTCATTTTCCTTCACTTCCCGTTAGTATGAGTGGATCTTAGCATTTAAAAATACATCGAGGGGTGCCTGGACAGCTCAGTCTGTTAAGCAGTTAAGTGTCTGACTTCTGCTCAGGCCGTGATCTCCCAGTTCCTGGGTTCGAGCCCCTTGTCGGGCTCTGTGCTGATGGCTCAGAGCCTGGAGCCTGCTTCGGATTCTGTGTCTCCCTTTCTCTCTGCCCCTCCCCTGCTGGTGCTCTGTCTCTTTCCCTCTCTCAAAAATAAATAAACATTAAAAAATTTATATATATAAAATATATATCATATTATATTATATTATACTATATAATATATTATATATATATTTATTTATTATTTATATTTATTTATTTATATATATGATATTTTTATATATTTATATATAAATATATATTTATATATTTATTATTTACTATAATATTTATATATATTTATATATTATATATATTTATTTATTTAATCTAATATATCTATATTTAATCTAATATATATATATATTAGAGCTCCCCAATTTCATTGTTTTTTTTTGTTTGTTTTGGTTTGTTTTTTCTTTCTATCTCTTCTTGAAGACCTTCGTAATGTTCTCCATTTCTTTTGTGGAATAAATCTATGCCTTCTTGTCCTTGCTGAGATCAATTTTGGTAAATTTTACTTTCTCAGAAAACTATCCATTTCATCTAGGTTTTCACATTTATTTTTATAAAGTCGTGTAATGTGGTCCACAGACGATCCTTGAACGACATGGGGGTGAGAGTGCCAACCATTGGAAATCCACATATCCCTTAACTACCAGTAGTCAACTGTTGACCAGAAGCCTCCTGAGAACGTGAACAGTTGATTAACACACATTTTGTGTGTTATATATATTCTATACTGTATTCTTACAATAAAGTAAGCTAGAGAAAAGGAAACATTAATAAGAAAATCGTAAGAAAAATACATTTACAGGACTGGACGGTATTTATATAAAAAAAATCACGTGTAAGTGGACCCAGACAGTTCAAACCTATATTGTTAAAGGGTCAACTGTATTATGATTTTTTAAAAGTTTATTTATTTTTATTTTGAGAGAGAGAGAGAGAGGGAGAGGGAGAGAATATAAGTGGGGGAGGGGCAGAGAGAAAGACAAAAATCCCAAGCAGACTCCTCACTGCCAGTCCAGAGTCCAATGTGGGGCTCGAACTCATGAACTGTAGGATCATGACCTGAGCTCTGAGATCACGAGTCCAATGCTCAACCAACTGAGCCACCCAGGCGCCCTGTAATTTTTAAACCCCTCTTTTGTAATGTGGATTACCTTATCATTTCTTATTTTGTATCTATGTGCTTTATCCCTTTTTTTTTCTTGATAATGAAAGGCTTCCCCACTTTGTTAATTTTTTCAGAGGATCAGGATTTTGACTTACTAATTAGTTCTATGGCTTTTCTCTTTTCTACCTCATTAATTTCTTTTTTTCTTCCTTCTTTTTCAAAGCTGAGGTGGAATTTACATAATATGCAATTAACCAACGTTAAAGCCAACACTTTGGTGGTATTTAGCATATTCACGATGTTGTGCAACCATTGGCTCTCTCTGGTTACAACATTTTTCATTGTGCCCTAAAAACACCGCTACTCATTAAGTAATTATTTTCCACTCTCCCCTCCCCCAGTCCCTTGGCAATCTACTCCCTGTATGGGTTTGCCTGTATCAGATCACGTAAAAGAAGTCCTACAGTGTGTGACCTTCGGTGTCGGCCTCGTTCCGCACTGCATCGTGTTTTTGAGACTCATCCAGGTTGTGGCATGCTTGAGTACTTTATTCCTTTTTATGGCTGAATGATATTCCATTGTGTGGGCGGACCGTGCTTTGTTTATCCAGGCATCGGTGCGTGGACATTTGGGTTGTGTCCATTTTTCGGCTATTACGAATGATGCTGCTATGAGCATTCGTGTTCAAGTTTCTATGTGGACATGTGTTTTCATTTCTCTTGGGCAGATACCTAGGGCTGGAATTTCTCTGTCACATGGTTACTCTGCATTTATCTTTTTGAGGAACCACCAGACTTTTCTCAGAGCGGCTGCTCCATTTATAGTCCCACTACCTCATTAATTTCTGCTACTCCGTTATTTCCTTGTTGTGCTTTTTTTTTCCGGCTTACTATGTTGTTCACCTTCTAGTTCTCGTTGCGCTAAAGCTCACTTGTTTTCATTATTTTGTTTTGCTGATAAAAGTATTTGAAGTCATGATTTTTTTTCCCTCTGACAATCGTCTTAGAAGTATCCCAAAGATACCAATATGTAGTGTTGTCATTATTTTTCAAGAAACCTGGCAATTTCACTTTGCATTTTGCTTTTCACCTGAGAGTTGTTTAAGCAAGATTTCAAATTTCCAGCGAGAAATTTTTTTTTTGAAATTTGTGTTTAAGGCACACTTTAAAAAAAATTTTTTTAAATGTTTATTGAGAGACAGAGAGAGACAGAGCATGAGCAGGGGAGGCGCAGAGAGAGAGGGAGACACAGAATCCGAAGCAGGCTCCAGGCTCTGAGCTGTCAGCACAGAGCCGACGCAGGGCTCGAACTCACAAACTGTGAGATCATGATCTGAGCTGAAGTTGGATGCTTAACTGACTGAGCCACCCAGGTACCCCTAAGGCACACTTTTAGTGCATTTTAATCAGCGAAGTTCGTATAGTCATTATGAAAAGCATGGTGACGTAATGCACGGGTGTGTGCGTAAACTTCCATTTTGGTAAATGTTTCAAGTATGTTTGGGAAGAGATATTCTTTTTTATTATGCCATAAATTTCACATAAAACCATAAAACTTCCTTATTTATTATATTGTTTAGTTTTTAAAATACCTTTTCTGTTTTGTTTGCTGTTGTTGTCATTTGCTTGACCAAGAGAGTTTTTTTTTTTTTTAATGTTTATTTATTTTTGAGACAGAAAGAGACAGAGCATGAACGGGGGAGGTCAGAGAGAGAGGGAGACACAGAATCTGAAACAGGCTCCAGGCTCTGAGCCATCAGCCCAGAGCCTGACGCGGGGCTCGAACTCACGGACTGCGAGATCATGACCTGAGCCAAAGTCGGATGTTTAACTGACTGAGCCACCCAGGTGCCCCAAGAGAGTTTTTTAAATAAATACCTTTTCTGTTTTGTTTGCTGTGTTGTCATTTTCTTGACCAAGAGCGTGTGATCAGAGGGAGCAGTGTGCGTTGATGTGTTTCTGTCCATTTCTTCTTACATCTCCTGTGGCATGTGTTTTGGGAGGGTGGTTGCCTGTTCTTTGTTGCACAGGAATTCGTAACTGTTAAATCTCCTTTGGCCTGATAACATCACATCTTCGTCACATTTATTGCTACCCTGTCTTGTGGTTTCCATTGGCCCAATATACCTTTGCCTGGCCCATGAATTTTAGTCTTCCTAAATCACTGATTTAGTGGCATTGCTTGCTGTATAAGCCGATTTGAAAATCTTTTTCTTGTAAGAGGTGATCAAGCCTGTTGATGTTCACTGTGACTGATGGGCTGGTCTCCACTCTGCTATGTTATATTTCTGTGTATCTGGCACTTTATTCTGTTTCTTTCTCTGCATGTTGTTTTCTTTCTTCTTTTTAAAAAATTGTTTTTTAACATTTTTATTTTATTTTTGAGAGAGAGAGACAGAATGTGAGTGGGGGAGGGGCAGACACACACACACAAACACACACACACACACACACACACACACACACACACACACAGAATCCGAAGCAGGCTCCAGGCTCTGAGCTGTCAGCGCACAGCCTGATGCGCGGCTCGAACTCACTGACCATGAGATCATGACCTGAGCTGAAGTTGGACGCTTAACTGACTGAGCCACCTAGGTGCCCCTCTTTCTTCTTTTTTAAAGCATAATGTCTTTTCTTCTTAGTGTTTTCTCACTTTTTGGGGGGGGGGTAAATATCTTCACTGAGATCTATTTCACATACGATATAACTCACCTGTTTAAAGTGTACGATTCAGGAGCACGAAGTATGTTTACAGTGTCGCACATCTGTCACTTCCATCCATTGCCAGAGCCCTTTCCTCACCCCAGATGGAAACTCTGTGCTCATTAAGCAACAAGTCCCCCTCCACGACCCCTTCCCCAGCCCCTGGTGACCTCCAGTCCACTTCCTGTCCACGAATCTGACTACTCTAGGTACCACTTCTAAGTGGAATCACGCAGGATCTGCCCTTCTGGGTCTGCCTTATTTCCCTACGCATGATGTTTTCAAGGTATATCTGTATTGCGGCATGGTTTTGTTTTGCAATTCTTTTGTGAGTTAGGGAAGCCTGCGTTTTTGTTTGGTTGGCTGTCTTCATTCTGGTATTTTTATTATGTTTAATTAGCTTCAGCCGTATAGAACTGGCATTTTCGTAGGTCAGAAGTGGTCGGATCCTGGCAATTTCAGACGCTGCACACTAATATTTGGTTTGTCAGCGTTGGAGATGTCCTGTGCCTCCCACCTGTCACTTTCGCGGCAGCCAGTGGATTTATTCCATTCCCCTCTCTCCCTCCCTCCTCCGCCCCCTTGAAGTTGCGTTCTATTTTGTCAGAACTTGTAACAGTTATGTGTTATGCCTCCAGACCCACAATTAAACACATCTAGTGCTCGCCACCAGCCTTCCAGCTGATTCCTTGGGAAGGGCTCGTGCGAACGCTATTGCCTGCACGTTTGAGACTGCTTCTCACAGCCTGCGTAGCTGAAGGACAGCTCAGCCTGATGATCCTTGCAATTCCAGTTAAGTTCATGCAGGTACCCCAAGAGGCCAGGTGAAGTACACCATTTGTCAAAGTCAAGGGAGAGTCGCTAAGTGAGTCATTGCCAGTGTCCCACCGTGCATTTCTTCTCTTAGCTCCTAAGCTCTTGACCCAGTCCCCTTCTTTGGACAGTCACGCTGGTGTGGAATGGCCGAGCCCAGTATTAAGATGCCGTTTCCTTTTCCCCAGGTAATGTTCAAACACACAGTGCCATCATCACATTAGAGTCACCCATTTGATATGTCACTTAGCAGGAAGTGAGATCTTCACGCAAACTTTTCTTCACACAAGAGGCTGTGAGTAATGCCACGCATTACTTGGACCTCAGGGCTTTCTAGAACAAACTCCTGTTGTGAGCTGCAATGCTTTCCAGCGTTATAGCACATCTGTCTACGACGCAGTGGGGCTTTCGGGACGGTCTGCGTCTCAAAGTATTAATTTACCAGTTTGAGCGTTTCATCCCCAGTAATTTGTTTCGGGACCAGTTTAAAGAGCGAGCAGCGTCTCCCCAGGTTCTCTCCTTTAGAGATTCTAATTGGTGCTATTAACCGAGCCCAATTAGTGACATGTTAATATACAGATTCATCAATCTGCAACGGAAACTTTTTTGGACTTAATAAGCCCCTGGATCGGAGTTGTCTTTGTCATCTGACGTATTGTCAATGCATTTACTAATAATGTTATTTGAAGATGTCACCTGTTTTCATTCCCTTTGCTTCATTAGACTCAGACACGGTGTTGACAATTTCCAATCAGGCTGTTAAAATGAGCAACTCTGCAATTATGTGAGTCACTTCGGCTCTAGCTCTTAATTGCTCGACCTTGTAACCAGCTCTTTGGGCGCCGTCGGATCCCAGGGCAATCGATCTCAGCAAAGAACTTTGTTTCTTAATTCCTGCTTGTGGATGCTGATAAAAGGTCACGGCTTTTTCTTCTGTATGACACTCGCCGTGCACGGCAAGGCACTGGCGAGGTCCGCCTGGCTCCCTTCTTCACTGGGTAATTCTCCCAGCCACGTAAGACATTTAGGCCGAGGGGCTGGTAATTGTCAGGGCGCACCATCCCCACATGCGAGACAGTTCTCATTATGGTGCCTAATTAGCGACTTAGACGTTTGGCGGGTGTTACAGCTTGTGACAATGATAACTTTCCGGCTTTAGTCAAAAGATTGTCCGTTATGGAGGGAATGTAAATATCTGTGAAAGTACATCCATTTAGATATCAACTACTTAAGGAGATGTGAGGCCTTTGCCACTTCCGAAAATCGATTTTTCAGGGGTTAAAAAAAAAGTCTGGATTATTGTGTTTACAAGTATATAAATAAAAATTAAAATAAACTCAAGCAGGAATCAACAAAATAGGATGTATTAAATATCGATTTGTATTTAACTCAGGAATTAAATTTCTGAAAAAATCCACAAAATTCACAAAATTTCAAAAAAATTCACAAAAATTACGTACACATATGTATAATAAAATACATGTTGAAAAGGCAGATTTCCTAGAGCCATGAGGGCCTTCAGTCCCCTTTAATGAACTGATTTACTTAAAGCATGTTAAATTATTGTTTTTTAACGTGTAGGCATTGTTTGTTAATTTCTAAAACCAAATAATAATCCACTGTGAAGTTTTATTAAGAATCAGACTTTGGCTAAGTATAAATATCAGCTTTTTTTTTTTTTTTTTAAATTTTTTTTTTCAATGTTTATTTATTTTTGGGACAGAGAGAGACAGAGCATGAACGGGGGAGGGGCAGAGAGAGAGGGAGACACAGAATCGGAAACAGGCTCCAGGCTCTGAGCCATCAGCCCAGAGCCCGACGCGGGGCTCGAACTCACGGACCGCGAGATCGTGACCTGGCTGAAGTCGGACGCTCAACCGACTGTGCCACCCAGGCGCCCCAAATATCAGCTTTTAAAAATAAATTAAAAAGGAAGTAGCAATCAGGAAAATTAACAGTTGTGTTTTCTTTGGAAACACCTAATACCAAGATTCATCACCATCATCAAGATAAAAAAATCATTTGACCATTGATGATAGAATTAAAAATTATAAAATTCTTTAAGGTTTATTTATTTTTTTTGGGGGGGGGGGCAGAGCACGAGCAGGGGAGGGGCAGAGAGAGAGGGAGACACAGGATCCGAAGCAGGCTCCAGGCTCCAGGCTGTCAGCACAGAGCCCGACGCGGGGCTCGAACCCACGGACTGCGAGATCATGACCTGAGCTGAAGTCGGATGCTTAACTGACTGAGCCACCCAGGCGCCCTGATGGAATTAAAAATTATAAAGCTAAGAGTGAATAAAAAAGGAAACATTTTCATATGTTTAGAAAAGAAAGAACTTCACCGATGGGGAGTAAATTCATAATCTGATTCGCTGACTGATGCGAAGGCCAGGGTCGTGCCATTGGGCAGAGCCTCCAGGGACTACATGTGCAATCTGAGGCGCCAGAATAATGACTGATTCAGGGAGTTTCTGGAAGGCTGTCTAATCTGGGGTCTTCCTGGAGAAAAGGAGCTGCTGAGAGAAGCGGCAGGTCCAGGCATGACGACGGAGGTGACAGCTGCCATCTTGGTTCCAGTTCGTGGACAACACTGAGGTGGGGGTAGAAAGAGAGTCGGGGGCACAGAGTGGAAAGACGGGAAGAAGCTGGGTCTCTGAGCAAACACAGAGCTGCGGAGTCTGCCTGCCCTCAACCCTGCTCGACCTGTGGACCCCCGTTACCGGAAAGAACACACGTTCTCATCCTTTCAGCTTGAGTCGGGCACCCAGACTCCTAAACCGAGGTGGCCCTCCGTGCAGGTTGGTGCAGCGGATAGTGGGGACACTGAAAGAGAAGGTGACGAAGCCGTGTGTGGATTGGTGGCTGGGGTCCCCTTCACCCCGAAGGTGGCCGGTGCGGGTCCTGCTGGGCGAAGGGTCCCTGCCGGCTGGCTCTTGCCAGTAGGTATGCCAGAAGGTGCCTCAGTTTCCCCAGCAAGTGCTGGTGGGAGTGACAAACGGCTTTGCAAAGTTTTGTGACGATTCAGAAAGGAATGACCGTGTTTTCGCGTGGGGGCGGGAAGGGGAATGAGGGTCACTCTTCTCAGATTTCGTCTTCCGGACATTCGATCAGACTGCGAGTGATTGGTGGGTGTTCAACGCTCCCCTTTAAAGGTCAGGACGCAGACAGGTGGGCCACGCGGCCCGGACGTGTGCCTGGGGTAACCACGGCAGAATTCATTAACTTGTCCCTGCCGTCCCGGGGCCTGTCACGTGTCCTTCCACGGGGCATATGTTATCCTCAACATCTTCCAAATGGGCCGGGCCAAAACGTGAAGCCACACAAGCCCCGAGAAGGGGGAGCTGGGGGGAAGCTCATGCAAATCCACCCGCCTTCCCACTTTGTCCTAAACCTCGCGGAGAACAGCAGCTGACGCACGGAGCGCGAGCTCACTGGTGGCACAGACCCACCACGCTCACGGGGCAGGTGCTGAGTCCTGTTTAAAGAAAAGGAGGCCTGGAAGGTGGGTGGGGGGGAACATGACCTTGGACGTCCTGGTGGCAGAGCTGACGTCCGTCTGTCCTAACAGTATAATCGGGGGTCCGTGCCCTTAACTGCTGCACCCCACCAGGCTCCCCCACGAGGTGACATGACGCGGGGCCCGGGAGAGAAGGGCTGAGTCCTCGTGGTCATGTGTGTGTGATGTGCACACAACAACAACAAGTAAATGAGTCACCAGGAAAGGGGGAGGGGCTCACATTTCTGGGCACAGGCCAGCTCCGGTGGCTTGGGAAGTGCCCGTGTCTCCCGGAGCTGGTGGGTGGTGGGGGCAGACAGGGGAGGGGCAGGCCGGCCCCCACCAGCAGCCCCCTCTCACCTCCCTCAGTTAGAGCTGGGCACCCCCCTCCCCGCCCCATCCCTCTCCAGAGCATCCAGGGATTCATTTAAAAACAGTGATTGAACCCCCATGTTTTCTGATTCCATCAGAAATGCTGGTTCGCTGTGGAGAGTTTGGAAGGTGCTGGCACGTAGAAGTTAGAACATAAAATTACTCCTAATCCCCCTGAGAGAAGGGCTGGAAAGAGTGTGGGCTGTTTCTTTCCAGCTTCCCCCTCTCTGGCAATTGTTTCCCTGTTGTGTCTACCGTCCTTTATTCCACCCATGTTTACTGAGCACCTACAATGTCCCAGGCACTGTCCCTGCCCTGCCACCATGTGAAGCAGGTGAAGTTCTGCCTTCCTGGGCTTCCCACCCCACAGGGAGGACAGGAGGCAGGCCCCTGTGGGCCCCTGCATGGGCAGCGGGTAGAGGTGAGGCTGCTCCAGGGCAGTGGGAGGAGGTGGCATTTTGGCGGGGTCAGAGTGAGGCCGCTGGGATCCATGGGAGGCTCTAGGGGAGAGTGTCCTGGGGTGGGGAGCTCCCAGAGACAGAACCTGGGGCCAGCCGGGATGAGGACCACATGCCCAACTTAGAGGGAGGCAGCCCCCAACCCTGGGGGGGGTCCCGATCTGCAGGGACCCCTTGGGCTGAGCTGCCCTGTGTGTCCGCACAGCTTAGAGGGCCCGGGAAGATGCCCTCGGAACCCTGCTCACCTGTGGTGCCTGGCCCTGCGTGCCTCTCCATGTCCGCGGGGCCCCGCCTTGCCCTGTCTGGGCTCTGCCCTCTCCCTGATGGGCTCCAGTGATGTCCTGGCTTTGGATCTTGGTCCTCCTGGCCTTGGTGAGTCAGCCTCCCAGACCCACGGTTTCTCCGCTGCCCAGTGCTGATTGCACCTGACCTCTTGCGGGATCCTGCCTTCCAAGCAGCCACAGAGGATACTGCCTCTAGGACTTCTTCCCTTGGACACTCCCCACCTCCAAATCAGCATTTCCTGAACCCAACGCCCTGCAGCCCCCACACGTGCTCCTCCCCCCGCCCTGTCCCCTACATCTGGGGACCAACCCACACAGTTCATCAAGCTGGAAGCACCGAACACCCTACCCAGCTCCTCCAAAGACGTCACTGAAGGTTTTCGGACCCCACCTCCTCCAGGGCGCTGGAGTCTGTCTGCTTGGCTTCATCCGCCTTGGTCCCCAGTGGAGCCCAAGAAGCTTCCTCTCCCTGGTCCACACCCCAGAGCACCTTCTTCGAACTCTCCTCCCCAGGGTCCCTCTCAGTCCACAGTGTAGACGCAGCGAGTTTTTAAGCCATGCACTTCTGATCTCGTCACCCTGCCTGAAACTCTTCAATGTCGACGCTCCCACGGCTCTTAAGAAAATGGTCAAGGGGTGCCTTAGTCGGGCCTCAGTCTGATAAGCGTCTGACTTTGGCTCAGGTCACGATCTCCCGGTTCGTGGGTTTGAGCCCTGCATCGGACTCTGTGCTGACAGCTCAGAGCCTGGAGCCTGCCTCGGATTCTGTGTTTCCCAGTCTCTCTGCCCCTCCCCCACTCTCTCTCAAAAATAAATAAACATTAAAAAAAAGGAGAATGGTCAAAATCGTCAACAGGCTCTCTGGCAAGTGCTCTCGAAGTGCCTGCACAGCACTGCTCCTAACCGTAATGAATTAATCATTGCCCCTAACTGCAGGGAATTAATTGTGCGTGAGTGTTGGTTTAACGTCTGTCTCTACTGCGGTGTCGCTGTCACTGCCGTATTCTCAGCATCGAGCGCAATGACATGTTTATGTGTAGATAAACAAGTGGATACTAAAACCAGCTAACATTTGGGGCTCATTATCTTCTAGGCAGAGAGCTAAGCACTTTGCATATATTAGTGTTGACCTCAGCAACCCCGAGAAGCAGGTGCTGTCCTGTAGAGATAGGAAACTGAAGCACAGAGTGGTTAAGTAACTTGCCCAAGGATGCACAGGAAAGGCTAGACCAGGCAGTCTGTCTCCCTGGCCGTGCTCCGAAATAAACAAAAGGAGGCATTACTTCATCGTGGGAAACATTAGGACACGCAGAGAATTGGAAAAGAAAAGCCACTCAGAAATGACCACTGTTAACATTTTGGCGTAGACTTTTCCTATGTTGGCACGTCAGGTAGATACAGATTCAGATGTCCCCACTAGTGTGTGGAACGCGATGGATGACCTCCTGTCCACAGTGCTTTGTAACCTGCTTACCTCACTGGACAGTTTGGCGAGACCACCTCTCCATGGCATCGTCTACAATATTTTTATTCATATTCCAGGGGATGGCTGAACTACAGTTTGCTCAGCTCAGGCCCTCTTGCCAACATGGAGAACTGTCCACTTCACCCATATAACGTCGTAGCAACGATCTATGGGCGTAGCTAAATCACCCTGCTTGTGTCTATTTCTGGTGATGAATTCCACGAGGCGGGATTGCTGGGTCCAGGGGCTCGCAAGGTTTTAAGACTTGGGGTCAGTGGTGTCAGAGCCCTCCAGGGAAGGCCGGGGGACCCACACGTCCCGCAGCCCCATCACCTTCTAGTGAAGAGTCAGCCCCATACCTGGCGCCCCCTTCCCCGGGGGTTGGGTCCTTGGTATGCAGTTGTGTGGAAAAGACTTGGCAAATTCTCCAAGAACCGTCTTCTCCTCCACCTTCCCCCAAGGACCACCGCCTGCTGTCCCTCCCCGGCCCCCGCACGGTTCCCTTCTGGGGCTTACGCCCACTGAATCACAGCCCTCCAGCATGGCCAGGCCCAGGAAGGCTGTCCTACGAAATAGAAATCCAGGGCGGAGCGCTGGCCCAGAAGCCAGAGTCTTGCTCCCTGCCCTGCATCACTCTCTCTAAATGTGGAATCCAGCCAGGATCATGCCTGCTCCGTCAGAAACCAGAGGTGATCAGTTTTGTTTTGTTTTGTTTTGTTTTTTTCTCCCTCCTCTCTTCTCAAGTCTGGAAAATTCCTGCAGATGCTGCGTTGGGACTGTTAAGAAAACACTGGATTCCCATGAAAGATGAGACTGCTTTTTTAAAAGAAAAGGTTTTATATGTTTTCAAATAACCTGGAGCAGCCGCATAAACCTAGCACGAGGGTGGGCCCCGTGTGGCCCCCGCTGGCAGGTTGGAGGGGACGTGGGCTTGGAGTGGCAGCCGGTGGTCCGCAGGAGAAGGGGACAGCCCTGGGAGTGAAAAGGAACTCTGTCCCCTGGACCCTGTCTGTCACAACTAGAAAACATTGGCTGGGGCATTTGCTGGCTCTAAAAAAAACCAGTGTGCATGTTGTAGGCAGGAGCTGACAGCCCCTCCTGGGGCAAGCCCTTCATCCGGGGCCCAAGGGACCTCCTACTGCCAGACCCTCCTTCCAGACCCCCAAGGGGCCTGCAGGAAAAGAGGAGGGAGGTTGCAGCCCACAGCTCCCTGGCCATCGTGAGCCAACTTTTATTGCTGTTTCCTTCTCAGGAAGCAAAAGCCAACACAAGCAAATAAAATCAAAGCCCTGGGGTGCCCGTGTGGAGGGCGTCACACACCATGCCGCCTGTAATCCTCACGGGACACCTGCCAGGGAGGCGTCCCCACCCGCGTTGGGCGGAGGAGGGCACTGAGGCCAGAGAGGTGAAGGGACATGCCCAGGAGCACCGAGGTAACTGGGGTTGGAATGGGAATCTGCCAAAACCCATCTCCCCAGGTGGCCTCCTCCCCTCCACCCTGCCCTGCAATTAAACGAGCAGCATCTGCTCTGAGTGGTTCCTGGTTTCCAGTACTTTCTCCTCCTCCGCTGCAGAGGGAGCACGCTGAGGTGCAGGCCTCCTGGGAGAGAAGCACGTGTCAACTTGGGGGTGCCTCACTCCCCGGTTACCTGGAGAATGGGACTGTTCACGGGGGTGGGGGTGGGGGGTGCCTTTCTGGGGGGCTAATTTCCGACGGAGGTAGCTGTAATTCCGACTTCCACCAGCAGGGCGCCCGTGTCCCCACACCCTCTCCTCCCCCACCAGCAGATTCTCGTTACCTTGTTGCCGACCTGATGGATAAAACATATACCCTGGCTTAAAAAAAAATTATATATATATATATGTTTCCACTGAAAAGTAACACGTGCTCCTTAAACACATTTGGGAAACTACAGGAAATAGACATAACGTTTGTGCTCCCAGGGCCGTGATAGGGGCCCGGGGTCCTAAGCACCTGCTCTGGGAATATCTGCCGAATAAGTGAACAAGGAAACAAAATTACCACGGGTCCACCGACAAGCTCTGTCAACATTTTGGTGTGTGTATTTTCTCCGAGTAGTTTTCTTGCATCGCTTAGGTTTGTTTACATTCATTATGATCTCCTGGCAGACACAGTTTCCTATCATGTTTCTTTCATTCCACATCATCTGACACATATGCTTCCCTCTTCTATGTAGCATTTTAAACATCTCTATAATATCCTGCCAGTGTGCGAACCACAGCTTACTTGAATCTTCTCCTGTGGAACTTTGAGGCTGTTTTCCATTTCTCTCTTTGTAAATGTCACAGCTGCTGTCAGTTATAGGGGGCCCTGTGTCCATATTTCAGCTTATTTCCTAAGGAGAGAGTCTCAGAAGGAAGATGAACTTGGTCAAAGGTTTCCTTTTCAAATCTGATTTCATATTTTTTAAGAGTGACATACCTTATGAAACAGCTTTATATCTGTTGAGAAACCTGGTTAAGTTCTTTTTTTAATATTGTTTTTAAAAATGCCTTGTTCTGAACAATATCCTGTGCCTTTGAGAAAACAGCGGCGGATATGAAAGGAGATTTGCTCCCTGCGAGCTCTTAGGAGGCGATCTGGCTCAGGAAACAGGCACATCAGATCTGTGCGTGTATCTGATGGTTACCATGGCAACAAGTCATTTAACACAACGCTTGGTTACAGCATTGATCAATAAGGGAGGGGGCAAGAGTGAAACAAATTAGTTGGCGTCTGAACAGCCCCCCAGGGATAACAGCAATAACACGGACCGCTCTGTCTGTCCCTGTCCCCAGGCGGGGACCTGGGTGGGTGGAAGAAGCAGCAGTGAAGTCCCCTCCACCCTGGGTTGGGATGTGTGGGGCAGGGGTGCAGAGAATAGTCACATGGGGCTGAGAAACCCGTTCCTCCAAACCAGATCCTGGGGCAAGAGGGGCCTGAGACAAGGTTGGGGACCTGAGATCCTGGGGCCAGGGGGACAGAAGGCCACGTGGGAAGAGGCTGGGATGGACCCCAGGGCCTGAGCACAGCCAGTCCCAGCTTCTCCACGCTCCTGCAGTGTGTTGGCATGGCCAGCTGGGACAGCTTGCTGCCTTCCTCGTCGCTTGGGTGGGGAGTCGAGTCCAGAGAGGAGCCGTGACTCCCTCCACACACTCGGCAGCTCCGTGTCCCAGCCCAACTCTCTGCGGGGGTGATGTGGGTCCAGCAGTGGAGAAACCCCACGTGCCCACAAGGAGGTCCCAGCCTGGTGGGGGAGAAAGCAGCCTTCATGGGTTCATTCATTTCTTCATCCACAAATACTTCCTGAGCGTGTCTGTGGGGCTGTGCCCTGGCCTGGGCAGACAGCGGAGACCCATGTGGACGGGGCATGGGCTCTGGGGTCAGATCACGGCTCCGAGATCCCGTAATGTGTTATGATAATGATGGAAAGCCTTAGACCCAGGCCTGGGAGACACGGAGGGCTCAGCGGGCATCACAATGACAATGGTCTGAAGGGGAGGCAGAGTCTGATGGGTGTGAGGAAGAAGGGCTTTCTTTGGCGGGGGGGGGGGGGGCGGTTACCTACTAAGTCTACTGAATCCTGAGAGTTGACATGGGGAAGGTCAGCCTGGGGAAGTGGAGTTCAAGGGCCAGGGGGTGGCTGGGATTACTCCGGGGGCAAGGGTGGAGCAAAGTGAGGGCGTCTGGGACCGTCCATGGCTGTGCCATTTTGCCTCCAAGCTCTAAGGGAGTAGGGGTGAGTGGGGCGGGTTCAAGGGGCTCCTGCCTGTCTTCAAAGGTCTGGGATGAATAACTGGGAAGCTGAATTATAGACACCCCAGGTTTTTCCAACATGCCAGCGTGGGTGTGGAAGGGGGTAACTTTCAGGGACTGCTCACCGTAGTTGGGGGGCGGGGGCCCCTCTTCAAAGGACCTCCCCAAATAAGCGTAGAGTTGAGACCCTCTTACTAGAAGGTAATTCAACAACTTGTATCCCAAACCTGTAACTGTCCCAATCTTTGGGTTATTTGGGAAATAGTCCCAAACCCAGAGATGGCCACAACAGGGGCTGGAAGTGACACGGGCACCCCAAATCGCGCACCGGTTAAGTAAATAACGATTCATTTTCTTGCTGTAACCCAGGTGTCTACCAGGGTGCAGCCGGCCATTGCCCTGTGCCCTGTTTGGGGGCAGGAATTGGGGCATCCACTCCTCCTTGGAGGACCCAGAAGAAACTGGTCTGGTCTTGGCGTGGTCCAGGGTTCAGGGTCCGGCTTGGCAAGCCCTGGTTCTGACTCCTCCCACACTTCCTCCCTGTTGAGTTGGGCAAGTCACTGAAGCCTGTCTGTGCCTGAGCCTTCTCATCTGTAACACAGACAGAGGGATCTGCGCTTCCCTCAATGCAAGTAACCATGCAGTATCTGCCTTGGTGCCTGTCACAGTCAGCCATCAGGAACTAATGACCTTCGTCTATTTATTCCATGTTCTTGTGCTTCTAACAGGGTCTGGGGCTGGCCTGGGAACCCAACTGCCACGGAGAAGAGAACAGCCCTTGGGGCCCCGCGCGGCTGGGCTAGAATTCCAGGCCCGCCAGATCCTGGCTGTGTGACCTCGGCAAGTCACTTAACATCTCTGGGCTTCGCCACGCCCGTGGGTCGGTGGGGCTGCGAGTCCCCTTGGCTGGGGACGCTGTGCAGGGCGTTTGCTCAGGGAGCCCAGCGAGGAGCCAGCGGGAGCTGCGTGTGTCCCCGGGGGGGGGGGGGGGGGGGGGGCGGGGAGCGGGGTCGTCAGGGCCACTGCCCCCCAGAGAGCGGGTTTGGGTTGCGCAGCGCCTGTGTGCCGCGTGGGGGCGCTGCCGGGCAGGGGCGCCTGCACCTGCGCCCGACCGGCCTCGCAGGCCCCGCGAGCCGCGAGCGGCCGGCCGGCAGGAGGCAGGCTGTCCCCGCGAGCCGGCCGTGTCCTCGCGTCACCCCGCCGCCAGCCCCGCCCGCTTAAAGGGCCAGGCGCGCACTAATGCGCGGAGGACCCTCTCCGTTGACGACGGCCCGGGGATTTACATTTAATTTGTGAGCGCTTTAATCTTTAATTTAAAAGCCTGAATGATTCATTGCCATATTAATAAATAATAACATTTATTATTCTCCTAATGAGTGTCCAAACTACAGAGGCAATTACATGTCTTATATTTCTCATAAATTGAGACAGCAGAGCGTCAATTACAGAGGCTCACGCATCTACCGCGTTCTGATCGGGGTCCTGATCCTGCTTCCTCTCTGTCCCCGAACAACCCCATCCTGCGTGTAGGCGAGGGGGGTGGGTCGAGTGACTCGGCTCCTGTTTGATTCGGCGCCATTCCCTCTCCTCTGTGTACCCCCCTCCCCTTCCCTGCCTTCCTCTTACCCCCTTCCCGCCCCCCTCCTCCCTACCCCCCCCCTCGTCACAGCTCTTAACCCTTCCCCCTCCCCTTCTCCCCACTCTCCTCCACTCTCCCTCCTGGCCCCCTCTCCTCCCCCATCCCCTCAACCCCCTCTGTCCGCCCACCCCTCCACCTCTCCTCTGGGTGGGAAATGGGCCTCTGCCCCCAGGCCTGGGAGCGTCAGGAATGCCCCCCCCTTCGCTCATTCTTTCTTTCTGAGAATATCCACTGAGCGTTGGGGTGTATCTTCACCGCACACACGGGGAAACCGAGTCTTGGCGGAAGGAGCTCCCTGACCCTCAGCTGGCAAGGGGCACAGCCAGGCTCCACACTGTCTGTTGGCTCCCAGCGCGGGTTCTCGCCTCTGCCCCAGTGCAGGTTGGAGCAGGCCCGCGCAGGCAGGCGTGAAGGCGGGGGGTTCTGGACAGATCAGAGCCGCCAGCACCCCTGGCTGGCTTCACCGTGGCTTTGCTTCCCTCCCCATCAGCAAAGTCTTCTTGCTTATTTGCCATCATCTCATCCCCTGAGTTAGGCAGGGGGGCCAGGAAAGAGGTCTCTAAAGGGCAGAGAGGGATGGCCACTTTCTCCCCTGCTGCCTGGCCTTAGACCCTCGCTTCTGGGGGTCGGGGGGCGCAGGGCAGGGCTTCCCTGCTAGGCCTCCGGGGAAAAGTTGGAGACCCAGGGCTGCTCCTCAGGTCTGCACCCTAATCGGATAAACTCCGAGGAAAAAAACCGGCCCCGCGATTCCCCGCCTATTTGGGTATATATCCATCCAGGACTTTCTCCAGGCAAATGCTGAAACAAGGGACTCTTTCCCCCCAAGAGGCATGAGATCTGACTTTACGTGCAGTTTCCCATCTTGACTTTTCCACAAATGCTTCATTTCAACCCTTCCCGGTGCCTTCCAGCCATTCTTCAAACACCCAGGTTTGCACCGCTGTGCACTACCCCACGGCAGAGACAAGCCCCGCATTGCCGAGGCTGGGCCAGCCACCCTTCCCCCTGGTGGACAGGGGCGCCGGGGCCATAGTGTGCTGCGGTCTCTGCGGGAATCCTGGATTACGTCCTCAGGGCCCGTTCCTAGAAGTGGAGTTACTGGGTCAGAGAGCACGAGCGCCTTGAGGGCTGCTGGCTGGCTTGGCCAGCGTGCCTGTCAGCCGGGCACACCCTTGCACACACCCTGGGCAGGCCTGGCGGGCCCGGCTCACTGCCGCGCCCTTGGCTCCCTTGCCAAAGCTGACATTATCATCCGACAAGCTCTTGGAAGCACCTCCTGTTTCCCAAGTGCTGCTGTCCTTGTCCTTCCACCGGGCCATCTTGGGAATCTGGAAATACAGGCAGGAGGGTTGTGTTTTCACACATGAAGAGACTGAGGCCCAGTAAAGCCAAGTGCATTTGACCCACAGGATTTTAGAGTCTCTTAGATCTGAGGGACCATCCAAGCCCCTTGCGTTTCAGATAATGGGGAAAGGCTCAGTGAGACATCAGTGGGAGAGCACTGTTTCTGGAGTCCATCTGTCCATCTACATACCCATCCCATCTACCCATCCCCTCATTCATTTGGGAGATCACCTACCCACTCATCTACCTATCCATCCATCTATCCATCCATGCATCTACTCATCCATCCACCCATGTATCCATCCATCCATCCATCCACCCATCCACCCACCTATCCATCCACCCACTCATCTGTCCATCCATCCATTCATCTATCCATCCACACATGTATCAAACCACTTATCCATCCATCCATCCATCCACCCACCCACCCAGCCGCCCATTCACCACTCTACTCACCCATCCGTCTATCCACCCACCCAGTCACCCATCCACTCATCCATCCGTCCATCCATCCATCCCTCCATCCATCTGTCCATCCATCCATCCATCCCTCCATCCGTCCATCCATCCATCTGCCCATCCATTCAATAAATATTTACTGAGAACCAGCTCTGGGCAGGCCCAGGTACAGGGAATTTTGCTTGAATAGCTCTGGCTCTTGCAGGGACGTCACACCAGAAAGACCTGACCATGGCTGTGATGCCTCATCTGCCAGGGGAGGGTTAGGCTGTTACAAGAGCATGTGGCAGAGAAGCTAGAGCTGGTTGGGGCAGGAGTCAGGAGAGCCTTTCTGGGGAGGATAAATCCTGGCCCCCACTGCCACTCTTTGTGTGACCTTGGGTGAGTCTCTATGTCTTCCACCTTGTTTCCTACTCTGAACCACAGGGGAGACAAGCCATAATTTACCTGTGGGCTGGGAGGCTGGGTTGGGTGCACAATGAGGGTGAAGGGGCATGTCAGGGAAGGAAGGAGAGCTACAGCCCCTGTACTGACCCCCGAGTGGTGGTGACTCTCTGGGGTCTTGGAGAGTTAGTGACAACTAACTAGGAGTCAGTATCAGGCACCGTCTTGCTCCACCCACACAAAACCCTGAACTCTTTCTTTCTCATGAGTGTTA
This sequence comes from Leopardus geoffroyi, assembly GCF_018350155.1. Lineage (NCBI taxonomy): Eukaryota > Metazoa > Chordata > Mammalia > Carnivora > Felidae > Leopardus > Leopardus geoffroyi. Next base: position 143,817,150 of record NC_059337.1, on the reverse strand, counting down.
CTACTATCATTGCTAACATCTTGTGAGTTTCTATCAGAGGCCAGGCATTATGCTAAGCACCTTCACGGATCGATTTGTTTAATCCCCCATCAGCCCTGTCAGGCAGGTAGAAATCACTCTGCCCACTTTGCAGAGGAGATCACTGAGGCACAGAGTAGTTGTGTAGGTTGCCTGGGTCGTGTAGCCAGTAGGTGGGGGATCTGGGCGGCCTGACACCAGGAGCCATGCTCTTGAAGTCGCCATGGTGCCTGTTCTTTATCTGTATTGTTCTTGTTGCAAAAACGTATGTTTTACAGATGAGGAAACCAGCACTCAGGGACTTGCCCTGGGACCGATAATTCAGGCCTGTGGGACCACCAGTCTGGCTCTCGTGAGGGTCCATCCACCCAGAGTGCCTGGAATAGTACCTGTGGGAGTCTGTCTGCCCCCTCCAGCATGAGCTGGCTTTTCTCCTTACTCTGCAGGCTGGTGGAGCCACCAAACACACCCTGGCAGGTGGCTGGCTGAGAGGCACCACAGCGGTCCAGCTAAGAGGCCGTGATGGCTCAGACGAGGGTGGTGGCTGTGGAGGTGGGGACTGGTTGGATTTGGGGTAAACTTTGGACATGGAGGAGACAACACGACTCCATGATGGGTTGAAGGTTACCTTAGGTTACCTTTCACCCTTAGGGTGAAAGACAGAAGTCAAAGGTGACTCCCAAGTTGGGGTCTGAGCCCTGGAAGGAAGGAGGAGCCATTTGCTGGGGAGGAGCGGGGAGCCGAGCAATGCAGGTTTAGGGCCGGGCTGCCCACTCACCATTCCATGAGGTGACCGCAGGCAGGTGGCCACGTGAGTCTGGAGCTGGGGGCGGTGGTGTCCTAGTGATGGCAGACGAGAGCTTTCCTCAGGGCTGGGAGCAGAGGCTCCTCCCTCCACACCCTCGCTCTGAGCAAACCATCTATGTGACCCAAGCAAGGCACTTCCCTCACTAAACCTCAGCTTCCTCGTCCGTAACATCGGAGTGGGAATCATTGTACCTGGCTCGCAGGTGCTGGGAGGCGTGGAAAAGAATAACACATCTAACCTGGGTAGCTCAGTACCTGGCACAGTGCCCAAGAAGTATGAATTTACAAGATAACAGAGCTCAGGTTCCGCCTCTTCCTGGAAGCCCTCCCCGCTGCCTCAGGTCCGCCTTGGAGTCCCCAGCGTTTTTCACACTTCATGATACTGTCTGGTTAATGTTCACCCCAGGGGCAACCTGAGGGCTGTGACTGATTCTCATGCCAAGACCTGCCGTGGGTCTGGCTCGCAGCAGGGACAAAAGAAAGAATAAGATTAAGGACTGGGTGCCCTGTCCTCACAAGTGGACAGGCTGTCCTCCCCCTCTCCGGATCCTCTCAAAGCCTCTGGGGGTGGGTCTTACCCCTCTGTGCCCATGAGGACGCTGGGGTTCAGAGCCGGTCAGGGATGGTCCTAACATCCTGCAGCCAATCCAGGTTTGGCTTCACGGTCTGGGCTAGGATGGTGCTTCCGATGACTGTGGGAGATGCGGGAGGGGAGTGCAAGGTGGCCAGTGATCTCCCTGCCGGCCTGGGGTGGCACAGAGCTTCCCAGAGGAGGTGTGGCTGAGCCAGGCTGTAAGGGAGCAACAGACTTTGGCCGAGCAGTAGAGGGGGAAGGGCATTTCAGGAAAGGAAACTCCTGGAGCAGTGGGGCGGGGGGGGGGGGGGGGGTGGTTGGTGGTGGAATGTTCTCCAGGTCGGCTGGAGGGAACTGGGGGTTCTTCCTCCTGCCTGGGGCCTCCAGGTGTCGGGAGGCAGGAGGAGGTGTTTGCTGAGCACCTTCCTCACTGGGCACCGCCATCCCTCCTTCCTGAAGTGCTCACACCATACAGGTGCCGCCCACCCACTTCTCAGATGAGGAAACCAGGGCTGTGTGCAGGACCCAGGGAAGATGTGTTCTGTGGAGCTTCTGTCTCTACGGGCAACCTGATGCAAATGTGTCACACGGTTTTGGGGCCCGTGAGTGGTCTGGCGATGGGTAGAGAGGACGCGCTTCCTTTTTCGCTCACAAAGGTTTTGGGTGCTCAGGCCTGTGTCTTCCTGCTCAGGGCCAGGAAAGACCCATCTCTGCGCACCCTGGGCCGACCGTGCTGTTCCAGGTACGGGTTCCTGATCTCCCGCCTGGAGAAAACGGTAGCAGCGTCATCGGGACTCACAGCCAGGGCTCCCCGAGCCTGTCTGCGCCGGAAGGGGACAGCCCACCTAGCTCCGTGGGTTCCCGACGCTCTCAACCTAACGCTGACAGTTCCAGGTGACCCCCGCGACCCGCGAGGACTGCCCTTCTGCCGCTGCCAGAGGCGGTGACCGTTCTTTGCTGGCGATGAATGCGGGTTGTGCCCAGACGGCGCAGGACAACGGGAGCCAGGACTGTTGTGGTCACGTTAGCTTTGCCGTTTGGAACTTCATAGCGTCAGTGCAGAGGAGACACGCAGTCGTTCCTCTCCATGTGTGCCCAGATCGATCCCCTGAGGGAGGGGACAGGGGCTCCCTCCTCCTCATTGTTGTCAGTGGGTTTGACTTCTGCCCCAAAGCCTCCTGCCTGGAGAGAGCGCCAGCCTCTTGGCAACCCCAGTGTCAAGTCTCAGCCTTCCCGGCCCTCCTGCTCGGTTTGGCCAGAGAGAACGTCCTGTTGCGTAAACGTACATGACATCTGCCGGATGGACGGTTTTGCTGTTTCCTCTCCAACCTTAATGCCTTTTATTTATCTTCTCTTTCCTAATTACAATGCCAGGACCTCCAGCATAATGTTGAGTGGAAGTGGAATGGTTGTCTTGTTTCCAATCTGAGGAGGGAAGTGTCAGTATTTCAGCATTAAGTATGAGGTTAGCATAGGTCTTTCTTAGACTGGATCTGGGAAAATTCCCTTTATTCTTAGTTTTCTGAGATTGTTATCAGGTCTGTGTGTTGAATTGATCATGTTTTAGATGTTCTCCTTTCTTCTTTTGATATGGCATAAATACGTTGGTTTACAAGGATTAAAACATCTTTATTCTCCTGGGATAAATCCCCAGGGCCTTTTTCATATATTGTTGGATTCTATTTGCTCATATCTTAAGAATTTTTGTTTCTATATTTTCATGAGAGATATTGGTCTGTGGTTTTATTTTTCAATGTCTTTATCAGGGTATACTAAAATAAAGTGTTCCCTTTATTCTCTATTTTCTTAAAAAAATTTTTAAAAATGTGTGTTTATTTTTGAGAGAAAGAGAGAGAGAGAGACACAGAATCTGAAGCAGCTCTAGGCTCTGAGCTGTCAGCACAGAGGCTGACATGGGGCTCGAATTCACAAACTGTGAGATCATGACCTGAGCCAAAGTCGGATGCCTAACTGACTGAGCCACCCAGACGCCCCTTTACTCTCTATTTTCTGAAAGAATTTTTATAAACTTAGTATTATTTCTTCCTTAAATGTTTGATATGATTCACTAATGGAAACATCTGGGACTAGTGTAAATATAGGGCTATTTAGATTTTCTATTTCATCTGTGTCAATTTTGGTAAGTTGCATTTTTTTTTTTTTTTTTTTAAAGCCATTTGGTCATTTTATCTAAGTTGTTGAATTTGTTGTATGCAGGATCTGTTTACTTTCTGGTGTTGGTAATTTATGTTCTCCCTCCTATTTTTGGTGAGTCTTGCTATAGGCTTATCAATTTTGTTCATCTTTTCAAACAGCCAATGTTTGACCTTGTTAATTGTCTCCACCATTTCCTACTTTGTGGATTTCTGCTCTGTATTTTTGCTTTCCTCCCACTTCTTCACTTTCCTTGCTCTTCTGTTTTAGCTTGTTGGAGTGTAGCCTTAGGTCACTGATTTTATACTTCTTTTTCTTGATAAGCATTTAAAGCTATACATTTGCCTCTAAGCATTGTTTTAGCTATATCCCATATATTTTGACATGTCGTATTTTTATTATTAATCACTTCTTGTGATTTCCTTCATTCATTGATGATTTAGAAGTGTGTTGTTTGATTCTAAAATATCTGTGGGTTTCCTAGATATTGTTTTATTGGATTTAATTCCACTGTGGTCAGATATACTCTGTCTGATTTCATATTTCCTTTTAAACATATTGAACCTTGCTTTATAGGTCAGCATATGGTTTATTTTGATGACTGCTCTTAAAAATAATGTGGACTCTGTAGTTGTTAGATGTAGTCTTCCATAAAATCAGTTAGGCCAAGGTGGTTGATGGTACTGTTCAGGTTATCTGTGTCATTTATGTCTGAACTTTAAAAAAAAATCTATTATTTTATCAATTACTGAGGGAGTAGAGTTAAAATCTCTAATAATTATTAAAAAGCGGTCTATTTTCCTTTAAATTATATTAACTTTTGCTTCATATATTTTGAAGTTTTATTATTATATGAATACCCCCTTACGTGATGTCTTTCTGATGAAGTGACCCTTTGATCTTTATGAACTGGTCTCAATTATCTCTAGCAAAACCCTTGGTCTTGAAGTCTTTTTTAACTGATATTAATATAATGACTCCAGCGTTCTCACACTTACTGCTTTTTTTTCGTCTCTGTATTCACATCCACTTTCTTCCCACCACTGTGTGTTTTTATATTTAGAGAATATCACTTTTAGAAGCCTATAGTTTGCTCTTGCTTTTGTGTCTATTCTGCCAGCCTCTGCCTTTTAATTGTAGTATTTAGTCCATGCATGCCTCTCATTTTATTATTTGTTTTCTGGTTGTCCCTTTGGTTTTTGTTTTCTGTCGTTCTCTTTTCTGTCTTCTTTTGGATAATTTGAATATCTGTTAGGTTTTTATTTAACTTATCTATTGGCATTTATAGTCATACCTTCTTGTATTAAAATTATTTTTTATTTTTTTTAAATCTTTATTTACTTTTGAGAGAGAGAGAGAGAGGGAGAGCGGGAGAGAGGGAGAGGGAGGGAGGAAAAGAGACAGATGGAGACACAGAATCTGGAAGCAGGCTCCAGGCTCTGAGCTGTCAGCACAGAGCCCATCGTGGGGCTCGAACCCATGAACCGTGAGTTCATGACCTGAGCCGAAGTCGGATGCTTAACCAACTGAGCCCCCCAGGCGCCCCTAAAAAATTTTTTTTGAATAGTTGTTCCAGGGATTAAAATATGCATTCTTAACTTTTGACACTCTACTTAGAGTGAATATTTTACAATGTAGGAATATTATGCATATGTACAATGTAGAAATCTTCCAACCATATGCATCCATTTGCCACTCCCCCTCCATATTTATGTTATAGCTGTTATATGTAATATATCAACACACATTGTAACAACACAGAAAAATGGAGTTTGCTTTAATTTTTTTTTTTCAACGTTTATTTATTTTTGGGACAGAGAGAGACAGAGCATGAACGGGCGAGGGGCAGAGAGAGAGGGAGACACAGAATCGGAAACAGGCTCCAGGCTCTGAGCCATCAGCCCAGAGCCTGACGCGGGGCTCGAACTCACGGACCGCGAGATCGTGACCTGGCTGAAGTCGGACGCTTAACCGACTGCGCCACCCAGGCGCCCCTGGAGTTTGCTTTAAAAAGCCTTACCTACTTTTAAGAAATAGGAGGAAGTTAAAGAAATTACTGGATACTCATCGTTTTTGAGGCTCTCTATTCCTTCCTGAAGATGTAAGTTCCCCTTTAATATCATTTCCCTTCAGCCTGACAAACTTCTGGAGGATTTCTCACGGGACAGGTGTGCTGGATACAAATTCTCTTGGTTTTCTGAAAAACCTTCATTCCAGAAGGATACTTTCAAGTGAGTTGAAAGGTTTTTTTCTTTCAGCATTTTATTTTATTTTCTAATATGAAATTTATTGTCAAATTGGTTTCCATACAACACCCAGTGCTCATCCCAACAGGTGCCCTCCTCAATGCCCATCACCCACTTTCCCCTCTCCCCCAACCCCCCATCAATGCTGTTTGTTTTCAGTATTTAAGAATCTCTTATGGTTTGCCTCCCTCCCTCTCTGTAACTGTTTTTTCCCCTTCCCCTCCCCCATGGTCTTCTGTTACGTTTCTCAAGATCTACATATGAGTGAAAACATGAGGTATCTGTCTTTCTCTGTATGATTTATTTCACTCAGCATAACACTCTTCAGTTCCATCCACGTTGCTATAAAAGGCCATATTTCATTCTTTCTCATTGCCAAGTAGTATTCCATTGTGTATATAAACCACAATTTCTTTATCCATTCATCAGCTGATGGACATTTAAGCTCTTTCCATAATTTGGCTATTGTGGAAAGTGCTGCTATAAACATTGGGGTACAAGTGCCCCTATGCATCAGTACTCTTGTATCCCTTGGGTAAATTCCACAGCAATTTCTTACTTGACACATCTCCAAAGGCAAGGGAATTAAAAGCAAAAATGAACTATTGGGACCTCATAAAGATAAAAAGCTTCTGCACTGCAAAGGAAACAATCAACAAAACTAAAAGGCAACCAACGGAAGAGGAGAAGATATTTGCAAATGACATATCAGACAAAGGGCTAGTATCCAAAATCTATAAAGAACTCTTTCAGCATTTAAAGATGTTATTCTCTCTTCTCATCTCCATAGTTTCTGATGAGAAATTAGTAGTTCTTGAATTTTTTGTTCTACTGTATGTAATTGTGGTTTCCTCTGGCTCTTTTTATGACTTTCCTCTTCATTTTTGTTTTTTAGCAGTTCAACTACTGTGAGATTAGGCACTTTTAAAAAATTATTGTTATTCTGCTTGGACTCTGCCGAGTTTCTTGAATCCTTAAATTTTTGCTTTTCACTACATTTGGAAAATGTTGGGCCTTCTTTCTTTAAATATTTATTCTTCCCCATTTTCTCTTCCTTCTCTTTCTGCGGCTCCAATTACATTAATGGATGGCCTTTGACATGGTCCCACAGGTCCCTGAAGCTCTGTTCATTGCTTTTCAACCCTATTTTTCTTGATTTTTATTGAACTTTTTGAGGATACTGACTCTTTCCTCTTTCATTCTATTACAATTAATAAACCAATACTGGCATGTAGTATTTAAAAATTTTTTTAAAATGTTTATTTTTATTTCTGAGAGAGAGAGAGAGAGAGAGAGAGAGAATGGGGAAGGGGCAGAGAGAGAGGGAGACACAGAATATGAAACAGGCTCCAGGCTCTGAGCTGTCAGCACAGAGCCCAACGGGGCACTCGAACCTGCAAACCATGAGATCATGACTTAAGCCGAAGTTGGACGCTTAACTAACTGAGCCACCCAGGTGCCCCTGGTATGTGGTTTTAACTAAGGACTGTGGTTTATTTGGACTTCATTAGTTTTTCTCCAATGGACTGAGTCACCCAGGTGCCCCGTCTGATGTTTTTCTGAGGATTAGACTGGAGTTTGGGGGAGAAGACCAGAGAAAATGTCACATTTTATCAAGGCTACCTAGTATCAATATGGCTTACCACTGTTGATGTTGACCTTGGTCGCCTGGCTGAGGTATTTATCAGCTTCCTGCATTGTAAAGTCCCCTTCCCCCCTTTTCATACTGATTGCAGAGAAGATGCCACCGTGCCGCCCACACCTGAGGAGTGGAGAAATGCCCCCGTCGACGCATGTAAGTTTTTGTTTGTTTGTTCCAGCACTTTCTTACTTTCTGGCACCATACATGCTCCAGGCTCATTTTGTGTATTTCCTGCCCTGGCTCCAGAATCGGTCATTTCTCCAAGGACCCCTGGTTCCTTTTCCTGGAAAATGGTATCAAAAGCCAGTCTGCATACTGGGTGTATTCACTGTTGTTGCTTCAAGGCCCTCTCACTGACAGAATAAGGGATACACGTGTGTATAGGAACCCGTGTAAACACGCATATCTACACGCAAACATCTGTATCTATCTTGAACTAAACATGAATTCATGCTGATGCCTCCTGCTCCAATCCATCATCGCATGGATCACTCTAGCCTCTTCCCCTGCTTATCTGTAAGTTCCCAATGTTCTACAACTCCAACGGTGGAAACCTCAATTCTACTACCCACCATCCCTTGACTGAATTGTGCGGTTCCATTGTATGTGTATAGTGGTATCAGAATGAAAACTGTCCCACCATGGGAAACAGTCCCACCATGAAACAGTTGTTCCATGGGAAACAACGAGGGTACAGGATTACGTGTAGTTCCTTTTAGTCTTACTGACTCCACTCATCTCCATAATTATTTTGGGTTAGCATATTACCCCCGATTCCTTTCACTGTGGTTGTTTTATACATTTGAAATCAATACATCTAGACTCTGTTCTTACAGTCTACATTCCTTCCTGGGATCCCCTGGCCTCCTAAAGGATTTAAAAAATTTGCACGTATTAGGTTTCATTTTTTTGTGTGGTACATGGTTCTGTGGGTTTTGCCAAATGAGTGGCTTCAGTCAAGTGGATTGATAGTGCTGTTTGGGTCAACTATATCCTTACCGATTTTAATTACTGTACAAGTTACTGAAAGAGGAGTGCTGAAGTCTCCAAGTATAATAGTGGATTTGTCCATTTCTCTGTGTAGTTCTATTGGTTTCTGCTTCATGTGTTTTGTTACTTTGTTGTGAGGTACGTACACATTAAGGACTGTTTCATCTTGTTGAAGAATGGACACCTTTATAATTCCTGACTTCTGATCATTTTTCTTGCCCTGAAGTCTGCTTTGTCTGAAATTAATAAAGTTTCATCAGCTTTCTTCATTTGTGTTAGCATCGCATAACTTTCTCCATCCCTTTGCTTTTCATTTATATGTGTCATATTTAAGATGGGTTTCTTGTTGATGTTATAGAGTTGGGTCTTGTTTCCGTAATCTGCTTTTAATTGGTGTATTCAGAGCATTCACATTTGAAGTGGTTATTGACAGAGGGGGCTGAATATCTACCATGTTTATAACAGTTTTGTGTTTATTGCACTTATTCTCTGTTTCTTTTTTTCTTGATCCTCTGCCTTCTCTGTTTTAATTGAGCATTTGTTTATAATTCCATGTTCTTCTCTTCTCTTAGGCATATCAATTATACTTAAAAACTTTTAGTGATTGCCCCAGAGTTTGCAATATACTTTTTAAAAAATGTTAATTTAGTTTTGAGAGAGACAGAGTGTGTGTGCAAGCAGGGGAGGGCAGAGAGAGGGGGACAGAGGATCCAAAGTGGGCTCTGAGCTGACAGCAGAGAGCCCAATGTGGGGCTCGAATTCACAAACTGTGAGATCAGGACCTGAGCCAAAGTCAGATGCTTAACCGACTGAGCCACCCAGGCACTCCTGCAATATGCTTTTATAACTAATTTATGTCCACGTCCAAGTAACACTATGTTTCTTCACATGTAGTGCAAGTACTTCATAATAGCTTATATCCAATTTCTCCTTCCCACGTTCTTTTAAAATCGCTGTCATTAATTTCACTTATCCATATGCTACAAGCACAGAATACATTGTTACTATTACTAATTTAAACAAATATTATCTATTAAACAAGAATAAGAAAAAAGATTTTATTTTACCTTTTAAAAATCCTTCTCTGATGTTTTTCCTTTTTTTTTAATGTAGGTTCGAGTTTCTGACTTGAACATATATATGTAGAACTTTTCTGAAGAACTTTTTTTTTCTGAAGAACTTCTTTTAACATTTATTGTAAGGCAGGTCTGGTGGTAATGAATTCCTTCAATTTTTATTTGTCTGAAAAAGTTTTTATTTCTCTTTCACTTTTGACGGATAGTTTTGCTGGATATAGAATTACAGGTCAGTGAGTTTCTTTCTTTCAACTCTTTAAATATTTCACTCCATTCTCTTCTTGCTTGCTTTCTGAAGAGAGGTCTGATGTAATTCTTTTTCTCTTCTTTAGGTAAAGTACCTTTTTCTTCTTGCTTCTTTCAAAATTTTCTCAGTAGAATATATTTAGGTATAGATTTTTGGGTGTTTTTCCTGTCCAGTGTTTTCTGAGCTTCCTGGATTTGTGGTTAGCTGTCTTTCATTCATTTTGGAAAGTTCTCCATCATTATTACTTCAAGTATTTCTTCTGCTTCGTTATCTCTTCTCCTTGTGGTTTTACAATCATGTGTCTATTACACCTTCTGAAACTGCTCCATAGTTCTTGGGCGTTCTCTCTCTTGTTCTTTTTTTTTTTTTTCCTCTTTACATTTCATTCTGGGAAGTTTCTACGGGCATATTTTCAAGCTTACTGAATCTTTCCTTGGCTGTGTCCAATCTACTGATGAGGCATTCTTCATTTCTATTACAGTGTCTTTCATTTCTAACATTTCCTTTGTATTCTTTCTTAGATTTGGTCATCTCTCTGCTTACGTTATCTATCACTTACTGCATGTTGTCTGCTTTTTCCATTAGATGTCTTAGCATATTGATCATAGTTATTTTAAATTCCTGATCTGATCATTCCAAATCTGTGTCATATGCAATTAACAGGTAGGTGACAGAGGAAGAGAGTACATGCAATACCCAAAATCGGCCAGAGATTAATGTCTGGAATATACAAAGATCTACAAGAAAAATCCTGGAAACCCACTGAAAAAAAATTAGTGATCAATAACAGCCACCATCTATATGGTGATCTCTGTGTTCTAAGCACTTACACAAATGTCAGAACAGAATACAGTAAGACCTGTGAGGATATTGAGGAGGGAGACACTACATCCATTTTCGGGTGGGTGTGGTGGGGATTGAGAATGGATATCTGTCGGTGGGACTCTGAAGAATAATTAAGATAATTATTTAATTAAATATTAATTAAATAAGCAAATAAGAATGGCTGGGGAAGGGAGTCTGGTACAGGCATTCGAGGCTGTGGGAAGAGCCAGACAAACGTGTGGAGAGAGTAAGATGCAGGTCGAGTTTCCTGGAAATAAGTGAGAGATGGTCGCAGGAGATACAGCTGGAGAGGCAGGGTTGGGAGTGTGGGTAGGATCCTGTAGACAGGGTTGGGGGCTAAGGAGGTGGGAAGCAGAGAAGCTGGTGTGGCTGGAGGTGTAGAGCCCCGCATCTTTGGGTACCTTGGTCTCCTCAGCTCCACGAGTGGGGCTCTGGCCTCTCTGTGGCGACCAGAACTGGGGCCAGAACAGCTGTTCCCCACTTCCTGGGCCTGACAGGCCAGCCCAGAGCAGCGAGGTCCTGCCTGAGCCAGAAATCTGGCGCATGAAGCAGCAGCAAGGTTTGGGTAGAGGAAATGGAGTGAGGGTGCCCCGGGACCACCCCTCTGGAGAGAGAGGAGGGCCAGGGCCCCACCCCAGGGTCTCTTCTACCACTGCTCGTTCTGCTGCGGGAAGGGGTCGGGGCTAAGCTCCAGGTACCCTGAGGGTCCTCTGCACCTTCCCAGGGTGGTGGCTGGGGGTGACCCCCAAGCCTGTCTGTGTGAGCCAGAGCACTTGATTTATGCCTTGGTCTCTGTTCTCCCCACCCGGGCCCATTCCTTCTGCAAACTTCAGCGTCTCCTACCCTCCACACACAACCTCCCCGAATCCACTCTCTCTGCTCCGAGGATGAGAAGGCTTGTGCGGGTAATGTGCACGGTTGACTTCCTGTGTCGACCGGCTTTCGGGGCCTCTTCACCCTGCCCTCCCATGTCTCCTGCTTCCACTTACCGCCTTGCTGGAACACACACTGAGCTTCTTCTGACTCGGAACCTTTGCTCTTTCCATTCCTGCTGCCAGGACTCCTTTCCCCCACCTTCCAGGGCTAACTCGGGCTAGAAGAGACCATCATCATCACCCACGCCCTCTGCTTTTCCCTTTGTAGTTATGCTCATGCTCCCTTGTTTGGCCGTTGGGTGAGTGCTGGTGTGTGGCTGGGCCTTCAGATCTTGTAGTCATTATGTTTGTGGGATAAAGCACATTAAAATTTTCACTTGAAAAGACCACCGGAGGGGTGGTCTTGGATTTTGTGACCCGAATCACGCAGTGAGTTTAAACAGTGAAACCAGAAGGTTATGTGGTCTCATGCCTTCTCCACTGAATGTATGTTTTGACTGAGGAATTTGGTTTATGTTTTCTGATTAAAATAAGAGCCACAGAGAGAATTTCACTGGGGATGATTTTAAACATGATGTTGGAGAGAGATTTTAAATATGCCATTGGGAGAGTTTCTGATAGAAGTTCATAAAGGAGGTCGGAAAAGTTAGAAGTGTTTAAACTTTCAGGGACAAATTGATCTGACTTGTTCTCTGTGGCTCCCATGGACAGAGCCAGGGCTGGGGCGAGGGCAGGGAGTCACAGAGCAGATCTATTTTAGTCAAAGGAAAAGCTGTCTATCTGTGAAGAATGAGTCAAAAGGCCATGTGCCTCTAGGCCTCTGGAAGCATGAGATTTTTGCCACTGGAGGAGTGAATGGAGAGAGTTTTGCAGAGGAAGGGTCCAGGAGATGGGGAGGCCTTACTTACAACCCTGGTTCTGGTGACGTGGCCAGCAGGGTCTCCCCACCGCCCCCCCCCCCGCCCCGCCCCCGGGACTAGTGATTTGTAGCTTCTCTAGGGACTCGGATCTCAGAGCTTCAGAGCCTGGGGATGGGGCCCTCCTAGGAGGAGCAGAGCACTGACCGTAATCTGCCTCCTTCTCCTCTCTCTTCCTCCTCCCTCTCTCCTCCCTCTCCTCCCTCTCTCCTCCCTCTTCTCTTCCTCTCCTCCCTCTTGTCTCCTTCCCCTCCCTCCCCCTCCTGCCCTTCTCCTCTTCTCTCTGCCCGGTGGCCCCTGCCATGAGGTCAGACACTCAGGGTTCAGGCCCCGCCTGGGGAACACCCTGTTAGCAAGATCAGCCCTAAGGCGGGACATAAGGCAGGACTGTGTGCGGTGGGCCTCAGAGGCCCTGGTCTTCAGATGACTTCTGCTCCTCCAGGGCTCCGGTCGGCTCAGTTTAGCAAGAAGGCTGCAAGTAAGTGGATGTGCGGTGCTTAAAGATGCTGGTAACCTTGGTCCTGGGGCGTCCCTGCTGGGTCACTGCTCCTCAGGGCCCACGCGTCCCCATCTGGAAAATGGGCCCAGAAGTCACTTGCTCCCTCCCTCCCGCCTCCTTGCCCCTCCTGCCTCCCTCCCAGGCCCTGGTTCTGGGCTCCTGGCTCAGGGCCAAGTGTGGAGTGGCCCCTTCCACCGAGGCCTGCAGAGCATGTACCCCGTTCCTGACTTGAGCCAGGGGGCAACGGCCCCTGTACAGAGACAGTCGAGCGCGTTAGCTGCACAGCCAGGATTCCACTGGTGCTGTCGGGAGTCACCGGGCCACCACCATGGTGAACTCGGGACCCCTCCCACCGAGGAAGCAGCACTGAGGGAGGGCTTTTAAGGGCCCCCACAGGCCCCCCTTACTTGTGCTCTCCCAGGCTGCCTGCTGCCCCTCCTGCACCCCGGCCTCCTCCCTTTCGTCTCCCGGGGCCTGGGAGCCAGGATGCTCCCGTTCCTGCTCAGTCCTCCCTCTGAGATCCTCAGCAAGGGCGAGCGTGGGGGGAGGGGTGAGATGGGGTGCCAGCAGCGGTGGGGGCCTCTCTCGGTAGGTGGGTGCTGTGTACTGGCCTGCCTAGGCCACAGGGCACTTCCAAACCATCCTTGGGCAGGGCAGGGAGGGGCCTACTGTTCCTGTCACAGTTGGGGAAACTGAGGCCCAGAGGGGCAAGGAGCTCCCCAGGCCTCTGAGCTGTGGGGAGCAGCTGGTGGGGGGGGGGGGTCTGTGCCCGGCCTGCCTGGCTCCCAGAGGCCCTCCTCCGGTCTCTGGGCCTTCCTGTCACCTCCTGCCCACCCCTCGCTCCCAGCACTCTGAGATGGGGGTGGGGATGCCCAGAGCACACGGCCAGGAAGGCACAGAGGGCGTGCATCGTTTGGGCATGACTCGTGGGGCAGGCTGCAAGCTTGAGCAGGAGCCCACAGCCCAGTGAGCGGGGCGCTTTCGGTTAGAGGCCCCCTCGGGGAGAGCTTAATGCTGAGGTGGGGGGGGGGGCTGTCACGCCCGCTCTCCTGCGCACCAGCCTCCCGGGCTGTCCCTGCAGAACCTTTTCACATATGAGGTCCTGCCCGGGGCACCTCCTCCTTCAGGAGGCCCAGGGGCACACTGGACCCCCTGGCTGCCGTCTGCTGGCACCTGCCCAGGTCCCTTCCATCCGGGCTGACCTGCAAAGCGACTGTGTGCAGGGCCGCCATCCCTGTGACAGGAGGGGACTGAGGCTCGGAGAAGTAATGGGACTTACCCAGGTTTTGTGCAGGAGGAGGGTTTGTGTGGTTTTCCGTGTGTAGACCCATAATTCACTGGGGCCAGACCGCTGTCGAGTGAATCGAAGGAAGTGGGGCCAGGCAGGGCTGAGGCAGGGGTGTCGAGGCTCCTGGCTTCAGCCCTCTTAGGTGCTCCCTGCTGTGCACCCTGGCTAAGGCACCTCACCCCCCTGAGCCTCTCACCTGCCCCGCCCACCACCCAGGGCAGCCGCAGCCCCAGCCCCGAGGGTGGGAGTCCAGTGCTGGCCCAGGGCCTCACCCACTGCTGACTCAGATGAGGTGGAAAGTGAGTAGACTCACAAGATGGACCGCCTGGGCTCGAGTCCCAGCTGTTGGGATCCACGACTGTGGGTCCCTGGTGAGCCACCCAACCACCCGAGCCTCAGTGTCTTCACCTGTAAAGTGGGCATGGCAGCCCCGCCCTCACTGGGCTCCCGGTGTCTGGCGCGGGGCCCAGCGCAGAGCTAAGCCTGTGGCGGGGAGCGGCAGGAAGGGGCGGGGGGAGTGGGGTGGTCAGTGTGGCCGGGGTGGCTGTGGCGAGGGAGGGTCTGGACCAGGCCACCAAGGGCCCTGAGGCGATGGGGAGCCATGGCAGGCTCCAGCAGGGCAGTGATGCCTTCAGGTTGTCTCTGAGAGGTCACTCTGCCCGAGGCGTGGAGGCTGTGTTGCTGGCATCAGAGAGAAGGGCACAAGGCGGGAGGGGACAGTGGTGGCCAGGCCCAGGACAGCAGCTGCGGGACTGGAGAGGAGCAAGTGGCCGAGGGAGACGCGGAAGGGGAGACTAGCAGAATGGATTTGCCAGCCTGAGGATCTCTGAAGAGTGGCCCTGCCGGTCGTTAGCTGTGTGACCTTGGCAAGTTGCCTGACCTCTCTGACTCCCAGCCTTTTTCAGCTGTAAATCTGGAGTCACAACGCTCTCTTCTTGGGTTGTCGTAAGAGGTCCGTGAAGAAACACAGGTGAGGGCCTCTGTGCGCATCAAACAGCCAGCGGTAGCTATTTTTAATGGGTGGGGCTAAACTAGCTTTCTGACCTGGGAGATGTGGGGACAGAGTGACCATCAGTTGACATGGTCTCTTAGCTGGGACGTAGGTTGGGCTGCTTGCGATGCCTCCGAATCAGTGGCTTAAGCGAGGTAGGCATTTATTTCCCTCCCCTGGAAGCCCTGGCCGAGGGCCCGGCTGTGCTCTGTGAAGCTGTCCCGGCCTCTGCCATCCCTGGCTGATCTTGCCCTCATCCGCTTGGCCCAGGATGGCTCCCGCCAGGTGTGCATTCCCCAGGGTGAGGGCAGGAGAGAGAGGGAGCAGACTCACGCTGCCCCTTTAAGAGCATGACCCAGAAGGGGCTCTCAGAGGGCACTCTTTCTTACATCCCATTGGCTGGCTCTTAGTCACGTGGCCATGCTTGGCTGCAAGGAAGGCTGGGAAATGTAGTCTTCATTTTGGGTGGCCACGTGCCCCACAAAAATCAGGGGTTCTATTCTCTAGGAAAAAAAGGGAACTGGAAGCCTCTGCCTGCCAGAGGCAGGGAATATGGGAAAAGCAGCAGATCGTGGTGCTGAGGGCGGAGGCGATGATTCACTTCCAAGGTCTCCGAGGCTGTGCCGTGGTGCCCCTACCCCTGTGTGGGTCTTTTCCCTTGATCCTCTGGCACATCCAGCCTCTTGCATCCCAAAGCTGTGTGAGCCACTCTCCAGGTGGGAATCTAGGGCTCACTTGGTGTCCCTCCTGCCCTCCTATTGCTCTGTGCTGAGCTGTGCTGCTGTCCGCTTTTGTGGCCAATGGTTTTCTTCTCCTTTTAGGGGGTCATTTCTGGGGTCAGAGTCCCCACAGCAGGGCAGTGACAGGCTTGAGCTAACGTCCCCACCCTCGTACCCCAGTTGTCCCACAGAGTCCAGTGGCTGCCAAGGAACCCTGGGTCCTCTGCTCACCTCATCATCAGCTCCGGGGGTCTTGAAGCAGAATCTTGAGCACAGCTTTTTCCTTTTTCTGTCCCAACCTGGAAATGGCCACACGCCTGGTCTGCAGCCAACAACTGAGAAGCTGTTTTTCAGGTGACGGGATGGTAGCCTGGGGACCTGCAGGAGAATGCAGCGGGCAAGTGCCTGGGCTCTTGAGACTGGGATCTAGATCCCACCCTTTATGCTCCTGGGCTGGGATGCTGTGGGCAAGTTATAGCCCCAGGCTTCTCCTGAGACCCTGACATGACTCCACTCCATGGGCAGTGTAAATCTCAAAACAGACTCTGTATCTCTTTTTGCTTTGGCTGCTAGGGAGCTCGGTACCAAAACTGGAATTCTACTCTTATGGACTTGCTACCTGTATCCTTTTATCTACATCTTATTCTGCCATTTGTGGCTTTGTACAGGACTGGGAACACAGTAGGAGAGCCTCACCTGCTCATCTATAAGATGGGGGAAATTTCATCCCCTTCTTGAGTTCTTCCTAGGATTAGAGGAAAGGAGGGGCCCATGCAGATGAGGCTGGCCAGTGAGTGGGTGCTGCACTGATGTTGGCAGAAGCAAGTGCAGATTTGGTAAAGCCAGACTCAGGAGGCTGTGCACCCACCTCCGTTGTGGGTATCTGTAGCCGGAACCACGGATTCGACCCAGAAATGCTTCTGGTCCTGGGCACTAGGAGAGTCTTGGTTCTCTCTGCTGCTCCGAGAGTGGGCTGAGTGGGGGCTGGGTTGGGTCCAGCACACAGAAGTGGGAAGCAGGAAAGAGAGTTCTTCTCCTGGCACCCCAGATCCCTCCTCGCACGGGGGTTGCTGAGGGGTGTCGACTGACGGGCTCCCCCATCCAGGCCTCCCCCAGAAGATGCCCTTGGGCTTCTCCTTGTGGCTGGGTACCAGCTGGTGGGCGGGGTTCCCCACGCCCTGGGCCTCGGAACCCGGATATGGGAACAACACAACTTTTTGGAAAGGCTGTGACACTTGGTATTTGTAAATTTCCCCATCACAGGTGCCGCGTTTTACGGAGTTGGGCCAAGGTGGGCACTTCCCTCTTCTGCTTCTGAAAGATCTCAGGTGTCCACGGACACAGAAAACCCTAAAGGTATGTGCTCAGGGAGGAGAGTCTGCGACTCCGTGTGTCTGAGCTCTAGCCTCTGACTTTAAACTCGAGGAAGTGGAGCCACTGTGAGCAGCCTTCAGTCCTTCTGTGAAACAGCAAGGCCTCTGCAGGAAGGCTGGGCAGAGGCCTGGGCGCAGGAAGGGGATCGGGAACGTTCCCTGGGTGAAAGGCATCTTGGGGTTCGGGGGGGGCTCCCTCCACGGCTTCTTCCCTCCTTGGCTCCCAGTATTTTGTTTTTCTCGGGTCCCAACACGGCAGAGGGTCAGCAGCAGGGCCTTAGCTGCTTCCTCTCAGAGACCAGTGAGGGCCCCTCGGAGAGAGGTCACAGCCATGACATGTTAGCTCCGACTCCTCCAGGGTCTTCCTCCCGAACGTGTCGAGGCCGAGGGTGCTGGCCCACGGGAGGAACTTTATAACTGTATGTCCAACGAGCGATGCCTATGACTTCTGCCCCCCAGTCAGGGCCTGGTGGGAAGAGGAATTCTTCCCAGACTCAGGCCACAAATGCTGGAGCCCCTCGGGGCTCACACCCTGGACACGCGTCCCCAGGAGAGCCTGCCACACCGTGGCTGTCGTATCCCTCACTCCCACCACTCGGGACCCCGCCGACCAGCCAAAGCACTGAGCTCTGGGCTGGCAGGTGCAGCTGCCCGCAGGCGTCCCCACCTGGATGACCCCCTAACCCCTCAAACGTCGTCTGTCCCAGACTGCACGCCCCAGCCGCCCCAGCCTGCCCGGCCCTCTTGTTGCCTCCTTGGCGGCACGACGCAGCCTGCTGGCAAAGCTGACGTCACAGAACATCACTCCGCGTGCGGTCCATCACCTCGACCCGGATCCGATCCGCCTGCCCTCCTTTCGTCCGTCCACCCCCTGGCCAGGCACCGTCGTTTCTGGCCTGCCGCTTCCCTCCGGCCCCTCTGGCTGCCTCTTGTCCATCCCGCTCACTGCAGCAGAGTGAGTGTTCTGAGCGGTGGACCCGACCATGTCACCCGCCACCCTCCGCCGTCCCCCTGCCGGGAATCATTAGACAGAGCCCAGTCCCCTGGCAGCGTCTCTGGCCGGGTTGTCTGGAGGCTGATATCGGAACAGGGCTTGGCGTGCCCGTCGTTTCTGGGGCACTGGAAGCTTCGAAAGGCGGAGGGCGGGAACAGGACTGGGCACAGAGGGAGAGGCCTCCGTCAGCCCACTGCCCACCGGAGGGTCCCCGACTGGGCCCAGATGGCCCCTGATCACGTGGCCCGCTTGTACCCTCTGACTCCTGCAGGAGCTGCTGCCGTAGGCCGTCTGGTGGCCACACTCCTACCCCTGGGCCCCCATCCTTCCTGGAAGGGACACCGGCTGGTGCCTCTCTGTGCCTCCTGCAGCGCCCGGCTTGGTACAGCCCCGCTCCGCCACACCCCTCCAGGGAACAGCTCCCACGGCACCCCGGTGACCGCTCTCCCAGAGGGGAGGCTCGAGGAGGAAAGTTACGGGGCAGATGAAAGCCCCTCATGCCACAGTGGATCTCAGGCCAAGGTCCCCCGACTCCCCTCCCACCCACCTTGCTGCCAGCAGTGCCCCTCAGAGCTTATCAGGAGGCGTGACTCAGACCTTCCTTCCCCGGAGGCCTGGAGTCACCATGCCTTCCGAGGGCCAGCGTTGTTCTGTTTATTCATTTGGGGTCACAAGTGGGCAAGGAAGCACCACGAGGTGCCCCCATATTTCACCTGGTCCCACAAGTATTTATTCTTTCCTCTCCCCGCGGCGAACCAGCAGCCCAACCTCTGTCTGTGGATGGGAGTCAATCCTGCCTGGACGGGACCTGAAATGCCCGACTGCCCAGGTAGCGGCCACACGCTGTAATTTAGCGGGGCCCTTTCTGTGTGCCCTGGTGAAAGGGTGTCCCCTTAGCCCTGCGGAGCCCAGAGGTGTGGGCGCAGGAAGCGCAAAGTCCCCAGTGGGTCATTGGGCCGTCGCTTCTGTCCGTTGACTGCTGGACCCACGGGTTTTCTCTACCTGTTGGGTACAGAGTGCCGCATAAGAGGTGAATACAGTGCGTATGCCGTGTCCTGGAGGATGACCCCTGCCCCCATCCCTACAGAGTCCTGCCCCCAAGCTGGGGCTGTGAGGGCGCCTTTTGTAGGCAATCGGACGCTGTCAGGCCAGCAGCTTCTGAAAGGTGTGGTGTGTGATACGGCCAGTGGGTCCCTGGTCCTGGGCTCCCTCCCACAACTTTTAAACCAATTTTTAAAAAATGTTTATTTATTTTGAGAGAGAGAGTGTGTGAGCTGGGGAGGGGCAGAAAGAGAGGGTGAGACAAGGGGTGCCTGGGTGGCTCAGTCAGGTAAGCGTCCGACTTCGGCTCGGGTCATGATCTCACGGTTCGTGGGTTCGAGCCCCGTGTCGGGCTCTGTGCTGACAGCTCAGAGCCTGGGGTCTGTTTTGGATCTGTGTATCCTTCTCTCTCTCTGCCTCTCCCCTGCTTCCACTCTCTCAAAAATAAATAAACAAAAAAATTTTAAAAGAGAAGGAGAGACAGAAGCTCAAGCAGGATCCCTGCTGTCAGTGCAGAGCCTGATGTGAGGTTTGAACCCACAAACCACGAAATCATGACCTCATCCAAAACCGAGAGTCAGACCCTTAACTGACCGAGCCACCCAGGCACTACCCCTCCCTCCCACAACTCTTTGGCTATGCAGTGGCTCCCCTGGGCTGATGTGATGTCATGTGGGATCCCATGTTCCCAACACTAACCTGTTGGACAGCGATGCTCACTGATGCCTGGAGGGCAGGAAAGGCAAACTCATGTGCAGGATAGGTGTCTACTTTTATTTTTTTTTTTTTTTTATTTTTTTTTTCAACGTTTATTTATTTTTGGGACAGAGAGAGACAGAGCATGAACGGGGGAGGGGCAGAGAGAGAGGGAGACACAGAATCAGAAACAGGCTCCAGGCTCTGAGCCATCAGCCCAGAGCCCGATGCGGGGCTCGAACTCACAAACCGCGAGATTGTGACCTGGCTGAAGTCGGACGCTTAACCGACTGCGCCACCCAGGCGCCCCAGGTGTCTACTTTTAGAAGAACCACCGCTGGCCCCGCCAGAATGGAGCTGGCCCAGTGTGCTCGAGGCGCCACGAGGTGGCTGGCTGGTTTCCTGTCGGAATGGTGCCATATCGGGGGTCAGGCACGGTCTCCACGGCTGCCATGATGGACGTTCTGTGGAGGCAGCAGATCCATCAGGTTTGATAAGTGGGGGTCCGTGCTACCCGACCCGTGCGTACCTGCATTTCTGCCCCCGCGGAGACTTCATTCGCCAGCACTGGGGTGGCCCGTGGCAGAGGCTGCGTGGCGTTGAGGCTGGGTTATTCTGTCTGCTTGGTCACTCAGGGCCTCTCTCACTCTGGCTGCTTCCTGGTGCCACCCTTCCCGTCTATACCGCATGTGCGTCACGGCTCTGCCTTAGAGTTCCTTGCCTCCGAGCTACTTTTTTTTTTTTTTTTTTTTTCCTTTCAAGATCGTAACCGAGTGGCCAGGCCACTTGTCACGACTCACGAGTCCATATATAACCTCTGTCTGCTTCTCTTTCCACACCCGAAGCACCGCTAATTTCAAGGCCACCTTCAGTGAAGGGGGAGTGCGGCTGGCGTCTGTCTCCGGCTTGCGTTCTCAAGTGGAGCTGGCCCATCCGTGAGCAGCATGCAGGCTTTTCCCCCTCCACGCGGGCACCGGGCTGAGCAGAGGGAGGGGTGGGTGCGCAGGGGCGGGGGTGGGGCGCGTGGTGTGGGCTGCCTGCTCCGGCAGCGCGTGCGCCCTGGTCCTGCTGGGGTTTGGTCCCGGATGCACCGCCTCCACGTGACGCAGGATTGCCGCTTGGCCCGTTTGATCCGGCGACTTGTGCGTCTGCTCGAACTCACGGTGGGGGCTGGAGAGGCGGGCTGCGTGGTACCCTGTGCTTAGGCACCCAGTGTCTGTTAGGCCAAATAGCACTCCAGGAGTTGTTTTCTTTCCAAAAGTGTAACTCTCTCTTGTAGAAGCCATGGCCTTGCTCCAGGAGCCCAGGGGCCCGTGGCGTGACTGTCCCAGGGCCGCTTGCCACAAAATCCAGTGCCAGTGTTTCCCGCCATGGATATCTCCACTCTGAGAATCCGCTGGATTCTACGGGCTGAGGTGCATGGCTCTTTGCCACGCGGCCGGGACACGCAGGCTTTTGCTGAGTGCAGGCTGCAGGCTGGGCCGGTATCCCTCCGTGCGGAGTGCGCTGCCTCTAGAACCAGAACCCGATAGGCACTCTGCTTCCTTCTTCAGAGTAGGGGGTGCACATTGAAACAGTCTGTCTTTCGGCTTGGGGGGATGGCCCGGAATGCCCCTGCCCGCTCCACCCTTGAAAAGATAAGGGTCCGGCAGCCCCTGAGTCGTCACGTTTCCTCCTGTTTCCTGGAGTGTAGTAGGGTACCAAGGCCGTTAGTGGTCTGGATCCTTCTTGCTTAGATCCCATTGATGAAAGTGATCACTGTGATTTTTTAAGGGACAAGGAAGTCTAGACTCTTCAGTCTGTAGAAGGACAGAGGGCAGGAGAGTCAGCATAGCCCTGGAGAAACTGGAGACCTAGCTGTTGTTGATCCCACGTGGGTGTGCCCTATTTTTGGTCCCCCATTTTGCCGGAGGTAGGAAAGAACACACTTGTCAATCAGTGGCTGTATACCACGCCCCTGAGGCCACGTAAATTTGCT
Source organism: Leopardus geoffroyi (assembly GCF_018350155.1). NCBI lineage: Eukaryota > Metazoa > Chordata > Mammalia > Carnivora > Felidae > Leopardus > Leopardus geoffroyi. The sequence continues at coordinate 143,795,179 of NC_059337.1, read as the reverse complement.
TTAGCAAAGGCACCTGCGGGCGCAGTCATGTGATCGGGCTCTTCCTTCCGGGAGCCTGTAGCTGTCGGCAGCAGCCTTGAGGATCATGCAGGTTTCTGCGTGGGCCAGACTGGGGAATTACCCCGAGACGGGATGTGGACCGCACCTGCCTTCTTTATCTCCTTAAAGGTGGCACTAATCTCTGTCACCCCCTTTCCTGGGATGTGACATTGTTTCTGCTTTATCTTGTTGGCCAAGGAGGGGTTTGTTTCAAAGGCTTCTCTTTGAGCTGCCTCAGCCTGACGGTTCTTACCCCACACACCAAGAACCCAGTGGGGGAAATGCATCCATTGCTAACTATGGCAATTCCATCTATGCATTTGGGGATCAAAGAAATCACCTGCAGGTGGGTCTGTGGACTCCATCCGTGAAGGACAGGACTCCATCGCCACCTGGCCTCCACAGGCCCCCCGCTGTCGTAGGCGCCACGATGACACCTCATGTCTCTGGTGGCTACTCACTTGGGGGTCCTGCACGAGTCCTCCAAATGTCTGTCGGGTCCCCTTTCCCCCACTGCAATGTTAGCTGAGAAAGTGGCTGTAGGAGCCTTCGGTGGAAAAACGGGGGAAATACTACTTACTGACGTACTTACTATTATGTTGTGGGGTTCTCCTTCCTTGCGACCCAGCCACCTCTTCAGGCAACGAATTCTGCGTGTAAAGATCGACTCAGAAATGGAAATCGGGCAAGGGATGGTGACTTTTTCTTGCCGGGACCTCCCTCAGCCCGTGGCGCACCTGTACTTGATTTCTTCTGTCGGCACAAGCTGGGAAGTGTCCTCGTCCTGTCTGCTCTGGGCGCTGGGTCATGACTGTCTTCGGGCCCAGCTTCTGTGGCTGCTCTCCAACTTGGCCCGCCATTGTGATGGCTCCTGGTGCATAAGTACTGCCACAGGCCTTTATGGCTTGGGTCATACCCCCCCCCCCCCCCCCCCCCGCTATCAGTGGGCCAGATTCGGTGACAGCCATTCTTGCCATCAGCCCTGGCTTCCTGCCACAGGATGGCCCCCACACATGTTCAGTGATGCCAGGGCCCCTCAGATCTCATAGACGGTATGTCCTCCAGGCCTGTCCCTGGAACATGATCACGTGGCAGCCCTCCGGCCCGACACAGTGTGTCCACTCCAGGTGCCCCTTTCCCCAGGCCTTGGCGCCCCTTTGCCACTACCATGGCACCCTGGCATCTCAGCTTCCATCGGAGTGGCCACCACAGATTCCGGCTCCCAGAAGCCTCTGGGCAGTGAGTCTGCACGCTCTCACTATCCCCGGAGCTGCTGCTGGGGCAAATTCTGTGTCTCCAGAGGGGGCTGCCTAGTGGCCAAACTCCTCCCAGACAGCCCCACGTTGCAGTCCGAGATCAAACAGGAGTCCTACGCCGCAAGTGCAGGCGGCATCCTACAGCCCCTCTGGGGTACAGTTCCTCCCCTTCCCTCTCAGGCCCAACACGTCCCTAACCCTGGTGGCCACGGGGGAGGGTGGGGCAGATACTGAGGGGGTCCTGAGCTGCCCTGTGCGCGTCTGGCTGTTAGCTCCTGCTAGGGGAGGACAAGGAGGCCTGGCAGCTCGTTTGTGGGTCTGGCCTCTGTGTCCCCTGATGCGGCCCTTGATGGAGCCGATCTGGGGCCGATCTTCTTCCCAGGGTCAGTCACTGCCTCTCACCTGAGCCCCGGCAGCCGACAGCCGAGCGGTCTCAGGCACAAAGTGCTTTCTCTCCAGTCCCCGTGCCGCCTCTAGTTACTGCTGGGGTCCTGAAGGGGAGGCGAGCTGGTTTGGTTCCAGGGTCTTTGTGATCCACTCCCTACCCACCCCTCCAGGTTCCAGCCCCTTTTCTGTGCAACCTCGTGCAAGCCCAGGACCCTCCTTCTCTGAATCTCTGCAGCCTCAAATGCAAACCGGGGCTAATAATGTCCCTCCTGCTAAGAAAACGCATGAAAAGTGTCAACATGATTCCCAGCCCACGGTCGGTGCCAGAGCTGCGAACTTCCCCCTCGAAGGAGAAAAAGGACGCAGTTCTTTGTGTGGGAAAGCGGCGTGCATGGGAAGCGGGTGACTTCTCACTTTACTCTGAGGCTTGAAGAGGCTGCATAGTGCAAGGCCCCTGCCTTTCGGGGAACAGGGGCAGACGGGAGCCAGCCACGCAGCTGAAGCCCCACTACAGGGCCTCACTGCTCTGGGTTAAGCACTGCCCTCTCTAGGCTTTAAAATGGACCCTCCACCCTCATCGGGCCTGGGTGACATACTCAGAGAAGCAGCGAACGGCCCCGCGGCAGGCAGGCAGCCAGTGGATGCTGTTCTAGCTTGGGGACTGGCTCACCCAGCGGCCACAGGCCACAAGGTCTTATCCAGGACCTCACTTCCTCATTTTCTCTGACTTGGGATCCTGGGGGCACAGGAGAGAGGTTTGGAAGCCGTGGACTAGGCCCTGAACCTTTCCAAACTTTGATTTCCTTGGCTGGAAAATGGGGAGATGAAACTACCTGTCTTCTAGGCTGTTGGTGCCAATTAGATGAGACGGTGCACCTGCCCGGCACGCAGGAAGGTCTCCGGAAATGTTGGCTCGTATAATCATGACTTTTGTTATAATTGCACGTGTCACTTTTGCCAAAGTTAGGCCGGCATCGGCGGGGACGTGCGACGCACGACTGTCTCGGCCTCCTCGGGGCAAGCAGACTGGTGCGGCCCCTGCGCCGGAGGGGCCTGCTGCGTGACCCGTGCGCCCCCGCTGCGTGCGGTGATCCGCTCCTGGGAACATCCCAGTGGCGCTCTGAGCCAGCCTGCGCGGGGCACGTACCCGACGTCCACCTCAGAGGCGTCGGCGGGGGCAAGAGCGGGTGCGTAAGAGGTGGGGATGCGCCCCATGGAGACCGAGCCTAGAACCAAACAGACACGACAACACAGATGGATCTTGCAAACACCGAGCCGGATGGAAAAAGTAAGGGAAGCATGTGAGTACTACAGAGAGCTGTTTATGTAAATTGAAATGACATGCAGACAAAACAGAGAGAGCACCAGTCTGCACGAGCGCAGGCAATCACGGCGGGGCTCACGAAGCACACGGGCAGGGCCGCCCTCTGCGCGGCGGGGAGAGAGGCCCGTGAAATCGGCCGGGGGCTGTGCACGGACCAGTGAGTACCATGTGCTGTGAACTGGGCACACTGATGAACTCAACCTTCTCCAGCTGAGCGTGAAAGAAAAATGAAAGCAGGGGGAGAGAGAGAAGAAAGAAAGGAGAGGAAGGAAGGAAGGAAGGAAGGAAGGAAGGAAGGAAGGAAGGAGGGAAGACGAATGTCTGGTCCTCCATGCGGTGTTAGGCCTGGGAAGGGATTTTGGCCCAAGCGCCCAGAGAGCCCTGGGGGTGTCCTGCCGACAACACAGCTGGGAGAAGCCTTCAACCTGGCTTTCTACAACAGCGATGTCCCTCCGTGTCCCCATCCCTAGGGACAGGGACTTTTATTGGGATGGCTGCCCCCATTTTACAGAAGAGGAAGCTGAGGCCTGGGGTGGGCGGGGTGACCCAAGGTTACACGGCAGTAGGGGCGGGAGGGCGAAGGCGCTGTAACCCGGGCTGACTCACCAATGACGTGGCTTGCCCCCGGCCGCAGAGCTGGCAAGGCTGGAGTGAGCCCCGGCCAGCTCCACTGCCTCCAGATCCTGTCCGCGCCCCCTTGGAGCTGGGAGCATTCATCTGAATCTAAGCAACCAGCACACCCAACAAAGCCCCGACAGCACACGCATGTTTTTCTCCACAGCTCACTGTACGGGGACAATGGGTATTTACAGCAGCCCCGAAAGGCTGCGCGAGCCTCCGAGGCCTTTGGCCCCTGCTAAGGGCAAGTCGGCGGCGTGGAGAACCCTTTCAGCAGCGAGACAACATTTATTGTGTTAGCGTGCTTGGAAAACAGCAAATCCCCATTACCTAAGCAGCCACGTTACTGAGCCCAGCACCTGCCCCCCCCCCCCCCCCCCCCCCCCCCCGGTCTGGAAAATCCCAAGGATTCTTTGGAACTCCACTGACGGCTGCCTCCTGCCTCCAACTCCTCCCGGCCTGTTTCTGAGCCCCTGTGGCAAGAAAAGTGCCCAAGGGCATCATCAGGATGCTGAGGTCCCTGCACTGGCTCAGGTCTCCAGGCCATCACCTTATGTCTCCCGCCTCCTTCCCCCCCCACCCCCCCCACCCCCCATAAGTCCCAAGGCCGTGGTTTCCTACAATGGGGCTCAGGCAGGCCCTCCCAGCCGTCCTCTGCCCTCGGGTCTTTGCTCTGGATGTTCCGGGTTGCCTTATGCATCCACTCAGACACTTCCCCTTGGGTGGAACTGGCCGGTGCGGTCAGGGGCCGCATTCACCTGTCCCCCCCAGCTTGGCGTGGGCCGGTGCAGACCCGTCACCATCTGGATGCAAGATGACTTCCCGGAGGATGGGGAGACCCTTTCCCTTTTAAACTTGTTCCAGGGACGCCTGCAGCTGAAGAGGAGGAGTCCACGTGGGTCCCTTCAGGGCCAGGGATGGCCTGGACACAGAGGGCAGAGAAGCTTTGGTGACACCAGCATAGGGTGGGGTGTGGAATCTGTGCCTTGAGCAGAGCCTGCCCTATCCAAGGCAGAGCCTGAGACAGAGCTTGGGTGCAGGGCTTTATTTGGGAAGTGGCCTAGGGGTGGGAGTGGGGCTGAGGGTGATACAGGAGGGCGGGGAGTCCCCACCTTAGGTGCTGGCTGCCCAGGCCCACGAGGTGCTCCAGGATGCAGTGATGATATCTTAGGATCATGTGCCCCCAAACAAGGGGGAGCAAGTTCTTGGCTCTGTGCTGCAGTCCAGAGGTGACCCACAGGGTGACACTTTGGGTTGACACATGTGATGTAGAATGGGTTTCCCAGGAGAAAGCCCAGGGTGGGAGTAGGAAGAGAGACTGGGTGGTGGGGGGTGCTCCAGGAATGAGGCACGGTCAGGCAGCCCCAATGCAGGTGAACCAAGGCTGCGTGGGGCTGGTGACCACAGCTGTGGCTGGAATAAGAGGTGACCTAAGAGGCTCTCAGATGTTGCACAAGATGTGTCCCATACTGGGGCCCTATGCTGCTTTCTTTACTAAGAAACAAGAGACGGGCGTCTGGGTGGCTCAGCTCATTAAGGGTCTGACTCTCAGTTTCAGCTCAGGTCATGATGTCATGGTTCGTGAGATCGAGCCCTGAGCTGGACTCTGTGCTGACAGCGCGGAGCCTGCTTGGAATTCTCTCTCTCTCACTCTCTCTGCCCTTCCCCTGCTTGTGCGCTCGCTCTCTCCCCCTCTATCAAAATAAATAAATAAACTTAAAATAAAAAACACTCAAAAAACAAAAACCAACTTGCTCCATAGTAGAAAATTTGGAAAATACGGACAGTACAAATAAGGAAATAAGGATTATCTGCCAGTTCCTCTCACCAGAGAGAACCACAGTTAATGCTTGTGTTTCCTTTCAATCTTTTTCTCTGAATCTGCACGCTCCACACGTACGCATATAAACATATATGTGTGTATATATATATGTATATATAACATATATATATATATATATATATATATATATATATATATATGGAGCTGGATCACGGATTTTTTTTTAATGTCTTATTTATTACTGAGAGAAGAAGAGAGAGAGGGGGACAGAGGAGCCGAAGCAGGCTCTGTGCTGACACCAGTGAGCCCAATGCGGGGCTCAAACTCTCACTCGGTGAGATAATGACCTGGGCCGAAGTCTGACACTCAACCAGCTGAGCCACCCAGGTGCCCCTGGATCACGGATTTTATGCAACTTTATTTTTCCTTCACTATTAATTTCCATTTCTGGTCCTGCGTTCTCTTTGCCATCAGTGCTCAGTTCTTTGATGTCCTGGGCACCTCTTGGCCATCCAGGTATCCTATCTGAGACCTTCCCCACTGGCTGGCCCTGCAGAGACATTGTGGTTATTACTTACCACAAGTGAGCCTGTCCTGATGCTGGTCTACATGCCCGGACAGTAAGCTCATGGGGCTAGGGGCTGTCCAGCCATGGTGCTGTAACAAGTAAGAGAAAAAATGTATGAAAAGCATCAGGAGTAACGGTACGGAGTGGGTGCCAGAGGCTTAGCTGCCCCCTTGAGGGAGGAAAAGGCTATAATTGTTTGCATGGGGCAAAGTGGGTCTATTTATGGTCTTAGCGCCCAGCACAGACCTCCGCATACAACAAGCAGTCAATAAATGTCCAGCGACTGGATAGCGTAGTCTTAATGTATCAAGATGCTCTATTGCAAACAACAGAAACACAACTCAGACTAGTTTAAGCAAAACAAAAACAAAAACAAAAACCCCCAAAACTTCCTAAAATGGGAAGTTGATATTTGTTGTGCAGCCCTGGCTTCAGGAATAGCTGAATCCAGGCGCTTAACCACTGTCATTGGGACTTAAGTTTCTCTGCCTTCCGTTTTCCCGCTTCCCTCTCTCTTGGCTTTTTGCACAGAGGTTTCAAAAAGGCCTTCCGACTGTATTTTTGTCCCAGTTTATGATCACAGCTAAAACTGACAGATCTCCGAAGGGTCCATAGAGCAATTCCCCAGCAGTTTTGAAAGGGTGGGGTAGGTCACGGGCCTTGTCCCGTGGCTGGGACCAGCCCCCTTGAGACACACTGAATGCTTTTCCTACAGGCAGAGCGTTCATTACTGAAGGAGGGGAGGGGCATAAGCGAAAACCAAGTTCGCTTCCCGTGACTCCGTTAAAATGCGGATTGCAGGCACAGATTATGGGGATGGGGTTGGAAATCGATTTCTCTGAGCTGTCGGCAAGAGCGACCCCCAAAGCCATCCCCCTCTTCATGAAGCACATCTCAACCCGCCACGACGTGCGTGATTAGCTCCGGAAAGCCACACGACCCAGCCGTGCCGGGGGCCTCTGGGAAATTCCCTCTCCTTTTCTACCCAGAGGGCTGCGCGCGCGGGCGGTGGTGCCCATGCTCCGTGGGCGGGGCCAGCCAGGGGCGTGGCCGGTCCCGGAGGGAGGGCCAGAGCGGGGGCGGGTCCTGCGGGAGCCCCGCCCCATCAGGAAACCCGCTTGACGCGGAATCAGCCGCCGGGACTCCAGGCAGAAACCGCTCTAATTGATACCAGCTGTCATGTTTTCTGTGGCACCGAACAGAGCGGAGACTTACGTTTCACAATTTACTAGCTGAGTTCGTGAGTTTTTGACAGCTCTGTCTCATTTCCGGAAGTGATAAAAGTGTTTCTCCTCTGGGAATGGGGGCTGCACGTGCGCCCCACCCGACGACCTGGGCGACCAAGGGCTGGAAGGGGTTTTGCTGCACAGATGGGGCCTCCAAGATGCGTAAAGCATATTTATGTGACAGGAGTCCCATTTCCTTACGACTGTCCTAGAGTTTCCCAGCCCAAGTCAGAAGACCTAACAGAACTGCTGCCCACCCTTCTCCGGGGCGCTGGAATCTTTAAGCTCAGGGGAGACCAAGAGGCTGGGTGATGATGTCTGAGCGCTTGGGTGAGGGGAGCTACCACACTGGTCTTGTTAAGGATTTCAGTCCCGGGGCCCAGCCCAGAGCGCGAGGTCACTTCCCCGCTGCAGCCAACTGCATTGTTGAATTGGGTGGGTGACCTGGGCAGGCGGGTGAATGGACGGCTGGGGGTGGCTGGGCGGGTGGGTGAATGGATGGGCGGGTGGTGGGTTTGGATGGTCCCACAGATGGGCGGAGCTTCCTGAGCCAAGCTACCTGATTAGGGAAGCGGGTTTTCTGACCTGGTTCTGGCTCTTCCTAGGAAGCCTGTAGTAGAGGAAGGCCTGTCCCTCACACACCGTGAGCTCTAGCAACTCGGAAAGGGACAGGTGACGATTCAAGTTTGCTAGCTCAGAGCCCAACACCCTCCCCTGGATACTCCCCAGGCTCTGTTCCAGAAGGGGAGGGAAAAAGGAGGGCGAGGAGCAGGGATGCAGAGACTGAAGGGACTTACCCTCTGCCCATTCAGACCCGGGCTCCCAATTAGGAGCCAGTTTTCTCAGGAGTAGGTTCTGGAATAGGGAACAGGAATCAGGGAGTTGTTTGCGAAGTCCAGGATCAAAAAACAGGTAGACTCTGGGGCAGGGCTGGGGAAAATTCCAGGCAAGATAATTGGAATGGGAAATTGGACTCCTTGGTTACACACTAGGAAATGTGGCCCTTGGCCGCAGGGTTCCCAGGGTCTTAACATCACACAGCCCTGGGGATGGACCCTCCCACCGAGCTCTGTGTGAATGGCTCCCCGGGGGCTGTGCTGGAGGCAGCCTGTGTCCCCTGTTAGAGGGGATGTTCCCAGCCTGCTCATCCTTGGAGGAAGCCAAGCATGGAAGTCTGGGGCCGTGTGTGTGTGTGTGTGTGTGTGTGCGCGCGTGTGTGTGTAGATTCTCTTGTGTGTGCACACCTGTCTGTGTTGCCTGTGTTGCATGTGTCTGCATGTAGCGTGGGCTACTGGGTGTGTAACTGGGAGAACACCCATGAGCACGGGCGCCGTGTGGGTTTGCGGAGCTGCAGAAGTCCCGTGGAGCACGCTGCCCTCACAAGCCCTCTTCGGCAGGACGTGCTCTGCGCTGCACAGAAACCGCCTTCAGGCCCTGAACTCCCGTCTCACATCTACTCACGTCTAAACACCCAGAGTTCTCTATACGCCACGGGCAGCCAGGAGCTGTTTCTGAACTTCTTGGAAAAAAGAAGCCACACTGTACACAAGCAAAAGCCACCCAGGCCGTGGGGGAGGGCTCTCTGGGGAGACAGGATGGGGTGGGTCTGTGGACTGGCCTGGGTCTGGGGAGGGGCACGGCAGCCCCTGGGTCCTGAAGCCTTTGCTGACAGTTCCCACACTGTCAGCTCTGGGAGGGGCCGGGTCCCCCCACAGTGGGGTGGTGGGTCCAGGGCCTTTGACTGATACCCCCTTGGGGCCTGGGGAACCCCTGTCCTCAGGGACTCTATAAATCCCACTCGAGTTTCCAGAGTTCTCTTGGAACTCTGGCTCTCCCCGACTCAGTCCCCAGAGACTGCCGACCTATGTGCAGATGCCGGGTACGGGCCACAGATTCCTCCAACCGCCTCACCTGCCTTCCCCAACCATGGCCAAATGAGCCTCCTAATGTGTATTGCTAAAACCCCAGGTAGACATTGGGGCACCTGGTAAGAGGCCAAGGCGGTCCCTCCCCCATGGCAAGTGGCGGACAACCTCAGTGGATACGTGCTGTGTGAGCGAGCCGTGGACCACCTTAGCAGTTAGGTGCCACTTCCAACCCATTTTCAGAGGAGAAATCAAAGCACAGAGAGGTTAAGTCACTTGCCCCAGGCCACACAGCTGCAAGTAGGGGAGCACAGAGCCTCTTTCCAGGGTCTGGTCTCTGACCACCCCTGATACGCCTCCCGTCTCCTGCGCCACCAAAGATGTGCCCCTTCCCACACACTGGAGCCCCATTTCTTGCTTTCCCTGTCCTTCTATGTCTCTGAGAAGTCGTCCCGGACTGTCCCGTGGGGCGTAGCCATCCTGCGCTGGCTTTCCTGGGCTCCAGGTGAAGACTGGGTTCACCAAGGCCATGGGAGACTTCCATACCGGCTCCTTCAGCCTGGCAGGGGCTAACACCCAGCCCCGGGCCAACACCCAGCCCCCGGCCAGGCACAGGCGCCCAGGAAACATGGCAGGACTGGGCTGACCCCGTGCAGTTACGGATGAAACAAATCAATCAGACAGAGAAAGCTTCACAGCCACGAGCTGGACCCTTTAAGGCGGGGCTTTGCACCCAGCCTCACACCCTTGACTTTGGGTGCTCTGTTGGCCTTTGTTTACTTAATCAGACTCTCCCCTCCTTGCTGCAGGACACAGGGTCTGGGAGCCTCGGAAGCCCCCAGGCTTATTGACAGGCGGTTCGTTTCTCCAGGAAGACAGGCAAATTATGGGCATGGAAACAGTTGGAATGTAAAGAAAAACGCTTTACCCCTCCACAGGCAAGGAGAACCAGCCACTGGCAGCCGGGTGGCCCCGTCACTCAGCCCAGATGTGGGGCATCCCCTGTAGGATGGCGGGGGTGGGGTAGGGAGGAGTTTAAGTGAATTTCCCTCTAAGCACTCTTCTGCTCCGGCATCCAAAGACTATTTATAACTCTTGGAATTATTTGCTGATACCCGCCGGCTGCTTTTCCTTCTCAAGTGGCCTGTGCAATCTTTGAAAGAATGAAAGGCGATAAAAAAAAAGATCCCTTCTGTAAATGATTTATTTTCTAGACGTGTCCCAGCAATTGCAAACACTTCTGCCATTGGAAGGTCTTAGACCTGGGCCGTATTGTTCACGTTGGGTCTCACTGAGGAGACTGATATTTATTCGGAGGGGAGGGGACCGTGTGGGTGGCAATCCCTGTGGCACAGCGGTGATGACAGCTGACATCTGTCCAGTGCTCTGTGTCCACATGCTGCCACACGCACCTAACTGTGTCAACCCCATCGTTCCTCACAATAACCCTACAAGGGAGCTGTTACTATTATTATTTTCTTTTACCAATACAATAGTTTTTTCCCAAATATCTATTTTACAAATAGAAAAATTCTATGTACAAAGGAGGAAACCGAGGCACGGCGAGGAGGCAACTCATCCTGGGTCACACAGTTCATAACAGGACAGGGATTCCACCCGGGGAATGTGGCCCGGAGGCTGGGTGCTGGGTGACCGTGTCTCTTCCCTGTGCAGGAAATGAGCTGGGCTTGGGTTTTGCACCGCCCCGGGTTCAAATCTCCCCTCTGCGGCTTCCGGGCAGTGGGAGCCCCAGGCTTTGCCTCTGGAAGCATTGCCGCAGGAACAGTGGTGGGGCTGTCCAGGGCAGAGGCCAACTCCGAAATCTGTGGCACTCTTGTTAAGCTTGGGGTGTCTTTATTACCTCCTAGCAAGGACAACCGTGCCAGAGGCCCAGCTCCCTAGAAGCTGCTCCACAGATGCGTCTCGTGCAATCAGTCGCCAGACCAAGCACGTGTGTTTGCAGCTGAGAGGCTGTGGGGGGGGGGGGGGAGGGGGTCGGAATGGATGGTGGGGGCCTCCCAGGGATCTGAGCCGGTCCCGGAAGGCAGTTGGGGCTGGTGGCCTCGGGTTCGCAGGTTCTGGGTAGGGAATGTCAACTGCAGGCTGTCTACATGCCCCTAATACAGATGGAAACACCGAGGGAAGGAAGGAGCTCGCCACACTGACATTAATGGCAGCCAAAGGTTGAGAGACCAGCCCAGCCCTTCCTCGGTAATGGTGATATCTAGAAATACTGCTATTGGCCACTCATCACCGAGCTCTTGACCTTTTACGGGCACTTTTAATTCTCTCTTCGTACACCCAGTGGGACAGCTGGGACCACTCCCATGTCACAGAGGAGGCAAACTGAGGTCCAGGGAAATTGTAAGCACTCGTGCCCTGCACTTTTCATTCAGAGCTTGTGCAGATGTACTGGGGGGCTTCCCGAAGCTACGGTCTTGTTCCACTTTGTCCTCCACCTGCCGCTCAGTCTCACCGCACCCGGCTGGAGTCTGGAGCGCCTGAAGCCTTTCCTTTTGGCCAGCTCCCGGGTCAGCTTCAAGTGTACATGGTTGAAGCGACATAAGATCACGGGGCAGCTCTTGGCTCAGGGCCCTCGACCGAGGCTCAGGGAAGTGGTTTGAAACCCTCCTTTCCGCATATCTGTGTGGGATATAACCTGAGTGCTGGGTGGCTGGGGGCGGGGGATGGGGCACGGCGCGGACAGACCGGGACTGAATGTCAAGGGAGGTCTTGGAGCCAATTTCAGGACCCCCTGTGGGGGGGGGCCGGTGACTCAGCTCTGATCGCCTCTTCCCGCTGCTCAGGTTTATGGGCACAAGGCCCCTGGACAGTGGGTTTGGGGAAAGTGATACATATTCTGGAAAGGAGGAGCCGGCCCTCGGGGCTGAGGATGTAGGCCAGCCGGCGGTCACTTGGACTCGGTGGAGACTGTCCGGAGTAGCGAAGGCAGCTAAGGCCGCTCTTGGCAGCCCGACTATCTGGGCTGGGGTCCGGGCTCTGCCTCTTGCTAGTGGGTAATGTACCCTCCCTGCTTTAGTGTCCCCGTGTGCAAAACGGGAATTAAAAGTAGGTCTTCCTTGGAGCGTGTTGTGACGTTTCATCCAGGGAGCCCACGGGAAGCAGTACTTAGCAGACAGCTCTTATGGGGCGAGCTCGCCTGAGCGCACCTGCTCTAACCCCGGCCCCACCACCACCCGGATCCGGTGCCCCCCCGTGTGACCGATGAGGCCACATCGGAGCCGGGAAGGGCCTCCAAAACACCGAGGACTTTTTTCTCCTCTCTTGGGAGGTGAAATGAGGTAGGACAGAGTCAGCGCACTCTGTTTTTCATGTTAAATTGTGAAATGTTTCCAACCCAAAAGAGTATGGAGAGAAGTATGAGCGTGACCATGGCCCCTTACTCAGACTTAATGCAGACCGCCATTTCTTTTTGAGTTTTAGGCGCGAGATAAGCCTGAGACGTGGCCGCGCCCCCTCGTCCTCCTCCCCCCAGAGGAGACACCCTTTGGGGGTCCGTGTCGTGCACGGGGTGTTTTCACTGCGCCCGTGTGCACGTCCGTCCGTGTATTCTCACAAGTTGTGCATTCTTGCACACACAGTGTCTCTTTGCACACATCCTTCTGCCACTTGCTTTTCCCACTGCCCGTGATGTTCTTTTATGGAGGCAAACTCACATAACATAAAATTAACTATTTTACTGTTTTTTTTTTAATGTTTATGTTTGAGAGATGGGGGGAGGGTCAGAGAGAGGGAGACACAGAATACAAAGCAGGCTCCAGGCTCCCAGCTGTCAGCACAGAGCCCGACGCGGGGCTTGAAGCCACGAACCCTGAGATCATGACCTGAGCCGAAATCAAGAGTTGGACGCTAACCCACTGAGCCACCCGGGCGTCCCAACCGTTGTAAAGGTCACACTTGAGCGGCATCCAGCGCATTCACAGTGTTGTGCGGCCAGCACTTCTGCCTAGTTCCGGAACGTTTTCATTGCCCCTGAAGGAGGCCCCGTACCCGTCAGGCAACCACTGATCTGCCTTCTGTCTCGGGTTTACCTCTTCTGGCATTTCAGACAGGTGGAGTCACACAGAATAGCCACACTGTGTTTCTGAGCTCGACCCCGCTGAGACGCGCACATGTGCTTGGTTCATTGTAGCTGCGGTTCGGGCTCCCTGCTCCAGGATTCCCCGCCCGCACCCCTCCCACGGGCCACGACAGCGCTTGGCCCGCGGGGACACCTCCCCGTGCTCCTGGGACGTCCCCAGCAGCAGCGTTCTCCTTTCCTGAGGCCGCACACAGGTCATCCCGAACCGGTGGTAAAGCGACTGTTTTCTTATTTCTTGGCTTCTGGGCGCGGACTGGGCTTCGCTGGGCAGCCTTTCTGCCGGCCTTGCTGAGTCTGTCCTACAGTCTGACAGTGGCTGGTGCAGGAGGTTCAGGGGACACTGGGATGGCCAGGCCTCTCTTCCTTTCCAGTGGGGCATCCTGCCCCTTACCTGGTATCCCCAGACCCCAAAAGCACGAAAGCAGAAGTGGCCAGGCCTCCCTCAGTGGACCCAAAATGCCCACTGTCCCTTTTGTTTGTTTGTTTAGACAGAGGGAGAGGGCACAAGTGAGCTAGGGGCAGAGAGAGAGAGGGAAAGAGAGAGAGAGAAGCGGGGCGCCCTGCAAGTGGGGCTCGAGCTCACCCACGGCATGGGCTCACCCGATGTGGGACTTTTAAGCTCACGAACCGTGAGATCGTGACCTGAGGCGAAGTCAGACGCTTAACGACTCAGCCACCCAGGTGCCCCCAGACTGCCCCTTTGGTGGCACAGGCAGGTGACAGGCTGGCCCAGAGCCAGAACGGGAGGGGCCCACAGTGGACTGGGCCTTGGGACCATCCCTGAGGACCAGCCCCCACAGCAGGCTATGGGGCCCGAGCTGGCTCCCTTGGTCACACGCAGCTTCCCATGATGCTTCCAGTTCTCCAGAACCCTCCGATTGATCCTGCCCTCCCCACGGGGCAGAGCGTCCACTCCTGGTGACTCCTGGTCCCCTGTGTCTGCGCCAACGGGGGCCGGTGGGGGGGGGAAGGGGCGTGGCTTGGCTGGAGGGGTAACCACTTGCGGTGGCTGCTGTAGCAAAACCACCACCAGGCTGTGGCTGCAAACTACACAGATTCGATCACTTGGAGTCCTAGAGGCGGGAGGTCTGACAGCGTCTCACTGGGCGGAAATCACGGTGTGGCAGGGCTGTGCTCCTTCTGGAGGCTCCAGGGGAGAATGTGGTTTAAAAAATTTTTCTCTTTCCAGCCTCTGGAGGCTGCCCGTGTTTCCTGGCTCGGGGCCCCTCCTCCCTCCTCACGGCCCGCAGCATGGCATCTTCTGTCCTCCCCGTCCCTGTGCCTCCTGCTTACGAGGACCTGTGATGACATCAGCCCCCCCCCACTCCCCGCCAGATAATCCAGGGTCGGCTCCCATCCCAGGATCTTCAGCGTCACCTCATCTGCAAAGTCCCTTTTGCCATGTAGTGACAACTGCAGGGTCCGGGGTTCGGACCGTGGACGTGACTGGGGGCCGTTACTCTGCCCCCACAGAGGTGGTCGCCTTCCCATGTTTGCGGCCATTCTCCTTTCTGCTCCAGGCACCTGGTTGTCCATTTCCCGGCACGTGGAGTTCGCTGTCCGCATTCCTCTGTTGGCTCGTGTGCAAGGAACACGCTTCCGGTCTGCCTTGTGTTTCCGTGGCATCCAGCGGCCAGCAGGAAATCGCCAGCACCCTCAACTTGGGGGTTTGGGAAGACAGTGATAAGGGGGCTATTTGCCAAGGTGCAGAGGAACAGAAAGGAGCGATACCCCAGGCTGGTGACCCGGGAGCCACCCCGAGGGCCTGGGGTAAGGAGAGGACAGTTACTAGGTGGTGGAGAGGGGGTTGGGTGGAGAAAGACCCCAGGAGCGAGGTTCTGAGACACACAGCCCACCTTCCACCACCCTGCCGCGGGGGTCTGGGAACAGTCTCCTCCCTCAGCCCCCTGCTGTCCCCAGGCTCCTACCCGGCCTCCCATCAGCCAAACCCAGCCTGCAGTGCCCGCGGATGGAGAGCCCAGACAGGTTGGAGGGGCTGTGGCTGTGAGTGCTGATGGGTCTGGAGGGATGCGCATAAACACTAGGACGAGTCTCAATCATTTATAGCATCTTTGGTTACAGAGAAAATTTTAATTTTGTTGTAGAGCCGTATTGCCTTTATGTTTGTTCTTTTTTAAATAGGACAATCTCCCCATCCTATTCTTTTAAAAAAAAAAAAAATTGTGTGGGGGCGCCTGGGTGGCTCAGCCGGTTGAGTGCCCAACCTCAGCTCAGGTCATGATCTCGCGGTTCGTGGGTTCGAGCCCCGCGTCGGGCTCTGTGCTGACAGCTCGGAGCCTGAAGCCTGCTTGGGATTCTGTGTCTCCTTCTCTGCCCCTCCCCCACTCTCAGTCTGTCTCTCTCTCTCCCTGAAATAAATAAACATTAAAAAAAAGTTGGGGGGGCACCTGGGTGGCTCAGTCAGTTAAGCATCTAACTTCGGCTCGGGTCATGATCTCGCGGTTCGTGGGTTTGAGCCCCGCATCGGGCTCTGTGCTGATGGCTTGGAGCCTGGAGCCTGCTTCAGATTCCAGGTCTCCCTCTCTCTCTGCCCCTCCCCTGCTCACACTCTGTCTCTCTCTCTCAAAAAAAATTGCGTGTGCATGTATATGCATTTTAATTGTGGTGAAATACGTATGACATAAAATTTACCATCTTAACCATCGTCAAACGTATAGTTCGTGGCATTAAACAGAGTCACGGTGTTGTGGAACCACCACCACCGTCCGTCCCCAGAACTTTTTCATCTCCCCGAACCAAGACTCAGTCCCCTTTTGAAAACGAACTCCCTCTGCCGCCTCCTCCTTACCTCCACCCCCCATTGTAGTTTCTGTCTCTACAGACTTGACCCCTCAGGAGACCTCCTACAAGCAGAATCATACATGATCAATTCTATCGTGAATCCCTTATCTCACTTCGCATAAAGTCCTCATGATTCATCCATGTTGTAGCGGATGTCAGAATTTCCTTCTTTTTGGCTTTAGATGTCTATTTGTTTATTCTCAGAGGGGGTGCTGCAGAGAGAGAGAGGGAGGAAGAGTCCCAAGCAGGCTGCACGCCGTCAGCCCAGAGCCTGATGCGGGGCTTGATCTCGCAAACCGTGAAATCATGACCTGAGCCGAAATCAAGAGCCAGACACTTGCCCGACGGAGGCACCCAGGAGCCCCCGAATGTCCCTCTTTTTTAAGGCCGAGTAATTCATTGTATGTATGCAGACATTTGTAGACAATGTAGGCATCGTATGTAGACATGTTGTCTATCCGTTCATTTATCCACGGGCACTGGGGTTGCCTCCACCTTCTGGCTATGCTGAAGAGTGCTGCCGTGGACACGGGTCTGAAAATATGCATTTAAGACCCTGCTTTCAGGTTTTTTGAGTGTATATACCCACAAGTGGAGTTGGTGGATCAAATCTGACGTTTAAGTTTTTGAGGAACCTCAACACTGTTTTCCACAGCGGCCGCACCTTTTTACATTCCCGACAGCGCGCAAGCATTCTAATTTCTCTGCGTCCTCTCTATGTCCAACACTTGTCATTTTCAGCTTTTTTTTTTTTTTTTTTTTTTGACAGGAGCCATCCTAATGGGTTTGAGGTGGTATCTCATTGTGGCATAGAGATACTTTTTTTTACATACTCTTCTAAAAGGCGTAACAGTTTACATTCCACACTCAAGTCTTTATCCCACTGGCAATCTGTGTGTGTGTGTTGTGCGTGACAGAGATACAATGTAATCTCCTCATTGGTCCTTGCGCCCACGGAGTGATGACACCCCTTCATTATATATGGTGTTCCCACACAAGCATGAACGTCTCCCTGGGACTTCTGCTCTGTCCTGTGGTCTGTTTGTCTATCCTGCATCACTCCCTTGCTTTTTCGTTATCCTTTTACTAAATGACTCTCTTTCCTTATCTTGGCTGTGATGGAATGTTTTTTCCAAAGACGGCACCATGGAGCCCTCTCCCCTAATGGGACTTTGGCACATCTTGCATCGAATGGTGGGAGCCTGTGTCCCCTCTCCTCCCGCAGGCAGACGGGCAGACTTCCGTGACCTCTTGGACCAGCCGTTTGTGGAGCGATGCTCTATAACTCCCCGAGTCATGAAGACGCCATGCACTTCTGTCTTATTCTCCTGGGGTGCACGCTTTTGGAGCCCAGCTGACATAATGTGATGAGGCCCAGATCACACGGAGGGGCCCCATCTCGATATTTCAGCCACCGTTCCAGGAAGTCCTCTGCTGGCAGCTGGCCACTGTCACCAGAAAGAGGAGGAGGGAAGCTTTTGAGTTGCCCCGGCCCCAGCCCCCATCTGGCTGCTCCTGCCTGAGAGACCCTGGCTGAGAACCACCCCGCGGAGCCCAGTCAGCCTCCAGAACGGCGAGCGGTGATGAGGATGTTATCATTTTTAAGCCCTCAGGTTTTGGGGAGATCCTACGGATGAGTGAAACACTCACCTTGTTTTTCTTCGCAACATTTTTTTACCATTCAAAGCCGATTTGCTGATTATTACCACCCAAAGCGTCTCTCTTTATTACTGTTGTCCCCCCACCTGACTGTGCACTCCTCCTGGGCGGGACGTGGCTGGTTCTGTCCCTGGGGAGCAGGAGTCATGGCTGGCTCATTTCAGGCCCGGAATAAATATCTGTCAAAGGAAAAAGTGGATGCACAATGTGTCCTCCCATTCTTTCATGTGGATGCAGGGATAAAGCTCCAGGACCCTCTGGGGGTTTTGTGTGGAGTCCCGCTGGGTTTACAGACCAATCTGGGGAGAACAGCAGTACGCACATCCCTGCACCCAACAGGAACGTTTCTGGGGGTGAGCCTTCCCTGGAACCCCAGTGCAGTCCATTTAAGATGGTGCTGGGGCGCCTGGGTGGCTCAGTCGGTTAAGTGTCCGACTTCGGCTCAGGTCATGATCTCGCGGTCCATGAGTTCGAGCCCCGCGTCGGGCTCTGTGCCGACCGCTCAGAGCCTGGAGCCTGTTTCAGATTCTGTGTCTCCCTCTCTCTGTGACCCTCCCCCGTTCATGCTCTGTCTCTCTCTGTCTCAAAAATAAATAAACGTTAAAAAAAAAAAATTAAAAAAAAAAAAAAGATGGTGCTTAGCAGGGCGCCCCGGGGGGCTCAGTCAGTCAAGCGCCTGACTTCGGCTCAGGTTATGACATCACGGTCCTTGAGTTCGAGCCCTGCGTTGGGCTCTGCGCTGACAGATCGGAGCTTGGATTCTGCTTCCGATTCTGTGTCTCCCTCTCTCTCTCTGCCCCTCCCCCAGTCGTACCTCTCTCCCAAAAATAAATAATAAACATTACACATTTTTTTTAAAAAAGATGATGCTTTGCAGTTTCTAGTTCTGCAATGTCTGTGGGGGAGGATGGGTCCCCACTCCAGACTGCTGTGTGGGGTGGGGTGCAAACACAGGTGGGGGGCGTTGGAGAGAAATTGAGTGCTTTCTCTGGGAAAGGGGTCATGGGATTCAGGGAGCTCAGGCAGCCCCAGAGCCCTGTGATTGGGTCCAGCCATCCTGAGGGCAGGGCTGGGGGTGAGGGGAGGAAGCTCAGGCCAGGGAGGGCAGGGCTGTGGCCGGGGCAGGGCTGGAGCCCCGCCTCTTCCTTCTGGTGATCAGGGCGCCACCAGGGACAGCTACCCTGGGCCGAGACTTGTCTCCTACCCTCCCTACCCACCCAGTGGCGCTTTCCTGCCTCTCCCTAGGGCCTTCGAGGTAAAGCAGCTCCACATAGGACCTTCTAACCTCCCTGCTCATCCCTGCCTGACCCCTCCCAAGGACTTGACTGCTGTTGCCCAAACTTGCCAGGATGTTCTCACGGCCAAGGCTCAGCACACGTCATTCTTTCCATCCCTGGGGCTCTTCCCACCTGAGCTTCCAATCTTTCATCGTACACCTCCTCCAGGAAGCCCTCCCTTGGGTTCCCCAAATCCCAGGCCTTCTGCATTGTTGATTTCTGTCTCTCCAAGGAGCCCAGTTGCTCTGTTAGGATGGGACCAGTTCTTCCTGGTGCTTCATACAGGCCTGGTGGGTATTGGGGGCTCAGTGAGGGTCTGGAGAGTGAAGTCACACACCTTGTCTTCCACACTCACACACTCACTCACATGCAAACACACATCTGTACCGCATCCCCGGCTGAACCGTGAGTTGTGCCGTTCCTTGGCCTTCATGCGTGTACCTTCCCCTTCCTGGCACCTTCCACCCCCTCCCATGCCCTGACTCTGCCTCTGGCCACAGACTGCCTGAGCCAGCAGAGCCCTGGGGTGCCGTGACCATGGGAATCCACCCGCCGTCTTCCCAGCATCCGGCCCGGGGCAAGCAAACGGCCAGTAAGGGGTGCCCACCCTAGAGCAGAGCCAAGTGCAGTGGGAAGAGCCAAGGGCGCGGCTTTGAGGCTGAAGGCGTGTGTCCCGGGGACACTAGCTCACACCCCTGAGCTTTGCTCTCCTCCCAGGAGAAGTGGGAGCAGCCAGAGCGTGGCCCGCTCTGTGGACGGACGCGAGGGGCGGACCCCACTCCCCAGACTCGAAGCAGGTGCGTGCCTGAGTGCACGGGGATGAGCGCGCCGTGTGCAGGCCCGGACCGACGGCCAGGGAGGCCCCCTGGGTGTGCATCCGGCGCCGGTGTCTGGTCCCCTCACCTGAAGGCCCCCACGCTGGATATAACGCTCTGCTGTCGCGGTCTTGAAATTCTGGAGCATTTTTGTCTTTGCGTGGCGTTTCGTGAGGTTGGCCGGGACACTGGAGGGTGCGTGTGAGCGGAGCAGGTGGGGTGGAGGCTCCGTGAGACTCGGGGCGATTCGAGGTACACGCGTCTGGAGGCGTCGGCCACATGCCCCCCAAAGTCTGGCACCGCGGAAAGGGAGAGATGGGGTGCCCCGTGCTCCTTTTCTCGTGGTGTCTCTTTTCTCACCGGCAAACTGACGGCCGAGAACGTTGGGAAAGTGTGCACGTGCCAAGAACGGAACGAAAGACACGGTGGCGTGAACCCCGTGCATCATATGCACCGCCCTGGGAGGGGGGTGGGGGGCACACGCGGGGACAAGCCACGAAAGGCAAGCTGTGACGTCACCGGCTCCACGTGTGGATCCAAAGGCGAATGCTACTGACTCGTGGTGGCTAATTTTAGGTGTCAGCCTGACTGGGCCATGGGGGGCCCAGAGTTTTAGTCAAACATTATTCTGGGTGTGTCTGTGGGGGGGGGGGTCTCCAGATGAGATGAATCTGTGCATGGATCGACAGTATGGAGCAGACTGCCCTGCCTGATGTGGGTGGGCCTCGTCGGATCCGTTGAAGGCCTGGGTAGCACGAAGGCTGAGGAAGGGAGAGTCTGCTCTCTGTCTGGCCGCTGTGGGGCCGGGCCATCAGTCTTGTGCCTTCAGACCCGGAGCCAGACCGGACGCTATGCCGTTGGCGCTCCAGGGTCTCAGGCCTTTGTCACTTGGACTGAAACTTACATCGATGGCTCTCCTGGATCTGCGGCTTGCCGACGGCCAGTCTTAGACTTCTCAGCTTCCATAACCACGAGAGCCAATGCCTTAAAGTAAATCTCTCTGTATCCTCCTGGCTCTGTTTCTCCAGAGAACCCAGACTAATACAGAATTTAAAATGTTAATTTCGCTTTGTTTATAATGCCATTAAATAGGAAAGAAATGCCCCGGCAAGTTGAGGTACCATGAAAGAAAGTAAAAAGCGTCTGTTTTGCACCTTTCACGTCTCTTTCCCCTGTTCTCGAACAAGGGGCCCTGCAAATCATCAGCTGGTTCGGCTGGTGGTCATTCCCCCTTTGCTCCTGGCCTGCCCACCCACCATGCTCAGGACTGTCAGATTTAACGTTTATTTATTTTTTATTTTTTTTTATTTAAAAAAAATTTTTTTTCAACATTTATTTATTTTTTTGGGGACAGAGAGAGACAGAGCATGAACGGGGGAGGGGCAGAGAGAGAGGGAGACACAGAATCGGAAACAGGCTCCAGGCTCTGAGCCATCAGCCCAGAGCCCGACGCGGGGCTCGAACTCACGGACCGCGAGATCGTGACCTGGCTGAAGTCGGACGCTTAACCGACTGCGCCACCCAGGCGCCCCTAACGTTTATTTTTGACAGTGAGACAGTGTGAGTCAGGGAGGGGCAGACAGAGAGGGAGACACCGAATCCGAAGCAGGCTCCAGGCTCCGAGCTGGACACCGGGCTCGAACCCACGAGCTGTGAGATCATGACCTGAGCCCAAGTCAGAAGCTTAACTGACTGAGCCCCCCAGGTGCCCCAGGACTGTCAGATTTCGAAATGAACAAACGATTAAATCTGAATTTCAGATAAACAGTGAATAAAAAAGAAATATCTTTCTGAGTATATCCCATGCAACTTTTGGGACATAGTTATGCTAAAAATCATTTGTTGCTTACCTGAAATTCAAAGTGAATGGGGTGTCTTGTGTTTTGCTCAGCAACCCTGCCCCCCTTTCTCCTCCCAAATGTCTCCCATGTCAACACCGCCCTGGCGCTCTCACCTCCCACCCCCGGACATGGCCCAGGGCGCATCATCTCCAGCCAGAACCTCTGCCTGCCCTGGCCTCCCTGCCTCTAGGTTTCTACTTGCCACAGCCACTCTTTTTGCTGTTTTTAGTTTTATTTTTCTGTCATAAGAGCAATACACATTCACTACAGAAAAATCACAGGCTACAGACAAGCAACAAGAAGAAAGTAAGAAAACACTCATAATCCCACCCACACAAAGACAGCTACTGTGAATTCCTCGGGGTAGATTTTTCTAGAGCTGCCTGTGTGTGTGTCTTTGCAGATATTAAAAAAGATCACACACAACTCACTGCCCAACTCAGACCCACCGTCCTCTAAGCTGTGTTTTCATGTAACCACAGAGGGTGGACCTGGTCTGTGCTGGGGAAATCTCAAGCTCCCTGATTCCTTCTGGCCACTGCCAGGGATGGTGTGCGGCCTGATGTGAACCCCTCCTCATTCTAGGGTCAGAGAGGCCTGTGGTCAAGGCCACTTTCTAGTCCGTGACCTTGGACATCAGTTTGCTAGAGTTGCTATATCAACGTACCACAGACTGGGGGGCTTAGATAACAGAGATTTATTTCTTCACAGTTCTGGAAGCTGCAAATCAGAGATCAAGGTGTCAGCGGACCTGCTTTCTCCTGAGGCCTCTTTCTTTGGTGTGTAGATGGCCACCTTCTTCTCCCTGTGTCCTCACA
Organism: Leopardus geoffroyi; assembly: GCF_018350155.1. Classification (NCBI taxonomy): domain Eukaryota; kingdom Metazoa; phylum Chordata; class Mammalia; order Carnivora; family Felidae; genus Leopardus; species Leopardus geoffroyi. The sequence goes on along the minus strand of NC_059337.1, from coordinate 143,772,799 downwards.
CCGTCGTCCCTCAGTGTGGCTGTGTCTTAATCTCCTCTTCTCTGAAGGACGCCAGTCATACTGCTAAGCACCTCTTTAAAGATCCTATCTCCAAATAAGGTCGCATTCTGAGGTACTAAGGACTTGGACATATGAACTTTGAAGAAGGACGCAATTCAGTCCGTAACACCTTGGCCCGGCTGACTCCAACCATGTCAAGCCTCAGTGTGTTCACCAATGAAATGGGGCTAATAATTATATTCATCTAAGCGGGATGTTAGGATGATCAAATTGAATAATCCCAATACAGCACTTTGCCCAGTGCCTGGCCCCTAGAGCAAATGCTCAGCTGTCATTGCTTACTGTTTCACATGTGGGTAGCCCCAGGGTTGGGGACATCACTTCTCTGCAGAGAGGTGTCTGCAGAGTGGAAGGTGGAGGCCACGGGTACCACGGGTGGAGGCCAGGCTCTGGGTACCTCCCTCCCTCTGTGCCCAATAGTTCATCTCCTTCAGGTAGATGCCTAGAAGACAGCTCAAAGGTCAAAGGCAGATGCCAGCCTGACTCTTGAAAGTGCCCAGTACCCTCTGTCAGTGGCGGATGGACTGGACGGTGGGCCCATCCCCCACCCCCAGGCATTCGCCGCCCCTCCCCCCAGGTCCCCTGCCTTCTTGTCTGAGGCTCATCCCTGAGCCTCCGCAGAGACGCCAAGCTGGTGGCCTAGGCTCCCAAGGTGGCCCCAACGCTCCTCGCTGCCCCTCCTCCTCCACCACACCACCCTCTGCTTTGCAGCCACACCGGGGACTTCTTGCTTCCCGAACACAAGGTACCCTTTCTGGCCCCCACGACTTCTGCATCAAGGATGCCCTTCCTTCCGTGTTTTCCTGGTGCCGTTCAAGACTTACTTATTGACATGAAAAGAGGGGTGCCTGGAAAGAGGGGTACCGGGAGTCCAAAGTTAATGTCAGGCTACAAAAGGATAATCCGGCTCTTGTGATTAACATACGTATTTACAAATGCAGGGGGTGGGGGTGGGGGCAGCCAGAGGCGTTTCCTGGATGAGGCACTTGTGCCTTCAAGGGGCCAATGAGACCTTCTCTGGGAACTCTTTCAACGTCTCTCCTCCCTCTCCCTGTGCCATGTTGCTAAGCGGACTGCAGACCTCAGAAACACCAAGTGTGAGGACGAGGGTGATGGCAACGAGAACGATGGCCGGCTCACCCCCTCCTCCCCAGGAATCCAGCATTCCTTGAGGGCAGAGTGCCTCCTGAGGAGGGGGTGGGGGCTCAGGTATCCGTGCATCTGGCACAAATTAGAGCGCAGGCACAGAGCTGCTTGGACTAGATGTACCGATGGGTGAAGAGTGGTGCTGGGTAGGACTGGCAGGAGAAAGGTGTGTGAGGGTGGCGGGGGCGGTCATCAAACACCGAGCATCGTGATCCTGATTATGGAGCCCGTATCTGGGAATGTGCTCATACACCGTTGTCCGTAGGCGAAGTGGAGTCTGGAAGGAATCATGCCCAGCAGTTCACAGGGGCTATTTTCCCCGATGAGGCAGGAGGGAACCTTGAGGTGTTAGCTTTCAAACAGTTCCAAACACTTCTGATCCCTCCTTCAGGAGAAATACATTTCACATTAGCTACCCCTTGAAACACAAGTTTCCCAAACGGAGGTTACCCTGGGTGAACTGTTTGCTCGTAGTCACACTGTATTTATTCGATCTCAGTTCTTCAAAAGGCTTGACTTGATCTGCTCAGTTGATTTCCTGACCTGGGGGCTGGGTCCTGACTTGCAGCTTGAAAACTCCTGCTCTCAGTGAGGCTTGTCTTTCTCTGCCCAACCTCCTTCTCTATTTAAGATTTAATACTGAGAATGGATTTATGTATTATCTTCCTATTTTTTACTTAAAAATAGAGAAGAGAGAGCACTGGGAAGGCACAAAACAATAAAACCAAGTAGACTTTCTAGAAGGCAGTGCAGCAAAATATAGCAAACCAGACATCTTTAAGGACGTGCGTGTTTTGACGAAGCACTGTCGCCGTAAGGAATGTGCTAGTGGGCTAAGTCGTGTGGGGCTGTGTGCACGCGCAGCTCACCCCCATTTTTGTTTATAATAATGAAACCTCCCTCACACATGAAGGGCCCTGGAGCCATCCCTGGCTGTCCATCTGATGATGTGGCAGTGGGCGCCGTTCAAGGCTTATTTATTGGCATGGAAAGAGGGATGCCTGGAAAGAGGGGTACGGGGAGTCCAAAGTTAATGTCAGGCTACAAAAGGATAATCCGGCTCCTGTGATTAACATACATATTTACAAATGCGGGGGGTGAGGGTGGAGAGGGGTGGTGAGCGGTGGGGGTAGCCAGAGGCATGTTTCAAAGCGCTCACGCCCTGAGGTTACCTTGGGTTGGTGTTATTTTCTCCGAAATGTTCTGTTTTCCTCGATGAGCACGCACTCACATTTTATAAGAAGGAGAGATTTTTAAGGGCAGAGAGAGAAGAAAAGAAGAAAGGAAAGGAAGAAACGACGGAAAAGGAAAAGAGAAGGGGAAAGATGCAGGGGAGGGAGAGTGGGAGGCAGAAGAGAACGAAGAAAAGTGGGGGGAGGGGTGCCGGAATCCCCCCCTGAAGCCGGGAGCCAGCCGGCCGCGCGTGGGCAGGTCCGAGCGCCCAGGGCTGGGAATTTCGGTCCGGGAAGCCGGAGGAGGCCCGGGGGGCGCAGGCACCACGGGGAAGGGGGGTCGCACAGCGCCCCCAGCTAGACAGACCCCCAAGCGGCGGGCCAGGACCAGGAGCGGCCCCGCGGTCCCTGGCCGCCCTCCGCTGCCTCCAGGCCACTAAACCCCGACCCGGGGCCGGCGCGGGCCGGAGCTCTGGGCGGGCCCTCCCCCCGTCCCTGTGGCTTGCTCCGGATTCTTGCTGGGGGTTTTGGGGTGAGAAGAAGCGCGCGGGAGGAGGGGGAGGGGAGGAGATACAGAAATACCATCTGTGCCAATTTTTCCCTTAAAAGTTATTTTTTTTCAATTTAAATACTTTTAAAGCAAAAAAAAAAAAAAAAAATCCCAGCTCAGGGTGTCAGTTCCAAAAACTTTTCACAGAGGAGCAGCGTGGGGGCTGGGCGCGGAATCCGAGGCGGCGTTGGTGGAGCGGGGGCCTCCCTCTTCCATCCCGCCTGCTGCAACCCCCCCCCCCCCCCCCCACACGCAACGGGCGCGCTTTCGCGCCCAGGCGCTCACTGACACTCCCTCCTTCCCATCCCGCGACCCGGACGGTCCTGGCCTCCCGGGCCCGGGGAAGTTCGGCTGCCCCGCTCCCCCCACTCCCGGTCTGCACTCTCGCCTCAGCGCCCTTTCTTCCGCACCCGCCCCCCGCCCCCCGTTCTGCTCCAGGTGTCGCTAGCAGAGGGAGGTGGGAGCCGCGCTAATCCCGTGCTCCCAGCGTCGCCCTCCCCCCAGGGAGCCGCAAGGGAGACGGCGAGCGCCGAGACTGGGCGGGAGCGCCTGGCCGCGACTGTGCACGGAGATCGGTGCCGAGCGCCCCGGCCCCCTCCCCACCAACCCCCGTCCGGGCAACTGCCACCCTCCTCTTTCCGGAGTCTCTCGGCTCCTGCGTCTCGCTCCCCGTCTCCACTTCCCAGCCCCGAGCGCGTCGCGGGCGGTGGTGGTGAGGTCTGGCTGGAACTTGGCGAAGCGGAGGAAGAGGGGATGTCCTGGCAGGGGGCGCACCCCGCTCCGCTCCCGCCCCGCAGTAGGTGCTGCTGCTGGTGTGATGGCGTTGCACGCCCGCCCGCCGTCCCTCGCCGTCCTCCCTCCCTCCGCCAACCTACGCTTTGCCAGTAGCACCTCCCGCGGACCCCAGCAGCCGGGCGGGGATTGGAGGGTAGGGGGAGACGATGCTGCAGGTGCAGGAGGGGGGCTAGGGTGGAGCCAGGTGTGCAGAGGCGCCCCAGGTGGCCAGGAGCCAAGTCCTACCTGGTCCATAGCCCCCTCTGTCCCCCGCACCGCCCCCTCCCCCACACCGTCGGGCGCTCGGAGAAGTTAGACGGGCGGCTGCAGGGGCAGCAGTAAATGCGCTTGTGCGGGCGCGCGCGCGCGGTGGCGAATAAGGACCCCTTTGCCTCTCCCGCCTCCCTCCAGGACCCCGCCCCGCTCCGCTTCTCGGTTTTTCTTCCGACCCCACCTCCTCCACCCTGGGTGTGTGCGTGCGTGCGTACACCCCTGGGCACCGCCGCAGACCCCCTTTCTTATTCCTTGCCCTCCGGCGCCCCTGCCAGCGTCGGCTCCTTCCAGCCACCCTTCCCCCCAGGGTCACTATGGGGACGCGAGGGAGAGATTTGTGTTTAATTCCTGTCGCTATTCAGAGGAAAGAAAAAAAAAAAAAATAAATAAAGGGACCAGAGGCAACCCGAAAGCAGTTTACTTCAAGCTTTTATTACTGTAGCATAAAAGAAGTTTATATACAGGGAGTATTTCCAGCAAAACACTCACAAATGGCCTTGGAACCAGGGGCCTCCCACCTCCCGGCCCCACAGTCAGCAGCTCTGCCTACGGACGAGGCCCTCACTCGGGGTCCCTAGGCTCTCCCCTCACCTCTCTCGCCCTGGACTCCTCCACCCACACCCCGTTTCCCAGGCGCCCCAGCTTCTTCCCTCTTCCTGGGGCGCTGCGAACCTCGCCAGTGCCTGTCAAGCTGGCTTCCTCTGGCCCCGAAACCGTCCCCCAAACGCCCTCTCTCTCCCCCTTTATGGTGGCTTCCTCCCGGAAACCCGGAGTACTTTCCCTCTCTCGTATTTGGCGCTGCTGCAAGCCCCCTGCGGCTCAGAACCAGCTCGTGGTCAAGACCAGTTAGAGATAGCTCGTCATCAGCAGTGGGGCTCGTGAGCACCCCAAATGAGGGTGGGGGGGGGAACGACCCTGCCCACCCTTCCCCATCCCAAGCCCCTACCCCCAGCCCAGGGACAAGAAATAGACACAAAAGCAGCAGGGCACCCCCTCCCTGGGAGCGACAGGTGTGGGTGCCAGGCAACTAGGGTAAGCCGCGGGCGCTGCTGGAACCCAGCTGTGCGCGAGGGTGCGCGGGCGCGGCCGAAGTCTCTGTGCTAGGGGCTCTGCTCCCGGCTGAAGGCACGCTGGCTCTTATCTCTGGGGCGGGGGCGTGAGAGAGGCAGGGGCCTCCGGGGGTGGGGGGAGGACAAGTGGGGTGGGGGTGGGGACACAGGCAAGGGTGGCGTCACGTTAGAGGCAGCCAGGCAGGTACAGGGGAGGGGCGGTCACAGCCACAGAGTCCAGGGAGGCGGGAGAGGCTTTTGGGGCGGCTTGGCTGAGGACACGGGCTCAGCCGGCCACCCGAGGCTCAGCACGGCTGTGTCATTGGGCCCTCGGCAAACCTGACTTGGTTTGGGGCGTTTGCACGTGGGCTTCGAGGGCTCGAAGGCACCGTCCGCCAAGTTCGGTCAACGGTCCACTGATTGTCTATACTGGACGCGGCTGGCCGCCTCGCAGCTGCGCATCATAGCGCTCCAGCCAGGTGCGCAGCTCGGACACCTGGTAGCCGTCGGGGCCACGGCCGCCCTGGTACATGATGGTGCCATTCTGGACTACGTAGAGGCGCTCGAAGTAGGCCCCGTAGGCCGAGCTGCTGGAGTTGGCCATGGTGTCGAGGACGAGAGAGCAGCTTGGCGCACCTTGCTGCAGTATCTGCGCCGCGCTGACCCGGTCCTCCAGGCTTCGGTGCTGTGGGATGCTGTAGGGCGAGTCTGTGGTGACCCAGCCGTCCGACGGGTGAGCCTCCTCGATGTAGATGATGAGGAAGTCGACGTCGCGCTGGTACTTGGTGACCAGGCGCTGGAAGGCGCTCATGCGCGCCATGAACGGTGGTCAGGTGCAGCTGCCGAAATTGAGAACCAGCGGGCGGTTTCCCCTCGCGTAGTCAAGGATGTGCTGGTTCTGGAAGCCGTTGGGCAGGACCACCTCCGAGTTGGGCGCCGGGCCGCCCTCGTGAGCCTGCTTGAAGAAATCCAACTTCTGGCCGTGCCACACGGCCTTCAGCGACGCCAGGGTGCACAGGCGGTTGTCATCGGACACGCAGACCGGCGGGTCGTCGGGGGGCACCTCCTCGCCGTCGCTGTCGAGCTCGGCGGCGGGTTCGGGCTGACCCCGGCGGCGGCGGCGGCGGCCCAGGAAATGCTTGCGGATGCACAGGAAGTCGAGGAGCCAGAGCATGAAGGCCGTGCCTAGGAAGCGCGGGAAGAGCACGAGGCACGAGGCCGTCTGGGCGCACAGCCGCAGGGAGTGAAGCAGCAGGGAGCGGAGCATGGTGGCTGCCGCCCCCGAAGCCCCCTGGGACCCGCGACCCTCCCCCACCAGCGACCGCGGGGCGGCCCGGCGAGGCATCTGGGCCTCGGCCGTGCGGGGAGCTCGATTTATAGCCGAGGCTTCAATTGGCGGGAGACTCCACCTCCGGCCGGGGCCCGCCCCCTTGCAACTTGAGCCCGGAGGGATCACCCAGCGGCGCGGCCAATGCCTCGGAAATCGAGGGCCGGGGGCGGGGCGGCCGGGCGGGGGGCCGGCGGGGGGCGGGGCCGGGCCCCGAGGCCAGCTCCACGGGGGCGTGGGGGGAGGGTGGTGGTGGTGGCGGTGGCGGCGGGGGACCCCGGTCGCGGCTGCCACCCGGGACGGGGAGCTGGACCGGGGACCCAGGCGTCCGCCGGGGAGATCCTCCGGCCAGCGCTCTAGCGCTGCGTGCGGCCTCGGTCCTGGCGGCCCGGCCCCGGCCCCGCGCCCCTCTCGCCGCGCACCTGAGCCGAGCTCCCCGGCGGCCGCCGCGCCGCGCCGGAGCTCCGGTTCGCTTCCCGCGCGCCGCCGCCAACGCCGCCCCCGCCGCTGCTGCTCGTGCGGGGCCGCTGCCCAGGTGCCGCGGGAGCCCGGGGCCGCGGCCGCCGCGCTGCTGGCCCCGGCTCCCGCCCCGCCGGGGGACGCGGGCCCGCGAGGAGGCAACTTCGGGCCCCCGCCGCCTTCCCCGTTCGCCCGCGGGCGCCGCTCGCCTCCCGGAGCCCGCTCGCCCGCCCGCTCGCCTCCCGCGCGCGCTCACACTCGCGCCTCGCACACGGCCGCCCCCCGCACCGCCCCGCCACGCACACCGCGCTCGGCGCCCCCCGCCGCTGCCCGAGGCCGCCGCGCGCCGTCCCGGCCGCGCCCGCCCCGTCCCATCTCGTCCCCGTTCGGCGCCGCCGTTCTAGGGTCAGCGGCCTCCGGGGCGCAGCGGGGAGGTGCGGAGGCCAGGGCCCGCGGGCCGGTTAGCGCCTGGCGCCGGAGACGGGAAGGGCTGGGGACAGCGGCGCCCGTGCCTGCGCCCCAGCCGACCCGGGAGCGCTTCGGGCGCGGGGCGCCGCGGGCGCGGGGCGCGGGGCAGCGGGCGCGGGGCGGCGGCGGCCCCGGCGGCTCTCCCACTAGGGGTAGCTGTTGCCTGAACGCCGAAGCGCTCCCCTCTCGCCGCTCTCCTCGCCCGGCGCGGCCCCGGCCGCCGGGCGCACCCGTCCCGTGCGTCCCCGGACGTTGCTCTCTGCCCCGGGAACGTCGAGACTGGAGCGCCCGAGATGAGCCACCTTCTCCGACCCCGAGCGCTGCAGCTCCACTCACCGCGGAGGCGCCTGGACGCGTAAAGTGCGTACTTTCAACCGCGAATGAATGTTGAGGCTTTTAGGGGTGCGGGGCGACTCCCCAACTCCACGGGGGCCCTGGTCGGCCCCGCCGCCGAGTCGGAGACCATCCGGTTCCTCGCTTGCGCTCGGCGCGGGGCCGGCGACTTGGGCTCAGGGGCGGCGGGGCGGGGAAGTGCCTTGACCTGGGGTCCCCGAAGCCCGGAGCGAGCCCCGCTTCGCCTTGGCTCGCCTTGCCCTCCGGGGTGAGGTCTGGGCCCGGTCGCAAGCGATTTGTACCCGGTCCCGGGGAGTCGAGCCTCCAGATACGCCCTCGCGGTAGCGGGGACTTTTCTGGGGCGGCGGTGGCGGAGTCCGGGGCCACTGCTGCCACAGTCCCGTGCGCTGCGCGTCCCGGGGACCAGCCGCCTAACTTCTATCCGGGACGGAGACGGCGCTCGCGCCCCGGGCGGAGGTGGGAGCTCGCTGGGCTGGGTAGGGAAGAGGGCGAATCGTTCCCAGCGGCGGCAGCGGCGGCGGCGGCGGCGGCGGCGGCGACGACGACGACGAGGGAACAAGTCTGGAGAAGTCAACTGCAGGGCAAGGAGCCCCCACCCAGGACCCAGCGGGACCCCGCGGGCGCGAGGGCACACACCCCGCTTTGGGCGGAGGTCCTTCGCTCCGGTTTTCGCGGCCCTGGCGGGATCCTCGGCCGCGTAAGCTCCCCGATGGACCCAGCAGTGGCTCCAGCAGTCAAGACCCAGAGTGGAAGGCGGGGTGCGCTCCAATGTAGCCCCCTTTCTGTATCTCCCGCCGGGGTGATTTCTCTGCTGTCTGGATCAGGGGTTTGGGGCTGCACAGCCCCAGGAGCTCTCTGCCTAGAGGAAAGCCAGCCTGGTCCTCACTGTCCCTCACCACCCTGGGTAGGGGGCGTTCAGGTGGGTTAGGGAATTCTCCCTGAGCCAAACCTGGCTGGGACGGTGGGGGGGGGGGGAGTCCCACTGGGCTGCACCCCTCTTCCCGCAGGGCACCCCTGAGCTAGCAAATTGTTTCCTTCCTGTTTCTTGCTCCCCCTTTTGGGTGGTGTGTGTGGTGAGGGAAGCCTCTTGCTTGGCAAGTCTCCGAGGAGATGGTTGGGGGTCTGGGTTGCTGCTCCCCGGCAGGGGCAAGGGGAGCCCCAACTTTTGTTGGAGAAACTTTCAAGCCCTGATTCCTTGATTTTGGGAGGCAGGGGAGGATGCCAGTCTAGGACCTGTGCCCTGCCCCCACCCACACAGAGGCTGGGACAGGGCCATGGGGCAGCCCTCCCCACCTTACCATGTTTAGTCTCAGAAAATGAAAAAGCCACTTGGGGCCGGGGAGAGCCTTTCGTGCCCCGGGGATCTGGTGGTGATGCTGGTGGGTGTGTGGAAGCAGTAGTCTGGGGTACAAGTGAGACTGGTCCAAGCTGGCCTGCCCAGCCAGCAGCACCCAGCCCCCATGCCTTCCAATCCCAGGGAGGCTTTGGGTGGGGGGGGGGTGGGGGGAAGCAGTGCTTGGCCTTCGGGCTGTTGCTGCTCTAGGGGTTCTGCTTGTTTCTTGGGCCGACAGGCTACACTCCATACCTCAGGATTCCAGAACATTGGACACGGTGCTCAGGCCCTTCTGGCTCCCACGGCCGCTTGTGCAGGGGAGGACAGACCCAAGATGCAGGTGCTCCCTGGCCTTTGGAAGCCAGGCCTGGGCTTGGCGACTCCCTCTCCATCCCTGGCTTCTCCCTCTCCGAAACCCTCTCTCATCCCCAAGCGTCCCAGTTGCACCTTCCTCCCCTCTTCCCAGGGCAGAATGTCAGCTCCACCTGGATCTGGCCCTTCCTGCCAGCTGCCCATCCTGTCCTGGCCTGTCCTGGGGGTCAGCAGTGAGAGTCTTGGTCCAAGGCCCCTGGCCCCAGTGGGCCTGGCAGGCTCTGAACTGCAGAGTTGAAGCTGGGGCTGTTCCCCACGCTTCTGGGTCTGGCTCGGCCCGCCCCACCCCCCCTTCCCGCCTGCCCTCTCACGGCTCCAGCAGGGGGCGGGCAGGGGAAAGAAAAGGAAGGACAAGTTGAACTGGGTCCATCTGGTGTCCAGGAGCAACTTGAAAGGGGCTGGTGGGGGGGAGGGGACAGGCGTTGGGGGCCTGGCTCAGCCAACGGAAGGTTGGGTGGCCTCCTGGCTTCCCAGGCCATTCTCATGGGGCTGTCTCCCTGTGCAAGGGAGGCCTTGGGGGGTTTGCCCAGGCTTTGACCCTTCCCCCGCAGCGTCCTGTGCAGGGCTTGGTGGGCCTATGGTGGGCCCGGGGAGCAACTCCCGGTGACCAGGGATGTTGCTGCGGAGACTTCCCATGGGGACGGGTTGGGCCACCCTTCAGGCCTCCTAGGGCTTCTGGGGGAGATGAACCAGCCTGCACACCTGGCCAAAAGTGGGGGAGAACTTTGAGTATGTCCTGGCTGAGCCCTGGGTCACAGCCGTCCTTGGCCACTGACCCTTGGTCTCCCCTTCCATTGGCCTCTTGGTACTCTGGAAACTCCTGGGTGCTGTCCCGCCTCTGAGCCTCCACTCATGTCCTCTCCTGGCAGCTCTCTTCCTCCTCCCCCGCTGCCTTCCCCTCGGCCTGCACCCAGCCTGCCCTGCCACCCGGAGGGAGCTGAGACTTCCCTTGCCCTCATCCTTCCTCCTTTGCGCGGCCTCGGTAGGCGTGGGCCTCACCAGGGTTTTCCGTAGCTGCTGCTGCTCAGGCCTTGCTTCTCCCCGGTTGGCCCAGTCGGGATCCTTGGCAGTGACCTGATCCCGGCACCCAGGACAAGCCCAATAAACCTTTGTGAAGCGAGTGAATGAGCGTGGCGTGGGGTTACTGGAAACTCGTTGCAGGAGAATTCCGAGGTATTTCATTCCGTTCTCTTGCCTGCTGGTAGCCGCGATCGAGGTGGAGGGTGGAGGCAGTTAGGGCCCAGTGAGGTCCCCCAGGGCCCGTGCCAAGAGCAGGCAGCCCCTGGGAAGTCCCCCTTGGGTTTGGTGTCAGGTGAGTCCTGCCATCCCCTGGCCAATCTGTTTCCCTTCCTGGGAGAAGCAGGTCCTCCCACGGGCACCCGGGCCCTCCCGTCAGCGTGCTCATTTGCTTCGAGAATGACTTCTTTCCAAACTTCCTTCCGCCTCCCTGGACTCCAGCTTGGCTGGGCTGGACTGGACACCCTGCAGGGGGGGCGGTGGCTGAGGTCTCACTGGTCTGGTCTTAGAGGGTCCTCAAGACATCAGGTCTCCCTACCGCCTCCCATGACGGGCCCCAGCTGACACCTTCCATGCAGTTCCAGGCAGGAACGGGGGAGATGGTGGTGGGGCAGGTTGCGAGCCGGGCCACGAGAGCTTGTGAGGGTCCCGGGGCCTGGACGCCGCAGGGGTTTGGGTGGCATTCCAGGGTTAGAGGCCTGGGGCTCCTGGCCACCTGCCGTGTGACCTGGGCCTGCCCCTTCTCTCCTTTGGGCCTCGGCCTCGTCGACATTGCAAAGAGATTGGGTGGCTACTCTCCAGCGCTTTCCCTATGTTGTCCCTCCACCACTCCAGAAGGTTCTAGGATGTTTTATAGGACTTACGTGCTGCTTCGGGGCTGGTGGCACCCCCACTGGAAGCCAGAAGGCACTGTGGCCTCGTGGCCCTGTGACTCACTCCCGCCCGGCCTTTCCGTCGCCTGCCCTGCCCCCGCCACGGCTCTGGCCCCCCACATTCTGGCCCACCCCTCCCCTCAGAGCCTGGGCGCTGGCGTTCCTGCCCCGAGTGCAGACACAGCTCTTGGTGCCCGGCCAGGCCCCTCTGGACGGTGAGCCGGCACCTGCCAGAGGCCCTGTATGGTGGCCTGGGGCCTTCCTGGGGCTGGAGGGGTTCTGGGGTGCTGGGCCACTTGTGTGTGAGGGACAGACCCTCTCTGAACCCTGAGGCCGTCTGCAGGGCCGCCTTTGAGTCGATCTGCTACGTCTGTTTCTCACCCTCCCTTGAAAAATGTGGGGTGCAAACGGCCAGCAGAGAGATGCCCCAAGTCCCTTTGCTTCTCTGGGCCTCAGTTTTCTGAGCTGAGGTCGTGGATGTGTTGTGTGTGCAGGGCCACGCCGGGTGTATGCACGTGTGTGTGTGTGTGTGTGTGTGTGTGTGTGTGTGTGCACGTGTGCTGGCAGGGAGAGCTCAGAGAGGAGAGGGACCCTGGTGAGGCCATGGAGGGTGTGCCTGCTGGTGATGCTTCACCTCAGCCCTGGGCTGTTTTGAGCTGAGGGGGTCCTCCTGAGCCCTTTGCTCTTTTGGGACCCCCCCCCCCCGAAGCCCTGTTCCACGCCGGGCTCCCACGGCAGTCCTGGGCACACAGAGTGGGCCAGGCACGCTGTCTGTCCTCCAGGAGCCCCCCCAGCCTGGCTGGGGGCCCGGGAGGGGTAGGCTTGCTCAGGGAGGGAGCGCTCTGGGCCTCCCTCCACGCGTGTGCATGGAAGGTTCCTCGTCTTCCGTAGGACCTTCTGGAGCAGGTGGCGGATGCAGAAAGGCAGGAAGGGCTCTGTGGCGGTGGCTCTGTCTGCACGCTCCCTCTGCCACAGCCAGGCTGGGTGATCTCGGGCAAGTTACCTGAGGTCTCTGTGCCTCCACCTGGGTTATCTGTAAAATGGGCAGAACTTTCAGCCCTAACTCGAGGAGTTATTGTGAGAAAAGGTTTGGCCGTGTGTACACAGCCCCTGGGATAGAGCCTAGTGCTTGGGAATGCTGTGGAGATGACAGCGACCGCCGGCCCTGAGCCCCAGCTCACGCGAGGCGCCGTGCACTCGTGTTCCAACTGCGCTTGGGCGCTTCGGGAGCCTGCGTCCTGGTGCCTGCCAGCTTGTTTCACTCCTCCCCCCAGCTCCTTCCCCCCACTGCTGGGGGAAGCCCCCAGGAAAGGTCCTGCTGGAACGCCGCCCGGACACCGCCAGGTCAGGAAGTGGGGGCTTCCTCCTCCTAGAAGCCCATCTCTGTGAAGTCTTTTGGCCCCTGGACACCTCCCTGTCCCCAGCAATTGTGTTTTGATAGGGCCCTTTAGGATTGCACATGGCAGAAGCTCCATCCAAGGAACTTGAGCTAAGGAGGAATTTACTGGCTCTGAAGGGTGAAAAAAAGTCCAGGAGAAGCCCCGCCTCCAGGCCCAGCTGTGTCTCAGCGAGGCCGCCAGGGCCCCGCCTCCCCCGGGCTGGACAGCTTGTGTCCCTGGCGCACCAGCGCACCCTCAGGTGGGTTCGCTTTGCTCTCAGGTGGCCCGGAGGGGCTGGGGAGGCAGCAGCTGTGTGTGACTGCTTTTCCTCTGCTGGCGTCTGATCGGGCAGAAGGTGGCAGGTGGTCCCATTCTAGCAAGGGTGAAATTCACCTGCACCGCCCGGGTCAGGCCGTCCTGGGCCGCGAGTGGGGGCTGCTGGCGGTGACCGCGTGGCCACCACCGAGAAGGCCCTCGTGCGTCCTCATTCTCCCGCTGCAGAACTTGGCCTCATCCCTCAGGGCTCGGGGCACCTGTCCTCTCCTCCTTACCTTACTTTCCAAAATGCCTGAATCGGTCCGCGTTCTCTGGTTACCCGTGTCTCCCTCACTGACCGTGGGCTCCTGGAGGGCAGGCTGGGACGGGCTCGCCTGTCTGCCAGGCCAGCACACTGGGGGGGGGGGGGCGGGCCCCAGGAGAGCTTCGGGACCCGAAGCCGCCCCCAGTGTGACCTCGAATGAGCCCTCGGCCTCTCTGAACTTCCGTTCCTCGAGAGGGCCTGCCGGCCGTCTCCGAGCAGGTGATCTTACCCGGTGCGTTAGGGACTGCGGTCCGTCTGGTGCCAGAGTAACGCTGGGTAACAACCGTACGGCGGTGACACCTGCTCGTGTCTCACGTGCTGTGGGACTCAGCCGGACCGGGTTTGGCCCCCTGCTGACCTTGCCGGGCTCCCTGGTGTCGGCCACCCGAGCAGGGCCCCAGCTGGGACGGCGGTGGCTCTGCTCGTCCTCTGGCAGGCTTGCCCAGGCCTGGTCTCGTGGGGAAGGCAGGGGCACGGAAAGAGAGAAGCCCCCGTGCACGAACCTGTGTGAAGTCACTGACCGCTGCGTGTCTGCTCACATCCCACTGGCTCGGGGAGGCCGTGGGTGGGCACCTCGTGGGGCTGAGGGCCCCGCAGAGCTCCCCGGCGGTGGATGGGGCACAGGGAGGTATGAAGAACTCTGTGCCACGGGGATGGAGCAGGACGGGAACCCGGGCTTCTGGCGGTGGTTGCAGCCCTGCCCCCACCCTCCTGGTGGCCGTGCCCTTGCTGGACCGGAGCCAGGCCCTTCGGACTCAGAAGCCCGATCTTGAGGGGTGACGCGTTCGGGTAGGTAGTGTCTGGTGTTCCCCTTCGCCCCTCCCCTCCCACAGCCCAAAGCTGGAGGACAGTCAGCTCCAGGGACAGGGAGGGAGGTCCATCTCCTGTGGTCCAGATGGCATTGGGGCAAACTGATGCACTTGACAAGTCCTTAGGGGAGCATTCCTGCCCTTCCGGGCCTCTGTCCTCACCTGTGATGGGGATGCACTTGGTGAGTTGTAAAGGGACTTCCAGTTCAGGTCTTGGTGTCAGACAGAGAGAGACGGAAGAGTCTGGGAGGCAGGCTTAGTCCCTGCCACTAACAATTTGCCTCTTTCCGGAAGCTTCTACGGGCTCCCTTTAGTGGGGGTGGTGGGTGCAGGGGTGCAGGAGTTGGGTGTGTGATCTCCTTCTGTGACTCTGATGACCTTGCCGTTCACCTGTCAGCTGGCCTGCTGGGCAAGTCCTTGGGAAGAGGGGGCAGGCAGGGGTGGGAGTCCTTCTGGGCCAGGGCCCATCATCTTGCCCCCCTTCCCTGCCCAGGGGGTTATTTCCTGGGGGGGCGGGGGTGGTTTATCTGGAACCGGAGCCTGTTATGGTTAAGCCTCTGGGCTGAGGGGTGGAGGGGGACGGATAGAATCATGACCTGTCTGCCCTGCGGGAGGCTCCCATGGGGCCAGTCCGTGAGCATCCTCAGCTGATGTCCTGGGGTATCCCTAGTGGAGCCTGCTTCCTGTCCTCAAGGTGTATGACTGAGACCCAGAACAGGTCCCGGGGTGCTATGGGGGCCTGGGGGTGGGCCATGGGTAGCTTGACCTTGCTGGACCCTTCCAGGCTTAAGCCCAGGAGTCGACGAGTCCCTGATTCTGGGACGTAGGCTCTAGGAGCTCTAGGAACTGTTCCCCAAGCCCCCAGGCCTGCCATGGGTCCCCACAGGGCGTGGCCAGTCGGCAGGTGGGGCCTCCTAGCAGATCCCGGTATGGGTGGGGGGGACTGGAAGCCTAGGTGAGTCCAGTCCGGCCCTAGGAAGCTGTGGTCAGTGGCACCTGGGGAGTGGGCAGTGACCAGGATGGAGAGGGAGAGGCCAGACCTGGGGCCAGGGCAGATTTTGGAAGGGGCAGGCTTGGGGGTATCGGGGCAGGTGCCATGGGAGTGTGCTGGGACAAAAGCCCGAAGGAGAAAGGTGTGCACGTGTGGGGAAGCCAGGTCCACCCCACCTGTGTTCTTCCCTTCCCCACCCTCGCCCTCCCCCTCTCTCTCCCCTCCTCCCCCTCACCCCCTTCACACCTGCCCTCTCCCTCCCTTCTCCACTCTGCAAGTGACCCCCTGCGCCCACAACTGTGCTCCCCCGGGGCTGGCTCTGTGGGTCATCAGATGCTCACAGCAATGCCTGTGCCCTTTCCAGCGTGAGAATTCTGTGACCATCCTGGGCCCAGTCGTCACTGAGAGAGGGACAGTCTGGTGGAGGCAGCATGGAATTGCCCCGGGCACCTCTGCCGGGCGGGTGGGGACACCGACTGCCTTGCTCTGGGGAGGCACGAGTGCCCCTGTAAGCAGGCGGGCTAGAGGGCAGAGGAGTGTCCTCTGAGGTTGGGGCTGGAGGTCACAGGCATGTCCTGAGCTCCTGGAGCAGCCCAGCTGTCCACTGTGCCAGGATGGATGAGGTCACCTCCCGGAGACCCTGTTTGGGGCCCACTGTGGGGGCCGTGCCCTCCTCCATGGGCAGCCCCAGGCTCTAGCCTGGCTGGTGGTGGCCTCAGAGGGATTCTCGGGGCACCTCTGTCCTCAAGAAGGGCTCTTTGGAGAGGAAAAAAGAACACATTTCAACACCTCCAGATTCTGAAAATGGATTTCTCCCAGGGAAACAGACTCAGAGCATATTCTCTTCCGTGAGAGAGAGCCAGGAAAGCAGCGGGGGAGGGGGCGGGGGAGGGGAGAGAGGTCTGGGGGGGGTGAGGAGGAGGAGGATCGTGGGAAACAGGGCCAGTCACAGACCTGGATGCAAATCCTGCCGATCACTCCCTGGCAGTGTGACCTGGGGACACGACTTCACCTCTCTGGCCTCAGTTTGTCTCTCTGTTCAATGGGGTAACTCTTCCTGCTTCATAACGGGGGCCTCGAGGATAGAAAATGGGTAAAGCAGTTCTTGGTCTTATCCTTTTTCAGGATGAAAAGGCTTCCCGAGTCCAGGATGATGATATATTTCTGAAGGACATCTCAAAGCCCCAGAAGGACCCACAGCGCTGGGTACTTTGGGTCTGACTGTGGAGCCCAAGTCCTTGCCATGTGGCCTTAGGGATCAGCCTTCCCTGGGCTCCAGCTTCCTCTCTGTAAATTGGGATCTCCACCTTGGAGTGTGCTGGGGGGTCGGCAGGAATGTGGTGGTGCACTCCGGGGGCGCCCTGGGTGCTTGGGGTGGGGCATCTCCAGGCGGAGGGAGGCTCTGTCTGCCCTGGGCATCACCTGGTTTCAGCTCGTCCCTCCTGCCCTTGCTGGTCCTCTGGGGCAAGCCCTGCTTGCTGCCGTGTTTGGCTGGCAGAACCTTGGGGCTGCCTCCTCCGGGCGGTCTTCCCAGATGCCTGCTCAGATCTCGCGGCTTGCGGGCTTCGGCTGCTCCTCGCCACGGAGTCTCTCTGGGGCCGCCTCCTCCTGGGTCCCTGCGCCTCTGACCTTACTTTCTCGTCTCCATCTTCCAGGGTCATGTTTGCAGAGCTGCTCTCTGTTCAGGATACCGCCCTGCCGTGTAACTGCCCGCAGCTTCTGAACAACATCAAACCACCTGGCCTGGCCTCCGGGGCGGGGTGGGGGGGGGGTGGTCCCCTACTTCCCTTTGCAGCTCTATCGCCTGCCCCTGCCCACACCGACCTGACACCCCACCACGGAAGCATCCTGACTCCACCGAGCGCCAGGCACTTCCCAGCACCTGCCTCCGCACGGGCCCATGAGAAGGTGTGAAGGAGGCCATCGGCCTTTCAATGGGGAGCCAACTGAGGCTCAGGGAGACTGGGCACCTCGCTACGCTGACTCAGCATCCGGACTCGAACCCAGGACTTCCGCCTCCAAGTTCGCGGCGGTCACACTGAACCACTGTTTCTCCACCCGTGCTCCGTCCGCTAGTTCACCGCCTTCTCCCGGAACTCCTCTCCCTCCCAAACCTGAATTGTTTTCCAAGGCTTGGCCTAGATGTTGCCTCCCCCAGGCAGCCTCCTCAGATTCCTCCTCAGATCTCCTGTCCCCTCCCCCTGCAGTCTCCTGTTGCCTTTTACTCATGACCTTGGTTCACCATGGTCCCGGGAGGGAGGAGAGGTTGTGTTCTAGTGGCCGAGATTGCGAGTTGCCCCCCAACATCCATTCTCCTTCCTTCCGGAAGTGGAAGAAATCCTGAATCCGAGCTGGGCATACAGCTGCCCATTCAAGTTCTCAGCCCCCCTACAGCTGCATGTAGCTATTGGCCAGATCCTTGCCAATGACATGTGAGACGTGACCTGTGGAGCTGCTGGGTCCTGTCTCAAGAGAAAAGAGAGGTGGCTTCTCCTTCCTCCTTCTCCCTGCACCTACTGCTGGATGTCAGCCACAATGGCAGGAGCTGCAGCAGCCACACTGACTACGGGATAGAAGCGGGACCACAGAGCGACAAGGTAGAAAGAACCTGGGTCACCAGCACATCAGCCAGCACTGCTGATGCTCAGACTGTGTCATGAGTGAGGGAAAAACCCCGCTGTCTTGTTTAACCCAGTGTTTGGGGGCGGGGGTGGCATTTGTTAAAGCAGCCAAAACGTATCCTAATTAGTACCGATCCAGAGAGAGAGCGGTCGGTTAACGGTTTGCAGAATGACTAAGTGATTACTAGCCAGAGGTCAGCGAGCCATAGCCCGGGGACTGTGTTTCTTGGAGCCTGCGGTGCTCTGAGGTCACGGAAGGGCGTGTCCACGGACTTGAGCTGCCACGCTGGAGTTGTGGCTCCCTGGGCAAGCTCCGTAAGGGGTCGGTGGCTCAGATGCCTCTTCTGTGACATGTGGGTGACAGTCCACCTCCACAAGGCTCAGATGAGATGATGCACTTCAAGGGCCTTATTTTGAGGGTGCTCATAGAGCTGAAGCGTCTTCTTGTCTGGCCCCCCTCCCCCTTCCTATTCTAGGGGCCTTCCCTTCCTCCTCTCTCCTCCCCCTGCATGGCCCTGCCTTTCCCTGGGGCAGGGGGACCTGGTGGATTTAATGAGCCCCTGCCCCCTCCCCAAATACGCTCAGCTTCCAACAGCGACCACCATTTCCCCCAGGACTTTTCCTGCACTTGAATTAACAATCTCGGAATCTTTGGAAATGTCTGCAGAACTGTAGCCCATGTGCCCCTCTAGCCCCATCTGCCCTGTAGGAAGCAGTCCTGACTTGACCTTCGGAGGAGGCCCGCCCTCCCGGGAGCCCTCTGCCCACGCCGGGCTGCCCTGCACCCCACAGGCCACACCTCGTCCCTCAGGGATCTCCAGGTGGAATAAGGGGTCCCGGCAGCTCTGGCGGGCCCTGCCCCCACCTGTGGAACCCTGGACTCCAAGCCCCGCCCTCCCCCAGCCTGGGAGGGGAGTGCTGAGCTCTGGGGGTCCCCCCAGGGGTGGTGCTGCGAAAGTGGCTGTGGGGTCTCACTCCCCACCTCAAGCTGGGCAGCCCTGCTCTCCCAGCTTTAGGAACAAAGTGTCCTTTGGACATGACACAGAGGGTTTCGTGGCTGTACAAAACCGGCTGGGGTAGATGGTGCGGTTCGCAGTCCCCCCCTTTTAAACGTTTTTAATTCTGGTAAGATATATATAACATGAACATTACCCTCTTCACCATTAAAATTTTTTTAAATGTTTATTTATTTTGAGAGAGAGAGAGAGAGAGAGAGAGCAAGCAGGGGAGGGGAAGAGAGAGAAGGAGAGAGAGAATCCCAAGCAGGCTCCGCACTGTCAGCGCGGAGCCTGACGTGGGGCTCGAACTCACAAACCACAAGATCACCACCTGAGCCGAAGCCAAGAGTCGGGCGCTTAACCGACTGAGCCCCCCAGGCACCCCCAACTTCACCATTTTTCAGTAAATTCACACCGTCCTGCACCCATCACCACCATCCATCTCCAGAACGGTTTTCATCTCCCCCCACCTGAAACTCTGTCCCCACGAAACACTAAACCTCACCCCCTCCCCCAGCCCCTGCCCCCGACTCACCTTCCACTCTCTGCGTCTATGAATCCGAAGACCCTACGTCCCTGGGGCAAGTGGGATCATACAGTGTTTGTCCTTCCGTGACTGGCTTACGTCACTCACGGACCTCAGGGTGCATGCATGTCGCAGCGGGGGTCAGCCCCCTTCACGCTCGCGGGTGAGTGATGCTCCGTGCGCGGACAGACTGTGTTTTGTCTCCTTCTAGGCTCCTCTGATTGCCCTGCAGGGCTATGTCCTCCTCTGGGGAGGCCGATGCCCGTCCCCATCCCTAGGGCCCTCAGCCTCTGGGCTCCCCGCGGCTGCAGGCAGGATTCCTGGCACGCCTTCTCTCCAGTGCCCGCATCCGCTTGCTTCCGCAGCCACCAGCTCAGGAAGGTGCAGGGCAGACCACCCAAGGAGGGGTCGCAAGCCGGGGTCAGCACTCAGCTATCTGTCCTTAGGGGACGCATGGCGGGATTAGGGACGATGGGGCTGCCAGGGTGAAATGTACCCTGGTGGGGGTGACAGCCCTGGGGGGTGGCCCAGGAGGGGCCGGGGACACCTGTTGATGGTACATTTCTGAAGTCCCATCCTTTTCTGGGGCCTCAGATCAGGGCAGAACCGCCAGTTAAGGTGTCTCCCCTCATCTTGACCCTGGCTGGGTGTGTAGCCAGAACTTGGGTCTTGAGTGGTAGAACCAAAGAGCAGGGGACGGTCACCACCAAGCCCACCAGGAGTGGCCCTCCAGGGGCTGTGCTTTCATTCTTGAGGCTCAGCGCTTTTGGAAACGCCAGGCCTGTCCTTTTCAAGGTCTGGAGGCCATGGACTACTCCTTTACCTTCCAACAAATTCCTCATTTGCTTAGAGAATCCTGGAGATCTAGAAGGCTCCATTGAGGGACACTGGGAGGAGATCTAGGTGGGGGGAAGAGTCGCTGGCCACATCCTGGAAGAAGCAGGTCAGGCAGAAGGGATAGCAGGAGTGAAGGCCGCAGGAGCAGGGGGCTCAGGGCATTGGGGGAGGGGAGAGGCTCCTTCAAGCCTGGAAGGAAGGCAGGCCTTGGGGGACTCGGGGAAGGGGCCGGGGTAGTATTGATTTCCTATTGCTGCCATAACAGCAAATTACCACAAGTGTAGTGGCTTGAAACAACACAAATTTATCAGCTCTGGAGGTCAGAAGCCCACACAGATGGAAGCTTCAGGGGAGAATCTGTTTCCTTGCCTTTTCTAGCTTCTAGAAGCTTCACAACCCCTTCTACATTTAAAGGCCCCTCATGACGACCCTGGACCCACGCAGATAATCCACGAACGTCTCCCTAACTTAATCACCTCTGCAAAATCCCTTCTGCCGGGGAGAGAACGTGTCCACGGGTTCCAGAAGACAGACCAACTTTGGGGGCCAGTATTCTCCCAACCACAGGGTCTAGCCTTGTCTGGAGGGCGATGGGGAGCCACTGAAGGTGTTAAAACAGGGGAAGGGGCCCTGGTCAGATGTGGGTTTGAGCAACATCCCTCGTGGCAGCTCATGGGATCCGACGGCTTTTGCAGATGTCCCTCCGTGGTGGGTAGGGGTCCACCCCCTTCACAGCTGAAACCCCATACCCCCTTGCAGCGCCTGGCACATGCCAGGGGCTCGATAAATGCACACAGAACGAAGCCACCGCATGGATTCGGGGAGAGGGGACTGGAGTGGGGAGGGGTGGGGAGTGGCGAGGGGCAGGAGGCGGAAGGGCTGCCAGGGAGGAGGCAGGGGCGGGACATGAGGTTGTGCTGAGACTCAGGAATGCTCTGCAACTGAGCAGAGGAATGGAAAAGTGTCCCACACGCTTCCCCGATTTCTGCCCACCCCCCATCCCCGACCCCCCCACCCCCTGCCAGATGCGTCACACTGAAAAAAAAATCACGATTAGCGCAAGCCCAGCTCAGCACGCCCCCCGCGTCCTTACCTGCCCCACCGCTGGTCTCCGGCTCAGCCCTAAGCCAGGGGAGGCCTCTGATTGGATGAGGGTGGGCACCTGACCCGAGGGCTGGGCAGCCATAGGTTGGATCTGTGCCCAGGGGGCTGGCCCTCAGCGCTCTGTCCAATAGGGCATTGGACGGAGCTAAGCCAATCAGACAGCTCTAGAAGATCGGGAGCAGGGACAGGTGTGTCCGCAGTGGGAAGGTTGCGCGTGGAGCGGAGCCCAGAGGCGGCGAGCGCTGGAGCCCAGGGCAGCACAGTGCCCTCACAGGACTGCTGGTTTCTGCCCTCTGTACGTGGGGCGCCTGGGCCCAGCCTCCCTGGGCCAGGAGTTTCCCCACAACACAAAGCGTCTCTTGAGATTCCTTTCCCCCCTCTTCCCCATTTCTCCTCCGGGAAAACCGAGGCTCCTCCTTGCCTGCGCTGTAGTGTGGTCTAAAGCACGAGGCTCCGGTCCCAGTGCTGTGAACCCCTGGGAGCGGGGCCTGGCCCCACACTGCCCTGAGAACTGTTGGCGATCCAGGGTCGTCAGAGAGGATTGGGGGGCAGGGATGGGCGGGAGGCCCCCCAGAGGCCCCACCAGGGGTCTGCTTGAATCCGTTGGCCGTGGGAGGTCCAGCTGGCATCCGGAAGCCTTGCCCGGCAATTTTCCTAGAGTCAGTAGTAGAGAGCGTGGACAGGACAGGCCTGGGTGGGGCGGTGGGGTGCCACCAGGAGAGCGGGGGCCCAGGCTTGGCAAGGAAGTGTCCTCCGTTCATGCCCAGCTGTGGAGTTTGCCCCCGGACCAACCAGCTTGTGGCCCCACAGGCCCTGGCGGCTGAGGAGGCAGAGACAGTGAGATCTTCTCTTCCCAGTCAGGCGATAATGTAGCACCTTTGTCCCCGCCTCACCCTGGGGCCCCTCCCCCCTCACTCTGTCCTTCCTCGGTCTCCCAGTGCTGGCACTCACTGCCCTACCCCCTCTAGGAGTGGAGAGCCCAGTGCCACCCTGGCCTCCTTCTCCTGACCCTGTCCTCTGGCATCCTCTGACGTGGCTGCTTCTCTGCCCGCCCGGTGTCTGCCCGCAGAGGTCACAGGTCAACAGAGCCCCTCCTTTGTTTATTAGCGACATCCAGGGAGACTTCTCTTCTGCCAGGTGGGGGCTGGGTCCTGGGACACACAGATAACACAGGCTTTACCCTCGGGGGACCCCTGCCTCTGCAGCACAGTTCCCCACCATGAGGAACTGCTTCGGTGGGGCCACAGGGAGGGGGTGGGCCAGGCTGCTGGGCTCCGGAGCCTCTGCCCCAGTCTTGCTCATCCAGACCGCCGTGCTCTGAGGTGTTTTCCTCATTGTACCTCAAGGGAGCAGTGTGGGCAAGCGCAAGGCCCCTGAAGCCTTGAGGTAGGAACCGATTTAGTCCCCGCCCCAGGGCCTTGGCACCTGCTATTCTCTCTACCTTGAACAACTTTCCTGAGCTGCGTGGCTCCTGGCGTGAGTGAGGATGCAGGGTTGGCTGCCATGAAAAGATACAAGATAACAGTAGCTGAGACATAGGAGGAGTTCCTCCTTCGTCAAGAAATAGGAGTCCGCAGAATCTCACGACGTGATTTAGGTCATATCCTTGTACCATCAGTTTTATCATTTGCTTAATGTTTTTATTGAAATCAACTTTTAAATTTTTTTTTTCAACGTTTTTATTTATTTTTGGGACAGAGAGAGACAGAGCATGAACGGGGGAGGGGCAGAGAGAGAGGGAGACACAGAATCGGAAACAGGCTCCAGGCTCTGAGCCATCAGCCCAGAGCCCGACGCGGGGCTCGAACTCACGGACCGCGAGATCGTGACCTGGCTGAAGTCGGACGCTTAACCGACTGCGCCACCCAGGCGCCCCTGAAATCAACTTTTAAAGCTTTAATGCTTTAAAGCAATAGGCTCTGGAACTCAGGGTTTGATATGTTAGTTGTGTACCTATTTTCCCAATACATTTGGACCCAAATAACTGTGGAAATAGAAGCATTTGGGGGGATACTCTTTAAAATCACTTGTTAGCTCCCTTTGAGAAACTCTGAACTACCTATTTGGAGAAACTGAGGCTCTGTGAGGGGAAGTGATGTGCTGAGCTTCTGAGAGTCAGCTGACGGTGTCCGGGCCACCTGCTCTCTGGGTAGCTGTGTCACTGCCTCTGGGGGCGAGCATTTCAGGGGCGGAGTGAATGGCTGGGAAATGCATCCGATACCCCTGTTCTCCTGCCTCGAGCCTGCACCGGCCAGTCCGTCCTGCACCCTGAGGCTCTGTGGAGCCCGTTTGTGACAACTGTGGCCTTGGGGTGCTGCTGGGTCTGGTGTTTGCAGCCGGCCGGGTCTGGACCCCCAACCGCTCTACTTCTGCCTTTGTCCCCAGCCTTGGGGCCCGGCACCCCACAAGGCCAGGCCTGGAGGAGGCTCTCAGGGGTGGAGGATTGGAAGGCCAGTGGAAGAAAAAGCATTTGGTGTGGAGACGCAGGCCACTCGACTAGGGTGTGTGAGGAAGGGAAGGGGAGATCCCACGGGGGGGTTGGGGAGGGCTTCCTGGAGGAGTCGGCCTTGCAGCACAATCTCCGTGTTATTTGCTGTGCTGGGCGCTTGAGCCGCATCACGTTATTTGTCCCTTATGGGGCCCTGTGGGGAGGGATGTTGCCACGTCTGGGTAACCGGGGAGGGCACTGCTCAGTGATGCTAAGGTCACGGGACAGCGTGAAGGTCACAAAGCCAGCACGCGACCCTGCCTGGTCCCACACCACCTGTATCGGTTACCTGTGTCAAAAAGTGTCCCCAGACTTAGTGGCTTAAAACAGTAGCCTTCATGATCTCAGTTTCTGTGGGTCAGGACTTGGGATGCCACTTAACTGGGTCTCCTGCTCAGGGTCTGTCCCGGGCTGCAGCTGAGGTATCGTTCAGGGTGGTGTTGGTCTCGAGAACCAGCTGGGGAAGGATCAGCTTCCAAGTTCTGTCAGGTGGCAGTTGGCAGGGTTCATTGCCGGCAGAGGGCAGGGGCTGCCCTGGGTTCCTGGGCACGTGGGCTCCTCCAACATGGCGGCTTCCTTGGAGCGAACCAGTCTACAGCGTCCATCGAGACTGGAGTCCCAGCCTTCCGTAGTCTGTTCGTGGGAATGCCAGCTCGTCCCTTGTTGGAAGTGAGTCCCAGGGTCCAGCTAGAATCAAGGGGAGGGGATTCCACAGAAGGGAACACTGGGGTGGGGCCATTCTGGAAAGCCGCCCCCCACCCCATGGGGCAAACGGAAGTGGTTGTCCTGGCTCCTGCCCTTTAATGCTGGGCTGTGGCTGGGCTGCGACTTGGGGGGTGGGGAGGTGCGCTGTGAGGGGATGGTGACAGGCAGGCAGTAGGAAAAGGCTCTGGGGAGCAGCTGCTAAGGGGTTCTGGAATCTCACAGCCCTGCAGCTGCCCATCTCCTTGGAGGTGCCCCACCTCCGGGGCCCCAGCTGCCTCCTCCCTTGGCCCACCCTGACCACTTGGCCAGCCTTGCCCCTCCAAACCTAGCTGGGGATGGGCTTGGTTGGGGGACCAGGAAGCCCCCCCGCCAACCCCTCACCGCTCCCAAATGCTTCTTTTCAGGACAATGGGGAAGGATTATGAGGAACTGACCATTTGTTCTTCACATGTTTTGCAATTTTCCTGGAAATGTGGGGGATTCCAGAGGGACCCGGGGCTGCTGGGCTGACCTCTGCCTGGTCTGCTCCTGTGGCCTTTCCAGGAACTGACAGTTGGTGGCTGGCCGGTTCCCCAGAGTTGCCGGGCAGCTAAGGTTACGGAGTCGTTGGCAGGAGAGGAGGGGAGAGGTGGGGTGGGAAGGAGATGGGCAAGGTACCACCTGCCCAGTTCTGGGGGTGGATCCACACGGGGTTTTCAGACCCGCTGGGCCTTCCTGGGGCTCCTGCACCCCCGGGGCACCCCCCTTCCATCCAGGCTGCTCTGTTCTCCCGGTCACCGAGTGGCAGGCACACTGCACAAGGACAGGGCCCTCTCTGGGAGACGGGTGGCCTGGGAGGTGGCCCAGCACTGGCACAGAACCGACTTATTGCTGGGTGACCTTGGGAGATGTTAGCGTCTCTGGGCCTCTGCTCTCTGGTCTTTAAAAAAGGAATGGGGGTGCTTCTGGTGGGGCTCAGTCGGCTAAGCATCCGACTTCGGCTCAGGTCATGATCTTGGGGTTCGTGAGTTCGAGCCCCACGTTGGGCTCTGTGCTGACAGCTCGGCCTGGAGCCTGGTTCAGATTCTGGGTCTCCCTCTCTCTCTCTGCCCCTCCTCCACTCATGCTCTGTCTCTCTCTGTCTCTCAAAAATAAATGTTAAAAAAAAAAAAAAAAAAAAGGGATGGGAACATTTGTCTTGCACTGCCCACCCAGCAGATGCTCCCCTGCGGCCTGTCTCCAGCGACCTTCCCCCCTCGGGGGTCCTGCAGGGTTAAGTAAGATCACCAAGAGAGAATCTTTTGTACAGGATCCTGCTTGGAGTGAGCGCCCCCCTTCCCAACGGGAACACCACCGGGGCTGAGAAACAAAAGCAGGTCTGGAGCCCTTCCCCCTGCTCAGGTGGCCTGGACGGGGGCTGGGGCTGGGAGGCATGGGGGGACTTTGGTGTCCCCAGGCCACCCCTTACCCTCTGGGGGGTGAGGGCTGGCTGTCCTCAGGGCTGGCCGGATCAGGCCCTGCGCCTGCATCTGCCCCTCTGCCCTCCCCTCTTCTGTCTACACCCTGCTTGATCATCCCTGCCTGCTCAGTCCTCAGGCCCCTCAGATCTGCCTCCCTCCTGGAACCACCTTACGGGAGACGGTCTCCCCGGGACCCTGCAGGGCGCCTGTCTGCCTGGGACTCGTCGGCAGCCGCTGCCTCTGGTTGCTTCTTCTCTTCCTTTGGGCCGCGGGATGCTGCCCCTCGTCCTTGCCCCCGTCCCCACTGTGCTGCTGCCCCTGGGTCCTGTCTGGGGCCCCCCATCTCATGTCCCCTCCTGTCCCAGTCACCACGCAGCACTGCCCTCTCCTCGCCTCTGTGTCCCACCTGCAGCGTCCCCGGGACTTCCCCAGGCAGTCCCCCCCCCCCCCCCCCCCACACACAGCTGCTCTAATGGACCTTCTCTCTCGGTGCCACCTCCTTGGCCAGAAGTGACACACGGGCTGCTTCCCAGTCAGGGTCCACGGCAGAGCCTGCCAGCCTTCCCACCGACGGCCACTGTCCTGGAGTGCTGGCTGTCCCCGAAGCCCACACTTCCCAGCTCCCCTCCCAGCTACGTGTGGCCATGTGACCGTGTCTGGCCAGTGCCATCTGTGCGATTCACTCCTTCAGGGTTGTGCCCGGTGGCCAGGCACCGGCCATGCCCCCGGGAAGTCACAGCGGAAGGAGAGGCGGCCAGACCCCAAGGACCTCGCGGAGCGGGGCTCCTGTTTCAGCCCACGCTTCTGAGTGAGGGGTGAGCTTTCATTTGTTGAAACCACTGTCATTTTGGGGTCTGTCACACACAGTCTCACCTGTGACGTGCCTGCATGGGTGTCCCTGTCCCAGCCCTGGTACATCTCCCACATGGCAGAAAGGTGGACCTGACGCCCCACTGCCAGAGTCTCCCTGCACCCTGGGCGGGGTCCCCGTCACTTCGCTTAGTCCACCTGTGCCTTTAGGGTTGGGCCCTGCTCCTTGCTGGCCGCCTCTCTGTGCCCTCATTTCCCTGCGGGCCTCTACTATAGCACTTAGTCATTCGACAAACCTTTGCTGAGCTCCTAATATGTGCCAGGCCCTGTGCTGGGTGTTGAGGGGCACAGGGGTGAACAAGACTGCTCTTGGCACTCTGGACAGTGATTGTCTCTTTCTGGATGTGTCTGCCTATGGGCTGGGGCGCCCTGGAGGGCAGGGTTGTCCCTAGACGACCTCTGTACCCGTTGCCTGCAAGAGGGGGTGGGGCATCCTTGTTGAATGACTGACCGAGAGATAAATACCTGAGTTATAAGGGAGCTGAGGGGTCTTCAGATCTGGCTCCGAGCTGGGGTTTGAGCGCCACTGTGTTCCTGACTCACAGGGCAGGGTTGCACCCCCCTTGAGATAGGGCAGCCCTCCTCCTCTCTCTCCAGCTACAGGGGGTCTCCAGCCCCCTTCCCTGTGGGCCTGGGCCCTTCTGGGCCCCAGGGAGAAGGGGCTGCTTCCTCAGGGTCAGGGCTGAGTCCCTGCCACCCCAGGAAGGAGGTGCCCACACGACAGGTGCTGCAGCCCGGCCTGGCCGTGTGACCAGGAGCGCCCGGTGCCCGGCCGCGGGGATGGTGTGGGCACAGACGAATAATTCTTTTGTGAAATTATTGCCTGCTAAACTATGAGTTGAGCTGGTTGCTCCAAGCCCCTGAGGGGGTCAAAATCTGCCTCCCCAAACCTGCCACTTTGGCATATTGATTATTTTGAATTAAAGTTCCCTAAGACACAGCTGGGGCAGGAAGGATGCTCTGATCTTCTCCGTGTCCCTGAAAGCAAGAAAGAAATCCCTCCCGCCCTGTGAAAGGAGCCCTCCCTGCGCCAGGAGGCAGATCTCCTGTAACCAGAGATGGGGAACTGGGGGTCGAGCAGGCCGTACAAACAACCCTTGTTTCTTTTCGCTATTTAGCTACCAAACCCCTTGGTTTGGTCAATTCATCACAAATGTCTTATATCTTTTTCTAAAAGGTATAAAACCTGCTTCCTTTGGTCACTTCTTTGAGCCTCGTTTCTTTGGGGTTCCTGTGCACACGAAATGTATTTGTTTTTTTTTTTTTCCTCCTGTTAGTCTGTTTTGTGTGAATTAATTATTAGACCAGCCAAAGAACCTGGAAGGGAGAAGTTTTCCTCCTCGAGGCCCTGCAGTCAGTTGGAGGGAAGGGGGCGGGGCAAGGCTGGACCACGTCCACTGGCTCGACAGGTACAAGATCTGCCCTTCTGTAGGGGGGCCCAGACCCCAGGCTGGAGTCAGAGCCTGAGTCCTGAGCCTGGGGACAGCCCCCTGAAGGATGGCCCAGGGGCCCTGCCGGGGGAGCGGTTGCTGTGCTCCGGGCCGCGAGGGAGAGGTAAAGACACCATCCCACCTCTGAGGGGTTCTCTGTTTAGTGGGGTGACAAATACATCCGTACTTCTGCAGTGACATGCGGTGTGTGCTCGGAGCATCGCAGAGGCTTGAAGGAGGGTGGCACACAGGCTCTGGGATCGGAGGGGAAAGGTTGCCCGGGGAGCCAGGAAAAGACTTCGGAGAGGAGGGGCCTTGAGGGATGGATAGGAGTGTGCCGTGTGGGAAAGTGGAAGGAGGGTTTTCCAGGCAGAGGGAAGGGTATGGCGTAGGTAGGGAGTCGCAGTGTGATGGGGTCGTCGGAGTGGAGAGCGGAGGGCACGAAGGCGGGCCTGCTCCTGCGCGCTCCGCCCTGGCCCCCACCCGCTCCCGGCCCAGGCAGGCGGAGATTCTGGAGCACTGTTCCTGGACAGGGTCTCTGCGGGGGGGACCGAGGGGCCAGATCCGGACAGTAAGAAGGGCAGCAGCAGGGGGCGGGGCCGAGAAGGAGCTGTCACCCGGGGTGAGTCTGGGGTTTCTGATGTGGCTGATGGTGGGGCCGCTGTCAGGAGAGGGACTCGTGGAAAGGACCCCCGCAGGCCATGGGCTTGGTGCATCCCTCCTTGGGGAGGGTGGCCTGTGCCGTGGCCTGTGCGAGGGCTGCCCACCGGGGCTCTGGGACCCCCGCGGGGGCTCCTGGGCTGTCCTCAGCCCCAGAGCTGCTGAGCGCCGGGGCCCCC
This sequence comes from Leopardus geoffroyi, assembly GCF_018350155.1. Taxonomy (NCBI): domain Eukaryota; kingdom Metazoa; phylum Chordata; class Mammalia; order Carnivora; family Felidae; genus Leopardus; species Leopardus geoffroyi. The sequence goes on along the minus strand of NC_059337.1, from coordinate 143,743,957 downwards.
TGGCCAAGCCCCGGTGGGTTTAGTCGCCATCGCCATCGGGAGTCTGTGGCTCCTGCCTCGCCAACCAAACTCGGACCTTCTGGTGTTTACGATTGGCAGAGTGTAACTTCCTGTTTTTAAGAGAAAAGGATTAGAAACGCTTATTAAAAAGCTCTTTGAAGGCTTCAAAAGACTTCCTGAGCATCAAGTGACTCTTACAAAAGAGCCGTTTAATGGTTTAAGCAACAAGAATGGGAAACATACCGGCTGGACCTCCTTGAAAGCTCAGCAAGTCTCACCAAGCCAGGAGGGGCTTGGTGGCCACGTGCTGAGGGGACCGAGGGGACGTGGGCAGCAGGCGGATGGGGCTGTCGAAGGAGTGCCCGGGGCGGCCCCTGTGCGCGTCTGACCTCCCTCCCCAAGCTCTCTCCTGACTCCAGCACCTGAACCCCTCCGGGCCTCCTGGACGCCCCAAGGTGCCCCCACGCTGCTCCTGGGCTGACACCCCTTCCCGGCCCCAGCTGCTCTCTGCCGGCCTCAAACCTGGCTGCCCTGCGCCCTGTGTCCAGACTGTCGGCCTCCAGGTGGCCTAGCCTCCGCCTGTGAGTCCCTTCCGTATGTCCCTTGTCCCCAGACTCCAGGCCACGCTGTCGCTTGGCCGTGGCAGTGGCCTCCTCACTGACCTCTAGCCGCTCTCCCTTCTGTCGGTTCATTCCCTGCCTTTTCCTGCTGCCCCTGCACATGAGGTGCCCTCTGGTTTGGCCACGGAGAAGGCACGGAAGGGGCCGGTGCCTTTCCACCTCACCGGGCCCTGGGGCAGCCCTGGGGAGGAAGCCAGAGGCCCGACTGCATCCTCTGCCCAGGCTCCCCGGTGTTTTAGAAGTGACCCTGCCCGGTGAGCCGGAGGCCCCGAAACTCTGTCGCGTTCGGCCCCCCGGGGCCGGCCAGGTGCCCCTCACTCTGCTCCGGGGCCCACTGACCTCACGTGTCCTCCCGGGGTAACCCCGGGTGCCACTGTGCGCGCCTGGCTTTCGCTCCAAACAGGATACGTTGTTACTTAGGCAGCTATTAAACACTTCAGTGGCTCCCAGAAAATGCCAAGGAATTCTTGGAATAAAAATAACAATGAATAAAGTTGCCTGGAAATGAGGCTATGGGGCTGGATTTCATTATGCCCCATTTAGCAGAGAAAGTTTATTACAGTGGAGGCGCGGTGATGTTTCCATTTCCTTCAGTAAAAAAGATGTGTTTCACCCCCCCCCCCCCCCCCGCCCAAGACCAAGGGTTGGGGGTGGCAGCGGGGGGGAGGGGTGCAGCCACAGACTCACGAGCTTGGCCGAGCTGAGGTCATTCCCGCAGGGTCGCGTTCCCCACGTAGGGCCGGGACCTAGTCCCCTGCGGGCCCCGCTAGAGCATCCTGACAAGGGGTGTCAGTGCGGACGACGCAGAGGTGGCGAGCGCCGTGACACCTCGGTCACCCCTTGCTAAGTGGAGCCTGGGATTCCACTGTTCCCCGTCTGCTGTCCCCTCCGTTTTCCTGTCCTGCCCGCCCAGACCTGCTCATTCCCTTCCAGGTACAACTCACTCTCTGCATCCCTGCAGCCATGCCTGGGCCTCCTGCCGGGTCTCCCCTTCGGTCACCGCCTAGGGTCTTTGTCACCTATAATCAGACCCTGTGCTTCCCTGCTCAATGCTCTTCTGTAGCTCCTTACTGCCCTCGGGACAAAGAGGGAGCTCCTTGCCCTGGCACATGAGCCCTGTATTAGTTTCCTATGGCAGCTGTGATGCCTAATTTCTTGTCTTAAGTTTCTTTATTTCTAGAGAGAGAGAGAGAGAGAGAAAGCAAGCGGGGGAGGGGCAGAGAGCGAGGAAGAGAGACTCAGCAGGCGCCTCACCGTCAGCGCAGAGCCTGACGCGAGGGTCAAACTCACGAACTGTGAAATCATGACCTGGGCCGAAGCCAAGTCGGAGGCTTAACCGACCGAGCCCCCCAGGTGCCCCTGTGTTGCCTAAGTTTATGTGTCGACTGAGCCTTGGGGTGCCCAGATGTTTGGTCAAACATCGTTTTGAGGGTGCCTGGACGAGATTAACGTTTAAACTGGCCGAGTGAGTAACGCAGAGTGCCCTTCCTGCTGAGGGTGGGCCTCATCCAGCCAGTCACAGGCCTGCATAGAACAAAAGCCGACCTCCCCCAGGTAGGAGAGAATTCTTCCTGCCTGCCTGCCTTTGAACTGGGACATGACCTTTTTCCTGCCTTTGGACTCAAACGGGCACATCGGTTTTTCCCGGGCCTTGACGCTACCGGCTGCTGGACGGGAGCTACTCCCTTAGCTCGCCCGGGCCTCCGGCCTTTGGAGGACAGTGCTGTGGTCTGAACGTGCGTCCCCGAAATTCAAATGCTGAAACCTAACCCCCAAGGTGACGCTGTCAGGAGGTGGGGACTTTGGTGCCCTCAAAAGACATGCCTCAGAGACCTCCCTCATGCCTTCTACCACGCGAGGACCCGGAAAGAAGTCCCCACTGCCCGTGCCGGCTCTCTGCTCTCAGCTTTCCAGTCTCCAGAGCTGTGAGAAGGCCGTTCCTGTGTTTATGAGCCCCCGGCCTGTGCTGTTCTGTCACAGCAGCCCCAAAAGACTGCGGGGGCTGTAGCTAAACCGGCTCGCGCTCCCCCTGCAGACCTCGGGGCTGGCCTGCCTCGAAGTCCCAGGCTTATCTCTCTCCCCGCCGGCTCCCGCTGGCCCCGCTTTTCCAAAAATCCCCAACCACGCAGCTGTCGTACCCAGTCACCACGAACATGGCTTTAAGACCACCAAATGTCCTCTCTTACGCTTGTGGAGACCCGAGATCTGATCACCATGTGGTCAGCGCTCTGGTCCCCACGGAGGCTCCAGAGGGGGACCTGTCCCCCTACCTCATGCGGTTTCTGGTGGCACCAGGACCTTGGCTTGAGGCCGCTTCTCTCCAGTCTCTGCCTCTGCCTTCACGTCGGTTTCTCCTTCGTAAGTCCGACCTCCCTGTGCCCCCTTACTGGGACCTTTGTGATGGCACTGGGGCCCCACCCGAACGATCCAGGGTCAGCTCGTCGCAAGAATGTTGACTGAATTTTGTCCGCAAGCACTTGGCCTATGGGAGGGAGCGCTCCCAGGTTCCAGGGATCAGTGCCCAGCTTCAAGGGGGCCACGATTCCTGTCCCCCAGGCTTTCCCAGCCCGGCCTCAGTGGGCCTCCCCGGGCCCTGCACACTGGGGTTGGAACAGGTGAATGAACCAGGACCAGAGGTGCGTTCCATCTTCCGAGTGGCCTGCGTGCACCCCTCTGGCGTCTGTGTGAGGCGAGGAAAGCAGGGGCCTGTGCGGCCCGTTCACTCGGATGCCGGCACCCAGGGCCACGTCTCGGCAGCCCGTGGTTTTGCCGGAAGAGTTCACAGAAGTCTTGAGCCTCCTCACCTTTTCCCTTCATTTCCCCAAACTTCCTGTGGTGTGACAACGTGCATGTGACTTAATAGTCGGAAGAAAGTTAATTGTTCAAGTTCTCTACTGACTGCCGCCCTGGGGGAGCCAGGCCCTGCCTGTGACCAGCCTCTACTGACCCCCTACTGAATGTTGCCAGAAGCATCCCGGCTGGTTTAGCTCCTAAGGCCGGGCCGTGGTGGGACTTCACAAATTGTGCTCGGGCTTGGGAGCATGTCTTAAAACCCCCGATGCCCTCCCCACTCCGGGGTCTCTGTTCTGGGCTCGTCACCGGAACCCAGTTCTGAGACTGGGCGGGGTTGTGGGAGCTCGTTTGTGTCTGGGCCCTCGGCCACCCGTTGCCCACACCTTTTCTAGGGCAAAGCTTGGCTGCCCACCACCGGCAGGGGCCTGGGTGGCTGAGAGCACGGGCTTTGGAATCAGAAAGCTGAGTTCAGCTCCCAGTGCTTCCACTCTGCCGCTCTGTGGCCTTGGATGCATTATCGGGCCTCAGTGACCCCAGCTGTAACAGGGGGATGCCAGTGGGGGTGCCCACCGTGGTGAGGTTTGAGTGGGTCATGCATGCAAAGCACACAGCACTGCTCGGCATGTAAGCAGGACCCAATCAATTAGCTTCTGTTCTCTCTTAGCCTCTCCATGCCTCACCTATAAAATGGGTACGGCAGTGCCACCGTGGGGTGACTGGGTAATGGCGAGGATCGCGTAAGTAGAGGGCTTAGAACAGGGTCTGGCCCGAGTGCCACAGGCGTGAGGGCGATTGTCGTAGACGGGGTGTTACTACTGTGGGAAACAGGGAGAGAGGAGGAGGAGTCTCTGGGAGGATGTGACGTTTCCTCTTTGTTGTGCACGGATACGGTCAGGGTTCTCGGGCTGGGGCAGGGCAGGATCAGCCTGCCACTGAAGGTGGTTGTGGGACCGCTCGCTGTTCGTGGATCCCGCCTGTGTTCTCTTGACCCTGGCGCTGGGCCCCCCCCGTCCACCCAGAGAGCAGGCCTGGGTGCAGCAGGAAAGGGCACATAGTCTCAGCCGGCAGCAAGTGAGGAGGGCCGGGGAAGGAAGTTGGGCTGGGGGCGGGGGTTGGCCTTTCCCAGACTTAGGAAGGGGCTGAGGTCCTTGATTTTGACAACGAGCAAGTGGGGGGGGGGAGGGTGGATGGGTAAGTAGACAGGTGGATGGATAGCTGGACCGATCGGTCCTGGTCCGACGGTGGGCAGGTTGGTGGCTGGCTGGCTGGGTGAGTGTACTGTGTGTGGATGGTGGGTGGGGGTGAATCGACGGGAAGATGAATCCGTAGACGACTGAATGCATCGTCAGGTGGCCGGAGGGACTAATGGTTGGGCCGCTGGCTGGATCCGTGGACGGACTGAGTGATACACGAACAGGTGGGTCGATACAGTTGGATACGTCCGTGGAATGGACGCTTACGGGCTGGCTTTCTGGGTCAATGAGTGGACGGACCGAGGTATGTCGGGATGGGCGGGCAGGTGTAAGATGGTGGATGAACGGGTGGAGAGACGTCGGGAGGGGCCTCTTAGCTTCTCGCGTTGGCTGTGGAGCTGCTAGCGGTCAAGTAAGGGGGAATCCAAAAGGAATAGAGGCGTGCTGGCCGCAGGCGGCCCTTCCCAGGTCCCAGCATGACCTCTGGGCCTCTCTAGGCCATGGGGCCTGCTCTAGGACAATGGGGGGCCAGGGCCAGGGCAAGGACAAGCCCCGCTTTCATTCCCTGTTAGCCTGTAGAGCTGGGGCCCGTTTCCCGTGGGCAGTCAGCTGAGCACCTGGCCGTCTGGGTGAGTTCTGCCTGCCTTTCTTAAAACTCCTTGTTCGCTCTGTTCTGCGTGTCTGGTGGGCCTGGGAGTTCAGAGGCGGGGCTGGCTTTTGGGATCGATGGGAGGGGCTGCAGAAGTGCCTATCACTGGGATCAAGGGCAGGATCGCCTGGAGGAAGAGAGCACAGCTGCTGCCCCAGGCTGGCCCAGGAGCTTGGAAAACCCAGAGGGGCCTGAGCCAGGGTCTGGCTGGGTAGGGGTGGGGGTGGGGGGGCGGCGGCTGGAGAGCTGGCTCTGTTCCCTCCTGCCCTGGGAGTTGGGAGAGTAGCTCCCCTCCCCTGAACCTGGGCTGCTTACCCTGACCTTCACAGGCTGGGTGGGGAGGCCCTCCTGCCCCCCACAGGAGCCAGGGTGGGGTGGGAACCTCAGATGGGAAACGGAAGCTACTCTTCCCTGCCCCAGCGAGGGCCTTCTGCGCTCACCCCCTGCTCTGACCTGGTTGACTCGGCGTGCGACTGCCCTGGCCGTTCCTGGCGGACACCTGGGGGCTTCTGGGGCAGATGGGGAGCCACAGTAAGACAGAGGGGGGGCTGGTGCGGGCTGAAATGAGGCTGCCAGACACGGGCTCCCGTCCAGGCTCTGCATGGAGACCAGGCTCCTGCTAATGAGCTCCCACCCACCCACACCCTCCCCTCCTCCCACACACAGGCTCACGTGCATGCTGCCGGTGCACCCCCATATCGCCCGGTACCCCCAGATCCACCCTCTGCAGACAGCCCCCCCCCCCCAGCAGCCCCCCCCCCCCCCCCGGGCCCCCGCAACTCCTACTCTGTATCCGCCCACGCTGCCTGGAGACACAGTTGCATTGTCTCCTCCCTGTAGGCACCTGTCACCCCTGTGGTCATAATTACCCACATGGTGAGCACATCCACTCGCTTCCACAAAAATGCGCCCCCCCCAGGCACCCCCCCCATTTCCCCGCCCCCGTATGCGGACTGGGCGGAGCCGGGGCTGGGGGCTCCGTGGGCCTTGGTGGATCACCTGCCCCGACAGCCACCTGAGCCACCCCAAACAGGAGCACAACGGACCTACATTGGGAGGCACGAAATAGAGCTCGGAGAGGCATGTCTGAGTCCTGCAGGCCTTGGGGCGTGGCGCCCCATTTTTTGCCACGCGGGGTCTCGGTCTTCCCGTCTATAATAGGCTGCTGGTGTCCAGGGAGCCCGGGGGTCCCCGCCACACGGCCCTACATCCTCCTCTGGCCGAGGCTGACCTGGCGCTTCCTCTCCCTCCCCAGGCAACCTGCTTGTGCCCCCCACCCCCGCCCTTCACCCCTATTCCACCCCCAGCCCTTGCCTGCCTCTCCCACCGGGGTCCACGTCAGCGCCCACATCCCTGTGGGTGACCCATCACCACCTGGGTCCCTCATCCTTGCCCCCGTGGATCGGCAACCCCCCCCCCCCCCCCCCCCCCGCCCTGAGTCCTTCCCTGCCCTGCCGTGGTGCATACGGACTCCATCAATACCCAGCTGGCTCTGCCTCGGGGAGCTGTCTCCGAACTCCTCCCCAGCCATGTTCCCCCAGAGTCCTCAGCTTGCTCACTCGGCCCCCCTGGCCAGACCCAAACCCCGAGCCCAAGGCCCCCCACGCGTGAGCAAGACGCTCCTCGGACGCGCAGACCGTCCCTGCGTCCCCGGCGTCTGCGCAAGGGGCAGCCCCCCTTCCCACCTGCCTGGGCCCTCCCCAGCCTTGGGATCAGGCCCAGCTGCTCTTGCCCTCGATGTCCACCCTGTCCACCCTCGATGTCTGCCCCTTCTACCGCATCCCCGCTCTCCTGGCCCCTCGCTCCCCGGCACCCCCTCCCTCGGCCGCGTCCTCAGCTCTCCTAAGGCCTTACCCTCGTCTGCATCCTGTCTCTCTTGCGGCCTGTCTGTCCGGCGTCCTCTCTCTCTCCTACACTGCAGGGTCCATGGCTCAGCTTGGGGCTCTTACTGAACAGAAGCAAACCTGCCTTAATGCTTGGCCTCCTCTAGCCTCTCTTCCAGCTCTCCCTCTTTGTTTGTTTTTTTAATGTTTTGTTTATTTTTGAGACAGAGAGAGAGAGAGAGAGAGACAGAGCGTGAGTGGGGAAGGGGCAGAGAGAGGGGGAGACACAGAATCGGAAGCAGGCTCCAGGCTGTGAGCCGTCAGCACAGAGCCCGAGTGGGGCTCGAACCCACGAACCGTGAGATTGTGACCTGAGCCGAAGCCGGACGCTTGACCGACAGAGCCCCCCCCCCCAGGCGCCCCCAGCTCCTCCTCTTTGTAGAGCCATCCGTGGAAGAACGTGTGCATTGCCCTCAGATCCCCACGCAGGGCTCCGGGGCACAGCAGGCTGCCAATCCCTTTCTTCTCTGCGGCTGCCTCCTTAGGTAGGCTGTGCTCTTGGGCACGCTTTCTGCTTGCTGTGTGTCCCAGGGTGTGAATCTGGGCGGGCCACACGGAGGAGGCCCACTGGCTTCCCCCCGGGCTCGCCCCTGGAATGGACCACCAGGCAGTGGAGTGTAGGAGAGCCAGGCGGTGTATTGGGTTTTGGGTTTTCTCCCCGCGAGATGGCTGTGGGGGCCTGCGCCCCTGCACAAAGGCCCTCCACACCCCCCTCTACCCTCCAGCTCCAGGCTCTAGTAACTGAGTCCCCCCCCCCCACCCCTTGCTCCTCTAGGGGCCACGCCTCACCCTTCCAGGGCCATCTTGCCCACAGCTAAGTTCAACAGATGCTGACCGTTGCTGTCCACCCCCTGGACCCAGCTGCCCTTGGACACCTGTGCCGGGGCGTCTCCGGGAAACAGGCCCCCAAACACCTGCTGACCCGCTCGTCCCACCTCAGATGGAAGCACCATCCACCTGCAAACGAGGTGTCTCCGCGGCCACCACTTCCTCTGTTGCCAGCTCCCGCTGCCCGCACCCCCGTTTCTGTCCCCATTGCCACAGTCCAGGCCCCCGCCCTCCCCCTTCTGCAGTGGCTCCCCTCCCCTGCAGCTCCAGGCTGAAGCCACTCCCAGCTGCTTTCTCTTCTGGCCAAGTTCAAGGGTGGCTTTGACCTGAGACCTTTCACATGCGGTTCCCCGCCCTCTTGGCTTGCCGGGTCCACTGCCTAGCGCCTCCACGTAGGGGACACATCCACAGCAGCAGCGTGAGCGTTGTCCCTCAGGCGCCGCGCGGGTCCGGATGCAGGAGTGGGGGGACCGGGTGGTGCAGCCCGGACAGAGCGCTTGCCCCGTTGCTCGTGTTGGGACCAGGACTCCGGCGTGCGGTCCGGAAGGCCTGCCTGTGCCGGTGATCGAGGAGGTCCCCCCTGTCGTGCTGGAATTGGCCCTGGGGCTCCTGTCAGGGGACGTGGGTGCCCTCCTCCCTCCCCGACACCATCCAGCGAGGGAGGCCCGCAGGATGAGCCCAGGCCTTCCCCGGTCGGGCCTGGCTCACCCAGCCTGACCCTTGCTGGGCCGTCAGCTGTGGGACCACTCTAGGTCCTTGCAGGCTCCCCTGGTGGCCGCGTGTGCCCGCAGGGTGGGCGTGAACTGCAGTCTTGATTCTAGACGCTGCTCCAGAACGAAGGTGGCTGCTGTTCTCCAGCCCCTCCCCGCGGGGTAGTGGGTTGTTGTTTTCACGCCTTGCTCGAGAGAGCAGGCGACACGGAGGGACACCAGGGCACACGGGCGAGGGCTCAGGTCCAGATCTCTGGTGACCGTGGGGCCCGGGCTCTGCCCAGCAGCGCCCACCCTGAGCCTGTCGTGGGGGCCGCCCGTGGCCCGAGATAACCCCCCTCAGCCTCCCGGCAGGAGCGCCGCGGTGGGGGGAGCGGAGCTTGTTGGCTCGGCGATGTGGAGTGTTTGTCATGTTCTGCGATGTGGCTGTGGACGCCTGCCATCATTTATCATCATAATTAAGTGCAATTTGGCAGGGGGATGGGTGGGGGAGCTGACAGTCCCACTCACCGCGCCTGTCAGCGACAGTGAGCCCCAGCAGCCCAGGTGGAGAGGGCCGGGTGATGTCCCATCTGCCACCGTGGGCCGCCGATGCCTGGTCCGAGTGGACCCTGCGTCCTGTCACCCCCTCTCCTGCCCACCCTTCCCGGCTGAGCTGAAGTCACTCCTCTACTAGGAGGCCTGGGACTGGCTTGCAGCCCCAGGGCCGTCGGCTTCCCGCGGGTGACCTGGCCGGGCTGGATGCTGGCCGCTTCCCTCCTTGGGGTGCGTGGGAACGAGCACAGGAGCAGCTGGGCGCGGGGCATCAGCTCTACCCCTGCCTCCTGGCTGGGCTGGCATCGCTGTGCGGGGCTCCAGCTGACGTCTGCGGGTGGTGGCTGGGAAGACGGACAAGGCGAGGCAGGGGAGGCAGCCTCAGGGACCCCGTGCCTGCCCAGCCTCTGCCCACCTCTCGGGGCTCCGTTCACACGTCAGACCCTCCTGAGCACCCAGAGCCCCCGCCTGCAAGGCCCCCTTCGTTGTTTTAATTAAATTTTGTTAATGTTCATTTATTTTTGACAGAGAGAGAGAGAGAGAGTGTGCGCATGAGCGGGGGAGGGGCAGAGAAAGAGGGAGACACAGAATCCCAAGCAGGTTCCAGGCTCCGAGCTGTCAGCACAGAGCCCGGCGTGGGGCTCGAACCCATGAGCTGTGAGATCATGACCTGAGCCGAAGTCAGACACTCAACCGACTGAGCCCCCCAGGCGCCCCTGCGAGGCCCCCTTCTTAAAGAGTGTCCTCCTTATTGCCATTTAATTGTATGTAGAACTGTCTTTCGAGTGTCTGTCTTTTCCAGCAGGGGGGTAGCTCCGGAGGGCATGGACGGTGCCCGCCCTGCACCGCGGCACAGGATGTCCGACGGACCAGCGAACGGATGAATGCTGTGTGCTTTGTGAGGTGAGTGGGCGCCTTTGCTCGTGGCGGGCTCGCTTGCCTGGGCTCTGTCCCCGGCGCGGGGTCTGGAGGCAAGTCCTCAGCTTTACACACGCAGACAAATGCGACACGTACGTTTGCTGAATGACTAAAGGACCGTGTGTAACCAGCAGAGGCACGGCAGGGAACCTGGCCTCAAATGGGAGGCAAAGTTGGAAGGGGGGCTTTTTGGAGGTGGTGGGCTCCGAGTCGGGACTCAAGGAGCTGTCACGAGACAAACTCGGAAATAGGGATCATCGCAGAGACCGCCACCGGGCAAACCCTTCCGACCCTGACCGGGCCTGACCCTTGGCCCGGGTCAGGCCGGGTCAGGGAGCCGTCGTTCTGGAGGTGGAGGCCGTCAAGGACACAAGGCCTTCTGATGCTTCCTCATCAGCGGGGTCGGAGGCCTTCCTGCAGAAAAGCAAGAACTGTTAGTAGCATGAGGCTCGCACCTTAGGGCTTGCTCCCGGGTCCAGCTTCTCCTCACACCAGGGAGAGTAAAGAGTTTTATTTCACTTGTCAATTGTGATCCAAATGGTTGCCTTGTGTCCTGTGTTGACAAGGTTTCTGATGTTCAATACGAACTCGGTGGGAAGGATCAATGGGTAATTGATTAGTGATGTCTGCCACGAGTGCAGAAATCGCAGGCTGGGGCACGTGTGCAGCGGATTTGGCCTTCCTGCTCTGGACGGTGCGTCACAGACCATCAGAAAGGAAAGGCTCTTGGACGTCATGGAAGTGGAGATTCGGGGAAGAGCAGGGTCTTTGCAAGCCAACGGCAGAACCGGGCTTGAGCCCCAGCCGGTCAGCAATTTCCCCAATCCATGCGGCCTCTCTTTCCTGCTGGCCGGGGGGCTGCCCCAGTCCGGAGATGGACCCAGAGGCTGGGTCACTGCGTGTGGGGGGTGGCGGATGGTTCAGGTTGCCTGAAGCAGGTGGGGCCGTGGAGGCAGCGGTGAAGGCTCTGGTCGGGGGTGATTCCTACTGACCCCCGCTTCTAGCTGTGTGAAATGCAGTCAATCAGGTTGTTTTAGGGTTGAGAGAGAACCTTCATTCTGCAAATATTTGTTGAGCATTTATTAACGAGGCGGGTTTGGTGCTAGCGGGCAAAACGGACACAGTCCTGCCCCCACGTTGCTTACTGTTCTGCTGGGGAGACGAACTTTGCTCAAATAGCCGCCCTTGAAAGAGTAGAATCAAACACACAGGTGGGCTCTGTAGGGACCACGTCAAGGTCTTGCCCCACAGTGAACATTACAACGTGGTGGCCACAGTGACTGGTGTTATTCCTGGGGGTGGTTATGCAAAGCCAAAGTCTGGGCTGAGGACAAGGGTGCTGGGATGCACCTGCCTGGAGGGGTGCCTTCCTTTGTCCCACGGAAGCACCATGCAGGCTCTGTGGCCCGGCTTCCTTGGTGGCCTTAGAAAAATGCTCTGTCTCCTAAGCCTAAGTATGTCCTTTTTTTTTTTTTTTTTTAATTTTTTTAATGTTTATTTATTTCTGAGAGAGAGAGAGAGGGAGAGAGAGAGAGAGAGAGAGAGAGGGATCAGGGGAGGGGCAGAGAGAGAGGGAGACACAGAATCCGAAGCAGGCTCCGGGCTCCGAGCTGTCGGCACAGAGCCTGACGTGGGGCCCGACCCCACAAACCATGAGATCATGACCTGAGCCAAAGTCAGATGCTTACCTGACTGAGCCCTCCAGGCGCCCCTAAGTATTTCTTTCTGTAAAACGCGTGGGCCTTGTTTCAGCCCCTGGCAGGGAGGACGCCTGCTTCCCAGCTGTGCCTCCGAGGTGAGCCCTTCTCGTTGACACAAGTTTCCTGGGATCTCTCCAGGCTCAGGGTGCTGGGACGCCACCCCGGCCTCTGCTGTCCATGTCGTCACCCATCACACGCCAGGCACACAGGCCTGTCGCCGGTCCTGGCTTCACCTTACTGTGCCGTCCACCTGAAAGGCAAGCCCCGCCCCTTGACCTTGCCGTCCTCGAGGCCCTGCTCGAATGCCACGACCTCCAGGAAGCCAGGCTTTCCCTCCCGAGCCTGGTGGTGGCCTGGGGACAGACGTGAGGAACTTGCGGTCTGGAGGCCCCGCCCGTGTGGCCGCTGCCCACGCGTGGACGGGTCTTCAGGCCCCACTCGGGGTGGACTGAGTCCAGGGCACCTGGCCTCCTTCCCCGGAGGCTCAGAGGCTCAGAGTGGAGCTCGGGTGTTTAGACCACGTTGCAGGGGCTGTGGCTGGCAGGATGCCGGCCGCGGTGGGTGCCTGAGGCTGCATTCTGGGTCCCCTGCACCCAACGGGGAGCTCGCCTGGAACGGGTGCGTCCCGTTGGGAGCTGGTGGAGTCCCCCACACCAGAACCCGGCCTCCTCCTTTACTTCCTCTCCCGAGTCCTCTCCGTGGAGGGCTGTGGGCATCGGGCACGCGGGGGCGGGGAGGGAGGCTGTGGCAGAGCGGGGCCCACGGGCAGCCCACGTGAGTCGAGGGTGCCACGCCGTCCCGGCTCCCTCCCTCCCCCCAGGGGAACCCGTGCTTCCTCGCCGGGCACTCGCCTTGTGCTCCCCTCGGTGCTCCCAGCCCGGCACACCGTCGGTGGGCAGCAAATACCGTGAGAGCCACTTTCGATCCCACAACCACGGTCGAGACCCCCGAGAGCCGGTGGGGCGGCAGGGCTCTCGGAGCCGGACCGCCCGGGGACGAGGTGTAGACGGGAAAGTGGATTCACGGATCCGGGAAATGGGGCTGGCTTGGCAACACAGTCCGTGCGGCTCAGGGGGTGGCAGGGACGTCCTGCGGCGGGGGGCGGGGCTGGCTGTCGGAGTGGGGCATGATGCAGGGGTGTAGGGGGCAGGGAGACGTGGGTCCCTTTCTCAGGAACGCGGTGACCGGCTCTCTTCCTCCCCCTTTGCGGCGGCGAGCTGGGGCCCCACCCCTGCTCGTTTCTGCAGGTTCCTTACCCACGGCTCTGGGCCCTGGGACCCCATGCTCAGGCGAGAGCTGCCCCCAACCCATCCCGCAACACGTCCAACCCCCTCCCCACTCCTGATTCTAGCACCCTCCGCACAAAGGCTCACTTTGCAAACCGTGAGGTACCGTGACTGTTTGGGTTGCGTCTCTCCCTGTCCCAGAGCAGGGCACGGATGTCCAGGGCGAGGGGTCTAGGTTCCCGGCCTTTGAGGCCAGGCGGGCACCCGGGAAGATGCCCCGAGCCGTGGCTCTGCAGGGCTTGGCATGAGCGGACGGTTCCCCAGGGCCGTTGTTTTGCAATCCTTCTTGGCCACCGACCCCCGTTTCTCTGGCAATTACAGGTTTTCTCTGCTGTGATTTGGAGGATGTTTTTTTCCCTTCTAAACAACCACTCTGGAAAAAGGGACTCCAACTTTGAACGAGCTGGCTTCCACTGTTCCACTTCTCTGCACAAACAGCACCCTCTCCCCACCGTGTCCCCCAGCTGCCCCATCCGACGGTCACCCTGAAGCAGGGTCGTGGGCAGGGGCGGGGGGCAGTGACGGCCGACCTCCGGGGTGGAGTCTCAGCCTTTGGGGCCACATTGTCCAGTGACTTCAGAGTCCTCCCTGCCTGCGTGCGGGCTCGCGAGGGACGCTTCCTGAGCCCCTGCTGTGCTGGGCTCGCCTCGGTCTCAGTCTGTTCTCTCACCGGCCCCCTCCGGGAGGTCTTCAAGGAGGAGACGGTTGGCAAATGGCAGGACTGGGCTTCGAAGCTGAGTCTATGCACCCCCCAAACCTGCCTTTCTGCCGCTGAGCCCTTGGAGAAGAGCCCCGCTGGTGATTGTCGTGATGCCCCCCAAGGGCACACGGTTCCTCACGGTGTCAGTGTCCTTCAGAGCCATGTCACCTCGGTGCCATCTCAGACTTCTCGTCTGTCACCTCGAGGACTCAGGCTCAGAGAGGTCAGGAAACTTACCTGAAGCCACACAGCTACAAGCGGTAGGGCGGGGACTGGACACCAGGGCCGCGTGAACGCTGGCGGAGGAGGCCAAAGAACTCAGTTTTCGTGCGTGCCTGTGGGCTGGGGTTCGGGGGTGACCTTTGTGGACACGAAGGGCCCGGCTCTAGGGACGAGCTCCTCCACCACCTACACTCGCCCCACCGCGGTGGGTGATGGAGCACCCGAGGGGCCCTTGGGGGTCAACTCTGGTTTCAGTGAAGGGGAAACTGAGTCCATGGTTGAACAGGACCTCGGAGGGGGAGACAGGGCTGGGGCTGTGATCTCCTCGGCCCGCCCAGCTCTGCACCCCAGTGACCTCAGGGCAGGGCAGGAGGGCACCTGGCCGGGGGCAGAGACCTTCCCCTTGGCATCTCGGGCGCTACTCAAGGCCAGCTGAAGACCACAGGTGGCACAGGAGAGTTGGTCCGTGTTACCCTGTGGGGGACGCTGAACCGACATCTCCCCTCCATGACTCTGCTGTCACCTCTGTAGCTTCTGGGAAGAAGGAGGCATGGAGAGGCCGGCTGCACACGGTGCTCCAGGTAGTGCTCCCGGGCTCCGCGTGCATCTGGAGCCTGGAAACTTCCAGGCTGTGCCTGGGGAGCATCTCGTCCTGAGCCCCGTCTATCCCTATGGGACTGGCCCCTGCTTCCGCACGGCTCCATTCCCTGCGTGGTCCTCCCGGGCGGGGGGGAGGGGGCCTCTCCCCAGCCCAGCCCCGGTCGCTACCCCTCTCTTTCCTGCATCTATCCACTCGTCTGTGCTCCCAGAGCCCGCCCAGTGCTGGCGGATGCTTCTTGAACAAAGGAACAGACCCTCTAAGACAGACGTCCCTGTACAGAAAGTATACGAGCATCCACGTTTTTTTGCCAACAGTGACATGGCCTGGGGTTCATTTACACACAGAAAACTGAATTACTTGTAATTGAAAAAAGCAACACCCTTCACTTTGCCAGGCACGGCCACGGCCTCAGAGGGTGCTTATGGAAGGCCACATTTGAAGTGCTTTTACAAGCCGGCCCCCGTGTGCCAAGATTTCCGGAGCGAGGAGCTGGGCTTATGACCTCCTGGAGCCCCTCCCAGCCAGCCGCAGGCTCCTGGCTCTGCTTACCAGGCAGTCCCTGAGATGTACTCAGACTCTGAGTGGTGACAGGGTCCCAGCCAAAGTCCAAGCCCCAGATAATGTCAGGGAGGCCCAGGAATGTGGATGCGTCCGCCTTTAACCAGGTAGAGCCGGGCAAGCGAGCCCTGGCCCCCGGTCCCCGCCGTCAGGCAGCCTCTCAGGCCAGCTCTGGGGGTCACCCAGCCGTGCTTCCTACGGGCAGGTCACGCCCTCTAACCCCCCCCCCCCGACAGGACCCGCTTTGTGCAAGGCCCAGCCCTGAGCCCATCTGAGGTCCCTGATGCACCCAGAGGCCTCGAACTGTCCCCGAGGACCCTCTGCTCCCTCTGACTGTCTCTTTGCTGGGAGTTCAGGGGTGACACCAGGGGAGGCCGAGGAGGCCAGCTTAGCCGTCCCGCCTTCTGTTCTAACCCTCGGAGTAAACAGGAACATTAAATCACTACTTGGGGGTCAGGAAACTGGAAATAATCAAAACATAGTGTCCTGTCCTCGGCCTGGGCGCTGGGCCGTCTGTCACCGACCCAGCCCTGCCGCCTGGGGCTTTCCCGGCCTCGCCTCCGCCCGAGTCACTGTTCCCACCATCTGCTTCGTGGGCTCCAGTGCCCACAGTGGGCCACACCCCAGGACACAATTAGTGAGACACCGGAGAGCTGGCAGCCACCCCACCCCCACACACGGGCACCACCCGGCCAGGGACGTCGCCACGGGACTGGACCCCCATCAGCCCTTGGACCCCAGGGAACGGGGGCGGGCACGAGGGGAGGGCCTCAGGAGGTGGCGAGGGTCCTGGGAGCTCATGCCCGCCACCCTGTCTCTGCTTCAAGGGCGGGCCCCGCCTGCCTGCTCGTCCCCAGAGGCCAGAAGCCAGTTAGGTGGCCTGGAGCAGAAGGGGGTGGGGGAGGTGGGGGGTCTTCCGTCCCATCCCAGGGCACTCGGGCCACAAGCGCCCTTTCCGACGGACCTTCCTCCCCAGCGGGCACTACAGGAGCCCGTCGGTGTCCCAAGGAGCCCTCAATGGCCACTTTCTGAAGGGGAAACTGAGGCTCAGCCCCTAGTTCCCGGCCCCTTCCCATAGGCCAGGGAAGTTTTCAAAGGCTGGTTCTGCTCGCCCGGTGAATGAAGGAAGGGTGAGAAACCCTCCTGGGCTGGGAGGCACGAGGCCCAGGCTCTGTGCGCGGCCCTGGCGTGAGCTCGCCGTGCTGCCGTGGGCACATCTGCGCCTTCTCTGGGCCTCCCCCTTCCCACCTCCAGATGGCCTCTAAGGGAAATCCCAGTTGGATCCACTCTGCAGTGACAGGAGAAGGAGTTCGAGGAACGCCCTCAAAGGACGAATTGCAAAGCCCCAGCCTGCGAGCTTGTAGCCACCGCCCCCCCAGCACTCCCTCCCCTCCCCAGCACTCCCCCGTCCCTCTGGTCCCTGCTGCCTGGCCCAGGCCTGCAGCCTGGGTGCTCCGTGGCCCTGGCCCCGCCCCGTGCCTCAACTGTGAGCTGAGGCCTGAGAGAGGAGCCCCAAGGCCCGAATGGGGAGCAAACAGGGGCAGCCAGGACGCCAGGGAGGAGGGAGCCCCTGGTGGCTCTGGGGAGGCCTAGGCCCGCCTGGTGGAGCTGCCGGTCTGGCGGGGTGACCGGCGAGGACACAGACCCCGGCGGCCCTGGGCCTCGGCCTCGTGGGACAGAGGGACCGGTCTGGCTCTTGGTAGAGATGGCCTTTGGGCTGGGCCTCCCAGGGTGAGAAGGGAGACAGAGCAGCCAGGGGTGGCCCTGGCCTTCTGAGTGTGCATGCACCACGTGGCTTCCTCGAAGCCGGCCTGTGACGTAGGTGTGATGGTGCCCGTCCTCCTGATGGGGAGACTGAGGCCCGCAGAGCCGAAGAGCTTGTCCAGACTGCAGCGACGGAGGGTGTGGCCTCGTCCTGGCGGCTCTGAAGACCGGCTCCTTCCTTGTCATCGTTCTGTGTCCTGCGGCCAAGGGCTGGGCTGGGTTCTCCTTCTCCTTCCGACCTCTGACCTCCCGCGGCGGTAGGTGGACAACCCTGGGGTCCCAGCTCTGCTACCCACGGGGCAGCGCTGTTTTCTGGCTTGGTGCTCCTTCTGCCCTCCTGCCTCCCCTTTTAGGGGTCAGGGAAGGGCCTGAGGCCTGGAGCCCCAGCCCCCTCGGGGTGGGGGATTAAGACTGACCCACTGTTCAAGCCGGGGCTGGGCTGGGGCCGGGGAGAAGGATGGGTTCCCCTTGGGGAAGGATTGAGATCTTAGTCCCGTGGTAGGAGTGAGGCTGGCCCGGCCGGGCTGGGTGCTGAGGTGGGTGAGCAGGAGGGAGAGGAGCACCGAAAAGGCACGCTGGGGGGCCTGAGGCAGGAACTGAGGGGGCAGAGAGACGGAGAGCAAGCAGGGAAGGGGCAGAGAGAGAGGGAGACACAGAATCGGAAGCAGGCCGAGGGGACGGGATTCTTGAAAGGAGACAGGGGTGCTGGGCTGTTGGGAGGGAGCCCGCTGGCCGCTCCCACTCTGGCCTCCATGTGGCCCAGGCCTGACGTCCACCCCCAGAGTCTGTACTGCTTTGCAGGAGGGAGCGGTTCAGCCCACAAGTTCCAGAGGATTGACGCCCACCTGTCCACCCCGAGAGCAGCCCTCCGCGCTGGCTCCTTGCCCCGCGGATGGGACACTGGAGTTCCCGGTCTCTTCCCTCAGCGGTAACCCTCCAAGGGCTCCTCCCCCCCAGCCCCCGCTGCTGACCCTCCTCACCCCTCCTGGCGTCCTGGGATCCCCCCCCACTGAAAGAAACAATGCGCGCTCGATCCCTGGCCAGCATCCGTCTGGGGGCTCCTCGGTAAGCCCGTGGGTCATTGGCAACTGGTGGGGGGTAAGCTTAGAAAGAGCCAGGGCTGGGGGCGCCTGGGTGGCGCAGTCGGTTAAGCGTCCGACTTCAGCCAGGTCACGATCTCGCGGTCCGTGAGTTCGAGCCCCGCGTCGGGCTCTGGGCTGATGGCTCGGAGCCTGGAGCCTGTTTCCGATTCTGTGTCTCCCTCTCTCTCTGCCCCTCCCCCGTTCATGCTCTGTCTCTCTCTGTCCCAAAAATAAATAAACGTTGAAAAAAAAAAAAAAAGAAAGAAAGAGCCAGGGCTGGGTCCGACGGTCTTGGGGGATACATGAAGGAGCTTGGGCATTTCCTAGAGGGGTCAGGAGTCATGGAAAGGTTTGGATTTTAAAAGATCACTGTGCTTGTTCAGTGGGGCCAGGACAAGGCAAGTGAGGGAGGCTGGTGCGGAGCAGGGAGGGATGGGCGGGAGGCGGGCGGTGAAGCGGGGTGCAGGGCTGGGGGGGAGGCGGGGTGGCAGAGAGAGGAATCCAGGGTCCAGCCCAGTGATTGGATGTCTCGCGGCTGTAGCAAACTGCCCTCCCGGGCTCCCCCTGAGGAGCCAGGTCTGTGCAGCCAGATGCGGGGGGTGCTTCCTGGAGGCTTCTGGGAAAGGTTTTGTCCTCCCTGATGAGAGCAGGTGTGTGAAGAGGGTTGTCCTCCCTGTACCTCCTCCTGCTTCTGGCCTCTGAGCATCATTTGAAAGGTTGGAGCCACGGCAGCCTTTTTGCGACAATGGGGTCACTGTGAAGAGAAATCGTCAGGGGCCGGCCTGGGCTGCAACCGCTGACCCCTGGCCCCTCGGTACGCCAGCAAGATGAGCCCCTCTTCGGCCAAGTCACCATTTGCTGTGGCTTCTATTGTTTGTAGCCAGAGGCATTCCCGCCCAGTACAGGATTCCGTGCCAAGAGCGCGGTCGGAAAGGATTTTCCAGCACTCAACCAGCAGAGTCCGCTGGGACAGGAGGAGGCAGGGGATGTGGTGGAAATGCTGGTTCTCAGGCCCCGAGGGGCCTCCAGGTGGGCGTGCCCACGTGGCAGCATAGAGCCCAGCAGAGCGGCCCCTGGAGACCGCTGTGGGTGGTGGCTAAGGCCGTGGGAGGGTGGCATTGCTCGGGGAGGGTGGAGACAGGGGGACCAGCAGGTGCACACAGAGCTCTGGGCAAGACCCGCCCTCGTGGGGCAGGTGGAAGAGAGGAGTTGCCCCAGCGACAGGGAAGCTCACTAATAATGACAATAACGCCCGCACCGTTTATGGAGCAGTTACTATGTGTGAGTGGCCGGGCCGCAGACCCGTCTCGTTGACTCAGTCCTCACCACCACCTGGTGAGCCAGGTCCTATTACTGTGTGTGTTTTACAGATGGAAACACCGAGGCTCTGACAGAGGGCCGCGGGGACTCAGAGCACGAAGAGAAGTCCCGGGCGGCACCAGGAGGGCATCGGGGAGGAGGCGGCGTCCCCGGAGTGGGCACCGGGCCGGGTGGGAAGTGAGTCACCGCAGGCAGCGGCAACAGCACGGGCAGGGGAAAGGATGGGATCTGGCTGACTTCAGGATGCATGGGGCGGGGGGCGTGGAAATCGGGTGGGAGGGACGTGCGGGGCCTCGGATGCCAACCCGCGGAGTTCGGAGTTTATTGGGCAAGCCTGGAGGGAGGGCGGCGCCACCGGGGGCAGCTCATCCTGCGGGCGGTGAGAGCTGAGGAGGCGGCTGCCCAGGAGGGGCTGGTGCAGCCACGCCCCCTTTCCAGATGGCTCTCCAGGCAGGCGAGGCAGACCACAGTCGGAGCCCTTGGCCCGTGGCCACGGAAAACAACTTGTCCTCATTGCCATTGAGTAACTGCACTTGGGCCCTGTGGTCCGAGCCATTTCAGGACAGCGGGCTGCCGGCGGCCCAGGCCGGGTGGCCTGGGACCCCCTGCCTTACCCGCCCG
Source organism: Leopardus geoffroyi (assembly GCF_018350155.1). NCBI lineage: Eukaryota > Metazoa > Chordata > Mammalia > Carnivora > Felidae > Leopardus > Leopardus geoffroyi. The sequence goes on along the minus strand of NC_059337.1, from coordinate 143,723,975 downwards.
GGCCAAGCCCCCATGTCTGTGAGCCTGAGCCTGGTTCTGGGAGGAGGCTCATGGGCCTGCGGGGCCCGGGAGCCCGGGGCATCTAGCTGGCTGGGAGAAGGTGGGAGCGGGGCTTCCCAGGCTCAGCACTGGGGAAGAAGGGGCCCCGGGAAGGGACAGGCCAACTCTGATCCGTGGCCGGCGTCAGGCCTGCGGTGGGACCCCTTCTTCCACGGTGGGCTGGATGGGAGCAGGGAAGAGGTCGGGGAGGGAGGCGGGCCGGCCAGGCTGAGACCTTGGTCTCCAGGCTGAGACCTTGGGCCGGTCCTCTCCCACCGGTCCCTCATCCGTAAAATGGGAGTGACAAACCCCGTCCCACGGGGATGTCGTAAGAATCAGACAAGAGGCTCCCGCAAAGTCCTGGGCCTGCGGATTTCGCAAACAATTAAAATTTCAAAAATCGACTTCGGTTCCTGTCATAGGGTGCCAACTTCAGATTTGCCAAGTAAGAACGTTGAAAACAAAAACAAAACACCCGCTACTGTCTACTGTTAGCATCAGTTCGCAAGAGAAGCCGTATGTATGTGGACCCAGTACGGGCTGGAGGTGAGGAGAGGGTAGCCCCCACCCCCCCCCCCATCAGCAAAAGCAGGCAGCTGGGTCGAGAGCGCTGGGCCGCCTCCTCATTTCTTCCCTTCGCCTCTGACCCGACGTGAATGGCCCGAGCGGGGGGGTGGGTGGTCTGCGGGTGGGGCGGGCACCAGCCCTCACTCCTCACTGGGAGCTGCCGCCTCAGAGCTGGGGGTTCTCGAAGGGGCTCCTTGTCCCACGTGATGAGTACCGGTTGCCACCCCAGACTTGCCTCCTCTCCGGGCCTGTCCGATGCACCCGGCAAACGGGATGCTGTCTGAAGAAGGTTCTGTCCACGCGGGGCACCTATCGATGCTTTGGCTCTCGGGGGCCCTGGTGACCCTCCAGGGACGGGACGCTGAGGCTCAGAGAGCGGAAGGCCCTTGCTCAGGACCGCTGGGGCTCTGGGTGATGCAGCTGGGGTCCCCGTACCGCCTGCCGGGTGGGGTTCCTGAGGCGGACTGAGGAAACTCAGGGTTTAGAGTCTTTTCCCAGAGCCAAAGCCGCAGACAGAGAGAGGGCAGTGGGCCTTTGCTTCATTTCAAGGTCATGGGCTCCCGGGGCTCCCGGAGGAAGGGGCTCCGCTATCCCAGCACGGAGCTGCAGGGAGGGATCCTGGATGCCAGCCAGACCTGGCCCCCGCCCCCCTCGGGTGCCGAGGACCCCCGGCTGCTTCTGCCGCGAGCCCCGCCCCCAAGGGCTCCCACCCTGGTGGGAGACACGGACCCCAGACCCACAGGGCCCCTGAACTGTTCTCAGGTGGGTGGGCGGCCTGCATCGGCTCCCTTCGTGGGTGGGTGGGCCAGACGCCCAGAGGGGAGGGTCTCACACGGCAGGCGTTCGGGGGAGGCGGTGGCCAGCTTGCCCCTCGCTCCCCACGCACCTGCTCCGGCTGCCGGCTGCCAGCAAGGGCTGAGGACGCACCTCCGGGACGTACGGGGCAGGCCAGAGGCCACCGGGGCAGAGGGGACCCCGCTCTTGACCCGAGCGGGATGCGGTGCGCCCCCCCTGCTTTTCCAGACACGAGCTGTCCACGGCGTTCATCCGCTCGCTGGGTTGGGCCCCCGTCCCCCAGAGAGGATGCGGGGGAGCTCACTGTCGCCACAACCGACTCGTAGTTCAGTCGCTCGACACCACACAGGTCTCCCCTCGCTCCCGTTGGAGGCCACGTGGGTGTGCGGGGCCCGGGGCTGGGGACACTCCGACGGGTCTGGAGCGGGCTCGGGACCACCTGTGGAAGGGAGGCAGGACGCTGAGCCGTAATCAAGTCTCAGCCAGGCCTCCGCCAGCGCAACAGGGAGCTGAGAGCGGCGGGCCTCCTCCTCTCACACTGACCGGTCACGGGGCGGGACCCGCCGAGGCCTCACGGCCCCCACGTCCCCACGGCCGAGGGCCGAAGGCCGCCGGGTGGAGACATCCCGTCCCGCAGGGGTGTCTGGGCAGCGCACGGCGGCCTCCCCCGCACACGGGGCCTGTGCTGCTCAGCTCTGCCCCGCATGGAGCCTCTGGGAACCCTTCTGCAGGATTCTGGCGGGGCCGCCCTCCCTAACAGACGCTCGGAAGGGGCAGACCCTGGCCCGGCCTCAGGCTGCACGCGGAACTCGTCCCCTGCTCTGTTCTAGACCCCTCTCCCCGAGCTAGCGCTCGGCGGGGTCCCCTGCGGGCTCTCCGGACTGTCAGCCCTGAAATGCCTGGGGTCCTGGTCTCCGTGTCCCCTTCCAGGCCGCTCTTGCCGCATCACCGTCACAACCGGGCCGGTGTGTTCCGAGAGGCGGCGGCCCGGGCCGCCTGCGTGCCGCGCCGACCTCGCCACCTCCTCCTGACCAGGCGGGTCAGCCAGCCCCGCCGGGACAGTCAGCTGTAGCTTCCGGTTCAGTGACACCCTTACCGTGTCCCCCGGTGGCCGCTCTAACAGGGCCCCGAATCGCAGGGGCGGGAGGCCCACATTCCCCAAATCTGTCACCGGGAGTGACAGGCGACGTGGCCGCTCCAGCTCCTGCCTCTTCGTTCTCGGACCCGTATGTTCCACCCGGTGGGGACATAAATCGCCGTGAAGGTCACTGGCGGAGAGCGTGCGCCACGGCCCGAGGGCAGCGCCCCATCCTTGCAAGTACCGCCTTGAGCACGGGCTTCAACCCCGCCCGTACGATTTCTCCATTCCTGTCAAAATTCATCGTCGCCTCTTCCAGGATGGAAAAAGTCCAGCGTGGTTTACCTGCTTCTGAGGGGCTGATAGGTTCCCCCGGGAATGGCTCCACCTTGCGGACTCACCGGTGCCCCTTCCCGCTGGCAGGCTGGACATTCCTCAGTGGCATTGGCTGGACCGGCCTTGGAAAGTGGGGACCCACACTGAGGGGCGCCCTCGCGGCCGTGACGCTCCCACGACGGATGTGGCAGGCCCGGGAGTTTCCAAAGGGCTTGTATCTCCCCCCCCCCCGGAGAGAAGGCCTCATTCATGCAGTTGATTTGCAGGGTATTTAAATTTTTTTTTTTTACCGTGTATTTATTTTTGAGAGACAGAGAGAGACGGAGCGTGAGCGGGGGAGGGGCAGAGAGAGAGGGAGACACAGAATCCGAAGCCGGCTCTGGGCTCCGAGCTGTCAGCACAGAGCCCGACACGGGGCTCGAAACCACGAACTGTGGGATCGTGACCTGAGCCGAAGTCGGACGCTTAACCGACGGAGCCCCCCAGGCGCCCCTGATTTGCGTGGCGCCGCTGTGACAGTGGCCCAACATCATGTTCTGGGGGGCGTGCAGCCAGTAAGTAGTATGACAGACTCGAGGCCAGAAGGAGACAGAGGAGAGAGAGCACGGGGCCGTGGTGCAGGACGAACTGTGTATTACTGTTCATCGCAAGTCAGGACAATCGTGTCGGATCTTCTCTTCTTCCCGGGATGAGAACGCGATGGCCCCTACCAAGAACCTGAGGCCGCGTCCATCTGGGCTGACAAAGACCATATTTGCACAGAGGTTGTGGCTGGGGCAACCACTCTGCTGAGCTGGTACTAATCCACTGACACTGTCCAGGACCCGTCCCCCGACTCTCCTGGGTCAGACAGGCAAATTAAATGGAGATACAGGGGCGCCTGGGTGGCTCAGTCGATTGAGCGTCCAGCTTCGGCTCAGGTCACGATCTCACGGTCTGTGAGTTCAAGCCCCGCGTCGGGCTCTGTGCTGACGGCTCAGAGCCTGGAGCCTGTTTCCGATTCTGTGTCTCCCTCTCTCTCTGCCCCTCCCCTGCTCATGCTCTGTCTCTCTCTGTCTCAAAAATAAATAAACGTTAAAAAAAAAATTTAATAAATGGAGATACACGGGGGACCGCCACTCCCGCATCCGTTAGGCCTTTAAAGGTTTTTTTTAAGTTTCATTCATTGTGAGAGAGAGAGAGAGATACAGCATGAGTGGGGGAGGGGCAGGGAGCGAGGGAGAGAGAGAGAATCCCAAGCAGGCTCCGCCCTGTCAGCGCAGAGCTCGACTCAGGGCTCGAACTCACGAACCGCGAGATCACGACCTGAGCTGACACCAAGAGTCGGACGCTTGACCGACTGAGTCCCCCAGGCGCCCCAAGCTTTGAAAGGTGGGGTTCATTCGTGCCATTCTCCTGTGTGTGACACTGTTTTTGGTTTACTTTTTTGGCCCAGGCGAGGGTGGTCCCAACCACCGAATAGGTCTGTTTGAATTATTCACTGAAGATCCAGGGAAATAATCACTGGGGAGACTGGGGAGGCCCACAGGCCCCGGAGCCACACTTGGATCCGGACGCACCTACCCCCTGGTCCCCATCCCCCCACCCCCCATCGGGGACGACGTCGGGAGTGTCACCTGGAACCCTGAGTCCAACAGCCTTCAGCGCGACTGGGTATTCTCCGTTTCCCTTGCCAGAGACTCTGTCAGCACGCTTACACCCCTCTGGGGAGGAACGGGCTGTTGGGACGCGTATACTTGGGGTGGCCCAACGTCCTTCTTCCCGGAGACTGGCCCGCCTTCTATCAGTCGACTCCTGGTCTGATTGGAAACCGAGCAAAGGATCCTGGCTTTGCATTGTGGTGTCGTCTGTAGCATCCCGATCACTCATTCTTAATGTATAGAATATATACATTAACGTATATAATGTTTATATTTTAACATTTATTTCATTTTGAGAGACAGAGAGAGACAGAGTGCAGGTGGAGGGGGAACAGACACACACACACACACACACACACACACAGAGCCTGAAGCAGGCTCCAGGGTCCATGCGGTCAGCAAAGAGCCCCACAGGGGGCTCGACCCTGCGAACCGTGAGATCGTGACCTGAGCCGAAGTCAGACGCTTAACCGACTGAGCCCCCCACCCCCCCCCCGGCGCCCCATCATTCTTAATATTTTTTAATTGTACAGATTGCGCTTTACCCTTACAGGCTACCCGGCTATCGGCCCCCTGTTTTATTAGCCACACACACCCCTGCCAAAGCCCACCGGCTGCCGCTCGGATGCTGATGCTCATTGCTGTAATCGTTTCCACCTGCTGCGGACGGCTGGCCGCTGCCACCTCACCCCTGTTCTTTCGGGGCCCTGTTGTCCTCATTGCCACCAGCGAGCCTGGTTCTGAAGCATCACGTCCTACCATCAGCCCCGGCTTACGGAGGGCGCCCGCCCCTGGGCTTCTCGCAGGCGCCGGTGCGTTCCAGGTCCTTCCATGGAGCGCAGTCCTCCGGTGGCCGTGCGGGCCGTCCGTGTTCTATCCATCCAGCGTGCCTACGCCTCTGCCCCTTTGCTCGCCTGCCTCGGCGGACGCCGTCGCTGCCCCGTGCTGCTGGGTGCCATCGGTTCCGTGTGCTGGCACCGTCATCCGTGGCACCTGCCACACCCCGCAAACCTGTTCCCAAAGAGATAAGCCCTCCCGGATCCACCTGTGTGTCCCACCCCCTGGTCGGGCACCTTTGGACCCCAGTCCCCTGCTGGCTAGGTCCTCAGCCCCCTCCTCTTTCTCCCATGACCCTGGATGAGTTGTGTTGTGACTTAGCCTGAGTCATTGCCCTGGGGGCCGGGAGGGGAGGTGGGGTGAATTCTGGGGGGTGCCTGCTGTCCTGTGGTGAGGAGGTTCCTGACATCTTCAAGGAAATGGGAGCACTTGCCCTTAGTAGGAACAGACAGACCACTTTTTTTTTTTTTTTTTTTTTTTTTTTTTTGCCAGCTTGGAGAGTTCAGGGGACGCGAGGGGCTCAAGGTTTTGGGTGCCTCGACTCAGAAGTCACCACCCCGTTTGTTAAAGATCTTAGAATTTTCCAATTCTGGCCTTGACCTTGTCATAGCAGACCTGCCTGTGTTGGGAGCTTAACCTTTGGAGCCTGATTACTCATTTCGCTAAATCCTGGGATTTATAGCCGCCGAGGAGGCCTCGCGGTTTCCCCACATGCAGTGTTATCTTTCCCCAAAGCATCAGGCGAGCGTTGCAACAGCCATCCCGGCCCCCCCTCCCTACATGGCGGGCGGTCTCCCCATCCCTCGGGACCCTGAGGCACCACACCCACCACCCACGTCTGCCCGCCGGAAGACCAGCCCTGTCCGCTCTGGTGAACATCTGGACAAGTTCTCCTGCCTTTAACTCCTGGCACCAGCCAGGGGTCCTCGCAGGCAGCCAGCGGTGGATGAGCCCACTCCTCGGCCCTGTTTTCACGTGAGAACGGAGGCCGTGAACCAGGAAGCAGACCCGGAGGTGGAGGACGGCATGTGGCGGGGGGGGGGGTCCTGGGTCGGTACCTGGGGACAGGAAGGACAGGAAGCCCACCGGGCAGAGGGAGCTGCTGTCCCAGCAGGGCCCACAGACGAGCCCCGAGGAGTCTAAGACTGGGATGGCCGTTCCGAGTTATCTCGGGTTGGGATGAATGGCTTGGCCTCGCATAGCCCCGTGGTGACCGGTCACTGGATACGGGCCACCCTAGGAGGGGATCCTGGGCAAGGGAGCCCTATCGAGCTGAGTCACTCTCCAGAGGGCTGACATCAACTGCTGGCCTCTCGAGCAGCGCATCCAGAGGCCGGGGAGAGAGTTCTCCTTCCGGCCGGGAAGCTAGGTGGCATCTCACGGTTTCCGGCCAACATGGGGCTGAACTGCTCCGGGGTGAGCTAGAGCTGAGGTCGTGGGACTCAAGGGGACCTCAGAACCAGGTGTCCCGGGACAACCTGCCAGCCTTTTAAGGCTTCCCCGGGGGCCCACCCCACGCGTGCCCTCCCCTGCTTGAGGGTTCAGGATCCAAAGGCACATCTTGGCCCTCAAAAGGCTTCTAGTCTGGTGGGGAGGCCGCCTCCTGACCAGAGGATTGCCACACCTGGGGCGTGGCCAGGTCTCTGCTGGAACCTTCTAAAGGAGGAAAAAATTCTTCCCAGAAGAGGAGTGGGCAGGGAGGCCCAGCAGGGCGGGCACTCTGGCTGCCCATGTGCATACGCTCTGCCAAGAAGGACACAGCAGGCAGAGGGAACAGCACTTGCAAAGGCTCAGAGGTAGGGCAATCATGGTGAGTCTGAAGGATTGTGAGGCTGGAGAAGGGGCCAGGTGGGAAGGGCTGGGGATAAGCGGCTGTGGATCCAGAAAGGAGATTCTCATCCCCACCCCCCCACCCCCGCCCCCACCAGTCCCCACGGCTGGCCTCCCTCTGTGCTGTGCTCTCCTGGCAGCCAGAAGGGTAGACTTTCCAAGACATAAACCCAGGCTGGGTCTTCGCCAGCTTAAAGGCCTGCATGGCTCCCCACCGCTCTCCGAATAAAGCCCATACTCCTTCACGTGGCACCGAGGCCCCGTCTGGACTCCGGTTCCGGCGTCCCCCCAGCGCACCTCTCCACCGGGCGCCCGCACGCTCTCTGTCCTCACCGTTGCACAGGCTACTTCTGCTTCCACCCGGGGTCTTTGCACGTCTGCTTCCGTCCCCTGGGGTGCCCTTTCCCCACTTGTTTTCTGGCTAACTCCGACTTGGTCCTCGGGAGCCGCCTCCTCCAGGAAGCCTTCCCTGACCTCTTCCCTCCTTCAAGCCTGGGACACAGTGCACAACCCCCAGTTATCCCGCGTGATTGCCGCCGTCTCCTGTCAGGACCGTCTCCTGCTCTGGGCGGAGGCTCCTCCAGCAAGGTGGGGGGGGGGGTGGCGGTGGCTGGGCTGGATTCCTCCGTGGGGCCCCAGCCTCCAGCCCGAGGCACAGGGCTCTGCAACCTGCAGCCTGAATGAGAGGGAATCGAGGAGATGACGCCCTTAAGCTCTGAAAAGACATTTTCCCAAGCAGCTGGCAAGGCCCCACCCGCTCCGGGGGATTTTCCAATCTGCTCCTGAAAGGCCCAGCTCCCAGCGTATCGGGATCATTCCGGGACACGGCGTAGGCCCACTTCCCTGGCCCCGGCCCCGAGCCCCTGAGCAGAGCACATCCGAAGGTCCCTCCTGCTGCCTTTCCCGTCAGTGATCTGCAACAGGGGGCTGGAGATGAGGAGAGAGGGGCCCCCTCGGAGCCCTCCTCTCATTCGCAGCCTCAGGCTGCCGAGGTACAAGACCTGGCTCCAGAATGTTCAGCGCCCTCGTGCGACATGGAAATAAGTCCTGGCTTGTGTTGCCCAGAGCCCAAGGGCCTGCAGCGATGGTGATGGGAAGGGGGTGGCTGCGCCTTAGAGGGTGCGCCCCGGGGAGCCCTAGCTGGCTACGGCGCCCCTCTCTGTCTGGACTTCCTGGACCCATGCGTTGACGGTCCAGGGTGCTCAGTGTTGGCTGGTGGCAGCTGGGGGACTCCTTCTGGTCCTTCTAGGAGCTGAGGAGGAAGGCAGAGATGGCTGGGGTGGGGGGGGGGGGAGCAGGGGGTGGGGTCAGGGAGTGGGTGGGGGCACCAGGTAGAGGGCATCGGTCAGCTATGGATGTGGCCAGGGCCAACAGGATGTGCACCTCCCGGGATTTCTCGAACGGAGCGGAAACTCTCTGCAAAAGGGGCTTGTTCCTTGCTCTGCTTGGCACAGCTGAGATCTTCTGGGAGTTGTTTTGCTCTTGGTAATTGGTGAGAGGTTTGCTTCTAAAAGTCTGCCCAGAACCCCAAAGTGGAAGCAGGCAGAGGGCCAGCATGAGTAGAGAATGTTCTTTTTCAAACACATTTTTATAGAAGTATGTTTGGGTCTGCTCTTTGGACCCTGCGAGTTTAGAATTGGAAGTAATTGAAACAGAGCTGGGCAGGGGCTCACCTTTGCCCCACAGGCCTAGAGAGGCCCTAGAGGGCAGAGGGGTGTCCCCGGCTCTGGACGGCCAGGTGTCCTGGGGCAAATGACCTCACGCTAATCACAGACACTCCTTATCTGTGCAGAGAGGCGGCCTCTCGGGGAGCCGCTGGCTTGGTAAGGCCCTGATGCTGAGGGTGCGGGAGGCGGTCAGAGCGCGGCACCCTTTGCCAAGGGCTCAGTCAGGGTAGAAAGGCGTGGGTCGGCCCAGCACGGTCCCGGTGCTGACCCCGGACTCAGCTGGCCTCTGCTCTGCAGACAGCCGCCACCCAGCCGTGGAACGAGTTGCTAACTTTGCAGAGAAGAGAGGCCTGCGGTATCCCCTTTTGCATGGTGACGGGGTATTACCTGGGGAGGAGAGCCCCCCAGGACGGTGGTTTCCTGAGCCTGTGGCAATGAGACAGGCCGCTGACCTCTTGGAGTACCCACCCCCCCGCCCTGCCCCCGCTGGGCCTCGCTTTCCACAGGCAGGGGCCGAGGCCGGACCGGTTGTTCTTGAGAGTTCTGTCCGGTTCTAAAAGGTCACTCCTTCTGCCTCAGTTTCCCGTCTGTAAAAGGATAGCGTGTAAGAGGCAGCTCCAGAAAGGAAGCATGAGGTTTGTATTTGCAGATCCTGGGAGCTCAGAGAGAACCACATTTAAAAACGGTGGAAATGGGCAGGATGGTGTGCTTACAGCCCATGTGCCTGTCTGCGGTCGTGAGGGGCTCTCCCCGGTAGGGTCCTCAGAGAAGCCGATGTCACTCGGGGGGGGGGGGATGGTCACAGCCTGGCACACACAGAGGTCCCTCCTCTGCTCATGTTTGCTCCCTGGGGTGTAATGCATTCCAGAGCCTTGCTGGGATATGTTACAACATTCCAGGTCCCGACCAGAGTGAGGCGGGCTGGGCGCCGGCACCAGGAGGTTCCGTGGGCTCTCTGCTCACCTGAACCTTCGTGAACGGTCCCGGGGCCCATCCTGCCGTGCCGGGCGCTCCTCGGCCTAAACCGAGTGCCAGCTCTCCGCTAAGGGCTCCCTGTGGATCCTTTCTCTCACGCCCACTCTTGAGATAGACTGTTGTCTCCAGTTTATGGAGGTGGAGCCCAGAGGGCTTACATAACTTGCCTGAGGTCGCCCTGCCGGGGAGAGGTGAGGCGGGGCTGGGCCCGGGTCACCTGACATCAGGGACTGCCCGGTGGTCCTCCTCCCAGGTCAGTTCCAAAAGCGAGGGAGACGGGGTGGGCCCCAAGACCACTGAGGCGGCGCGCGGATGGGGCCTTTTACATAACTGTGTATTTGGTGTCATGTGTATTAGGAGGAAAGTCAACCCATCAAATCTGTGATTTCACTGAGGATATTGCCTAGGAAAAAAAAAAAAGCAAGTTTTGAAGAACAAAACTATTAAGGATTTTGCATTTGAGAAAAACATTCAGTAAGAATCGGTCTAGATGGCAAGAAACCAGGGACTTGGAAAAACACCAAGCACGGTGCCAGCCCCCTCGTCCTGCACCCCGGGCTCCGCGGGGCTCCACAGGGACCTCCCCGGGGACCTGCCCTTGCCAGCCGTCCACACCCGTTCTGTGTCGGGGAAAACCTGCAGAGAAGGACCCCGCTGCAGCCTGTCTCCCAGATCCTCTGCTGTCTGTGTCTTGTTTCTTCCTTCCCCCGTGATCACCGTGTCAGTGGCCACTTTCCCCCGAGGCCATCTTTCCCCGTGGCCATCTTCCCCCAGGGCCACCTTCCCCTGTGGCCACCTTCCCCCAGGGCCACCTTCCCCCATGGCCACCTTCCCCCAAGGCCATCTTTCCCCATGGCCACCATGTCAGCGGCCACCTTCCCCCATGGCCACCACGTCAGTGGCCATCTTCCCCCATGGCCACCTTCCCCATGGCCACTGTGTCAGGGGGTCTGGTGGTCACTCTGTGGGGAGGTGCATGATCGGCCTCCTCTGGGACGGCCCATTGGCTGCACTGACGCAGGTGGCCGTGCCCTCTCTGGGCTGCTTTCCCCCAGTCTTCTCTGAGGATCCCCCTCGCTCACCCCCAAAGCTGGTGCTCCTCAGCCCCTCCTCCTGTGACCTTCGGGCCCCCTTCTCAGCGGACCTCATGTCCTCCCTGTGTTTACTACTAACTCGAAGCTGGTGAGCCCCCCACGTAACGCCTCCACGCCACCTTCTGAAATCCTGACCCGCCTGCTGGATGGGAGGGTCTCCCCTTGGACCCCTCACGGGGACCTCGGACTTCACCGCCTGAGCTGAGTCCTGGAGCGGCCCTGAGTGCCGGTGCCCCAGGCCTCCTCCCCACGTGTGTCCCCCCTCCTCTGGGATGCATCCTGGTCCTACCCACCCCCCTCTCTCTCTCCGCCACCGCCCCGGGCTGAGCACCGCCCCCTCTCACAGGTCAGAGGCCGTGCTGCCCGCCGCGATCCCCGTGGACACAACAGGCAGCGGGACATTTGAAAGACATGAGTGGGGTCGGATCACTGCCCTGCCTGGAACCTCCTGTGCTCTGGCTCCTCACCCAGGGCTCACAACGAGGCTGCCCTGGTTGGTCCCCTGATACAGAACCACACGAAGAGCTCGGACAGCAACCCTCGGTGGCCAGGTGCTTAAGTGTCCTTCCTCAAGAGCCTGATGAGCGAGTGGACGTGGCCCAGGCTCCCACGGCAGCTCCCCGGTGTGGGCAGCCCAGGCTCCTTCTGTCTCGTGGCTCTGCTCTCCTCAAGGGTCCAAGGTGGCTGCCTGAGCTCCTGCCATCCCAGAGGGGAGGGGGAGCGCAGCCAGGAGGTTGGACACAGTCCTTCTGCTCACACCGCTTGATCAGGCTTCCTTATGTGGCCACACTTGGCTGCCAAGGGGGCTGGGAACCGTTTCTGGCTGGGCGGTGTGTGGCCGGCTCCCTCTTCTATCACTGCAGACTCGGAGAACAGCCGGCATTCCTTCCCAGGAGAGGGTGGCTCACCCCCAACCCGAGTGCCATCCCTGAGCGCCGGTGCCCTCGTGGAAAATGGGGCGGCCTCTCCACAAGGCGGTTGTGAGAAGCCAGTGGGACGGGCAGCAGTGTGTGCCCTGCGCATCATCAGGTATTTTCCAGAGTCGACTTTCCCCTTCCTGCCCTGCCTCTGTCACCTCAGATTTGGCGTCTGTGGCTCGTGAATCCCGGGGCCGGTTTTGGAACCGGCACTTAGTAGGGGCAGACAAAGGTGCCTCGGCCGCCTCGCCCTGGCCGCCTCTTCTGCGCCGAGGTTTTGGCACGCGGGGGCCTCGGGGGCCTCGGGAGACGAGGCTGGCAGGGGCAGGCACAGTTGGTGCGTGGCAAACCGAACCTGTCAATTCCAGAAGCTTTTGGCACATTGTTGAAGCGACTAGATGACTTTGAGAAGTGTCTGCGTGTTTTTTCCCCAAGTGTAGTTATTTTTGCCGCTGTGAAATGTTCTGAAATCTGACAGTTTTGTTTTGAGTCTTAGCCCGATGTGAAGACAGAAAGGAACACTGCCTCCCAGTTCTGTGGCACTCGCTTCTTGGGGTCCCCTGAGGACACCCTGATCCTGGCAGAGGTGGGCGAGGGGACACCAGGTGACCGAGGTCTCCCAGGTGTGAGCGCACAGTGGGTCGGGCCTGGGAGCCTCCAGACCCACTCGGGGCCCGAGACCAAGGGCTGATTTGGCCAAAGTTAAAGCACCTACTGTGCGCCGGGCCCTCGCAGCATTTCTTGAGCGCCCGCGATGTTCATCCTCAGACACAGACTAGGCACCTACTGTGTGTCAGGCCTCCGTCCACCCAACGTTTACCAGGCACCTGCCATGGGGTGTAGAGACACCGGAGGGCTCTCGGCACGGGGCTGACAAGCTCCCCTTGCCGCGCTGCTGGCAGGAGGCAGGTGAGGGGGCTGCTGAAGGGGCGAAGACCCTGGAGGAGGGAGAGATGACTCGGGTGCCGTCCCGGCTCCTCCAAAGCCCGCAGTCCAGCCGGGACCCTGCTGGGGAGCGGCCCAGGGCGGGAGGCTCCGCGTGCAACGGGGGGACCGGACACCGTCCCCATCCCCTCTGCCACCCTCTTCCCGCCCTCTAGCTGACCCCACGCAGCCCACGTTGTCCCCGCCACGGGTGCCATGTGCCCGGGCCGCTCCGGGCGTCCCACACCGCGTCTCTCGCCCGCAAACCTCTCACGGGCCTCCCCAGCGACGTGGGCCGCGCCTGGGTCTCCTGGGCGGGCAGCGTCGTGCCTGCCTTCTCCTCGGGGTCCCGGACTCCGAGCACAGGGTCAGAAGGCCGTAAGGTGACGTCGCTGAGAGCCGGCGGAGCGCCCGGCCTTACCTGCGTCGTCTCACCGGACCCCAGCGCCCCGGGGAGGCAGCGGGGACCGCAGTCCCCATTTTCACAGACGACGGCACAGAGACACAATGACTAAGTCACCCGAGGACACACAGCGAGTCCAGTGCCTCCCGGACAAAGCACATCGTCAGGAGCTAGAGCAGCAGCAACTTTGGGTGTGCGCGGCCGGGGGTCGCGGGTCGCGCGCCTGCCGCACTGTCGCCGCGGCGACCGACGACGCGGCCCTTTCCGGAGGGGCGACCCAGGCCGGCACTGCAGCACGAAGACGTGGCGAGGCCTCCCTCCCCCTCCCCAGCCCGCACGCAGGCCCGCGGCTGTGTCAGCCGGACCACAGGGCCGGCAGCCGTGACAAAGGTCCCCGCGGCCCAGTGAGCGGAACCTCTCCCGCGTCACAAGCCACGCAGGGCTCGCGCGGCAGCTCCCGGTGGCCGGGGCCCCGGCTGCTCCTATTCCCATCCCGCTGTCCTCCCTCCCTTCTACCTTGCCGCTCAGGAAGCTGGTGCCCGGAGCCGCAGATCCGACGGGCAGCCAGGGGAGGACGGTAGACGAGAGCGGGCTGTGGGGCCCCTTCCGCAGGAAGCCGCACATGCGCGTTTTGCTCACGGCCCATTGGTCACACGGCCACGGCTGCAGTGAGGGAGGCAGGGGGCATCCCCTTCGGTGGGCTGCCCTATGCGGAGCTCGAACTTGAAGCGCTCTGCCCGGACAGACAGAAGGGGCAGGTGGACTGGGGGACCGCTAACAATCTAGGCCACAGGCCGGCCCTTTGGGGCCCGTGATTCCCGCACAGACTCTCCCTTCTGTGCTCTGAGCGCACTCGGCCCCTTCCAGTGGGCGTGGCCCTGAGGTCCCTTCCAGGCTCTGTGTCCAGCCACATCCAGGACCCGCGTGTGATGCACTTGGAGGCTGCTGTGACCCCTCAACGAACGGGGAACCATGGACTGTCATGAAAAGGGCAAGTTCACGGCGGTGCAGGGACAGACTGCCCTAAAGACTTGCCTTTGGCGGAGAGGAGGGTGGACCGTGGGGCAGCCGCTCGCCCAGGACCCGCCTCGCCGCGGCCCTGCGTCAGCCAGCCCTTTGGGCCCCCCTGCCTCTGTCTGCTCGCTTGGACCACCTCGCCTGCTGTCCCCGCCGTCCTGGCTCTGTCCTCCCGGAGCGGGCACCTGCCCCACCGTCCGCCCTCCGCCCACACCTGAAGAAACACGGCATGTGCTCAGCCTTCCTAACTCATTTCTGGTTCTGTCCACATTCCTGGGGCGTCCAGGAATTTCTTTGGGGGCGGGTTACGAAAAACAACAGGCTTTTGAAAGCCAGGCTTGGGGTTTATTTGGAAATACAATTCCTTCTAAAACTAGTCAACTGCTGGTCTATTTACAAGCGGTTAGTGCCATGTTGCATGTAACCCCACCTAGAGATCTTGTCCAGACCTGGCTTTTTATTCTCACAAAGTTGGTCTCTTCTTTCCAGGCCCATCTCGCTCTTGACTTATCTTGCTCATTCTAGAGCAACTGCCTTGCTGTCCCCGGAGTCAACAGGCTTGGCCAGGGAGACAGCACTCCATTCAGATCACGGCCCCAGGGCCGGCCCCCCTGTCCTGCTGGGGATGCCTCCTGGGACCAACCTCTTCTCTTCCACCGAGACGGTGTCTCCAAAGCCATCTGGTGACTCTCCCAGATCAGTTCCCAAAGTCAGGAAGCACCCCTCCCCCCACACCCCAAATTTATGAGTCTTTCAAACCAGTCCTAGAGTTCCAGGGGCCATCGCGATGTGGTCTGCCTTCTATGCGTCCGAGGCAAGATCACAGCACGGCGGGGTGGAGGTGGGGGGCTGGCGACAGCTTTCCAGCTCACAACACCTGTGTCCTGGACCACGGAGGCCAGACCGGGGGGGATTTAGCTACAAGAGCAGCGCCCGTCCCTTCCGTGTGCCCGAATCTGTATCAGTCGGGATGCTGTTCATGCTTGCTGCTAGAACAAAGATGCCCCCAGAGAGTGGCTTAAACATGATGGACGTTCCTTTCTTTCTCCCACTTCAGTCCAAACACAGGCGGTTCTGGATGTGGAGCCACTAGGATGTCAGAAGCCTAGACGCCAGGGAGCCCGCTGCTCTGTCCTCCACCAGAAACTCTGAGCTCACGGTCTCAGATGGCTGCGGCAGCTCCCTCCATCCCGTCTGCATTCCAGCCAGGGCCAAGCAGAGATGTCATGCTCTGCCCCTTTCTCCGAGGCCCAGGGCTTGGAACGTACACACGTCAACCCGCTCATAGTCCATAGTGAGGTGGGATCTGAGGCTCGGGATGTTCAGCCGCCCACGTGCGTGTGCGCACGCGTGCATTGCCCGGGTCTGTCTGCCCCTTCGTCCCGTGCTCTTCCCTCGGGCAGCCCCATGGGGAAGATGTGAGTCTGGGGGAGAAGCGAGACCCTCTGTTCCAAACCCCAAAGTGCCTGCGCCGTGGACCCGTACCGCGGGAGGGATTCCCGACTCGCCCTCGCGTACTTGTGGCCGTTTGCCTCGAGGCCCAGATGCCCGCTGTGTGCCGCGGGTTCACTACCAGCGGCCGCAGGCCCGGCAGGGTCCCTGGGCACCCCTTCCCTGCTGCACACGCCTCAGCTTTCCACCTGTGACCTGGGGCGGATACTTCTGTCCTGCGACTTCATACATCGCTTTGGGAAGTCCGGCGGGACCCGGGAGCTGTGAGCTGTGAGCAGGCGCGTGTCCTGTGCTCGGCTGAGTACGGGCCCTGGGGTGACTCGGATGAGACGGATGGATTGCCCGGGTGGACCATCGTGACCTCGAGGGTGCTCATAAGGGAAGGAGGGACGTAGGTGAGGAGGGGCTCAGAGTCAGGGAAAAGGGGATGTGATGATGAGGGAAGCGGAGGTCGTAATGCTGCGACCCAAAGACGGAGAATGGTGCTGGGAGCGAGGGATGCGGGCGCCTCCAGAAGCTGGCCGTGGCCGGGAAACGGATGCTCCCGCTAGAGCCTCCAGAAGGAGCTGGCTCCGCGACATCTTGGTTCTAGCCCAGCGAGGCCACTTTGGACGCCTGACTTCCAGCACCGTCTAGTCATAAATTTGTGCTGTTTGGAGCCATGGAGTTTGTGTGATTTGTTACCGCAACATAGGAGACTCAGGCACGAGGGCAGGAGTGTGGGGGCGGTGGGTGGGGGGGGGGGAGCCGCAGCAGGCGGGGACATGGGCAGAGCGAGGGCCACGAGGGGGATGTGGGCTGTTTGCTAGATGGCCAGCGGCCCCTCAGACCAGCATGTGGGGGGCTGTAGGGTGAGGCCGGCTGGGAGGGCTGCCTGTGTGGGGTCTATACTTAGTCTGGAGGGAGAGACACCGAACGGGGGCAGGGTGCGGACCCCTGGTGGTGCCTCTGGGCCAGGAAACGACCGGGTGTCGGGAGACGACGGGGAGACACGGCCTCACATATCCTGAGTGCTTGTGGTCACAGTGTTGTGCAAAGTTCTGGAACCCGGTGCTTGTCAGGATGTACCCGTGTGTGCAAGGCCGCGGAACAAATCTTGGGTCTGCAAGCCTAGGGCTCCAAGCGGCAAGGGGAAACCAGAGGCAAAACCATGAAACTTTTACTGAAAAAATAAATGCTTTCAGAGACGTGCTTCACGCCCCTGGCCAGTGCCCTCTGGTTGTCTTTTTTCTCAGGGCGGGGTGAGCGAGGGCTGGGAGGAGTGGGGTGGGGGGGTGGCAGGGGTGGGGGGGGGTCAAAGGTGCAAAAACACTTTGAAAACCGACCTGGAAACAGTTGCTGGGGATCTTAAATCATGGATCAGCCAAGATGCACAACGAAAAAAATGTGTGACCGTGAAAGAGACACATTCAAGATCGCGTGTTTCCCGTCTTCAATGCTCGCAGAAACAGGCCCGTTCGCAGGGGTGGGAGGCGGCGGGGGAGGGGCCCGGAGCGGCAAAGGGCTCTTGGAAGATGCCACTCGGGAGAGCCATGTGTAGACAGCGCGTCCAACTGCCCTATGGATGGTTTCAGAGCCTGCGGGGAAGAGAAAAAACAACCTTGTGAATATTGCCAGAATGGTATCTGAATAAACAGCGTGGACAGCTGCTCCTTGCCAGAGAGCCAAAGAAATTCTGCTGTTGTCCGTGAAGAAAATGCATCTGACGAGGGACCGGTTCAGCAGGCGCTGGGCGGCCCTGAAGCACCGGCGCCCCCCCCCCCCGCCCCCGCCAGAGGCCCCCAAGGACCTCCGAGCCCCCCCTTGAGAGCCCCTCCTTTCAGCTGATGGGGCCGTTTCTGAATTTGGGGTTCTGCATTCCCCCTCTAAGAGAAAGTGCTAATTGCATATGGAAGCAGAAAGCGGTCCCCCTGGGAGCTGCAGTCTGGCTCCATGAGAGAGCCCCCCAGGGGAGCCTGATGCCCCCTGTGTGGGCAGGTCGGGGTTAGGGGGGGCGGGAAGCCTGGGGTGGGGGGTGGGCTAGAGCCTGGGGTCTCCGGGTTGCTGACCGGCCCAAAGGTCAGAGCCACATTTTGAGAGCCTGCTTGCTCCCTCTGGAACAAGAGCCTGGTCTCTCGGTCGGCAAGATGCCTAGGGATTAATTAGTTTAATTGGTCCCTGCTTTGGGCCAAATAGTCAATGTCAAAAGAGAAAAGTAAAAGATACTTTCCCATTTGGGAAGACAAAAACTGTCCCTGCTAATGGCGGAGGGTGGTAATAACAACAAAAAGCCTTTGCTGGAGTTGACTTGAATGGCCTGGGAAGGCAGCGGGACCCTGGCAGGGACCCCTGTCGCATACCAAGCAGAGACGCGGGGCCTTGTGGGAAAGGAGGGCCGACACTGCGAAGGCCGGGCCCAGGCATGCGCGCTGGCCCCGGCGCCACCCCAGGGTCGGCACGGGCATCTCGGGCCAGGCAAGCCTCCTTATCGGGGGGGTTCTGCCCCGCCGGGAGGGCCCCCAGCCTCAGGTGCAGGAGGAGACAGGCCCCGAGAGCCCAGGCCCGCCTACACCGGCTGAGGCCCTGGCCTCCTGCTTGCGTGCATTGGCGGTCGTGGTGCTGGGGAGCCTTGCGGGGAGATGGGCTTGAACTAGATCCGAGGCTGTTGTTAAGAGACACAAGGACTTGGGGCCCCAGGGGGCTCAGCCAATTGGGCGTCCGACTTCGGCTCGGGTCAGGATTTCCCGATCCGCGGGTTTGAGCCCCACGTCAGGCTCTGTGCTGACAGCTGGAACCTGCTTCGGATTCGGCGTCTCCCTCTCTCTCCACCCCTCTCCCGCTCACGCTCTGTCTCTCAAAAATGAATAAACATGAAGAAAATTAAAAAAAAAAAGATGCACAAAGACATGTCTGGTGGGGGAGGGGCCAGAGCCCAAAGCCAAAGTTCCGGCCAGCCGTGTGTCCTTGGGCAAAGCCACCTGGACGCTCTGGGCTCGTGCAGCGTTGCTCCGCTGTGTGACTTAGGTACATTCAGCCCCGAGACTCCGCCTGCATCGTGAGGACGGTGAGCAGGAAGCTCACTGTCACAGCAGGCCCGAGGCGGGCAGCTCTCAGTCCCGGCCGATTGGTGACCAGGGCGTGTCACGGAGGAGGCTTGGGGAGTGGTCCCCTGTGTGCCTTCTGGATCAAGGAGCATCGACAATATAAAGGTTAGGAAACGCGTTTGGGGAACAAAACACAGTGACTCTAATAATCGAACCGGATCTCTTCTGTTTCTGCTCTACCGAGTCAAGGTAGAAAATATTTACCTTTGTTGTTTTACAAGCAGTGGCCCGTGGCCAGATGAAATGGGGACTTTGGTCCACGGAGCTGAGAGGGCAGAGGAGGAGGAAGCCCCTCCTGGATGCTCGCCCCGCGCAGCTACCGCGGAGAGCCAGGAACCCCGAGCGCAGGCCGTTGGTGTGTTTGTTACTTTGTTTTTAATTGTGGTAAAATACATTAATATTTCCTTAAAGAAATTTTAATGATTATTTATTTATTTTTGTTTGAGCGAGAGAGAGACAGAGCACAAGTGGAGGAGGGGCGGAGAGAGGGGAGACACAGAATCCAAAACAGGCTCCAGGCTCCGAGCTGTCAGCACAGAGCCTGACATGGGGCTCGAACCCACGAACTGTGAGATCATGACCTGAGCCGAAGTTGGACGCTCAATCGACTGAGCCACCCGGGCGCCCCTAATGTTTATTTATTTTTGAGAGAGAGAGAGAGAGAGAAACAGGGTGAGCAGGAAAGGGGCAGAGAGAGAGGGGGACACAGAATCCAAAGCAGGCTCCAGGCTCCGAGCTGTCTGCACAGAGCCCGACGCGGGGCTCGAACCCACGAACCGTGAGATCATGACCTGAGCCGAAGTCGGCCGCTCAACCGACTGAGCCACCTGGGCGCCCCAAGTACATTTGCAGTGTTGTACAACCACTGCCACCATCCATCCCCAGAACTTTTACATTTTTCAAAACACGAACTCCCCTTTGCCCCTCCCCGGACCCTGGTCCCCCCATGCTGCTTTCCGTCTTCACGAGTTTGCATACTCTAGACACCTTGTGTGAATGGAGTCACACGATGTTCTTTTGTGACTGCCCGTGTCACTCAGCATAACGTCCTCCAGGCTCATCCATGTGTAGCAGGTGTCGGAACTCCCTCCTTTTTATGACTGAATAATATTCCATCTCGTGTATCCATTCATCTGCCTGAGGGAAGCTTGGGTTGATTTGCACTTTGTCTCTTGTGAATAGTGCTGCTGTGAATATGGGTATTTAAGGTTGCTTTTTTCCCCCCCTCAATCATTTTGAGTATATCCTCAGAAGTGGCACTCCTGGATTATAGGACAATTCTATGTTTCATTATTTTTTAAAAAGTATTTATTTTGAGAGAGAGAGAGACAGAGAGCATGAGTGGAGGAGGGCCAGAGAGAGAGGGAGAGAGAGAGAGAGAGAGAGAGAATTCCACCTTGGGACTCGATCCCATGAACCACGAGATCATGACTTGTGCTGAAACCAAGAGTCAGGCGCTCACTGGCTCAACCACGCAGGCGCCCCTTTATGTTTAGTTTTTCAAGGAACCACCGCTTTGCGCCATTTTGCATGCCCACCGGTGGTGTAGTGGCTTCCGGTTCCTCCACATCCTCGCCAACATTTGTTATTCTCCATTTTTAAGTGACTGTTTTCTTCTATCCATTCCAGTGGTTGTGCAGTGGTATCTTACTGACTTTGCTTTGCACTTTCCCTGGCGACTAATGAGGCTGAGCATCTTTTCAGGGGCTGTTCGGTCATTTCTGTAACTTCTTCGCGGCACTGTCTGTTCAAGTCCTTTGCCCGTTTTTGAACCGGGCGGCTTATTGTTTGGTGGTTGGGTTGTATTTGCGTCACGTTCGACTTTAAAAATATCACACGAAAGGTGGCTTGTCTTCATCACGGAATTTTTGGTGCCTCCTTGAATTCTGCACCTGGGGGGAGTACCTCTTTGCTCACCTGCCTTCCAGCTCTGTGTCTTTGGGGAGGAAAATTCTTGGGTAAGTCCCTTGGAGGGGAGGGTGACCCTCAAGGCGGGGGAACTCCAGGCAAGGAAAAGAGTGCGGGGTTCTGGGGGTCTGGCAGGAAAGGGGACGGGAAGGGCCGAGGAAGGTCTGAGTCCTGGTGTCCTCATGGCCATGATGGAAGAGCCCCTCCCCTCCAACCTTCGGTAGAGACTGCGCTCAGACACGGGCCGTCCATATGTGGTTTCTTATGGAAAGACAAGGGGTTGAGTTCCACATTTGGGCCAACGCTTGGGAGAGGGAAATGGGCAGCAGCAAATGTAGTGTTGGGAATGGACACCAAGGGGACCGGGAGAAGCCAAGTGCTTGGCCATGCTAGCTTGTCAGGGAGGCGCTTGTGTGCACCAACAGATCTAGCTTCCATGGGGAGGGAGACCCCAGAGACAACGCAGACTCTTCCTCCTACGTGCTGAGCTTTCTCCTGCCCGTGTGGCCGTGGTGTGTCCACAGCATCCAGGGAAGATGGGTCTGATTGAGACGCCCATTCCCCAAGCTCGAACCGCACCTCTTTTCCAAAGGACTCGTGTGGCTTCCTGCATCCGGGCCACCGTGTGGCGTAGCCATCACCACAACTGTGCCCAGAGGCAGTGGCAATGCTGTCCTAACTCTCCAAGTAATGGAGAGGACCTCACAGAGTCTCACCCGACTCCATCCCAACCACAGCACCATTAACACTGAGCCTTAAGCACCTGTTCAGGCTCCTGGACAGCATTCTGAGCAGCGTGGTTATCCAGCTCGGTAAAACATACCGGTTGGCTCTTCTACTCAATGACAGAAGTGCTCTTTCCAGGAGGCCCAGCTGAGACACCACGTCCAAATTTGACGGGAACTCTAACTCTGCAAATCCGACAAGTTCAATAAGTCCCAAGTAGGATAAATACAAAGAGAGCCACACCAACACACATCACGGTGAATTTTCAGAAAGCAGAGTTAGAGAGGAAATCCCAAAAGCAGCCAGAGAAGAATGAGACATGCAGAGGGGACAATACAAAAATGACAGCGGTATTCTTTTTGGAAACAATGCAAGCCAGGAGTCAACGGGGTGACGTCTTTAAAATAGTGAAAGAAGCCGTTAATCTAGACTTCTATTACTCTGCAAAAATATCTTTCAGAAATGAAGGCAATATCTTTTTTAAGACACCAACAGAATGGCACTACAAGAAATGTGAAAGAAAGTTCTTCAAGAAGAAAGAAAATGATGTCAGGTGGAAAGCTGGATTTACAAAAAGTGGTGAAGAGTATTGGAAATGGAATTGGAACATACATAGGTAAATGTAAAAAAATTTTTTTTAACAAACAAAAGCCCACTTTAAGAGTAATTGTTTGCAGTTATGTTTGTGGCATTCTGGTGGCTCATAAATGTTATTAAAAATAAAATAAAAACTTGATTAAATATATTGACATTATAGGTGTCATATATTCTCATTCCATCCAAATACAAATAGAACCTTAATAAAAATAAACCCTTCTGACCTGTTCCCCAAAGGAAATAATGTCTGGTGTGGATCCTTCTACACATTTTGTATATTAAACATAAACATATGAAAACATATATGGGGCATAAATTGCTATTGTCCATGAAATCTTTCACATTATTCTGCTATATGTATTTAAAAAACTTATTAAAATAGTTTTCAACTTTTAATTTCCTTAAGAGACAATTGCCTACTTAATACCAAATATCAACAAGGTAACATTTTGCATATTGAGAAGTAGAAGTGGGGCTCCTGGGTGGCTCAGTCGGTTAAACATCCAACTTCGGCTCAGGTCATGATCTCCAGGTTTGTGGGTTCGAGCCCCGTGTCGGGCTCTGTGCTGACAGCTGGGAGCCTGGAGCCTGCTTTGGATTCTGTCTCCCTCTCTCTTCCCTTCCCCGCTCATGCTCTGTCTCTCTCTCTCTCAAAGATAAATAAACATTAAAAAAAAAGAGAGAAAAATATAATCTATGGCAACCATAGCACAATGGACAGGAGAGTTGGAATGAAGCATGTTGCTTCAGGATACTTGTGTCACACGTGACCTTGTGTAACATTTGGAACTAGACTCTGAGAAGTTAAATATGCATATTTTGAATCCCGGAGCAACTCCTAAAAATTAGAACAAAGAGATATAGTTTATTAGATATTAGTGGGGAAGATAGAATGAAAATTAATCCCAAAGAAGGAAGAAGAAAGGGAAAAAGGAACCGATGGGACAAATAGAAAACAGATACAAATATGTTAGAATTAAACCCAGCGATGCTGATAATTGTATTAGGTAAACGTCTAAACCATAAAGGTCTAAATACTCCAATAAAAGGCAGAGATTGTGACACTGGATACAAAAACAAGGCCCAACTATATGTTGCCTACAAGAAACCCATTTTAGGGGCACCTGGGTGGCTCAGTTGATCAAGTGCCGCACTCTTGGTTTCAGCCCAGGTCATGATCTCAGGGTTGTGGGATCAAGCTCTGTGCTGGGAGTGGGGACTGCTTGGGATTCTCTCTTTGCTTCCCTCTGCCCCACTTGAGCATGTGCTCTCTCTCTCTTTCTCTCCCTCTCTCTCTCTCTCTCTCTCTCTCAAAAAATAAAAGAAACCCATTTTTAATATACAAAAGTCAATTGCGTATTTATATGTAGCATATATATGTGAATATATATAGTATACAGACTATATATATACTATAAACTAGCAAAGAACATTGGGTAATCAAAATTAAAAAGTACTTTACTACAAATGAATCATATAATCAAATGCCAATCATATGAATGGCATCATGGGATGACATTATATAATCATGTAAAAAGCAAAAGGATGGGGGAATGTTGAAAGGCTATTGGAGCCAATCTGAGAGAGCTTCCAATGGCCAAAGCTAGAACAATTTAAGCAGTGGAATAAACAATGGCAATTCTGAAGTATAATTCAAAGAATAAAGTAAATGTCTGTTAGTCCATGCTGATAAAATTAATAATGGGATAACCGCATACATGGGAGAAAGGGAGCAACAACTTAGAGAATTCCAGCTAACTGTCAAAGGAATGAGGGTAACAGAAGAATCACCATTATAATTCCACAGAAGTAATGGAGGCAAGATGCACTAGTAGATGTTAAAATTAGTGGGCAAAAGTTTAAGAAGAAACAGAGTATTTGCTTAGTCTCAAAGTGTCTCCCACCCCAAACTTACTAATGAAAAGAAAAAATAGTATAGTACCATGCAAGAATCTCCAAGTGATTATGAACTACCCACTATGATGCATATCACCCCAGTGATGTTCTTCTTGATAATGCTTAACCTCAAATAATCATGGGGAAACATCAGACAAAGCTAGCTTGAGGGGCAGTCTACAAAACACCTAACCATTACTCTTCGAAAGTGTCAAGTGATGAAAGACAGGAATACTGAACAACTGTCACAGATTGTAGGAGACTAAGGAGATGTGTCAAGTAAATACGATATGGGATCTTGGAGTCAAAAAGAACGCTAGTGGAAAAATTGGTAAAATCTACACAAAGTCTGTAGTTTAGTAAAGAGTATCATACCAATGTTAATGTCTCAGTTTTCAAAATTGTACCATGATTTAGGTATTAACATTAAGGGAAGGTGAGTGAAGGTTATATGGCAACTTGCTGTACTCTTTTAGCAACTCTTCTGATATTTTAAAATTATCTCAAAATAAAAAAGCTTAAAAATAATACCATTTACAATAGCATAAAATGTATGAAATGCCTAGGGATTTACTTCACAAAATATATACAAGACTATATGCCAAAATTTATAAAGCAATCCTGGGAGAGATTAAACGTGGCGTAAAGAAATAAAGAGATACACCATGTTCATGCATCCAGAGACTCAATATTATTAGATTTCAATTCTGTCTTTTTTTTTTTTTTTAATTTGAGCGAGAGAGAGCAGGGGAGAGGGGCAGAGGTGGGGGAAAGAGAGAGAATCCTAAGTAGGCTTCATGCTCAGCACAGAGCCCAATGCAGGGCTTGATCCCATGACCCTGGGATCATGACCCGAGCTGAAATCAAGAGTCTGACACTCAACTGACTGAGCCACCCAGGTGCCCCTCAATCCTGTCTTCAATGAGCTATAGATTCGACATAATCCCAATTACAATTACAGCCTGTCTTTTTTGTAGAAATTGACAAGGTGATCCTAAAATTTATTTTTTTTTCTTATTTTTTTTTTCAACGTTTATTTATTTTTGGGACAGAGAGAGACAGAGCATGAACGGGGCAGGGGCAGAGAGAGAGGGAGACACAGAATCGGAAACAGGCTCCAGGCTCTGAGCCATCAGCCCAGAGCCCGACGCGGGGCTCGAACTCCCGGACCGTGAGATCGTGACCTGAGCTGAAGTCGGACGCTTAACCGACTGCGCCACCCAGGCGCCCCAAGGTGATCCTAAAATTTAAATGGAAATGCAAAAGACCTAGAATAGCCAAAGCAATTTTCAAAAAAGAACAAAGTGGGAGGATTTAGACTATTGAATTTTAAGACCTATTTTAAAGCAATAGTATGATATTGACCTAAGGATAGATATCTAGATCAATGGAATAGAATAGAGAACCCAGAAATGGATCCATGTATATATGACCAATTGATTTTTTAAAGAAGGGCCAAGGCAAATCATTGGGAAAAGCAAAATCTTTAACACAAATGTTGGTGCAACAGTGGGATATCCATATATAAAAAATATAAACCTCAACCCCTACCTCACATCATACACAAAAATTAACTTGAAAGGGATCACAGTCCTAAACATAAAGGCCAAAAAATATAAAACTTCTAGAAAAACTAGAAAAAATATTTGTGACCTTGGGGTAGGCGAAGGTTTCTTAATAAGACCCAAACAACCAAAAACATAAAAGTAAAACTTGGCCAAATGGTGGTCATCAAAATGAACAGCATCTGTATTTCAAGGAACCTGTTAAGAAAGTGAACAGATGAAACACAGCCTGCGAGCACAGGTTTGCAATACACCCACATGATAAAGGACTTTATCAGAATAAATAAGAACATTTTTGCAACTCTGGGATAAGACAAACAGTGCCTCATCAGAAAAAGCTTTGAGCAGCTACTCCACAGAAGAAGATACGCAAATGACTAATCTGCTAGTCGTTCCCCCTGCCTGGCTTGCTCTCCCTCCATACTCTGTTCCGCTCCCTCCCTCCCTTACTTCAAGGCTTTGCCCAGCTTTCACCTTCTCAGTGAGACCTTCCCTCACATTTTAGTAGCTACTACACTCTGCCCCAACCTCTCCCACCACACACATACCTGAGATCCTTCTGCATGCTCTTTTCTTTTCTTTAATACTTTTTTAAAAACATTTATTTAGTTTTGAGAGACAGGGAGAGAGAGAGCACAAGTGGGGGAAGGGTAGAAAGAGAAGGAGACACAGAATCCCAAGCAGGCTCCAGGTTCCGAGCTGTCAGCACAGAGCCTGACGTGGGGCCCGAACCCATGAACTGTGAGATCATGACCTGAGCCGAAATCAGACACTTAACTGACTAAGCCACTCAGGTGCCCTGAGGGCTTAATATTATTAACAAGATTTTCATAGCCAGTTGTTTCGGTTCTTTTTCAAGTTTATTTGGTCTTTTTTTTTTTTTTTTTTTTAAATTTTTTTTTCAACGTTTATTTATTTTTGGGACAGAGAGAGACAGAGCATGAACGGGGGAGGGGCAGAGAGAGAGGGAGACACAGAATCGGAAACAGGCTCCAGGCTCTGAGCCATCAGCCCAGAGCCCGACGCGGGGCTCGAACTCCCGGACCGCGAGATCGTGACCTGGCTGAAGTCGGACGCTTAACCGACTGCGCCACCCAGGCGCCCCTATTTGGTCTTTTTTGAAAGTACTTTGCTAACTGCCCATTGTTCGGTTTCTTGATTTCAGTTCTTGAAACACTAAGAAAAAGTTTATTTAAGTTTCCTACTCAGTAATTGCATTTATTTGTTGAATTTGGGGGTTCTAACTTGGGATCGTGATTTCCTGTTCAGTGGGTCTGTATTTGTGGGAATCCTATGAGGTCAGGTTGAGGGGGATTTGAGTTTGTTTCCACTAACTGGACCTTATCAGAAATATCTTTAAGTTGATTTTACAGTTTGGGATTTCCTGGATCACAAAGATGGTGTAAATCCAACCCCCCACCCCCCAACTCTTGTGAAGTAAGGACTGCGGATATGAATTCTCAGAAGAGATTAGTTTTCTCCGCCTAGGCCCCAATAGTGATGAACAAGTTACCTTGTTACCCTGCTTGCTATCTCTTTTTGCCAGGTGTATTAGTCGGGGTAGCCTATGTTCTGCTTCAGTAACAAATAGTCCCTCTTACTGGTTCAACCTAACAGAGACTTATTTCTTGTTCTTGAAGCTCTTACAAAGTTTGCAGGGAATCTGAGCAACTCTCCAGGCAACTGTCTGCCACAGAGTAACTCAATGATCTAGGTTTCCTCAATCTCAACCCAGCTCTGCTATCTGGGTGCACGGCATCCATGGGCACCGAGGGACTGGGAGGAGAGACGGCCCTGGAGAGTCTGGCATGGGCTGTTGATTGCTTTAGTCTAGAAGCGGCTCACATCTCTCTTTCTCAGCACCTTTTGGCCAGAACCAGTCACAAGGACAGGCTAATTAAGAAGGGGCAGGGAACCTGTTCATCTGTGCCTGAAGGGAGGAACACTGAATCGGGGAGGGGGGGAACTAGCTCTGAGCTGTCAGCGCAGAGCCCGACGCGGGGCTCGAACTCACGAACGGTGAGATCACGACCTGAGCTGAAGTTGGGGGCTTAACGGACTGAGCCACCCAGGCGCCCGACTCCTCTTCTTTCCACAAGCTAAGTTGCATTTTGCAAACGACGTTTACTGCCTTTTATGTAGCATCCCCAGGCATTCATTGTAGGAGGTAAGTATTCATATTACGTTATAGATGAGGAAAGAGGCAGAAAGCTTCAGTAACCTGCCTGGGGACACACATGGGGGGGGGGGGGTCCTGGAGCCTTGCTTCTCAGCCGGCCCGTCTGACCCCACGGCCAGCTCCTTCCGCTGACCTTCCTTGGGACGGAGAGGGATGGTGTCTGGCAAAGAGTCCCGGTGCGGGCTTCCCGGAGGGGGCAACCTTTGACCGGGTCTGTAAGGATGTGAGGTTGGGGTGTGAGTGGACCCAGAGACACATGTTGGCCGCTCCATAAATATTTGCCGAATAAATGAATACGTGAATGGCCCGCTAGAGGAAAGAGGATGAATAATGCTGTTGGTAAAGCGTGAGTCAGTTTCTTGCAACGGCTCGTGTTTGACCCAGAGTTTTTCTACCTGCTCTTGCCTAACTTCCCAAGCTAAACAAACCGGGAAAACACTCGCAGGAGCGCCAGGGATGCAGTCTCTCCTGCAGGCTCAGCCCTGGCGGTTACCTAACATGACAAGCCTGTCTGAGCCCTCAGCAGAAGCGGCCCGGAGGACTGGGAGGTCAGCCCGGACGCCCACACCGAGACTGTCATCGCGATGGCTCGAGTCCCCGGGCCGTCCTGCCAGTGCACCCAGGAGAAGCAAAAGCAAACAGGGAAATTCTGGGTTGAGCCTGGACTTGGGTCAGATCCCGTTCGTAAACACCCTCCCTTGTGTTTAGTGCAGTGAGGGAACCTGAGCCCCCGGCTAGGAGAATGAGATCCAGAAAGGGCCGGGAGGCGGCCGTCCGGGGACACCCAGCGTGCACGCCTCGGGTGGTAAGTGGGGGGCCAGGGGGCGCAGAGAGCTCAGGGCGAGGTGGTGGGGGCCGGATGCCTTTCAAGTGCTTCCAGTTTCAGGTAACGAGAGCACTTGCGGAGGGTAATCAAGAGGTCATGTCGGCAGACTCCTGCCGAGGCTCTCTTGGGAACGTTTAGAAGATGGAAATACTGTTGTCTTGCTCAGACAGCTAGGATGTTTCACAGAAGCCGGCTTTTCCTTATCGATCTCCCGCTGGGGGCCAGGCTCGCATTAGCGCTGTCACACCGATGAACTCAGGCCGTCCTCATCAAAGCCCGCACAGCAGCCCTCATTACCCCCAGCGCCCACACGAGGGATCGAAGGTGCTCTGGTTAAGTGAGTTGTTCCAGGTCACTTAGCTGGGAAGTGTGGCCTGGGGACCCTGCTTCTCCATTAGGTGTGGCGGGCACGGCGCGACAATGTCTGTCCCAACACGATTCTCTTAGGGGCTGGTGCACCTCTATTGGATTTTGCTTAAAGCAGAAACATGGCGAAGTATTTGAAGGTTTATAAAAGAAAAAAATTTTATATTATTTTTGTTTATTATTTTTTTAAATGTTTATTTTTGAGAGAGACAGAGACAGAGAGGCAGAACGTGAGCAGGGGAGGGGCAGAGAAAAAGGGAGACACAGAATCCAAAGAAGCAGGCTCCAGGCTCCGAGCTGTCAGCACAGAGCCCGACGTGGGGCCCGAACTCACGGACCATGAGATCGTGACCTGAGCTGAAGTCGGACGCTGAGCCACCCAGGCGCCCCAAAGAAAATTTTAAATATGGGTATTATTATGGTGTGGCCACGAAAGTCACAACGCAGCTCGGAGGGATTTTAACTCGGCCTGGCTCCCCCAGAGCCCGCCCAGGTCCTCGGGAGGTCTAGGAAGGGCGTGTGACTGGTGCGTCTGGGGCACCTGACCTCAAACACAACTCCATTGAAGGGCGCTCCCCTTTTCCCAGCCCCCACGCATGACGTAACATTGCTGTTCCTGCCTGTAGTTGGGGGTGGGGGGGCGCCCAAGACAGGCTTCTAAAGATGGGAAGTACTGAGCAGTAGTGATCTGCCCTTCTGCTTATGCAGTCGGTCCCACCGCGGTCTTGGTTTTTTTTTTTTTTTTTTCAACGTTTATTTATTTTTGGGACAGAGAGAGACAGAGCATGAACGGGGGAGGGGCAGAGAGAGAGGGAGACACAGAATCGGAAACAGGCTCCAGGCTCCGAGCCATCAGCCCAGAGCCCGACGCGGGGCTCGAACTCACGGACCGCGAGATCGTGACCTGGCTGAAGTCGGACGCTTAACCGACTGCGCCACCCAGGCGCCCCTTGGTTTTTTTGAATAAACTGTCCACCGTAGAACAATTTCAGATTTATGGAGAAGTTGCAGAGACAGTACGGAGTTCCCGTGCACCCCCCGGCCAGTTTCCCTGTGGCTAACGCTGTGTGTTACTGCAGCACGATGCCATTACCAACCAGCCGACATCGGTCCATTGTTAACTTGACTCCAGACTGGATTTGGATTTCCCTGGTTTTCCCATCGATGTTCTCTCTCCGTTCCAGCATCCGAGCTGGGCAACGAACTCTGCATGGTTGTCTTGTCTGGTCCATATCGTTTTTCGATAACCTGCTCTGCCGGGCGGAGCTTCGGCCGCGGTCCAGTTCGTGGTCAGGGGGTGACGTAGACGGGGGGCCAACGCCCGCGTCGTGGTGAAAGGCCTGGACACCGGCAGCTTCCCCTGGGAAGATTAGCAAAGGCAGGCCTGCAGCGCTTTGGGCTTTGAAAGGAGGGCGCTTGATGGAAAAGCCAGCTTGAATAATAACACCGAGCACTGTATTTTGATGGGATAATTGTTTTATATTTATAAAGATTCTTAATTATCTCCAGCAAATGCATTTAGCTCACTTGGTAATTGAATTAAGGAAAATGTCTTTTCAAGCGTTGTGAGTCGTTGCCATAATAAAAAAGAATAACTTAAAAGCGCTTCCCCACATGACCTAGACAGGCTCGTTATTACCGAAGGCTGAGTAATTCCATTAAGGACCGAGCCGGCTCTAATATAACAGGTATTCTAGAGATGCTGAGTTAAAATGACAAGAGACAATGGAAATTTCCTTCCTTTGGGGACCCCTCGATGATCCCCCATTTACAGCCAGTCTTTCCATCCTGGGCCTGGGGCACACTGCCATTTTTGTGACGTGTCCCAATCGCACCGCACGGTGACCGTCTCAGGGTCTGTGCCCTACCCCTTTTCCCGCCCACGTGTGTGTCTCGAGAGCTGGGACTGCATCCAGCCCACTTAGGTAGCGCAAAAAAGAAGCCTGTTTGGCACCTCCCGAACCGAGTTCTTCCGCAGCGTCGAACGTTTCTTCAGAAAGCACCCTCTCGACGTTTTATCTTTGGCTGGACACGCTTTTTAGCTTATGGGATTGCAAACGCCCAGGTCGCCGGAATGCTGGCCGAGAGGGCCTGGGCTGGGGGGGTGGTCCACAGCATCAAGAACACGGTGTCTTGATGGCCCGAATCCCTGGGCTTGGCAGGCAGCTTGGGGGGGTGGGGTGGGACGTGGGGAGGGCCCCGGAGGAACCCAGACAGAATGGCCCCGAACTTGGAAGAAGACCAGTGTTCATCCTGGAGTTTATTGCATCATAAACGTGTCTCGACTTTCGCGGCCGCTTCCTGGCCCTTGCATGGCCCAGGTGAGCGTTCTGCTGATTAGGGAGTCGCCTCCCCCACCCCCATATTGCCTGTCTGAGGTCACGGAAGGAGCGAAGCCGCTCTTGTGTCTGGTTGGACTTCTCGAAGGGGTGAAACCGACCCATGGGGGTGCAGTGGAGGAGGCTGGCTCCCCGGTTCTCTCAGAGGTGCGTGAACTCAACAAGTGATTATGAAGTGCCCGCTGTGCCCAGACACTGGGCTGGGCTCTGCTGATATGGCGGGGAGCCAGCCAGACAGGCCACTTAAGGCACGGAGTCTACAGTCCAGCGCGGAGACCGACACGGAACGGGGGAACGAAACGAGAAGCGGGGTAACTGTAGGCTGATAAGCGTTATCCTCTAGGGCAATAAATTGGGGGTGCGAGGGAGGTGCTGGTGGGGCTGGGAGGCACTGCCCATGCTCTGGGCACCGAGCTGAGCCCGTCATCACCGGGGCAGCCCTGGGCCCACTCCTTACGGAGCCTGTCACGGCGGGCGGCCTCTCCCTCACCATTCTCGACTTTTCTCCTCGCTTCCTCCTCTCCCTGTCACCTTCGCATGCCAAAGCCAGCGTGTCCCATGGTCCCGGCACAGGCAGGAAGATCACGTTGTCCCAGTGCCAACTGCCCCACTGCCGTTTCACGTCCTAGTTCGGATGCTCGGACAGAGAGCCGCCCGTCCAGCCTAGGCGAGGACTGTCCCGGGTGGGGACCGGTCTGGTGCAATCAGCTGAGCTGGGTGCAGAGTGAGGGAGCCGGGACGTGGGAGCAGGGGCTGTGGGTGTGACGGGCACAGCGTGGGTGTGGGTGGCCCAGGCTGCAGAGGGGCGTGAGGCCGGGATGGAGTCCTGCTCGGCGAGACTTGACATCTCGGCAGCTCAGCTAAGCGGTGCCCCGCACCCTACTTACCTGCGTGCGCTCCTGCCCCGTGGAGGGACCCCGATCCTCTGCTCCGGGCTTCTCTGCTGTCCCTGCTCGGACCACCCCCCGGAAGTGTCCTGCCCTGCCAGGGGCAGGAAACGGGAAGTGATTTTGTAACTTCTGTAACGACGGACAGATGTAAGGGCTGTTCCGCTGCCCGTAGTGATGGTTCCAAAGGGCGGCTCTGGGAGGGTTCTCGTTCTCCATTTTTATAGAATTCCACATCCCTTTGGAATCTTGGGATTACAAAACAGCCACCGAGAAATCATGCACCCCATTAACATCGAGACTTTTATGTATTTACAAGTCAGCTTAAATTTTTACCAAGAGAGGTTTTCAAAATGTAACATGTGTTAGTCACTGCGTGAGTTGCGAAACCAAGGGAATATCTCCAAAGTGCTGGCCTTGACAATGTAATCTGGCAAGGCTTGGGGACGAATAAAAATAACACTTCTCAGCATCGCTGTCTCAAAGGGTAGGAGGGATCTGGAGCCCTCCCCAAGCCCATAGGTAGTCGGTTTGCATGAGCAGGATGGTGGCCGGTCAGCCGGGGGTAGCGGGAAGAGAGTGTGTCTGGGGAGTCGGGGGTCCTGGTGTGAGTTCTAAGTCTGCCACTCACTGGCCAGGTGACCTCAGGCCTTTGCCAGACCCCGCTGAGCACGGAGAGGTGCCCAAGGTGGTGCCCGCAGTGACAGGACCCTCCCCCCACCCCCGCTCCACTGACTCCCAGGCGACTTAAGAGCCAGAGGCATGGGTGCCCATCCCCACGCCGACGTCCAGGCGGCCTCAAGGGCCGTGTCTGGGAGGACGGAGGGAGGTGGCGCCCGCAGCTGTACCCCTAGCTTGGTTTCTAAACACAACAACCCTGCACCTCCCCGCTGAGCCACAAGCCCACAGGTGGCCCGATGAACACGTGGTTTCTGGATGTGACATGAAAGTTAGCATTTGCGCTCGTTGTCTGGGTTCCCCGGGTTTGTTTTTCTTGCTGTCGCAGTCCTGAAATGTTCCCAACCGTGTTTACGTCGAGGCGGGATGCAGGGAAGCGGGGCGCTGCTGTTCCGGGATCTGCGGGGCCCTGCCCGCCCCAGCCTCCCGCAAAGTGCCAGCGGCCGCCGCAGCTGGGGTCCAGAGTCAGCCGGGTGCACAGCCCACAGAGGCGTCCGGGGCAGCTGGCTCCCACCCGCCTCACCTCTGCAGGCATCCATCGACAGTGCCAGCCACATCACACCTTCTCCGTGGAGTGCCCCGTCCGTCGGGCACGCCAGCTTTCAGGGGAACACGCGGGAATGATATCTGATCCTCACTGCCACCGGGGAGTGGGGGCCGGGATTGTTCCCATTCCACAGAAGACAAAACAGAGGCTTGGGAGCGGCTTGCTGGCCACAGGTCACGCGGAGCTGGGGTCACAAGTGGTCATCATTTCTAGTCTGAACACCCCTCTCCTGCTGCCCGTGCTTGGAGGATGTTGTCCTCAGTTCCTCACCACAATACGGGGACGGCCTGGAGCCTGCCTGACGACGCCGGCTGGGGCCCAGGGAGGGCCACCTGGGCCTCCCTTTTGGCTCGGACTGTGTGCCACCTAGCCACACCCACCCTGCTCTCTGGCACTGCTTTGGAAATCGCTGGCGTCTTGCTTGCCCGTCACTGTGAACTCCGGGAGGACGGGAGGCCCAGGCTGGTGGCCTCGGGCCCGGTCGGGGCTTGCCACGCACTGGACTCTCAACCTTGCCTGTTGACCGGTGGCTCGTTGTTATCCCCGGAGGCTGGGTTCCACGTGTCTGGCCACAGGAGGCCAGCCCCCCCCCCCCCCAACCCCGACTGCCCCCAGGTCCTTGGCTGGCCAGCATTTCAAATGATATTGTTTCATATTAAATTATTTTAAATTCCACGGACACTGGTTTCACAATCAAATAATTCGATCTTGTTTACAAATGGAATTTTTACTTTTTGACGGTTTCTAGCTTTGCTGGGCTGGATGGTCAGTGAAAGCCTGTCCTCCCATGCCCTCCCGCCCACTTCTGCTGCCTTCCCTGGGACACCGTGGAGCCCGGGAACGGCCCTGGCCGCTGTGGACGAAGCTGCCCCTTCACTGCATGAGGGGAACAGAGTGGGGGGCTCTCTGGGCCTCCCCCGGCCTCTCCCACCCTCCAGCTTCCTCCATGAGAAAACCCACAAACAACAGAATTGGAGGGGCCTTTGGTACCTGCCATCCCCACACCTCTTTTTATAGATCAGGAAACTGAGGTGCAAAACCCCAGCCCTGCGGCCGGCCCAGGACTCAGAGGCAAGGGGGGGGGGGCACTGTTGCAAACATCCCTCTTCGTCCTCCTGAATCCCTGCCAGCTTGCGCGACTACTTGGGGCTAAAGAGACACAGAAATGGAAAGACATGACCAGTGACCTCTAGAGGCTCGCAATGTGGGTGCTGGGGTGGGGATGAGGAGACAAAAGGTAGGGCACGATGGGGCCCGTGGCTCGGTGACCATAGGAGGGAGCAAAGGGCCCCAGAGGGCCAGGTGGGATGGAGACAGCAGGAAGAGCACAGGGAACAGCGTCTGCAAAGCCATGGACATGGCTGAGCTTGGTGGTTGTGGCCCGAACCCTTTCAGGCAGATGATGAGACCAGGCACGTGAATGTCCTCAGCAGTGTGCTGAATGTCCATCTTTCCCAGCGAGTTGCCTTGTCCCCCTGGAGGCTGTCTCCTCACCCGGCGGTGCCACTTTCACTGGAAACAGGTTTGCAGCCTCTCTTCTGGAACCTTCTCTAGGCCAGTAATGGTGCAGGGGAAGATGGGCTTCGTTGTTTTGTGGTCACTCGGATGGATGACCTGGGTTGGCCCGGCAGCAGCCCCGCTGGGCTTGGCTCAGAATGGCATCTGGCTGTTTCCACGAGTTACCGGCTCTCTGAGGTCAGAGCCAGACCTGCTGAGGAGGCCACACAACGGGCTGTCTCCGCAGGCACCCCCTCCCCCGAAAGGGGCCGAGGCGGGCGTCCCAGCCAGCCCCGGGGCTGCAGAGGGAAAAGCTGGCTGATAACGTCCCGGCCAAAAGGCCGGCATTCATTCTATCAAATGTCCTGGGAGACGAATACCAGGCAGGGCCTGAGGGTCACCGAGGAACCGGCTGCCGCTGTGGCTCCTGCCCCTCCCCCCGGGGTCCCTGAGACGTCCCTCAGCCCTGGAGCCCACTCCCCGTTTCTGTGTCTCTGCCGCATCACTGTGGCTCTGTGGTCCTGCGATGCCTTGCCAGGCTGTCCCCGAGGTGGCGACCTCGGGCCAGACTGGAAACTGCCCAGACCACAGCGGTCCCAGGGCTAGCGGGTTTTCGGAGATGGGACGTTCATCCTCGTCGATGGAAGTGTAAATCCGGCCAAACCGAAAGTGCGTACACAGCTTGGGCCGGAATCGACACTTCTAGGCCTCTAACTCCCCTGTCCCGTGGTATCGGTGACCGGGGGAGGGTGGGCCCTTGGATCCGAAGGCTCCTAATCAAGAGGGCGTTATGTCTGCCCACATGCGCTGGGATGGACGGAGCTCTAAAATAAACAAGGCAAAGAAAGCGAGATGCCAAAGTCTGATACATCTTGCTTTTAAAAAAGGGTTAGAAATAGACGGTGATGCGCTCCGTGGGCGAATTCGCCAGAACTGCTGGTACCTGTCGGGAGCCCTCCTCCAGGTACGCGTGTGCCCATAACTCACCGGGTCCTTCGAAGGCCCGGGAGGTGGGTATTACCTTTTGGCCCCCTTTGCGGATGAAGACACCAAGGCCTGGGGGCGGGGGGGGGGTGAAGGGCCTGTTCGGGGGTGTGGGGTGCAGGCCGCGAGCCCGAGCCCCTGCGTGTTCTGTGGCTGGCGGTGAGGACTCGGGCGGGGAGGGGGCCGGGGGCTGTCGGCTTTCACCACTTACCTCTTCCTCTGCAGGTTCTTTCCGGCTGCGGGCGTGACTTCATTTTGGAAAATGTCAACAGGGGCATTCTGGAAGGGTAATCATCTCTTTGAATTCCTTTACTGTGTCTTCCTGTGTTAAAGAGAGAAACACGGTCGTGTCGTTTAAAAAGCCCAACCCCCCCCCCCTCACAAAGAGAACACCGAGTCTCTAGGAAGAGAACTGAAGACAGCAATGGGATTCCAGAAGGGGAAGCCGGGTCTCCGGGGGGCCCACTGGTGCTTGCTTACAGGCCAGTTCTATTTCCCGTGGTTTCCAGAACACGGGAGGTGGAAGGCCCTTGAGCGAGGTCTATTCCAATGCCTCATTTTATGGGTGAGCAAAGTGAGGCCAAGAGAGGGCCTGCCTTGTTCTAGGTGTCCCCTGGGCCCGTGTGGCCCCCACGCCAGGTCTAGGCCCACTGGGGGGCTTCCTTCATCCTTGGTGTCTGTCCACTTGCAAAGGGGGTCTTCTCTTCTATGTGGGCCCCCAAGCTCAATCCCTCATTTCCCCGAACCAGTCCTTCTAGCCGCTGCCTAACAAGGGAGGGCGCAGGTGCAGGGGCTGGGGTGACCAAGGAGCCTAGACTCCTTGGGAAGTGTGTGCATAGCCCGGTTCTTCCACAGCGATGGTGGGACGGACCCGGTGGCCCAGGGTCTAGAACACAGACGTGGTCTTGGCCATCTGTATGGGGCACCTGGCTCCTAGCTCCTCCTGGTCTCATTTGGGACCTCGTCTCTGGCCTCCGCCCCGCGCACAGCCATGACCCCTGGGGACTGAGTGTGGACAGGGCTTTGGGTGTAGACCCGGTACTGAGTCGGACACACCTCCTGGGAAACTTTGTCCTGCCCGTGGCCAGGGCTGGCGGGGGGCACAGGCGTGGCCGGTGAGCGTAAGAATGCCACTCAGGCTGGCTTATAGGTGAATGCGCTGGCTCTTGAGACTAAGGTGTCCAAAGTTCATCTGGACCCAACGGCTCAAATGATGCCACCGCACGCGTCTGTCTTTCTGCACTCGGCTTTCCTCCAGACCCTTTCACTGTGCGGCGGGGCTTCCCCCACAAGGTGGCAAGGTCACTCCATAGGTCATTCTGCCATTCAGCAATCTCAGTGCCCACGCAGCGCCCGATCTGACTCTGATTTGGCCCGACCCTGCCCTTGGGTCCACTCCTGAGTGGACAACCAGTGTGCAGAGAAGTGGCAGGTGACATTGGGCCAGCCCCGCTCAACCAGAAGGACCACAGTGGGGAAGGGAAACCTGGGGTTTGGGGCCAACAGAAGCACAGATGTCTATACAGCACGCAAACCAGCACCAGTGAAGAGAGGGCTCTGGAGGGATAGCCAGTCTGTGGGGAGGCCACACATCACGGGGACAGGAAGACAGGCTGGCAGCCGCTCTCTCCAAGGCCCCACCCCTGCTCCGTGCTCCTGCCCATTGCCTTTCCCCACAGACCCCCCCACCCCGTTTCCCTGCGGACGCTGGCTTGCCCCGCAGCATCTCTGCCCGGACTTGAGAC
Source organism: Leopardus geoffroyi (assembly GCF_018350155.1). Lineage (NCBI taxonomy): Eukaryota > Metazoa > Chordata > Mammalia > Carnivora > Felidae > Leopardus > Leopardus geoffroyi. The sequence continues at coordinate 143,686,581 of NC_059337.1, read as the reverse complement.
AACAGAAGGCAGTGTGGACACCCCTGGCCTGGCTCGTCAGGAAGTCCTCGGCCGCTCTGTTGAGGCCATCTCAGTCATGAAGCAAACTTTGTCTTCACACACCAGGGCCGCTCAAGTTGCACAGGGCCCTTCTTTCTTCAGAGCGTGTGGGGGTTGTAGTGGGTCGAGTCGTGTCCCCTCCCAAATTTACATCCACCCAGAACCTCAGAATGTGCACTTATTTGGAAGTAGGGCCTTTGCAGAAGGAATGAGGTCATGTAAGCCCTAAACCCAATGGTGGTGTCCTCGTGAGGAGCAGAGGAGAGACACAGAGGCTCTGGGCGTGAGTGTGTGTGTGTGTGTGTGTGTGTGTGTGTGTGTGAGTGTATGAGACAATGGAGGCAGAGTTTGGAGCAGTGCAGCTATAAGCCAACGACACCCAGGGCCACCAGAAGCTGGAAGAGGCCGGGAAAGATCCTCCCCTAAAGCTTTCAGAGGAAGCGTGTCCCTGCAGACACCTTGGTTTCAGACTCGTGGCCTCCAGAAATGTGACAGAGTATCTACTGTATTAAGTCCGCCAGCTTGCAGTCACTCGTTATGGGAGCGCTAGGAAGTGAATACAGGTGTCTGGGGGGATCTGGGTGGGGCGACAGGCCAGTGTGTCTGGGCTGAAGGGCGGTACCAGGGCCGGGGTCGTCACCCTATGCCATCTTGACATTCAGTGTCAGTCCCTTCCCGGCGCTGCTGGGGCCCCTGTCACCCTTTTAAGGACGTGGGACCCTGCATCCCATCGTCTGGAGCCTAGCCTGCCTCTCACGTACCCACCTCTTCCCCAGCCCTGGTCTCGTCCAGCCCCTGAAACCCCAGGGCCTCCCTTCAGTGTGGGCTGATGAAGGGACAATGAGAGGCCCCTGGGGGCACAGAGGATTACTGTGGGGCGGGGGACGTGACTGAAAACCCGCGGTTTAATGCATGGAGACATCCCCTCATCTGCATCTGTGGGATCTCGGGGCCCCAGGCTCAGGTTCGTCTGATTCAGTTGCTGTGCTTAGTTCAACTTCTTGAAAGACTCTGACGGCTGGGGCTGGGCTGGAGCGTGGAGCCCTGTGCACGGAGCGTGGCCTGGAAGGCATCCTTGCTGGGTACCCACTGAGCCAACTGGGCTGGGGAAGGGGGCTTCTTCAGACAAGGTGAGGCATGACGGTACTAACACACAGCAAATGCTTAGCTCAGATTGCTGTGCTCCTCTGGATGCTCAGAAGGGCGTGTAAATCACACCCTTCATGACTATCTGGGTTACATTCTCTGGTTTGCAGCCAAAGACACGGGCTTGGGTTAAACGCTTGCCACGCTTAACCAGCCAGAACAGAAGCCAAGAAACTTTCTGCCAGGTCTTACCAGGCTTATCAACTGGCTGTGTGACCTTGGGCCGGTCCTGTCCCTCTCTGAACCACTATGGTCTTCTCTTAAAACAAGGGGCTCAGGCCAGATGCTACCCGAGGGATTTCCTACTTCCATAGGTCCATGATGTAGCAGACTCCAAACTAGGTGTGCTTTGAACTAAAGTTCGGGGGCACGCTTCGAGCGTCTTGCTCGGAGTTGTGATTCAGCGAGCTCTGGGCAGGGTGGACAGGCAGACCTGGCCACAGGGTCCCAATTTCCCCCGGCACCTGCCGCTGTTGGGTGTTCTTTTGCTTTGGGGTTTTTGTGTCCCTAAGAATACGAATATTAACACACACTAAAGTAGAACATTGGAGGTTTACACTCGCAGAAAACTTCAGATGAAAATATATTGGGGGAGGTGCTGGGTAGAGGGCAGTGACCAGGGTGACAGGTTGGCAAGAAGGGAAAAAAAATAAAATGCATCCAAAGTCCAGTGAGCAGGGGGGCAGAAAGCAAGAGGGAAGGGAGCACAAGGTGAGCGGGGCGTGTGTGACAGCAAAGCGGGCCAGCAGGAGGATGGGAGGGCGGGGTCCTCACCCCTCCGAGGAATCTGCCCACCTCTGTGCAACCTGTCTGCCTTGCAAGGCCAGCCTCATCATCTCTGATTACCCAGGGCCCAACGGCCAATGGAACTCAAAGAATTTTCTAGAATGCTTGCACACCCAGTGAAGAGCTGTCCAGCAGAAGCAATGCCTGGATGAGGCAGGTGGACAGATGGCAGCGCTCACTCATGGATGCTGAAGGGGAAGCACACACCTAAGCCGACCATCACGGGGGACCAGAAGCCCGGGTCTGTGGCACCTGCTTTCCAGCGCCCAGGTCCCCGGGGTCAGAACGAGCCTCAGAAGGCGTCTTGCACTGGCCCTAAGGGTGGCTTGGAGGGCGACGCTGGGTCAGCCGGTGCCGGGAGGCTCACTCCTGTATGTGGACAGTTTTCTTCACGGGACAACAGGCGTATGTGTGTGTGTGTGCACCTGCACGCATGGGGAGTGGGGGTGCAGGCGCCTCCCCACCGTGTGGTTCGAAGCCTCTGGCTAGAGCAAGCTTGGAGAACGACTCTGAGCCCCGTCAGCGCTTTAGGTTTCAGCTCCAGGGCCCCGGGGCTCTGCCGCGCAAGCAGATGGGCAGTGGAGGCCACAAGGAAGCAGTGGTGGGGTGTCCACTGCTCTCAGTCTCCCCCGTGAGGCCCGAGAGGGAGGAAAACAGCAGGCCAGAACAGCTGGATCATACAAGAGCAGCTTCAAAGCGATAAGAAGCTGGCAGATGAACCAAACAAGTAAAAGGGAAAATCCTTACAAGGGAAAGTTGACTCCGAAGGACAGATTGCAAAAGCCAGAGACGGGGCTGGCCCCACAGAGCAGCCGTGGACGTGCGGGTCCCTCGGACACTCTGAACCGCCGCGACCTGCTGCAGCCCTGAGAGGCGGGGCGGAGGGGGCCGGGGTGGGAGAGGGGCCCCGCAGCGCCCGTGGACTCCCGGGTAGACAAGGCTGCGGGGCCAGAGACACCCCACCATTCCTTTTCAGTTCGTCTGCCACTTGCCCCTTGCTGTAGCCAGACCAGCTCCTTCCTGCTCCCCTGTACTGCACCGGGTCCTGGATCAGGCCTCTGCATGCACAGGTGCCAGAACATTCCTCCAGAGCTTTGCTGCCACCTTCGTCTTTGACACCACCTTCCCTGGCCACCTGGTCCACAGCTGCCTGCTCCCAGACGGCCCATCCCTGCCACAGCCCCCACACTGCCTGTCTGTCTCCCGCTGGATCACTGGCTGTGGGCAGGGACCTGGGTGTCTGGAGAAGGGCTCGGTCCCACAGGAGGTCTCTGTCTGTTTCAGGGGACAGGGAGCTTCCCTGCACGGCATCCTCCCACCTTAAGGCCATGGAAGATTCAGAAAGCCTGAAAAAAACTTGAGGGGAAGAGCCTTTCACAGACAACTTCCATCGGTTTCCAGTCTCTGTGTTTCCAGAAAATTCTATTACCTGGCTCAAGAGTAAGTGAGCCATCTGTTTCCTGATGTCCGTATACTGATTACAGGAAGGCTGCAGAGGTTAACGTGTGTGAAAGTAATTTGCAAGTGTGTGTGTGTATGCATGAGCGTGTGTAAGTGTGTGCACGCATGAGGGTGTGTGTGTGTGTGTGTGTGTGTGTGTGTGTGTACATGCGTGCGTATGTGCAGAGGATGTAAGGGCAGCTACTCCTGGTCTCACGTCTGACTTCATCACTGAAGCGGCGAGTGGCCCGGTGGGGGGTGTGGGAAGACTGTGGTTCTGCCCCCAAGGAGGTGGCTGTTCAAGGGAAAATGAAGTCAGCCCTCCCAGGACTGAGGAGGTGAAGGCGGACGGGGAATGATCGTCCTCCCTGCTGCCTGGGGGCCGTGGAAGACAGGAGCTCCGTGTCCCTCCCCCAGGGAGCAAGCCCCACACCCCAGGAGAGGAGCCATCCCTCGAGGATGGTTGGGGAGAGAGCCTGAGGCCAGGGTCATCTCTGCCTGGCTGCAGGGAGGACGCTGGGCATGGACCCAGGGGCTGCGCATCAGGGAGAGTGTGACAGTGGTCCAAGGCCAGGAGAGCTGGCCTAACCCCAGCTCTACCCTTACTAATTGTGTGACGCCCCTCTGGGCCCCAGATACTCGATCAGCAACATGAGAAGAGCAGCACCCCCATTCCACAACGTACTCTTGTTGGGGTCAGTGCCAAAGCAACCAGCAGCCAGCGGAAGGTCCACAGGGGTGTGACCTATGACTTAATCAGGGCTCAGTCAGGGGCACCTGGGGGGCTCAGTCGGCTGAGTGTCCGACTTTGGCTCAGGTCATGATCTCATGGTGTGTGAATTCGAGCCCCACGTTGGGCTCTGTGCTGACAGCTCAGAGCCTGGAGCCTACTTTGGATTCTGTGTCTCCCTCTCTCTGCCCCTCCCCTGCTCATGCAATGTCCCTCTCTCTCTCTCTCTCAAAAATAAATAAACATTGGGGCGCCTGGGTGGCGCAGTCGGTTAAGCGTCCGACTTCAGCCAGGTCACGATCTCTCGGTCCGTGAGTTCGAGCCCCGCGTCGGGCTCTGGGCTGATGGCTCAGAGCCTGGAGCCTGTTTCCGATTCTGTGTCTCCCTCTCTCTCTGCCCCTCCCCCGTTCATGCTCTGTCTCTCTCTGTCCCAAAAATAAATAAACATTGAAAAAAAAAATTAAAAAAAAAAAAATAAACATTAAATTTTTTTTTTTTAAAAATCAGGGCTCAGTGGACACAGAGCTGGACTATACAGATCTGTGAGCCCTGAAGCCTGTAGTGGGGACCACAGAAGTGGCCCAAAGGGAAGCCGGCAGGGGGAGAGTCCTACTGGGAGGCAGACTGGGGCCGGCATCCTGGCAGACAAATGGAAGAGACGGATGCTTGGGCACTTGGAGTCAGGCCGTCATTTTGTGCACGATCTCATTTGATTGTCCCCAGGAGCCTTGGAGGTGGGCACTGTCACCCCCATTCTAAGAGAAGGAAACTCAGTGAGGGGGGGAGGGGATTTCCCCAGTGTCATGGCTCTGGGAATCCCAGCAAGACAGTCTGACTCCAGGGCTGGAATAGGGGAAGCAAAAGTAGCAGGTGGGGGCTGTGGCTGCCCCAGATCGAGTCCCACGCTCCTGCACCCCGCAGACCCTCAGCTCTGAAGACAGTGGTTTGCAAACTCCGAGCTGCTGCCCTCTGGGAGCATGGGACCATTTTAGCAGGTGGCTGCCGTCACCGGGAAGAAACAAAACAGGATAACAAACGTCAGGGCTCACGACGCACGGAAAGAGAAGTATTCTTTTGCGAAAACGTTTGGTTACGTGTGCGTGAAAAGTTCATCACTTATTTCATACGTAGCCATTATGCGTGCACCGAGTTGGGACGCACGATGCATTTCTTACCCCGGCCACGGTCAGCAAACTTTGAAAGCCACTGCTTTCAGCCTCTCTCTGTTCTGCAGGGGCCTCCGGGCCTTTGTTCTCCGAACAAGAACGCCAGTGCTGGGCGCAGGACAGGAGCCAGGATGTGCCAGAGGACTTCCGAAATGTGCCTCTGCCCGCACACCAATGTGGCTGGCTCGGCAGGGTGGCGGCACCACCGTGTGGGGTCTGACAGGTTGGGGTGTTGGTATTTGACGGCGATCCCACGGGGTTCCTCACCTGCAGGCTAGGGATGCTGCTGAGCTCCCCAAAGCTAGGCCTTCGAGGGCCCTCACCAGGCTGGCCGGCTCTGAGAGGCGCTGTACCCCATGTGGTCACGGGGAACAGGCAGAGTGAGAGCCTCTCCTGTCGCTGAGCCATGTTGGTGGCAGGGGAGACTGTCTTGGAGGGGGGAGGGGTGGTGGCAAAGGAATGTCAGGGTAATGATGTTGGCAGGGGCCAAGAAAGGCCAGGCTGGTTGGGACGCCTGCTGGGGAAGGAAGGAGTCTGTGTTCCCTCCTGCTGGCGGTGGGCACGTGGAGGAAAGCTTTGGGGCTGTCAGATTTGTTTTTCAATCGGGTAACTCACCCTGGCTGGGGGGTGGGCTGGCCCCACGTATCTGTTAGGCCTTGTCTGAATGGGTCTATTCCCACCACAGAGACTCGGACACGGGGCATAAACCCCGGCTGGCCGGCCCCAGTGCTGCAAAAGGGACCGTAGTTTCCCTGCGAAAACAGAACAAAACGAGGATGGAAACAATAAAAAAAAAAAAAAATCTCCAACACTCTCACACACCTAAATGCAGCTGCGTCTGGAACCAGGCGTGAGGTTGCACGCGCGGTCGCCTGGCCTTTGTGGGGTGTGAATAAAGATGTCCCATGGTTGGCCTGTTCTCTGGGCTGTTGAGGTGACAAAGGAGGCTGGCGGGGGCAGGGGGGAGGCTTCTCTGGTCCAGACTTTGGTTAACTTTTTGCTTTGTGAGCGAAAATGACAAATGGGTCCCCGGTAATGCTGCTGAGTGGGCCAGCAGGGTGTGTTTAAAGGAGAGAAAACATCCTAAAAAGGGAGAGGGTCTTCCAGAGGGGACCGAAACGTGGACATGGGGGCAGCAGGACGGGAGCTGGCCAGGCTGCAGGGGGCAAGGGGGTGGTGGTGGAGGGGGGCTAGGTCCTGTCTGCACAACTGACCTGTCTGCTTCATTACCTCACCGCACCTGTCACAACTGTCAGGGGGCCCCTGTGTCTTCACAGGTGACCAAGCACCTGAAGCCTCACCTTGAGATTCACCCTCCTGTCGAGCGGCACCCGCCCTAACAGAGCAAAGCTGACTGCACCTCGACTGTCCTCCAGTTTTCCAAGGGTCAATGAAACTGTATTTCCTGCACCACCCCCTCCCGTCCAGTTTACAAGGTATTCCTAAAAAGCAACAGGCAACGTGTTTTTGATTTTTTGAAGCTCAAAAAATTATTTGCCAGGAACACACAAATCATTTGTTTTACTCTCTGGTACTTGCTTATCGACACAAGATCGCTGGAAAAGAACAGGGGCAAGATTAGTTTAAACACTGATTTTTTTTTTTTTCTTTTTTACGGCCATGGGGTTCCTGACCTCAGAACTTGTAGTTGGTTACATACTAGTTAAATATTACCATTTTGAACAAAACAAAACAAAACAAAAAAAAAACCCCAGATATTCCTTCGGCTAAAAAACCTGGTGACTCTTCCTGAGCGACGTTTATGTCAAGTGGAAGACGGTTCTAATTTTATCTGCGTTCAATAAGCAGATTAAAACAAATCATGAGGCTGAAGCTGTTTACAATTCTCTGAGCGGCTGAGGGAGAGAAAATCACCTTGAGTCTAGCATTTTCTGGGCACACTGCAACAGCCAGGTCCCTCAGACCATCTGGGAAGGAATTAATTCCATCTATGTGTTAGTTTAATATGAAATTGTTTTATTTTGACTATATCTTCCTCCAGGCTATTAGGGAGGAGAAGATAAAAACAGGCTGGAGAGAGACCACTTCCTTCCCAGCCTCTTCTTGCTTTGTGCTTTTGCCTTTTAAAGGTTTTACTTCTTCTGGTTGAAAAATGTATAAAATGTGTACTTGAAGTACCCCCCCCCCAAATTATATATTTTGAACACGACAAAATTTTAGATCCACGGCACATTTTGACAAAAATATTATTAAAAAAAAAATACCGTTTGCTTTCGCCCCACTTAAATTGAAATGTCATTCTGTTTATTTCATATCTTCTCATCAGTTCAGTCTGCCATTTGTTAGATGTGAGAAAGTTCTGCAGACTATTCCAGAAAATATTTGAAAAGAGTAAACAACCGATCTGTAAAATTTCCACGGAAGCACGCTTGCTTAGGTGACGGGCTCCCGGGGGACGGGCCGGGCGGCGGGGGCGCCCACGGCCTCTCCTGGCCCGTCCGAGGCCGGCTCCGCCCGAAGCGCCGGGCGCCCTCCCGCCGTCCCCGCCGCCCCGCCGCCCCGGCCCCGCGCGGCCTTCCAGCTGGCGAGCCGTCTCCCTCTCTGCGGCGCACGGGGGGCCGTGGGGAGACCCCCGCGGGGGCCGGACGGGGGCGCGCGGCCTGCGGCGTGGGTCCGGCCGCGTCCCACCTGCTCCGCCGGGGCCCCGCGCGCCCGCAGCCGCCGCCGCCGCCGCCTGAGCGCACGGCCAGGGCCACCTGGCGGACCGTCCTGAGCTCACTCTGCCGCCGGGCTTCCGTTTGGCTTCCATCTGCCTCCCCCATCCTAACTGGTTCCAGATTTGCCACTTGAGAGGCGCGGGGACTCAGCCGAGCCTCGCTCTTGGCCTCTCGGGGACTCCAGAGCGATGAACCCGCGCGAGCGCAAGGCCGGGCCCGCTGGGGGACCGGCGGGGAGCGGGCCGTGCGGCCGGGGCTCCGAGCGCTGACTCCGCGGCCCCGGGCACTGGCCTGGCCTTCCCGGCGCGGGCGCAGCGGAGCCGTCCGGGGGCCGCACAGCCTCCACCGGGTCGGGCAGGCTCGGGGAGGGGTCTTCAGGGCCTCCGGCCGCCATCGGGAGCCGGCGCGGCGAGCAGCGCTGCGCGCACCCTGGCTCCGAGGCCCTGCGCCCCCAGCAGCCACGACGCCCAGCCCTCCCGGGAGGGCGAGACCACCCACGCCGCCGCCGCCGACGTGGGGACCCGGTTGTCGCCTAGGTCTGGGGGCGCTGCGGGTTGGGGGCTCCGCCTGGCCTCCGCAGCACCACCATCTGACACACTGTCCTCGGTGGGGAGATCCCACGGAGAACAGCTCCGAGCCTGCCAGACCCTCAGCGCCCCGCGCCCCCAGGCCTGCCTCCGCGGCTGGGCCCCGCAGGCGCCGGGCACAGGAGGGGGAGGGCCCCGAGGGCCCGGGGCGCTGTTCCAAAGGCCAGAAAATGGAAACTGTGCGAAAAGAATCCCCAAATCCGGCCGGGCCCCAAGCCCACCAGCTTACATAAAGCCCCAGGAGCCCGCCCGCGGCCTCCCCGCCTCGGGGTGAACAATCGGCGGGCGCCCGGCCAGGCTGCCCTGGGACTGGCACCACCACCGGCCCCCTGACCACGGGCCCGGCGTGACCCCGGGAGGGGGCAGGGGTCCCGGCCTCTTCCCACCATCTGCCCCGAGAAACATTTAACTGGCCTTTAATCACATTAGCAGCCGGCCCCAATTAGGGCCGCGGGAGGGGGAGGCAGGAGGAAACCGCCGCCGTGTCACTCGAGGATAAAGATCCTTTCATGCCCTGGGCCTGGCCGTGGGCAACGCGGCGGGCGCCATCCCCAGCCTTTGATTGCCGGCGCCTGGGCCTCGCCGACGCAGCCATCTCTTTACCCGCCCCCCAGCCCCCAGTGTGCCCTCGCCCTCGGGTGACCGCGTGGGGACGCAACGCAGCGTCCGAGGCCCCGGCCCACGCTCGCGCGCCCACGCGCCCACGCGGCGGAAGTCTGGCCCCCTGCGCCCAGCGCCTGCGCACCGGAGCGCTCCAAGGGGGCGGCGGGGGCTCGCAGAGGGCCCCGGGGACGCCAGCGCCCGGGGCCCGGACCCTGGTAAGGCCACCGCCCACGGAGTAGTTCGGAGGGAGGGTGACCCCGCCACGGGCGCCCTGGGCAGGTCACCTGTGCTCTCGTGGGCCCCCTCCCGCGAGGGCCGAGCCGGCCCCGAGGCGGCTCCGGCCTCCTGGGCCCGGAGCGAGGCGCAACGGGCTCAGCAGGCCAGGCCCAGGCCCAGGTCCCCGGCGCGGGCCTGGCGCCTTGGTGGCCGGGCTCCTGGGGGTCCAGGCTGGGCGTCCGGTCCCAGGAGCGCGGGGACCGCGGAGCTCGGGGAGGCGGGGCCCTAGCCTGGGCCTCCCGTGCGCCCTGTCGAGGGGTGAGGGGCCCTGGCGCGCGGAGCTTACCCGAGGGTCGTAGCGGGGCGCGCTCTGGACGGGCCGGGGTCGTGCGAGGACAGCGGCCGCCCGCGCCGCCGGAATGCCGATGCCGCCGCCGGGCCGAGACGCCCGGGGGGCCGCCTGGGACCCCCGCCCCACGGCGGCAGCTGCAGCCCGGAGCCGCGTGACCCCGGCCCCGACCTCCGGCGCTCGGCTGTTTGTCCGCACACAAAGGAGAACACTCATATTTTTCTTTCCCGGGCGCAGACTTCACACCCGCCCCACCTCCCCTCCCCCGAGCCGCCCCCCACCTCACCCAAGCCTCGCTGAGAACCGCTTTCTCTCCGCAACCCCCCCCCCCCTCCGGTCCCCACTGTCGAATTCCATAGTTGTATTCGAGGATGTCAGCACAGCTTAGAAAGTTTCATAGAAAGTCAGAGAGCAATTAGGCCCTTTTATTGGAGTTTCGTTGGTGCCATGGGATCTTTTAAAGGAGCGCCTGAAGCACCGAACACAATCCCATTAAGCCGCCCAAACTCCCACAGTCCTCAACGGGGTCTCCGTACTTGGGCAGACTTTGGCCGGCTCGCCGGGGTGAGCCGCGGGGGCTCGGCTGCGAGCGGCCTGCAAGCGGTCCTCTCCCCGGGGCGCGCGGGGGACCCGGTGGTGCAGGGCCGCCGAGCGCCAGGCAGTGTCCCCGGCGCCCCGAGGCCTCCGCTCCCCCAGCTGCACCGAGCGCGGTGGAGACCTGAGGCGCTTTGGTGCCCCGACCCCGCAGTGCGACTGTTTGAATGTTTCAAGCTCCCTGGCCGGCTTCTAGACGCGGAAACTTTTACTTCCCTCCGCTCCCAAATGGATCCGCTAACGTTTGGAAAACCGGCCGGAGACATGAACGCGTTGCCGAGAAAAAGACCACGTATGAGCAACGTTGGGGCTTAATTGAATTTTAGTGCCAAATTATAACTCCCTGAATGACCGCCCTGGGGTGAAGGGGGTGGGGGAAAAGGCAGTGAATGAAGGCAAGGCGATTCTAATGGAAATCCTGCCGTCCAGAAATGTGGTTCTGAGGCCACCCTCGAGTAGTAAGAATTGCAGCCTCCAAAGGCAGCCTAATTCCAAAGGGGTGAGGTTATCAGGCTGCCGGCTTTCATGTGGGAAAGCGGGGTTGACCCCAGCTTGAGCTGTGGTTTTGCGTTGATGTTCTTGTGTGTCATTTCACGAAGCAGGCAGCTCTTAACGTGGAACATGGCTTTTCCTTTGTGATAGTAGAGGGTGATTTCTCTTCTTGCCAGTGAAAATTAATCTCTTCCTTTAGAAGTCAAAAAGGAAAGAAAGCAGGTGTTTTAAAGGAATAAAGCATTTTCTTCTTAAAAAAAAAAAAAGGTAGTTGGTTGTCAAAGCAAAGTGCCAGTTTTAGAACAATTAGGAGTTTGCTCCTGGTGTATCATCACAGATGTTTATTCTATTGAATAGAAGTTCGTACCTGGTGGTTTCTGGACTCATTTTGGGAAGGGAGACTAGGTGACAGGCTCACAATTAAGGCATTATAATTCAGATGGCAATGAAATGGGCCTCCGTCACAGGGAAAATGGGCCGTCCAGTGGATCCATAAGGGGAACATTAAAAATGAGTGTGCAAACCCGAATATTTGATTTTTGAGTGGTTTGTGTTAGTCATCAATTGTTTTGAAAATTTTCTCGAAGTTGCCCCTCTTTTCTCTTATTTCGTTGCCCCTCCTGGCCCTGTGGCTGCCAGCATCAGCGACGCAACCTCTGCCCTCTCGTTCTGGGCGCACACCGCACGGTGGGCCCGTCGGCTGTCTGTCCGCATTTCCATTGCGTGACCGCATCCGGGACTCTCGTGGCCTGGGCGGGAAGGAACAGACAGCGGGCTTCAGGACCTGCGGGTCCCAGCCTCAGTCACTTCCAGCCTTGCCTTAAAAACCTTCTGCGTCGGCCACGTTGGTTTCTTCACCGACTCTTTCTCTCGTTCTTGCCTCTCGATTTCCCTCGCGCCCTCTGCTTCCCTGAAACCCTCTCCACCTGTCCAGACGGCACCTGTCAGACCTGGTTTCCATCTCAGACCCTCGTTGACCTGGCCTGCCTCGGGCTCCAGCGGGAGCCGTCTCCACCACCGGCTTCTCACGGAGGGCCTGGTGACACCATCTGTCTTTCTTTGTCCTCTGCTGCTTTCCCGTATTGTGGCATGGCTTTGGGAATGTTTCTGGTTGAGGAGAAAACAATGAAGGCCCCTTGAGAGCAGGTATCACTTTACACATGTCTTGGGGCTCCGTCAGGAGCCAGCGCCCAGAAAGTAGGCCACCCATCCGTCAATGGGGTGTCGATGTAGAAATCAGAATCACATTTCAGCCGGCAGGGAGGAGGAGCACAATTACAAATGCGCCCGTGCAGTTCGCCGAAGGCGCCGGAGAAAACGGACTTCTTCGTCGAACTCACAGGACCCGTCACTGGACTTTTTCAACCAACATCAAACTATTTAAATTAGATGGAATCTTGAGTTGTTTAAAAAATGAATATGACTCAGTCGGACTGCAGTAGAAAGCGGGGGAAAAACAAACAAAAGCAAATCCAGAAATCCAAACAGTTCAGTCTGCTTTGGATATTCTTTGATTTTCCCAAGAAAAGGAGCAGATTCCTGAGAATCAGGCGAGAAATTCGAAAAGTGCCTGTCATGTCTCAGCGAAGGCACACGAGAACACGACGCCTCTGGCAGGTTACCTGCAGGCTGGGCTGTGTACAGGAACCCCCTCTCGGAGGCGGCCCCCACCCCACCGCAGGTCCTGCGTACTTCTGGAAAAGGAACAAAGTGCCTCTCCAGTGCTGTCCCTGTGTCCCCGGAGGGGCTCAAGACGCGCATCTTCTTCGGCGGCATCGGGGCTTAATGCCCATCGTGCTGGAACACCAGTGATGGGGCTGGCCCTGAAGAAGTTGAAAAATCCCACCCTGGTCAATAGTGCGTGATGAAACTAACAAGATAAAAATGACACATGAACAAATGCACTTGTGAAACTCTTCAGGGAACAAAGAGATTAGCATTTGCGGTGGTACAGGAAGAAATGGAAATGATGAAAATAACTCTCTCAGGGTTTTGAAGGAGGAGCATTTAGCATCTCGAGTTCAGTGAAAATGTGTTCACCGTTCTTGTATGAGCAAGGTATCACGTCTCGCCGCTTAATCAAGTTAACCGAATCAGAAGCATGAGCGTTTCGGGGAGTGCTGTGGTTCTAAAGGGGGCCATCCCGAGAGCCTTCCCCTTCAGCTGAGGAGCTGGAAACTTCATTCCGGAGGATCAGCTTCTCAGCTCATACGTGCAAGTGCCAGTAAGACAATCCAAGGAAGAAGCAGGTGTACTGAACACAGAGGTGCATTTGGAGCACCGCCGGGGTGAAACCTACACGTGAGAATATTTTCGAGCTGTTTTAAAACTCGAAGACCTTCCTCCCTTTCTCCCCCAGGAAAAGTTTTAACAAGTGGATGGGGTGGTCTGAGCCCTTCCCAGCCGTGAAATCATCTGACCTTCTTCTCGCTGTGTCTCTTCGACCAGGGACTTAGACTGGATGAGACACTGATCCTGTTTGCGTTATTTTCGGAGAGCGTTTTGATGTTCTGACGTTACTCCCGTTCAGTAGTTTAAGAAAACATGTAGATGCAGGTTCGGTTTAAACTGGTTCCCTTGGTGTCTTTCTGGGGGAAAAAAGAGAGAGAAACGGAACAAAACTACCTACTTGAGACTTATGGTTCAAATTTTTTTTTTTTTCAACGTTTATTTATTTTTGGGACAGAGAGAGACAGAGCATGAACGGGGGAGGGGCAGAGAGAGAGGGAGACACAGAATCGGAAACAGGCTCCAGGCTCCGAGCCATCCGCCCAGAGCCCGACGCGGGGCTCGAACTCACGGACCGCGAGATCGTGACCTGGCTGAAGTCGGACGCCTAACCGACTGCGCCACCCAGGCGCCCCTCCTTTATTTTTTTAATTAAAAAAATTTTTTGGAGAGAGAGTACGAGCAGGGGAAGGGCTGAGAGAATTCCAAGCAGGCTCCACTGTCAACATGGAGCCCGACGTGGGGCTTGAACTCATGAACCATGAGATCATGACCTGAGCCGACATCAAGAGTCAGATGCTCAACCGACTGAGCCACCCAGGTGTCCAGTTTCTCCCTGCTTTAATTTGCACTTGGGTGGCCAGAAGATGGGGAGTTGAGCGTATTTGCATTTGAAAAAAAAATTTTTTTTAATGTTTATTTTTGGGGGAGAGAGAGAGAGAAGGGCAGAGAGAGAGGGAGACACAGAATCCATAGCAGGCTCTAAGCTGTCAGCACAGAACCTGATGCGGGGCTCAAACTCATGAACTGTGAGATCATGACCTGAGCTGAAGTCGGACGCTCAACCGACTGCGCCACCCAGGCGCCCCGAGACTTATGGTTCAATACAGAATTAATGCCAGGCTTTGGGCCAGTGACCTGGGGACCAGTGCTGTGTGTTTGGGTGTTTGTGAGAGATAGGTTTGGGTCAAGGCCAGGTTTCCAGTTTTTTTGTTTTTTTTTTTTTTTTTTTTTTTTTCAATGTTTATTTATTTTTGGGACAGAGAGAGACAGAGCATGAATGGGGGAGGGTCAGAGAGAGAGGGAGACACAGGATCGGAAACAGGCTCCAGGCTCTGAGCCATCAGCCCAGAGCCTGACGCGGGGCTCGAACTCACGGACCGCGAGATCGTGACCTGGCTGAAGTCGGACGCTTAACCGACTGCGCCACCCAGGCGCCCCTAGGTTTCCAGTTTTAACCCCAAGTGCTGACCTCCTTTTTAAAATTAAAATTTTTTTTTTTTTTTTTTTTTTTTACCAGTTTAGGTGTTTCTCTATCTTAATTCTATGCCGGGTCCCTTCTTAACATCAGACTTTGGCAACACTGGTCCACAAAATGTTTGGGACTGGATGTTTTCCAGAATTTGGACTTTCCCCGCCCAGATGTTAGGAAGAGAATGAGTGTGTTATGTATAATGTATATAATGGAGTGTTCCGCAGCCCGGGACCACTCCCTTATCAGAGACATGGATGTTTTCACAGCAAACATATGAATATTCACCCTAAGCGGGAACGGAGACTCTAAGCAGCTTCACGTCAGGGTCGTGTGCTAAGTGTATGAAATCAACTTTCGTTTTCGGAGCTCTTTGGAGTTTTGGACGTTTGTGTGAAGAAATCATGGATTTGGATTATGGCAGGACGCCCCTGCCCCCCACTCTTTTCCTTTAAACAGAAAAGGCACCAGTTCCAGGGTCCTTCAAACCCCTCTCCCATCGGTCAGTTTTCATTGTAGCTGGTGCCTCAGTGTTGTTTTAAGAATAATTACATATTTTTAAATAGTTCACACATACACACACACACACACACACACAATGGACTAAGGCCCTTGGTTTAGTGGATTAAAAGCTCCCTGCACTAACACCCAAGGCTAACTTTCATGTCCTACCCTACGTAAGGACTGTCCACAGCGCCAGGGACAGTGCTGACCCACTGATGTCCGCGTCTCACCCCTCCCCGCCAGAAAAGCCTCCCTTGCTTAAAAACACTGCACACGCCTTCATTTGCCTCTGACCCTTCGAACAAAAATAAACTGCTCATAACTAATAGAACCTAGGGTCCTAAGAGGTCCTTAAAATGATGACAGTTAGCCCTCAGCATGCGGACAGGACTCCCGCACGGGGTAGAGGGTGGGGTTACACAGCCTCTACCATCCCATCCGGCTTTGACTCAGTGAGTCTGTGTGACCTAGATCAGGGCTAATGATAAACGTCTGCTGTTTGAAGAGACGTTTTGCGCAGAAATAGCATTCCCATTTAGGTGGGAATGTGATGTATATTTTAATTAGTCCTCGTTTATTTTATAAGAAAGGTCCCGAGCTGTTTGCGAATTCGAGTTGTTTGTGAATTCGCATCTGGGGCCTCTGTGCGCAAACTCAACGCACACGGGCCGTGTGCCCTCGGGAAGTGTCACGGTCCTCCGTCGGATGTCACACTGTGCTGGACGTGAGGGTACGACCTATAGGAAGTCGAGTGGCAGCCATGGGACCGACCGAGGACCCCAGTGCCCGCGTTCTGTTTGCACTGACTCCTCAGGGCTCCATCTGGTGCTCAGAGCAAAGTGCTCCTGGTTTAGTAATGCTCACTTTTGGGGTTCAGTGTGTGGATTCCAGAGGTACAGGCTTCAAGGAGCTGGCAGCTCGTGCTAGTAAGAGGGGAGAGACTTTGAAGGCCAGCATCCCCTGCGTCTAAAGGGCTGGGGGGGCGCCGAAGGGAAGAAGCAGGTATGTTCTGAAGCCCACACCCCAGGGAGAGGCCCGGCCACAGGGAGGTTTAAACCCCCTGCAGGTGAACTTCACCCCCAGCAGGGGACAGAGGCCCGTGGCAGCGTCCCATCTGAGCATTTCTCGTACTTCCTCCTCTCCCCCTGGAGACCTCAGGATGTTTGCACAGCTTTTCACGTGTGGAGGAACCCTGCTTCTCCAGGACACGCCGATGGGGTGATCTCTGTCCCTGATACCTCGCCAGATTGCCGCAGATGAGTTCAAGTTCTGCGCACTTGGCTGGGCCTCCACAAAAGAGAAAGGCCGAGGGACAGCTTTCCAACGTTTCCCACGCGGGGATGTTGGAAGGTTTTGCTTCACACCTTCAGGATCTCTGTGTTAGTATTGTCTTTAGCTTCTGCACTCAGTAAACGTTTACTGAGCGTCCAGTAGGCCCGAAGAGCTGACCCAGGCACTGAGGTAAATGAGGGGCTGACGGGCAGGGCTTCTGCCCCCTCAGGGGTTTACTGTCGGGCCGGGGAAGACTTTTAGCAATAGCAGCGTGCAACCCAGGCGTCTTTTTAATGCCTGCTGCTGTGTTTGCTGCTTGGAAAGGAAAGGAGCCTTCGGCCAACGTCTCCCGGAACTCTGACATGTGCCAGGCACCCTGTGAGGTGCTGGGGAGTGAGGGAGGGGGTCCCCATCTCCAGCGAGTTCAGGGCCTGGTAGGGAAAGATGGCAAGGCCGTATGAGTGTTGTCGCCGGTAGGAGTCTTGAGGGGGGGACGCCTGCCGGGGGCGGTCAGTGCTGTGCACGGGGGGACGCCAGGAGGAGGGAAGGCTCGCCAACAGCTGGTCTCTCCGGGGGGGACAGTAAACCCTCACTGGGGTTGGGGAGCGGGTGTGATGGCAGTGGAGAGGGGCGGTGGGGAGGTAGGGGGGCATGCGGCCGGGCCGGTTCTCCACCCCTCCCCTCCGTTGGCCTGTCCTCGCTGAGTTACCTGCTCCCGCACGACGAGGATTCGGAAGGTTGAAGGTGTCCCGTCGAAGATGTTCTACTAAATTTAATTCCTATTTTATATGCAATGTTCCGCAACATGAGGTATAATTTGACATCTCTTAAAGAACAGTCTGATTTCCCAAATGTAGCCTGGGTGGCTGCTTCGGTGTCACATTAGCTTCCTGTTGAATAAAGATTTCGAGCGTGGAGTGCCAAGAAGCGGTAGGGACACGGGTCCCTTTTCCAGGACACCAGTGACCCGAGCCGCAGATCGGCAGTGCAGCTTGAATCTCCCCAAAGGCGAGCAGTCAGACAGCTAAGCTTGGGAGCCCCTTCCCTGGCCGGTTGCAAGGGCAGACCTCCCCTCCCGCTGCTCCCGCGTCTGGTCGGGGCCGGAGGGCTGGCCTGGCCTGCTGGTGCTCTTACGTTGGATTCCATTTCCGTGATTCGGAGGGAGGGGCGGGCGTGTGGACACGGCTGTTCCCTGGAGTCAGCGGGCCAGCTGTCCCCGAGGGGGATCAAGTGACTGCAGCCCCTGAAGCCGGTTTTCGGAAAGTTTCCGTATCCCCCCCCCCCCCCCCCCACCTCTCGCTGGAGCTGTGGGTGCCCTCGGTGGCCGAGCAGCTGGTCAGGAGGCCGTGACCTCTGGCGGGCCTCGCGCTTGGGCCCCAGGAGATGCCTGCCTATACGGTGACATGGATTCCTGGGCTCAGCCAAATACATTTTCCTCTTTCTGTCTGTCTGTCTGTCTTTCTGTCTGTCCTTTTTTTTTTTTTTTTTAATAGAGCAATGAGTTAGAAACGAGCTGTTCGATTCAACTGTTTTTTTTTTTTTTTTTTGCCTTCTCTTAAATTATTATTTTTTTAAAATGTGATAGAAAAAATTTTTTTTCTTCTGGGCAAATTCTTAGGATTTAATTGCACTTAAAATTACGGAGCCTGTCAGAGCAAATTGCAGCTAGCATAGTTTTACCCGAGGAAACCAGTCCTGTGATTGTCACCACCGCCAGGCTTCTGAGAGAAAAGTTGTGGGAAGGACGATTTAAAGTCTGCACGGTGAACCACACCTCAAATCAGTATTCAGCACCCAGCTCGTCGCGCTGAAAGGCAGGCCCAGGTTAGCAGCCATGCTGTTGGAGGAACCAGGCTGGGATTTTTAAGGGAATCCAGAATTCCCCTCCTGGAAGAAGAAGGAGAGATGTCTACCCCACTGGTTTTTAAGTTAAAGCGGTGTGAGTTAATCTGTAATTTCCCACCCCCCCCCCCCAAAAAAAGAGCAGTCAGATGGCTTATTAAAAATAGGAGAGCAGAAACAGTATTACCAGCTTCATGTAAAGTTGGATCTGCTCTTGGCTCAGTGGGCTCCTGCTGATTCCCGGGGAGCAAATGGAATCGCTGCGCATCACATGTGAGCACAGGCTTTTCTTTGACCTTGAGATAAGGGACCACCCTCGGGGTCTGCAAAGCTCACGTGTCCTCTCCCTCCCCCGAAACACTTCCTTCTTTCCTCCATTTTTTTTAAACATGGCGTTTTAAGATTTGATTGATTGATTGATTTTAAATTTTATTTTAATTCCAGTGTTGTTAACCTTCAGTGTTATATTAGGTCTTCCTTCCTCCGCTTTCGATGAGTGAGCGTCTAGTGCTGAACGGATTTAATCTGGTGAAAGGCAGAACTTTCTGGAAGATACAAATTCACCTGACTTCGATCAGATAAAAGATAAGGTGAGACCGGACTTTGGTCTCTGGGGACAAGAGAGGACATAGTTTATGTTTTTCCTTCCTTCCTTCCTTCCTTCCTTCCTTCCTTCCTTCCTTCCTTCCTCAGCACTCACACTGACCAATAATAAATCTCAACCAAATGATTATGTTTTGATTAAGTAATTAATTTTGTTTCAGAGAGAGAGAATCCCAAGCAGGCTCCAGGCTCAGCACAGAGCTCGATGAGGGGCTCGATCCCACGACCCTGGGATCGTGACCTAAACCCAGATCAAGCATCGGACGCTCAACGGACTGAGCCGCCCACCTCAGTCAAGCAACCGTTGAATCTATAAAGGATGGGATGTTGTCTCTCTGTCATTTAGAATCATTTTTAAGTGGACTGCATTGCGTCCATCAATCATTGATATAGAATTCATCCGTATTTTTTATGTAGGTCCCTATAGATCAGCATGGGTGAGGAAGAGCGCCCACCTTATGTGAAAAGTGCGGACTCGTTTCTGCCCTCTGCCATCGTGGAGAAGGTTTGTTGAGCAACGGACCGCTTCCCTAAGGAGCAGGGTGCTCGCCAAGAACCTACGAAGAGCATGGGTGTGGAGGCTGACCGCCTCGAGTCCAGCCCCGGGATTCAGCTTAGAGCTGGGATGCGCAGGTCACTGGGCGCCCGCACCTGCGTTCCCTCATCTGCAGTGGCCGTGGGCGTCAGCGTCCTCATCCGAGCTGTTGTAGGGACGAACCCGCGGACCCAGGTAAGGTCCTTCGCGCGGCGCCTGACACGTCGCAGAGGGTGTGATGTTGTGATCAGTCATTACGGAGAAGACGGGATTTTACAAAAACAAAATTAGAAGCGCTGAGGACTCTGGATACTTGTCTTGAAAGTGATGTGTACTTTGCCCTACTGCCATATTAAGAATATTAGCCTGGGGGCGCCTGGGGGGCTCAGTCGGTTGAGTGTCTGACTTGGGCTCAGGTCGTGATCTCGCGGTGCGTGGGTTTGAGCCCACGTCGGGCTCTGTGCTGACAGCTCGGAGCCTGGAGCCTGCTTCGGATTCTGCGTCTCCCTCTCTCTCTACCCCTCCTCTGCACATGCTCTGTCTCTCTCTCTCTCTCTCTTTAAAGTGAATAAAATTTAAAAAAAAATTAGAAAAAATCTTTTAAGAATATTAGCCTGTTATCCGTTCATGTGATTACGTACAACCTCAATATGTGAGTCCTGATGACGTTTAAACATCTGTTGCCCGTGAACGCCGTGGGATCACTAGTACGTGTGTGCTCGGAGTGCATATTCCTCAGGCGTTCTGCAGGCTGTTGGGTGGCAACAGTAGGGCTGGTATCAGCCTCGTGTCCCTACAGCTAATGTGAGCCGTGACACGCCCACATACACCGCCAGGGAAGTAGGAAGGCCGTGTGCGCGAATGGGCCTCTCCGTTGGGTCCCTGCTGCGGCCACTGTGTACTCCGCAGCGGAAAATGGGGACCTCAGACCTTGTTCTCCTCTGGCGCCATTGGGGATGTGGGAGGAAGGCTTCCTTCCTCTTCTTCCTGGCAGAAAGGGGCATCCAGGGCCCCCGAGCTGGCCAGTCCCGCTGGCGCACCTGGCAGGCGGAGTGCCGGGGTCAGGCTGGTCCCTTGCACCGGAAGGCACGAGCAAGTTGAGGGAAAGGACCAGAGACGACCTCGTCCAGGGGCCTCGGGCACGCCTCAGAAGCTTCTAAAGGCTCCCGTTCCTTCTGTCGTGTGAAGGCTAGCTAATGTCACCAAGATGAGCTGCAGGGACCTGCCCTCCCTCTTCACAGGCAGGGCGGGTGACAGACGTCACTTGGTGTCATAAGAGCACGTCCCAGCTGAGAAAGAGGCAATTGCTTTCTGGAGCGGTTTTCTTTTATAAATGCCTCCAGCTTTTACAAAATGCAGCAGGACCTCCGATGTCAGTCGGTGATCATGTGAGCGGGCGTGTTTTGTCCAGTCCTGCCTTTCACAGATCTGTGTTTCTGGATGTGTGGTTTTTCACAAACAGCTTCTCCTACCGTGCAGCTCTGTTCAGAGAAAGGGAAAGCCAGGTTGCACCCTGAATCGTTGCCCCACATAAAGGCCCTTCCTACTTATGTTAAATAACGGCAAGAGAGAAAAAAAAGACAGAGGATTCCCTACCCAATTCAGTCTGGAAGACTGAGCTAGATCATATAGTGAATGTGGTGGGTCTTTATTTGTTGAGCTTCGAATAGGCTCAGTATTAAAATATCTTGGGGCTCCTGGGTGGCTCAGTCGGTTAGGCGTCCGACTTCAGCTCAGGTCATGATCTCTCAGTCTGTGAGTTCGAGTCCCGCATCGGGCTCTGTGCTGACAGCTCGGAGCCTGGAGCCTGCTTCGGATTCTGTGTCTCCCTCTCTCTCTGCCCCTCCCCTGCTCATGCTCTGTCTCTGTCTCAAAAATAAATAAATACATTAGAAGAATAAAAAAAGAATAAAAAACTAAAATCTCTTATCCCTACTATTTTAGAAAGTGCACACAATATACTCCTATAGTATGCCATTGATTTACTTTCAGGGTGTAAAATTAGGTTCAAATCTGTCCGCTAAAAACCTTTCTGATGACCTACTTAAGGTGACCTCGTGAAAAATAGTGACGATTCAGCCCACAGAGGTAAACCGGCTTGCGTAAAATACTGTTAATGATCAGCTGTTTGATCTTGTCCTGGTATCCTTGAACGCTGGTTCGCTGTCTGATTTCATTCAACCTATAAAACTGGTTTGTGGTGGGTACACATGTGAGTCTTGTTTATGAAAAGACAGCATTTTCGGTTGGGGCTCCGAGTAGGGATTGTGGAATAATACATCGTTACAGAATGCATTTTTAAAACGGCTTATAGATTTTTTTTTTTTTTTCTCCTGGAGAGAACCTCGTGCTGGCATCTTGCACGGGGCTGTGAGCGTCCTCGATTCCTTCGTCTCGAAGCCGAAGGGACTGAAGCGATAATATCTTCGTTACCTGCTGACTCTCCCCGACGCCGCTCGGAAGGCTTCCCCTGCCGACTCCCTGGTTCCCACTATCAGTCTGGAGAGTTGGGTGCCCTTCTCATGTCCATCTTATCGGTGAGGGGACCTCTGCCCCGTGAGGCCAGATACCTCATCCGAGGTCCAGGGGGGACCCCATCAGAGTTCAGGAATGTGTGTGCTCAGTGATGGTATGGCACTGCTTCTCAGGACTGAAGAGTCTGGGAGTCCTTCATCTCCAAGGACAGCCTGCAGTGTTGCAGACTATGCAATAATAAACACGAATGGGGGTAGATTAGGACTATTGGGCTGATTTCACAATGGCAGGTGTTTTGAACTTCTGCTTGAAATACTTGTCCGTAGCAGGCGGCCTGTTCCTGCGGTGGGATTTAGGAACACTTGCCCAGTTTGGACACCGTCCCTGCGTGATGATCAGAGGGCGTTTCCGAATTGAATTCGTCCTGTGGAAATTTAAGAAAGAGCTAATGTTATAATTATAGTACGGACTCTATGTACAATGCAAACTGTTAGATTAATAGTGAAGAGGGGAGAGCTAAAAATACAGTTTTATTTTACTTTATGAAATTAAAATTTTAAATGTTTATTCATTTTTGAGAGAGAGAGAGAGAGAGAGAGAGAGAGAGGCAGAGAGAGAGGGAGACACAGAATCCGAAGCAGGCTGAGCTGTCAGCACAGAGCCCGATGCGGGGCTTGAACCCACAAACCGCAAGATCATGATCTGAACCAAAGTCAGACGCTTAACCGACAGAGCCACCCGGGTGCCCCTGGATCATATGGTATTTCTGTTTTTAATTTTTTGAGAAAGCTCCGTCCTGTTTTCTGCAGTGGCTGTGATCTTTGACCAAGGAGGCAGGAATATCCAGTGGGAAAAAGACAGTCTCTTCAATAAATTATCCTGGGAAAACTGAACAGCCACATGCGAAAGAATGAAACCAGACCACTTTCTTACACCGTACACAAAATTCACTCTAAGTGGATTAAAGACCTAAATGTGAGGCCTGAAACTGTAAAACGTATAGAAGAGAGCCCAGGCAGTAATCTGACATGGACCATAGCAACACTTTTCTAGATATGTCTCCTAAAAACATGATTTTAATTAAAAAAATCATCCTGTGTATCAAGCGTCTCTCCCGAGCCGGCGCCTTCTCTCAGGAGCTCCCGGGCTGGTCTGGCAGGAGAGAGACCCACAGGCGGAGAGGACAAAAGCATCCTGGATGGACACGAAGAGGATTGCCAATGTAAAAGGGATAGCACGGAGGTATAAAAAGCAAATGTTTTCCAAGTACAGTCTCCGATCCTCAAGGATGCCAGTAGTTTCAAAAGTAACTGTTAAACATCAACTAGGGGAATACTAGTGCAGGGGAGTGGCGCTTAATGAAACGTTGATTGGCGACTGCATTCTTTCGAAACCGGAATGGCTCCCAAGGGCTTCATTGCACAACCCGGGACCCAGGCAGACCAACAGACCGTTCAGTGACTAGCAGGGTACTGCGTTTCCGACATCTGTGTATCTCAGCACGTTTGATTTATTGGGTAAGTGAGTCACGGATGATCAAATGTCCTTGAAGGGACCCCACCCCCCATTCCTCTGCACTGGAGGATCCCAGGAGCTTGTGAGGGTGGAGGGCGAAGGCTCAGTGATGTTTAGAGTCTGGGTCGGTCTCATTAGGGGACCAAATGTGTCTGTGCTTGTTTCGAAGCAGAAGAAACACACTTTTAGAGGAAGGAGAGAAACCCAGCTGTAATCCTGCCCACTGGAGCCCATGGCATAACTTCCAGATGGTGATATTCAGATTCTTTTGATATTCCTCCAGCTAGGAATATGAAATACGTACGAGAAAAAAAAAAAAAAAAAAAAAAAAAAAAAAAAAAACAACACCCAAACTTATGCCCTGGAAAACACGATAAGCGCGTCCTAACTCCTGACAATCTCTGGCCTGTATTTAATGAGATGGTCACCTTCTGCTGTGAGCATGGTGAAGTCAACTGTGGGTGATATTAAGGTATAACCCTCCTGCGGTCACTCGTGGATCTATGATTTCATCTGCGGGCTGGCTCAGCATTCCTATGCCCCGAAGAAGTTCTGGGGGGTTGTAGATGCTCGGAAATACTGATGACCCAGTGTCCTAATGGTTGCCAGGGGCAAACGTAAAGTGGAAGGCATCCGATGAAGTGCCTTTGGGGCAATAATTTAAAATACACCATTGAGCACTTCACGGTGGCGTTTGATGGTGCAATCTTCTCGAACCTTTGCCTGGTTCTCAAGCAACTGAAGAAGAATAAGGGAGCCCCGGGGAGGAATAAACAAGAGGGAGACAGAATGGTGGAGAAATCCAGTAGCGGTGGAGAACGCGGGGGGTGGGGAGCCTGAAAACAAATTGGAAAGTGGGCTCGCTGGCGAGCACAAGCAGCATCCGTATTTCAGGAGTAATTGTCGAGAGTTAATTTTGAGAGGGAAGGAGGATTTTCCTTCACTTTTTTACACAAGACGGCTCTCCATCATGGACTGTTGTAGCAACGAAAGAATCTGTTTGGCGCTTGGCTGAAAACTCAAAGGCAAAAAAAAAAAAAAAAAAAAAAAAAAGCAAAGTCCCCTTAAGGATGTCAGCCCCAGACTACAGGAGTCCGTTGGAAACATCTTAGTTTTAAGAAGGTGGCAGAATTACATAATTATTCACAACTCATAAGAAATTAAAATACCTCTTCCAAATATGAAGTTGTAAGATAACACAAACCACAAATTCTAGACTTGCGGACTGTGTGCATCTTTAACTCTCCCACACAGAAACCCACAGCAAAATGTCTGGGCTGAGAACACATGACTGCGTGTCCCTTATGTCCCTTGGAACCTCGCGCAGGAGGAGGTCTCTGGGAGCGGCTCCTTCCAGCCCCGACTTGGAGGAGTCGGATCCGCCGCGATGCTGCGGAGAAGCAGGTGGCCCCCACGAGGTGCCGGGGACCACAGACGCACCTTCTCTCCCCCTCACAGCAAAGCTGCGCGAGGTGAGGAATGACCGAGAAGGTTCTGGAACAAAGGGGCAGCCAGATGGGAGGAACATGGGGAATATGGAGAAACGGTCCAATGGGCCCAGGCGGCGTGGGATTCCGGGCCGGAGACCCTGCACGTTCCTCCCGTTTGTGAATATCTTTGGAAAATCACAGCATTTCATTCAACCAGACTTATTTTGAAAGCAAGTGAGTGTTACCTGTTAAAAATCCAAGGGAGTTGTTTTGGTCTAAACAGTAAGCATCTCTCAGTCCCGTTTTAAGGGCCTAACCTGCTCCCCACCCCGCACAAGGCCCTGGGGGTTCTCAAGCAGAGCGGGTGGCTTCCTGCCCACAGGGTATTCATCACGAGTAGGGCAGCTGAGCGCGAGAACCTGGTCGGTACGGGGCACAGTGCCAAGGAGGAGAGGAAATGCAGGTGGGGTGGGTGCCCTGGAGCAGGAGGTGGTGAACCCCAGAGCAGGAGTGGGCGTGAGCCCAGGGCTTGAGGAAGCATCCTGAGAAGGGATGGGTGCATTCGGCAGGGGGGTGATCGAGGGTGCAAGGCTGCGGAGGTTGGGGGGGACCTCATGACCTGGGGGCTTTGTGTGCCGCGTGGAGCTGGCGCTGGCCGTGGGGAGGGGCGAGGACCCAGGATGCCTCCTAGGCTCCCCTCTGGGAGCCCCAGGCGCCTGGCAGCTCAGGGTGGGTCCCGCCTACTGGGGAGGGAGGGATGGGCACTTGGGAGCAAGTGAGGGCGGGAGCGGAGTCTGTGGAATTCTCTCCATCGGGAGGACCTGGGAGCCACTGCCGAAGCCGTTGGTTGGAAACACAAACTTACTGCCTTGGGCAGAGTGAGTCGGGGTGCAGGGGGTAGGTTCTCCAGGGCAGAGCTGTGACTTACGCATCTCGGGGTCCACTGTAGTGCACACAGTCGGCGCCCAGTCAATATATTTTAACTGGAAATACTTGCCCCTGTTTCTAGAGACCATCATAGGCAATGCTCTTTCCGCGAACTTCTCTTACTCAATTTTTATAAAAGCACATCATCTTGACAGAGGAAACAGGCTTAGGAACATGACACAGGATGTGCCCCAGGTCTGTCCGGTTTGTGCCTTCTCCATTTTCCTAGCTGTTCTTTCCCGAGTCACCCCCCCCACCCCCACCCAAAGAGTAGTGTCTTTGAACCGCACGTTAGCTGCCTAGACGCTAAATTCAAGGAATGATTTCTGCCGCATTCCACCGCGTACCTACCATCTACCAAAGCACATGGACAGTGTGTGGCTGTTGCCCTTTGGGAACTCATGGTCTAGTTTCTTGGCTTAAGGTGGTGGAAATGGGACGTGATTGACTTCTCGGAAGAAGTGAGACCCACAGAAGGGTTGGGGGCCGAGCAGCCTCAGTGGTCCTCTGTTTGGAAACCCTGTGGCAGGACCCCCACTGCCAGGAGCCCAGGAGAGCCGTCTCTGGTAGCGCGCCCCCTCCCCCCCACCCCCCATGCAGAGTTCGCTAGCCTCGCCCGGAACTGACAGCGAAGGGGTTAAAATAACAAATAAATGACTTTATTTAGACTTGAGCATTTCTGGCAGTTTTTCTGGATTTTTTTTTCCCCACAGTATTTGATGTGACAGCTTTTGTTTGCTTGCGCTTGTCTCTTTCGAATTTCTCATATCAGCGGTAAAAGCTATTTCTTTTTCCTGTAACATCTTGAGCTTGGTATCCAATGAAGGGAGAAATTGCTCTTACATTACTTGAAATTATAATATTATACCTAATTTTGGGGGGAGAAAAATTAGAGTAATTTAGATCTCCAGGCACTGAGGATTTTGCAGACAGGTCATTTGCAGCACTGTTGCTGATTATTCATCCATAAAAGTGTTTTTACCGCGGGGGAGGCTCCATCATTTCTGGTGTTCTTTAGAAACGCTGATTTTCGAGGCCCATCCAGGCAGGAGAAGGACGGTCATCATCCATTTCGAGCCAATGGTCTGGCTTTGATGGGGCTCGGGCCGGGGAGCCGCCGGGTCTATCAGCGGGATAATTTGTTTGAGTGGCTAATGAGAAATCTTAAGTGACATGTCTCGGGGGGGGGGGGGCGGCGGGGAGAGGATGAAGTGCAGAGGGGCCGGTCCCCGGATCTGCGTGGCTGCCAGCCGGTGTCTCCTGAACTTTTCTGTGTATATGGCGGAAAGCACAGCCTCCCCCTGCAAAGAAGGACACGGAGGAGCCACATGCCAGTGGGATTCTGTAATGTGGGCTGCGGTGTAAACAGTGGTACAGTTGAACTGGGGGCTGTTCGCGAAAAACCCGTAAGTAATTAAGCGCTCCCTCCAACAAGGTAAGAGCCGAGGCTGAAGGATATTAGTACAAAAAAAAAAAAAAAAAAGAAATAAAGAAAGAAAGAAAGAAAAGAGTGAAACCTTTGTTGGTGGTTGTACGCTCCCTTTTTTCTTTCTAAATGTAAATAAATAAGGAATTCTGGCGAGACCAAAAACCTCTCGGATCCCGTTACTGACCTAAGGAGAAGAAAACAAAGGATGCAACCATTGTTGGCTGCGTGTTTTAAATTGCCGAGGTCAGAACAAAACTTAGATTACCCAGCCTCAGCAGGCCCCACGCCATGCTTCAGGGATAGAGGATACTTCTTGGGGAAGGGGAGGAAGATTCCACGGTGCACTCAGTTTGGGGAACCCCGCGCGGCATTTCCCCTCCTCCCGAGTCCCAGCGCACCTCAGCGAGTTAACAGAATGCCGCGTTTCTTTGCATGACCCAGCGACCTGTGGTCCCGGGTGACCAGCGACCTGGCTAGCGCCTGCTCTGCCGACCACCTTCCCTGTCCTCGGAGCTCGCCCCACGGCACTCCCTCTGTGTCGCTGTCACCTCCGGCCTGCTGTGCTGTGTGTGGCCAGGTCTAGAGACGGACTCCACGCTCCTCCGGTCTCACCTGTGCGTTTGCAAAGCGCCCGGTGCAAGGAGCGGGATCCCCTCGCTGTTGAGACCTCGACCCGCGGTGGGCCCCTGAGGGACCTGGGCTCGCTCCGGACCTGCCGATGGTGAGGAAGGTTAGAAGTAAGAGCTTGCGGAGCGGGGAGCGGGGGCAGTGGAAGTGAGAGACGCAGAGCCTCCCACCTCGAGTTCTCCCGCTGCTTGCATCCCGCTTCAGCGGACACGGCAGATACCTTCGCTGGAGTCTTTGTCTACACTCGCAAGTCTACACTACACTTTGTCTACACTACACTTGGCGCTCGCAAGAATGAGAACATACAGAAGACATTTTGTTGTGCAGTTAGGAAGAGAAATAATCTGGCGGACTGAGGCCCAAGTTAAGTCAACTGGCGAGGCTGGGTGGGTAACTTCAGGTTTTCCTAAAGGGCTCCGGGCAGAGCGCAGGGCTTAGAAAAGAAGCCTTGGCAACTTGGGTCTTCTAGGTGCAATCGGAATGGGTGACAGGAGATTGCTGTCACCCTGTGAGGAGACGCAGGGTCGTCACCAAGGGGGACGCAGCGAGACGGCGTGGTGACCGTGGCTCGGCATCTCGGGAAGAGCGTGGGCTTTGTGAGCCGGCGGTCCTGGATCCAAGTACCGGCAGCTTTGTTTCCTACTCATGTGATCTTGAACCAGCGGCCCCGAGTCTTTATTTTTAAATATCTAAAAATACTTACCTTCAATTTTATTAACTGCCTATGAATGAAAGACATATGCGATATAAATTTTTAACGTTGATAACACCCGTGCCCTAAGTAGCTTGCATAGATACTTTATGTATCTATTTGAACAAAATATATGAGGTTGTTAACACAAGTGATCTGGGGGGGTGGCCTCCTGGTTGCGGGTCAATGTTGGGGAGGGCCTGTGGCCAGCCTCGCCTGCGACGTTCGTGCCTTGGTGTAGCCCCCGCTCACAGTGAGCAGACCTAACCCAGGTAACCAGGAGAATAGCACTTTCAAGGCGAGTTCATACGAGACGTTGCAGCTTCCACCATGCTGTCTGCTTTTGCTGAGAGAAAAGCCAGCCGCCATGTTGTGAGGACACTAAAGCAGCTTTCTAGAAAGGCCCGTGCGGTGAGGGACACAGGACCGGCCGGGACCCTCCTGCCAACCATGTGGGCTCTCAGAGCTCCCAGCCCCAGTCAAGCCTTCTGATGATGGCCGCCCCGCCCAACTGCAACCTGACGAGAGACCCTCCACTGAGCTGAGGGCTCCCCAACTTCTGACCTCCCAAAGCTCCGAGATGGTGAATGTGCATGGTTGCTTTCGGCCGCTAGGGTCTGAGTTATCCTGTAACGTAGCGACGGGTGACTGAGACAAGTCAGGGGGGTGAGGAGGCAGACGAGAGGGGAAGGCTGTGTGGAAGCGCCGTGACGTGCGTGATGTGAGTTCATTCACATACACTTTTACATAAGTGCATATAAACGAACTAGAAAAACATGTAGTCACAGACTTGTAGGAATGTCTGTGTTACAGAGTCAATTGCCAAGTGACAAATATAAATTATGGAATAATGTGTGTAGAATGATTCTATTTTGGTATAAAGCAAGCAAGAAATCCACCCTCGTGTGTTTGTAGAAGTAAGGGGAAGGGGGTGGTGGGTTTCTTCAGGGCGTAGAAAGTGAGGGGCATGGAGGAGGTGACCACATCTGCTTTTGTGGGATCTTTTTGCCTTGTTTCACTTGTTAGCATAAGCTTACATTATTTTTGTAATTTAGTATACGTAAATTAAAAGAAAAATTAAAAGGGGGCACTTGGATGGCTTAGACATTCCTCCCCTTCCCCAAATGAGAGTCCGACTCTTGATTTTGGCTCAGGTCATGATCTCAGGGTTCATGGGATCGAGCCCCATCTTGGGCTCTGCGCTGACAGTGCAGAGCCTGCTTGGGATTCTCTCTCTCTCCCTCTCTCTCTGCCCCTCCCTGCTCGTGCTCTGTCTCTCTCAAAAACAAATAAACATCTTAAAAGAAATAAAAAATTTAAAAGAAGAGAGTGATTGAAAATGAAAAGCAGTAAGAAATAAGGACACCTGCTTGGCATAGAGAGGCATTCATGAAAGGTCCTCGTCTGTGCCGTGGGCCTGTCTGCTGGTCAACGTCGGTGATCTCGTGAAGCCTACAGACCTAGGTCACACTAATGAACTAACATACACAGGCTTGCAGAGGAAACCTGTTCTATGGAAATAGTTACAATATATTAAAAGGCAAACTTGTGATATAGTAATACATGTGCTTCTTTTTAATTAATTTTTTAAATGTTTATTTTTGAAAGAGGGAGAGAAAGAGAGAGAGCATGAATGGGGGAGGGGTGGAGAGAGAGAGGGAGACGCAGAATCCGAAGCAGGCTCCAGGCTCTGAACCGTCAGCACAGGGCCGGATGCGGGGCTCCAACTTACAGACTGCAAGATCGTGACCTGAGCCGAAGTCGGACGCTCAACCGACTGAGTCACCCAGGCGCCCTGTAATATGTGTGCTTCTTATTTTAAGTAAGATCTAGTGGTGAATGTAGCAACTAGCATCATTTCAAAGCAGTGATGAGCGTAAGTGGTGTTTTAAGATCCCCGCAATGATGTGAATGTGGTTAAGAGCACATTTGTGATTTCTGTGGATGACAGGGTCCCAGGAACTGTTAATACTATGGAGATTTGCTGCCTCCGTTCGTAGCGGAGGGGAGCGTACTAATGTCTGAAAGAGAGTAGAGAACATAAAGATCTAATTATTTTCCCATGCAAGTTCACAGACTCCTTTGCAGTGAACTGTAGTTACAAATAAGTCAGAGTCCAGGCTGCATCATTTTGGGAACATGACTTGAAAATACGGGACATGACGTCTTTGTGGGTAATGGGGTCACGGAAAGGCAAGCCCAGAGGCACTCAGGTATGTCGACAGGGCAGGACCCAGATGGGGGTGCAGCGGGGTGCCAGTGGGGTAGCCGGCCGGGCAGAGCAGGACAAAGGACAGCGGCCACCGTATGCACCCTCCTGGCGTGGTGCGTCCGTGGGGCCCGGCACACAGCTCTCATGCTGCCCTTCTGTGCTGTTTTTCTTTCTTCTTCCTTCTTTTTGAAAGAAGCTTTGAAAAGCAGCACAGCTGGAAAAAAGCACACCGGCCTTATTGTTTCATGTTTGATAGGACCCCAGTCTCCTATTTCCGCCCTGATCCAGGAGCCTGGACTTGGGAGGGATTACGCACTGGCCCAGCTAATAACCAAGGAGTTCCTTTCCCCATTGTTTTCTTTTTCTCTCTTTCTCTCTTTCTTTCTTTCTTTCTTTCTTTCTTTCTTTCTTTCTTTCTCTTTCTTTCTTTCTTTTCTTTCTTTCTTTCTTTCTTTCTTTCTTTCTTTCTTTCTTTCTTTCTTTCTCTCTGCCTCCCTCCCTCCCTGTCTCTCTCTTTTGTCTGTCTTTCTTTCTTTCTTTCTTTCTTTCTTTCTTTCTTTCTTTCTTTCCTTTTTTTTTTTTTTAACATGTGTCCGTCTTCTTCAGGAACCCACAGAGAGAAAGAGTGCTCTCCAGGTTACGGCTTGGGTGGCCTGACATCCTGTAGTAACCCTACCAAATGCTCTTTGCTGCTTTACATTTTTATGATTTTTAATTTTTCTGCTTTCATTCTTGATTCCCATTTTATTCTTGGTAGCTTTTTGGGGGCAGTTGTTTTATGGAGGTAATACTTTGAGCTAATTTCTGGTCATTGCTGGCTTTTGTGAATTTCTTATTTAACTCTTTCTAAAATTATAGGGTTTGTTTAGGAGCTTAGGGACTTGGGTCAACACACCAACAAGGGCCCCTTTGGATTGATACCCCTCCCTCCTAGGGCCCCCTTGACGGGGCCTCACCATCTGGGGAGGTAAATCATGTAACTTGCCAGCAAGCTTAACAAATTGGAAAGATCCAGAGACCCAGAGCCAAAGGTCAAGGCCTTTCCAGACTGTTAGTTGGATATTCTCATAACCAGCCAATCGCTTAATCATTCATAAAATATTTATGGAGTACTTCTTATGTGTGACTCACTTTGCTAAGAGTTGCAGGCAGTGTTCTTCAAACTGCGTGTCACACACATTAGTGGATTAGTAAAATTAACTTAGGGAGTCGTGACCGACATTTAAAAAATGAAATGGAAAACAATAGGCTCCGTAGTAGTCGGGGTAAATATTGTATCGTGAAACGTACGTCTGAGATCTACACACATCCACACGCGTGTGTGGGTATACCAGATTACCACGTATAGCATATTAATTTCATATTTTGGGTCACTGCCAAAAAACTGGGAAGCCCTAGCTAGGGATGTTCAGCAGACCTTAAAGATTAGAGTTATCCAGTCGTTGAAGTTGTGGCTCAGTGCAATAATCTGTTTTTCGTGGCTACATGAAAAGCCAAGAGCACAGGGCAGCCGTGTGATTCTACAGAACGCCTGGGGGAGCACCTGCCCTAGGTGAGCATGAGCCCAACCTCGGAGGTGGTCTTCCCTGGAGGCAAGGGGAGGAGTCTCTTGAATTCGGGGGTTGGCCTACCTTTGGACGGCCTCTGGGGAGAGGCATCACCGCTCGGGGGTGTGGCTCCTGCATGGTGGACAGAGGAGGCCCTGGAGGGAAGGGGGCATCCAGGAGTACCCCACACTCACAGCTGGGGGGGTGGACACACCGAGGCGGTAGGTGAATCTGGGTGGGTCACCAGCAGGGTCTGCTGCGTGGAGCTCAGACTTCGTAACGGAGGTCCGAGCTCCCTCGGAGGTTGGATGAGGCCTCATCGATCCCGGAATGAATTCCAATGGAAGATCCAAGGATTTGGAGTATGTTATCCGGGCGGGGGCTGCTCCCTACTTCTGCTTACATAGTTACATGCTGCCGGCATTTCAGCTTTCCATAGGCCGTATGTGACATAGCACCACACACACGGCACCTTTTATGTGTCATCTGACACGGAGGCATGTCTGTTGTCCGTTGTCTGATAGGATTCCAGGCTTCTTTCTTGGAATAGGTTGTGTCCTCGTTAAGCCAAACAGGGCTGTCACTTGGTGCCTCCCGGTGGCGTTGAGGAGGGCCGTCCCGGACCTCTGGTTGGTTAGCACACATTCTTGGCCAGCAGGTGTTGTCAGAACATCGAGGTCACTGTGGCTCGTGAACCTGCCTTTGTTAAATATTTGCGGGCTCCGTGCGTTTGAAGCCGTCTTGCCTCCCCAGGGCCTACGGGGAGGTGGTGGCATTCCAGGGAAGATTTCTGCTAGAAAGGGAATGTGGACAGAAATGGCTTTTGACGTTCGGAGTGGTTGCAGAGGGGCTCTCCTGAATGAAAACACCCAGATTCTCTGCGCGCCCGGCCTCTCCCCCCGAGACCCTGTGCCCTCTGAGCATACACGTCCACTAGTTTTCACTAGGATTTGTACCCAGTCTTGCTGTGCGTAACGTAACCCGTGATTATACGGCAAGTGTATCAGAAAAAGCAAGGCCAGCCTAGGAAACTCTGGGTCCAGACAGTCTGTCCTTTTGGAGGATTTGGGAGTTCCGTGGTGCGGAGCCCAGCACACGCCGTCCCAGACGTTCTCGGGCCAGCCTGGTCGGTCCCATCCCTTGGGTCATGTTCCGTGTTCATTGACAAGACTCTTTGGTGCCCGGGGTGCCAGGGTCTTGCCGTCTCTAATGTGGGGACACTGTCAGTTGAATGTCAGGGTCAAGTCTGTGTAGTACCCAGGGCAGCGCCAGTGTGTCCTTTGTCTGATTAATCTGATTAATTTTTTAGCCATCCAATAACGAAGACCCCTTACGTGAACATTCACTACAGGGGCTCCTGGTGGCTCAGTCAGTTAAGCATCTGACTTTGGCTCAGTTCACGATCTCACGGCTTGTGAGTTCCAGCCCTGCATTGGTCTCTGCACTGACAGTGCTGAGCCTGCTTGGGATTCTCTCTCCCTCCGTCTCTGTCCCCTCCCCACTTATGCATGCACTCTCTCTCTCTCAAAATAATCAAACTTTTGAAAAAGGAAACCTCAAAAAGAAAAAGAAAAAGAAAATTCACCACAGGTTATCAGTGTTCTGGTTCCTCTCTTTCTAGAAAAACAAAGAGCAAGGAAAGGGTAATTACAAAATCCTCGTTTTACTTTACTTCTGCTGGATGGTATAAGGAGTGCCTAGGAAAGACCGCTAACCACTGCAGGCAACCACGGTCCTGTCGCTTAGCAGGCTGGAGAATAGACCTTCGCCATCTGTCTGCGCAGGGAAAACTCTTTTGAGTAAACAGAGGATTTTTCCTGATGAGTTCGCATGAGAAATGGAGAAAGGAAGGACACTCCTTGAGAGAGGTGACGGGTGAAAGGGAGAGAATCGTGTTTACAGCAGTGGTTCTCAATCCTGTCTGACCTGATGTCCCTTTTGGTAATACGTATTTGTGATGCTCTGTGATTAATCACAAAATATGGGTTCTGTGGGACTCCCTTCACTGCTCCTCTCATCAAGAAGCGGTGTCTGTGTCCCTACCTCCTTGAATCTGGGCTAGCTCTCTGATTAACGGGAACCAATAAAATGGAATAGAGGTGATGTGGAGTTTCAGAGCCGAGGTCTCAAAGGGCTTTGCGGCTTCTACCGTCTCCCTCTTGGAAACAAATCACCACGTGAGGAAGCCTGAACCCACCACCTGGAGAGGCCACATGAAGGAGAACCGAGCCACTGTGGCTGGGGGTCCTAGCCACCCGCCAGGCACGTGGCTCTCCGGGACTAGCCAGTCCAGGGATAACCAGCCGACTCACCCCAAGGGCAAAGTGCACTCAGCCGGCATGCGGTGGCTGAGCCTTGCCCACGTTGCCAGTTCACGGAGCCGGGAGCTAAGAAATGATGATTGCTTTAAGCCACCAAGTTTCGGGTAGTTTGTTACCCACCAACAGAAGATTGATACTGACCCTTCATTTTCTTTGAAAGTCATAGGTTACATAAGCGACCACACGTATAATGAAAGAGAAAAATGTAATACCTTAATAGCGACACAAAAGGAAAACATAGGGAAGTAAGTTATGATGAATCACATGCAAGTGCCAGAACACAAGGGCACAGAAGTCATAAGGAAGCAGCAGAGGTACCAGGGGTCGCACAAACCCGTCTGCTCCAGGCGCACCGCCGCGCAGGTAGGAGTCAGATACCGCGAGTGGCGTTGCCATCAGTGATGGGACTTTTGGAAATGGTCGGTTCTTGGCTGCGTCCAGGAACACACAAAAATAACATTTCACCTCTGTTGACAACAGCCATCAGATTCCTAGAGAATTAATTTTATATCAAAGCTGTATCCCCAAATCCCCTTTGTGTTTATACACAAAATGAAGTTACGTTCTAGACTCAGATAAGTATAAACACAATCAAAAGCTGAAAGAATTCATCGCCAATAGACCTGCACCATAAGAAAGGTCATAGGGGGGCGCCTGGGTGGCGCAGTCGGTTAAGTGTCCGACTTCAGCCAGGTCACGATCTCGCGGTCCGGGAGTTCGAGCCCCGCGTCAGGCTCTGGGCTGATGGCTCAGAGCCTGGAGCCTGTTTCCGATTCTGTGTCTCCCTCTCTCTCTGCCCCTCCCCCGTTCATGCTCTGTCTCTCTCTGTCCCCAAAATAAATAAACGTTGAAAAAAAAAAAATTAAAAAAAAAAAAAAAAAAAAAAAAAAAAAAAAAAGAAAGGTCATAGGAAGTCCTTCAGGCAGAAGGTCATTGACACCATCTAGAAATACGGATTACGTACAGGATTGAGTGGTACTGGATATGAGAACCACATGGGCAGATATTTAAGATATAAGATATATTTTTTAAATTATTTGGATCTCTTTGAAAGATAGTTGACTATTTTAAAAAATAAGAATGTAGCGTGAGGTTTATAACAAATGTAAGTGTAGAATGCATGACCACAAGAGCATAACGGTCAGTGGCAGTATACCATTTTAAGGCTCCTATCCTGAATGCAAAGTGATACAATATCTGTTGAAGGCAGACAGTGTGAAGTTAGAAATGTGTGCTATAAATCCGAAAGCCACCACTGAAATAGCAAAACAAAGACATATTGCTCATAAGCTAACAAAAAAAAAATAGAATTATGAAAAAAAGTATACAATCAATTCAAAAGAGAAAAAAGAAGAAAAAAGAACAGATGGAATGAATAGGAAACAAAGAATGAGTTTATAGATTTAAACCTACCCATACCAATAATCACATCAAATGTAAATATAAAATACCCCAATTAAAAGTTAGAGATTGTTAAGAGATAAAAAAAGCAATACTCAACTATATGCTGCCTACAAAAAATAAAGCAAAACAAAATGCACCTTAACTATGAAGACACAGAGAGATGGGAAAAGATTTACTGTGATAATAATAATCCAAAGAAAATTGGAGTGGTTGTGTTAATATCAGACAAAGAAGATACCAGACTAAAGTTTACTACCAGGGAGAAAGAAGGTCACTTTGTAATAATGTTGAAGTCAATTCAGCAAGAGGATATGTTAACAATTTATGCACCTAATAAAAGAACTTTAAGACAAATAAAGCAAAATAGGATAGACTCTGCAAGGAGAAATGAAAAAATCCACCATTATGCGCAGGGGTTTCAATACCCTCTCTTCGTAATCGACAAGACTTGAATGACTTGATCTGATTGACATTTGGGGAACATTCCATCCAGCAACATAATGCACGTTCAATTCTACCAAAGCAGATCAGGTCCTGAGCCATAAAACGAGGCTCAGTAAAGTAAAGAGGTTTCAGGTTATGTGAAGAGTATTCTCTGACCACGGTGGAATCAAATTAGAAATCAACAACCGAAGGATATCTGGACAATCCCCAAGCGTTTGGGAACTAAACAATACACCTGTAAATAACCCATGGGTCAAAGAAGAAATCAGAAGAGAGATTTGAAAGTGTTGTGAATAGAACTAAAACCAAAATACTACACATCAGAATTTGTGGGAGTGCCTTGATGGAGAACTCCAGGGACCGAGCTGCATGCAACTCCTATGTTAGAGGAGAAGATCGATCTCAAATCAATGACCTCAGTCTCTACTGTAAGAAGCATGAAAAGAAGGGCAGAGTAAACCCAAATTAAGTAGAAGAAAGGAAAAAGAAAAGAGCAGAGTAGAAATCCATTAAAAAAAAAAAAAGACGATAGAGAAAATCCCTGAAACCAAAAGCTTTAAAATAGGTCAATAATACTGATAAACCTCTATACACTGAGGCAGAAAGAGGGGAGCAACAAATAATGGGTATCAGAAACGAGCAAGGTGACATCACTATAGATCACACAGTTGTTTAAAATATAATGAGGAGATAATATAGAAACTTTATACCAATAAATTTGCACCTTGGTGACAAATACTTTGAAAGACACCAATGCTCACTCATTACAAATTAAATAGCCTAGGGACACCTGGGTGGCTCAGTCAGTTAAGCGGTTGACTCTTGGTTTCAGCTCAGGTCATGATCTCACGGTTGGTGCAATCGAGCCCCATGTCAGGCTCTATGCTGACAGCATGGAGCCTACTTGGTCTTCTCTTTCTCCCTCTCTCCCTGCCCCTCCCTGAGACGTGCATGTTTTCTCCGTCTCTCTCTCAAAATGAATAAATAAACATTAAAAAATTAAAAAAAATTAAATAGCCTAAATAACCCTTTATCCATTATAAAAATTAAGTTTCTGGTGAAATATCTTTTCCCAAAGAAAATGTTAGCTTAAATGACTTTGCTGGTCAATCCTAGCAGACATTTAAAGAGGAAATAATACCAATTCTGTACAAACATTAAAAAAAATTTTTTTAAACAATTTAAAATTTGTTTAAAAACAAGACAAAGACATTACAAAAAAGCGTTCTAGACCAACGTCCTTCATGACCATAGGTACAAAAATTCTAAACAAGATTTTAGCAAATTGTTCAAACAATGTATAAAAAGGACTATACATCATGACCATGTGTGGTTTATCTCGGGAGTGTGTAGTTATTTAATATTAGAAAATGAATCAATGCAATGCATTATATTAAACAGAAAGGGGAACCACGAGGTCATTCCAATAGAGGGCCTCTTCCTCTACCTTCAAAAAGCATTGAACAAAATCCAATATCCATTCCTAACAAATAGTATTGGCAAACCAGGAATTGAAAGGATTTTCACAATGTCCTACAGGGCATCTGCAAAACACCTTCAGCTAACATCAAAGGCTGCTATTCCTCTAAGACCAGGACAAGGATGTCCCTCACCACTTTTGTTCTTGTACTGGGAGTTCTAGCCAGGGCAATCAGGAAAGAAATAGAGATAAAAGGCAACTAGTTTGGAAAAGAAGAAGTAAAACTCACCTTATTCGCAAATGATGGGATTGTCTATAATAAAAATCTGACGGAATCTACAAAAATGTTGCCAGAACGGATAAGTTAGCTTAACAAAGTTGTAAGAGACAAAACCAATGAAGAAATAGTCATTGTATTTCTATATATTGATCCTGAAAAGAAACAACAGAGTGTCATCCATAGGCGAATGGGTAAACTGTCATATATCCATTCAATGGAATAAATAAGTAAGTCATAAATAAAAAGAAATTATTGGGGCGCCTGGGTGGCTCAGTCGGTTAAGCGTCCGACTTTGGCTCAGGTCACGATCTCACAGTTCGTGGATTCAAGACCCACGTCGGGCTCTGTGCTGACAGCTCGGAGCCTGGAGCCTGTTTCGGATTCTGTGTCTCCCTCTCTCTCTGACCCTCCCCTGCTCATGCTCTGTCTCTGTCTCAAAAATAAATAAAAACATTAAAAAAATTATTAACATGTGCTACAATATGGATAAGTTTCAGATTCATTATACTGAGTGAAAGAAGCCAGACAGGTAGAGTACATATAGCATGAGCTCATTTTCATGAAGCTCTAGAAAATAGAAACTAATCTGTAGTGACAGCAGCAGATTGGTAGTTGCTTAAGGAGGGTGAGGGCTGGGTGGAGAACAGAGGAACACAAGAGACTTTCAGGGATGGGTGGGGGTGAGGAATCACTGTATTATCTTGATCTTGGTGATGCCTTCAATGGTTTGTATACCTATAAACTTATCAACTTGTACACTTTATGCAGGTTTTGTATTTCCTTTTTATTTCAGTAGGGTTGCTAAAATTCAGATAGCATCTCCCAAACAAAATTGTTTGCAGAGTTTGCCAGCAAAATTGTTCCCCCTGATTTTTCACAGTGCCCCTAAAACTTTCACTGAGAACACTCGTTGAGAGTATAGAAATCATTGCTGATGGTTGACTTATTTGTTTCTCCTTTTAAAAAATTTATTTATTTAAGTCCAAGTTAACATACAGTGTAATAATAATTTCAAGATAAAATTTAGTGATTCATACTTCCATATAGCACCCAGTGCTCATCCCAACAAGTGCCCTCCTTAATGACCCATCACTCCTTTAGGTCTTCCCCCTCACCCAGCACCCTGCCAGCAACTGTCAGTTCATTCTCTTTATTTGAGAGTCTCTTATCGTTTGTCTCCTTCCCTGTTTTTATATTATTTTTGTTTCCCTTCCCTATGTTCATCTGTTTTATCTCTTAAAGTCTTCATATGAGTGAAGTCATATGATTTTTGTCTTTCTCTGACTGACTCATTTCACTTAACGTAATACCCTCCAGTTCCATCCACGTAGTTGCAATGGCAGGATTTCATTTTTTTTTGACTGCCGAGTAATACTCCCTTGTATATATAGACCACATCTTCTTTGTCCATTCATCCATCGATGGACATTTGGGCTCTTTCCATACTTTGGCTGTTGTTGATAGTGCTGCTGAAACATGGGGGTGCATGTGTCCCTTCGAAACAGCATTTTTGTATCCTTGGGATAAATACCTAGTAGTGTAATGGCTAGGTCATAGGGTAGTTCTTTTTTTAATTTTTTGAGGAACCTCCATACTATTTTCCAGAGTGGCTGCACCAGTTTACATTCCCACCAGCAGTGCAAAAGGGTTCCTCTCTCTCCACATCCTCACCAACATCTGTTGTTGCCCGACTCGTTCATTTTAGTCATTCTGACAGGTGTGAGGTGGTATCTTATTGTGGTTTCGATTTGTATTTCCCTGATGATGAGTGATATAGTGCCTTTTTTCATGTGTCTGTTAGCCCTCTGGATGTCTTCTTTGGAGAAGTGTCTATTCATGTCTTCTGCCCATTTCTTCACTGGGTTATTTGTTTTTCGGGTGTGGAGTTTGGTGAGTTCTTTATAGATTTTGGATACCAACCCTTTATCTGATGTGTCATTTGCAAATATCTTTTCTCATTCCGTTGGTTGCCTTTAGTTTTGCTGATTGTTTCCTTCACTGTGAAGAACTTTTTTACCTTGATGAGGTCCCAATAGTTCATTTTTGCTTGCCTCTGGAGACGTGTTGAGTAAGAAGTTGCTGCGGCCAAGATCGAAGAGGTTTTTGCCTGCTTTCTCCTCGAGGATTTTGATGGCTTCCTGTCTTGTGTTTAGGTCTTTCATCCATTTTGAGTTTATTTTTGTGTCTGGTGTAAGAAAGCGGTCCAGGTTCATTCTTCTGCATGTCGCTGTCCAGTTTTCCCAACACCATTTGCTAAGGAGACTGTCTTTATTCCATTGGATATTCTTTCCTGCTTTGTCAAAGATTAGTTGGCCGTATGTTTGTGGGTCCATTTCTGGGTTCTCTACTCCGTTCCATTGATCTGAGTGTCTGTTTTTGTGCCAGTACCATACTGTCTTGCTGATTACAGCTTTATAATACAGCCTGAGGTAAGGAACTGTGATGCCTCCAGCTTTGGTTTTCTTTTTCAGGATTGCTTTGGCTATTCGGGGTCTTTTCTGATTCCATACAAATTTTAGGATTGTTTGTTGTAGCTCTGTGAAGAATGCTGGTGTTACTTTGATAGGTATTTCTATTTGTCCTTTATCCTTAGTATATTTTCTGTATCCTAAGAAACATTTTCTCCCTAAAACTCCATGCTATTGGTTGAGTTTGTTCTCTATCTCGGGAGCAGTCAGATTATTGTTATCAAATAATATTGTTGTCATTACTCTTGGTTTATGCTTAAATGAAAGATGACATTTAAGGCTACGCCTTTGTTTTCCTCATGCTATTGCAAAACCAACCCATCATTAAAGGGGCTTAGCTTTGTTGCCCGTGAGTTTTTACCATCTCTGTAAATTCATTGACTTTTCTAGTCTGTTTTAGTGTGGCAGATAGTTATCAAGGACCTCTGTCTCAGCTCTGTGCTGCTTAGCACCATGAGCTCTTTAAGGCAGGAATAACAACTTACTTTTGTGCTTCCCATGTCTAGCTTTACAAATGCTGAATTAAATTGTTAGTTATTCTAGTATGTTATATAGGTACTGCATTGTTTGCTAATGACTTTGTGTATTCACTCTCTCTCTTTTTCTCTATTCTTGCCTCTAGCACAGACTTAACACAGAGGAAATGACTAATGCTTACAGATCAAATGATTTTGCGGGGAGCATAGATAATCCACTAACAGCCAGCAAGTAGCCTTAGAACTTTCTTCCATATGTCAGAACCCACTTATTAAATGTGAATGCCTTAATAATGTGCTTGGCTGGACAGAATCATTTCCTCTTGTAAAAAAAAGAAAATGAAAAAGGTAACGTCTACTAGGCCTGTATACACCAATGACTTCATTCCCCAAACATCTGTTGTTTTTATTGGCTGTGGTATGACATGTTTTAAATAAATGCAGGCTAATTAATTTACCTACAACAGCATCACACTAATAGGCACTCCTAGGTATGTGGCTTATGGGTCCTAAGCACTCCAGATTTACACAGTTGTTTTTATGATAGAATCTGAATCGCTAAGATTAGCTGGATTTTGATTTGTTTACCAAATTCAGAACTATTAGAATCAGAGAGAAGAACTGAGATCGTTTTAGGATATGTGAAAAGAATGGCTCTGCCTTGCCTGTGGTGCTCTTATGCAACTGTTATGCTCAAGAGATGATACATTCTAAAAACGGGAGATTTCAGAGAGCTTAGGTGAGTTTCTGAATGATCCATCCGTAGCCGGGTAGTAGGGAAGTGCAAGAATGTTCGAGATCATGTCCTGATCTCTCAGAGAATGATGCCTGGGAAGGCAGCGATGATCTTGGAGACCAGTGCTGGGCTGGAGAGCTCTTTAGCTTGATATGTTAGCTCCTCTATCAACAAAACAGGATTTCTCAACTCCCCATTGTACACAATTCATGCTTATTTCAGTAAAGTGAGAAAGTGCCAGCAAGTATAAAGAAATAGAAAAGATTCATTCTCGTTACTCGATGATTGCCATGTCTCTGCTCTTTTTAACAGGTGCACATTTATTTTTCCACTATTTTATTAAGAAAAATTTCAAATGTATAGCAAAAATTTTTGGTGAACCCTCATATACCCACACTAGATTTTTCCATTGACATTTTGCTATACTTTCTTTATCATCTATCCATTTATCCCTCTGTCCTTCCCTCCCATCCCTCTATCAATACGTCTTATTTTATTGATGTTTTTCAACAATTCAGCATGCATATCTAGAGCTCATTCTATTTCTCCTTTTGATGTCAAATGCCCAGATCTTAAGTGTTCACTTCCTGAGTGTGTTGGGTATCCTCTAAGGTGACCCCGAATGATACCTGGCATTCACACCCTGCACAATCCCCTGAAAACTTGCTTATAAGCAACAGCTTATGGCAAAGATGTTAAGATGTCATTCCTGTGATTATGTTGTATTGTTTAAGAGTCCATCATGCTGGTAGACTGGTGCTAGACTTCTTGTGGGCTGGCTGAAGTAGGAACCCATATTGGAGGAGCTCACATCACCAGGGGCTGTGGGAGGCATCTGGGGTCCGAGGGTCATCTCTATCAAGAGCAAACAGACGGCTTGGCCCTCAGCCATAAGGTGAGAGCAAGCTTAGAAGTGGATTCTTCTCCAGCTGGGCCTCCAGATGAGAACATGGCCTTGCAGGACCCTGAACAGAGGACCTAGAGAAGTCAGAAGTCATGCCCAAGCTTCTGACCTACAGAAGCTATGAATAATGAATGTGTGTTATTTTTTTAAGTTTATTTATTTCCTTATTTTGAGAGAGAGAGAGAGAGCGAGCAAGAGCATGAGCCAGGGAGTGGCAGAGAGAGAGGGAGAGAGAACCCCAAGCACCCTGTACACTGTCAGTGTGGAGTCTGATGTGGATTTGAACCCATGAACTGTGAGACCATGACCTGAACTGAGGCCAAGGGTTGGACGCTTAACCAGCTGAGCCACCCAGCTCTGTGTGTTGTTTTAAACTGCTAAGTTTAGGGGCACCTGGGTGGCTCAGTCGGTTGAGTGTCCGACTTCGGCTCAGATCATGATCTCATGGTTTGTGAGTTCGAGCCCCACCTCGGGCTCTGTGCTGATAGGTCAGTGCCTGGAGCCTGCTTTGGATTCTGTGCCTCCCTCCCTCTCTGCCCCTCCCCCACGCTTGCTGTCTCTGTCTCTCATAAATAAATAAAAGCCTACAAAAAATTTAAATTGCTAAGTTGATGGGGATCTGTTATGCAGCAATATAAAACTAGGTATTGGTACCGAGAAACAGGGTGCTGTTGTAACACATACCTGAAAATGCGGAGTGGTTTTGGAGCTCACTAGTGGCCAGAGAAGCATGATAGAGAAAGCCTACATCTTCTTGAAAAGACTGTTTAATAACAGAAACCTGGATGTTAAGCGTGCTGCTGGTGAAGCTCATAAGGAAGTGAGAAAAGTCCACTTGGAAACTGGAGGAAGGGAACCCTTGACAGGCAGTGGCGGGAAGTTAAGTGACACTGCTTCCTGAGTATGGAAAACAGGACTTGTAGATCAGGAACTTGGTTGTACAGCTAAGGAATACCAGGCAAAGTTCTGAAGGCCTCCTCTGGTTTCTTCTGGCTGCTTACAGGAAAATGTGGGCGGAAAGAGAATTGATGGGCAAACCGTCAAACAGACAGGAAGCAGGACTGGATGATTTTTGAAAATTCTGAGCTTCTCCGGATGACAGCAGGGGCTCAGATTCAGACAGCATGGGATGTAGAGAAATCCGAGGGTGTGACTGTACCACCACTTGCT
This sequence comes from Leopardus geoffroyi, assembly GCF_018350155.1. NCBI lineage: Eukaryota > Metazoa > Chordata > Mammalia > Carnivora > Felidae > Leopardus > Leopardus geoffroyi. Next base: position 143,642,823 of record NC_059337.1, on the reverse strand, counting down.
AAAACCCAAAAGATCAAAAGGCCAGAATGTTCAGTCAAAGAGACTTTGAGAGGGTATGCCCCACAGATCCACTCAGACCAGAAAACCTCTGGAAGGTGTGAGCGCATGGACCCTTGACATCTCCCTCTTGATAGCAGATGGGACCAGAGCCTCTTTGCGTGGGCTTGTTGAAATAAGGGGCCATGCTGCAGAGTCCCACATGACAAGGGACCCAGGGCAACCCAGGGCGGCCCAAGAACTGTGCAGGGGCTGTAGGACCTCAGGCAGTCTCCAGGCGGTAGCCAGCTAAAGCTAACCTCAGTCTGAGAGCTGCCAGGACACGAAATTCTCTCAACTCGGCGGATGGTAGGAGCAGATGCTTCCCCAGGCAACCTTCGCATGAGAACACAGCCCGGCCGTCGCATCCACTGCAGCTTTGTTAGACCTCGAGAAGAAAACCCAGTGAAGTTGTGGGTGGACTTCCGGCCAGCCAAAGCTACGAGGTCATACATGTGTGTGGTTTTAAGCCTCTGTGTGGTTTGTGGTAATTTGTTATGCAGCGTTACAAACCGAATACACTGGGTTTTGACAAATCCGTACCCTGCAACCCAAATTTCTGCCCAGATAGAGAACATTACCATCACCCTAGAAAGTTTCCTGCTGCCACTTTCGGGTCACTCCCCACCCTCAAACCCCGAGAGGCGGAAACCCTTCTGACGCGTTTCTACCCTATGGATTAATTTCGCCTGTTCTACAGTTTCATATAAATAGAACCACGCTGCGTGTATGCTTATGTTGTTTCTCTAATCGCACTTCGCATAATAACGTTTGCAGCTTATCCATGTTGCGTGTATCAGTGGTTTGTTGTTGCCGTGGAATATTATCCTGTGACGTGAATATATCACAAGTTGTCCTTTTTGTTGTTGTTGTTGTTGTTGATGAGCATAGGGGCAGTTTCTGGTTTTAGGCCATTATGAATAAACCTGCTGTAAGCATTTTTTTGGTTTGTTTTGCAGAAGTCTTTTTGTGAATGAATATGTATTTTTATTTCCTTAGGTAAACATCCACTTGTGGAATTGCTAAGCCATAGGATAGGTATATGATTAATTTATAGGAAACTTACAGGAACTTTTCCAGAGTGGCTACATCATTATACATTCTTCCCAACAACGTGTGAACGTTCCAGCTGCATTGCCTTCTCACCAGCTTTGGTGTTTCCATCTTTTAAAATTGTAGCTGTTCTAATAGATGTGTAGTACTGTATCATTGTGATTTTTAAAATGTTTATTTATTTGAGAGAGAGAGAGAGAGAGAGAGAGAGAGAGAGAATGAGTGCATGAGTGGGATAGGGGTGGAGAGATAGACACAGAATCCCAAGCAGGCTCTGTGCTAACACCCCAACAAGGGGCTCAATCCCACGAAGCGTGAAATCATGACCTGAACCAAAACCAAGAGTCAGACGCTTAGCTGACTGAGCCACCCAGGTGCCCCTGGAAAATCTTTTTTTAAAACCTTTACCTCCTGCTCCCTTTTTGAGGAGAGGTGTTGTTTTTGCTTTACTATCATTGTTGAGTTATAGGGGCTCTTCATGTATCCTGGATACCAGTCCTGGGTCACATGTTTTGAAAATCTTTTCTCTCCTATGGTGGCTTGCCTATTAATTTTCCTGATGATGTCTTTTGATTGACAGAAACATTCATTTTTCATTAATTCTGATTTTTCAGTGTTTTATGGTATTGCTTTATGTGACTTGTTAAAGAAAACTTTGCCTGTCTTTAAGCCATGAATATATTCTCCTATGTTTTCTTCTTTTATTTAAAAAAAATTTTTTTTAAATGTTTTTATTTATTTTTTAGACAGAGACAGAGCATGAGCAGGGGAGAGGCAGAGAAAGAGGGAGACACAGAATCCCAAGCAGGCTCCAGGCTCTGAGCTGTCAGCACAGAGCCTGATGCGGGGTTCCAACTCATGGACTGTGAGATCATGACCTGAGCTGAAGTCAGACGCCCAACCGACTGAGCCACCCAGGCGCCCCATCCTATGTTTTTTTTTTTAACGCAAATACCACAATTTCCAAATTACTATAACTATACAGTTAGTTTTGAAGTCAGGTAGTGTAAGTCCTCTAGTTTTGTATTTTTTTTCAAGGTTGCTTCATATATTAAGGCCATTGCTGTCCAAAAGAACTTTCTGCAGTGATAAAAATATTATATACCTGCACGGGTTAAGGAACAGCTACATGTGAATATTTTGCATTTGAAATGTGATTAGTGCAATTACGGAACAGAATTTCTAATTGTATTTAATTTTAATTAATTTAAAATAAATTTAAGTAGCCACATGTGGCTAGTGATTACTATAATATCCAGTGACGTTATTGGTTTTTTGAATTTCCATATACACCTTATTGTTTTATTTATTTTTAATTTTTATATTTATTAAAAATTTTTTTTAATGATTATTTATTATTGAGAGACAGAGCGAGACAGAGCATGCGCATGGGAGGGGCAGAGAGAGGAGGAGACACAGAATTTGAAACAGGCTCCAGGCACTGAGGTGTCAGCACAGAGCCCGACGTGGGGCTTGAACCCACCAACTGTGAGATCATGACCTGAGCCGAAGTCGGATGCCCAACTGACTGAGCCACCCAGGTGCCCCTCCATATACACTTTAGAATAAACCTGTCCATTTCTACTGCCCCCAAAAGGCATTAGCATTATAATTGGGATCACATTGACTTTAGAGATCAATTTGGGTAGAACTGACATCTTAGCAATGGTTAGTCTTTTTATCTATTATCATGGTATATTTTTCCATTTATCCTTAGCCTTCTTTAAGTTCTCTCAATATGTTTTGTAGTTTTCAGTGTACTGGTCTAGCAGATATTTTGTAAAACATTAAATTAAATTAATTTGTTAAATTAAACATAAATGAAGTATTTTATGTTTTTTTGGTGGTATTCTAAGTAGAACTGTTTTTAAAACTTTTTTTTTCAATTGTTTGCTTCCATTAACTTTTGTATATTTACCTTCTATCCTTTGACATTGCTAAATTCACTAATGCATTCTAGTAGCAGTTTTGTTGATTCTTTTGGATTTTCTGGGTAAACAATCAGGTTATCTAAAATAGAGACATTTCGGGGCGCCTGGGTGGCGCAGTCGGTTAAGCGTCCGACTTCAGCCAGGTCATGATCTCGCGGTCCGTGAGTTGGAGCCCCGCGTCAGGCTCTGGGCTGATGGCTCGGAGCCTGGAGCCTGTTTCCGATTCTGTGTCTCCCTCTCTCTGCCCCTCCCCGTTCATGCTCTGTCTCTCTCTGTCCCAAAAATAAATAAACGTTAAAATAGAGACATTTCTTTCTTTCCAATCTGGATGACATTTATTTGTTTAATTCTTTATTTGTTTTTATTGGCTTATTGTATTGGCTAGAGCCTCCACAATGCTGAATAAGAATGGTGAGAATAGACATTCTTGCCTTGTTCCCAACTTAGTGGGAAAAGTTTCACTCTTTCATCTTTAAATATGATATTGGTTGTATATACGATGTTATTTCTAGTTTTTATCATGAGTGAGTTTTGAGTCTTGCCAAATGCTTTCTTTCTTTCTTTTTTTTTTTTTTTTTTTTGCATTTGTTGAAATGGTCATATGGTTTATCTCCTTTAGCCTGTTAATACTATGAATTAAATTATTTTTAAATGTTAAGAAAACTTTAAATTTCCGGGATAACTTCTACTTGGTCATGATGTATTATTCTTTTCCTATTTTGCTGTATTCTGCTTACTAATATTTTGTTAAGGACTTTTGCATTTATGTTCATGAGAGATATTGTTCATATTTTTATTTTGTAATGTCTGTCAGGCTTTGATTTTAAGGTTTCAGTAGCCTCACAAAATAAGTTGGGAAGTGTTTCCTCCTCTATTTTTAGAAAGAGTTTGTATGTTGTTGGTGCTTTTATTTCCTTAAATGCTGTGAACTAGTGAAGAAGATATCTAAGTATGCAGTTTTGTGTGTGTGTGTGTGTGTGTGTGTGTGTGCGCGCGCCTGTGTTTGATAGAAAAGCTAATTGTTTTTGTAGATATATGACAATTGAGATACTCTCTTATAAAGAATTTGTCCATTTCATCTAAATCGTCATATTTGTTAAAGCTGACATAGTCTGTAACATCTGTAGGATCTGTGGTGATGTCCTTATGTCATTCTTTATGTTGTTATTTGTTTCTTCTCTCTTTATTTTCCTGACAAGAATATCTAGAAGTGTATCAATCATATTAATTTTTCCAAGAACAAGCTTTTGGTTCCATTGATTTTTCCTTGCCTTTTTTTGGTCTTATATTGCATTGATTTCTGCTCTTATGTTTACTATTTCCCTCTGTGTTCTTACTTTGGGGTTTCTTTGCTCCTCTTTTCCTAGTGTCATAAGTTGGAACCTTGGGTTATTGGTTTTAGATTTTTCTTACTTTCAAATACAAGTATTTTAAGCTTTGATTGCCCTCTAAGCACCGCTCTAGATCACTTCCACTAATTTGGTATATTTCCATTATCATTTGGTTAAAATATTTTACTTTTTTAAATGTTAATTTAATTTTGGTAGAGAATGAGAGCACAAGAGAGGTGCAGAGAGGAAGGGAGACAGAGGATCCAAAGCGGGCTCTGCGCTGACAGCAGAGAGCCCATGTGGGGCTCAAACTCAGGAACTGTGAGATCATGTCCTGAGCTGAAGTCAGAAGGTTAACCGACTGAGCCACCCAGGCGCCTCCAAAATATTTTCTAATTTCCTTTGTGACTTATTATTTGGCTCATGTCATTACTTAGCAGTGTGTCATTTAACTTTCAAATATTTGGGCTTTTCTAGATATTTTATTTCTAATTCCGTTGTGGTCAGAGATCATACTTTGTATGATTCTAGTGTGACTTGTTGTATGTTTTGATGAATGTATCCTGTGCATTTGAAAAGAAAGTGTATTCCATAGGTTTTGGGTGTAGCATTTTATAAATATCAAAAAGGTCAAGGTAGTTGATAGTATTGTTCAAATCATCTGTATCTTCACTGATTTCGTTTGTTTGTTTAGTTGCTTTATTAATAGTTGAGTGAGGGGTGTTAAAATCTCCAACTATGATTTTGGAGTTGTCTACTTCTTTTTAATTGTGTCAGTCAATATTTGTTTTACACACTTGAGGACCTGCTATTAGATGCATACACGTTTATGGGTTGTTATGCTCTTATGATGAATTATACTTTTATCATTATGAAGTATTCCTCCTTCACCTCTGTTAATATGCCACTCTTGAAGTCTATTTTATCTGATTCCTAAGGATGGGTTTAAAATGAAAACAAAAACAAATAGGTGTACCCAACTATTTGCTGTCTACAGGAGAGAGACATTTTAAGATATGAAGATACAGATATATTGAAAGTAAATGAGTGTAAAAATATGTATCATGAAAAGAGTGAGCATAAGAAGGCTGGCAGGACTCTACTAATATCAGATAAAATAGAGTTTTTTAAATTAGATATTTAGTCAATGAATATTTAATGTATTTTCTTGTATAGGTGGATTTACGTTGACCATTTTATTATTTGCTTTCTATTTGTCCCACATGTTTTTTGTTCGTCTTTGCATTTTTTAGGTATGATAATGGCTATCAATTTTTTAAATTTATTTTATTTAAAAAATTTTTCTTTAATTTAATTTTTTTTTTAAATTTACATCCAAATTAGTTAGCATATAGTGCAACAATGATTTCAGGAGTAGATTCCTTAGTGTCCCTTACCCGTTTAGCCTATCCCCCCCTCACAACCCCTCCCACAACCCCTCCCATAACCCTCAGTTTGTTCTGCATATTTATGAGTCTCTTCTGTTTTGTCCCCCTCCCTGTTTTTATATTATTTTTGTTTCCCTTCCCTTATGTTCATCCATTTTGTCTCTTAAAGTCCTCATATGAGTGAAGTCATATGATACTTGTCTTTCTCTGACTAATTTCACTTCGCTTAATACCCTCCAGTTCCATCCACGTAGTTGCAAATGGCCAGATTTCATTCTTTTTGATTGCTGAGTAATACTCCATTGTGTGTGTGTGTGTGTGTGTGTGTGTGTGTGTGTGTATACACACACACCACATCTTCTTTATCCATTCATCCATCGATGGACATTTGGGCTCTTTCCAGACTTTGGCTATTGTCGATAGGGCTGCTATAAACATGGGGGTGCATGTGTCCCCTCGAAACAGCACATCTGTATCCCTTGGATAAATGCTTAGTAGTGCAACTGCTGGGTCGTAGGGTAGTTCTATTTTTAGTTTTTTGAGGAACCTCCATACTGTTTTCCAGAGTGGCTGCACCAGCTTGCATTCCCACATCTTTGCATTTTTTTAGTGGTTGCTCTAAACATTGCAATATGCATCCTTAACTTATCACAGTCTACTTAGTATTAAAATTGTAGCTCATCGTGTAATACATATAAACTTTACAATTGCACAAGTTCATTTACACCTCCTTTTCTTCTATATTATAGTTATTATATGTATTACGCTTGCATTATAAATCCATCCAGACAATGCTCTAATTTTTCACTGAAGTAGTTATAAGTATTTTTCAACACACTGAGAAAATAGGTTTTTTTCATAGCTATCCGGAAGTTCATATAGTCGTCATTTTCCTCAGAAGATCTGAATTTCTATATGATATCATTTCCCTTCAGAAAAAAGAGCTTCCTTTAGCATTGTTAGTGCAGGTCTGTTGTCAGTGAGTTCTCAGTTACCTTTTATCGGAAATTGTTTTTATTTTGTCTTGATTCTTTTTTTTCCCCCCGTTTGCTTGGCCCTCTTAATTTTTTTATATGAAATTTATCGTCAAATTTATTTCCATACAAAAGATATATTCACTGAACATAGAATTTTGAGTGAACAGATTTTTAATTTGTTTTTTTTTTTTACTTTAGGATTTTAAAGATGTTTTTCTAGTGTATTCTGGCCTGTAACAATAAGCTGGAGGTTATTTGAATTGTTGTTCTTCTGTATGTCATGTCTAACTTTTCTCTGATTGCTTTCATAATTTTTCTATCTTTGATTTGGAACTGTAGTCTCTGGGTACCCAGGTGTGGTATTCTGTGTAGTTTTTCTCCCTGAGGGTCTCTGATCTTCTTATCTGTAAGTGTACATCTTTTATCAAATATGGGACATTTTTGACCATTTTTTCCAAATGTTTTTCATCCTATTCTCTCACTCTTCATTCCACCAATTATTATAGACTTGTTGGCATTGTCCCACAGATTCTTGCACTCTATTAATATTTTCTAATGTTTTTCTTTAAATTTCTCAGGTTGGATAATTTCTGTTGGCATGTCTCCAAGCCCACAGACATTCCTCTCTCATGCCATTGTGCTGTTGAGCATATACAATGAAAATCTTATTTCATATATTGTATTTTGGTGATACAATATTTATATTTAGAATTTCCATTTGATTATTATTTTTAAAATTTGTTTAATGTTTATTTTTGAGAGAGAGAGGGACAGAGAGAGAGAGAGAGAGAGAGAGAGAATATGAGTGAGGGAACGGTAGAAAGAGAGTGAGATGCAGAATCTGAAGCAGGCTCCAGGCTCTGAGCTGTCAGCACAGAGCCCAACATGGGGCTGGAACTCATGAACTGTGAGATCGTAACCTGAGCTATAGTCGGATACTTAACCGACTGAGCCACCCAGGCACCCCACCATTTTATTATATTTTATAGTTTCTGTTTAAAAAAATGTTTATTTATTCTTGAGAGAGAGAGAGAGAGAGAGAGACAGAGAGAGACAGAGCATGATCAGGGGAGGGACAGAGAGAGAAGGAGACACAGAATCTGAAGCAGGCTTCCGGCTCTGAGCTGTCAGCACAGAACTCAACATGGGGCTCGAACTTATGAACTGTGAAATCATGACCTGAGCCGAAGTTGGATGTTTAACCAACTGAGCCACCCAGGCACCCCTATTATTTTTTACAGTTTCTATTTATCTGCTGGCATTTCCTATCTTTACATGCTTAAAGAACACATTTTCATTTCTGCCTTTGTTTTTAAATCATTGTCTTATAATTTTGACATTTAGATCATTTTGGAATTGGTCTCCATGTATTATGTTTTGAGAATAGGCCACATTTTTTTTTGTTTCTTCTGTGTTGCATAATTTTGGGATAATAATGGACATTGTGAATACCATCTGGAGTCTGTTATATTTCTCTGAAGGATGTTGATTTTTTTTTTTTTAAAGCAGACTATTAACTTGATTGGACTCAACCTGCAAAGTCTTTCTCTTGGAAGAGCTAAAATCTTAGTTCAGTTCTTTATCCTTAGCTTAGCTGCTTTGAATCCACCTGTCACATAGATGGTTCAGGTGTCACTTAGAGAATCTGGAGCCCCTCTTCTCTGGGTCCCCCTTCTCTCAGAATTACCCCCTTACTCTCCAGTGACCCTAGTTGTCCTGAACTCTGTCCTTTTGTTCTTTTTTTTTTTTTTTTTTTTTTTCAACGTTTATTTATTTTTGGAACAGAGAGAGACAGAGCATGAACGGGGGAGGGGCAGAGAGAGAGGGAGACACAGAATCGGAAACAGGCTCCAGGCTCTGAGCCATCAGCCCAGAGCCCGACGCGGGGCTCGAACTCACGGACGGCGAGATCGTGACCTGGCTGAAGTCGGACGCTTAACCGACTGCGCCACCCAGGCGCCCCATGTCCTTTTGTTCTTGAGGCTAGAGAAGCAGTTGGTTTTCCTTCAGGCATTTAGCCACTTCTGTGATGACTCGTTTGAGTTGCCCTCAACCAGGCAACTGAAATAGACTGAAAGCTATTTTTAAAAACGTCATCTGATGCCATTTTTCTCCTTCCAAATGTTGACTCTCCCTAGAGTCTGCCTACCTTTTGTTCATCCTCCAGTAAACAAAAGTTTTGTTTTAGATTCTTATTCAGAACTGATAGTTGTTATCTGCAGGACAGTGGGGTCTAGGAGAAGCTTACTTGGCCATGCTAAGAGGAAAAAATGCCCCCCTCCTTTTATTGAAGTTAAATACATTTTACTAAAAAAATTTTTTTTAAATATTTATTCATTTTTTGAGAGACAGAGAGAGAGTGGGGGAGGGGCAGAGAGAGAGGGAGACACAGAATCCAAAGCAGGTTCCAGGCTCTGAGCTGTCAGCACAGAGCCTAATGCAGGGCTTGAACTCACGAGCCGTGAGATCGTGACCTGATCTGAAGTCGGACCCTTAACTGACTGAGCCACCCAGGCGCCCAAATACATTTTATTTTTAGACAACCTACCTGACGTACGTTCTTTTCTACAGGACAATGCCTAAGCTTCAAAGAAATCAAGGTCAGAATGGAAGATGAGCTCAAGATGACATTGGTCCCATTTGTCTAATCCCTGACCCGCTTTTAAATTAATAAAAAAGGTCCTGAGTACAAATTTTACTTCAAAGCTTATAAAATGTTCTATTGTTGAGTAAATATTGAACGAATCAACATTATGATTATGTTATGAGCATTTTATATACCATAGAGTCATTTTTAAACTATCGCTTTTAAGATCTACATACCGTTAGATCATATATATGGTATGTAAACATGTATATGTAGCATGTGTCTGTATACCTATGCACAGACATTCATCATGTGGATGTATTTTGTGTTTCTGTGGTTTTGCCTGAGTTACTATTCTAGTAAACCTCTTTGTACCTAAATAAATGCTTGCTGACATATCTGACTATAGAAGAAATCTCTTAACCACCTCTCCACTTAATTGATTGGCTGGATTAATTGGCGTTTTCCACGTGTCTATGATGCTGACTGCGCAGGAACTTTTACTTTTCTCCCACTCCTACTGTTGGGGGTCTGTGCGTACCACCAGCTAATAGCATTTGTTCCCACGCCCATTCATGCCCGTTGTTGTGGTTTAGCTGATTGGAAGACTAACCTAAGAAACACGAGTGCAAGAAAAGAAAGAGAGTGGTTGCTTCTACAAAAACTCTCCAAATGAACTTGGGTGCTTTGGGGAGACTCAACGAGGTGAAATAAGGAGATTGCTACCAAATAAGGCTATAGGCAAGGCCCTGTAATCAATCAAAAAAAAAAAAAAAAAGTGAACTATTGAAGGAGTCTGTTTTCACGCTGATACCCAAATATCTTTCAATCGATGCCCCACCTCACAATTAAGAACATGAATTGTATGGGTTTGTGCAAGAACGGTATCACAGGATTCTCATCAGGGATCCGAACTCTGAGAATGGCCTTGGTCCTTCATTATAAGATTGATGAATGAATCCACATAGTATTATAACTTATTATAATATAGTAATAATATAGTAATATAGGAATATAACTTACTATAAAATCTCTTTGTGTATTTTTGCCATTGTTTATGGTTCCCCCGTTTAACTGATTTTTTAATGAGCTGACCAGACTGTCTAACTGCTGAGAAAAGCAGACTTTAGTTGTATTTCCTCAGGGTAGATTTTTAGAACTGTAATTACTGGGTATTTTTTAGTTCATCCGTACATGTTACCTAATTGCCCTCTAGAGAGATTGTAAGGGTATGTGTTCCCATATAGGGCAGTTTCCTAGGGTTGAGACTTCAGTACAGTGAAGCTGATGTCTTTTCTCCAGCAATGGTCAGCTGTCACATGGTGGACCTGAGTGCCTGTGGCCTGAAACGCCTCAAAAAATGTCCCATGATTGTCCTTTCCTATAAGAAAACAGACTGTGATTCCTTATTAATACCAGATTTTTGTGACTCGTAACCTCAAAATGCCATAAAAGCATTGGGATCGTGTGCCAAACACACCCAAAATTCCATCTATCGCTTCAGAATATTGAGACAATCACAATTTCCATCTTTTTGATATTAGAAGGCTCACAAGGATCGGCTGATTAAACCCTTCCTTTGACAAATTGGGCCCTGGAACAGGCAACAGAGAAAGTGGCTGAAGCTCAGTGCTGTCTTCGCTGAGTTCGGAGCTCCGGTCTCTGGACTCCGGGTCTAATCTGGCTCTCTCAACACGCATCACTTGGCTTCTGACTGGGGAGGGAACTGGTGTAGAAGTCTGCCACGCAGAATTCCACATTGTCAAGGGCGAGGCGTGTAGAGTGTCACCAGATTACGTCGGCAATACGAGCTAACCTTTACTGAATGCTCACAGTGCCAGATGCTGGCTCAAGTGCTTCAGTGGGATCAAACCATCTTATTATCCCACGTAACTTCGCAGTGACTCTCCGAGGCCCCATTTTATAGATAAGGAAACTGAGCACAGAGCAGGGCCCGGGGTTTGACAGCTCGTAACTGGCGGAGTCTGAATTTGATTGCCTATAGTCCTGTTCCGGGGCCTGGGCTTCTGTGCATCTTGCTAAATTGCCTCTCTATAGGTCAAGAGAATGGGAGGAAAGTGGGGTTCACCAGATGTCTGCCCCCAGCCGGGCATATTTAGATATCTTACATACTTAAAAAGACCAATCTTCTACCGTTCCGTTTTCAGTTTGAAAAAGTAAATAGCGGGTACGTTACATGACATGCCTAAGGACACAGCTAGTAGGTAGCAAAGCCGGAAATCAAACCAAGACTTCACTGTCCCTGTAGCCCGTGGTTTTGTTAGACAACCATGCCACTTAAGTACCACATAGGTCAGTGATTCCTGTGACCTTAGCTGCACCTTGGAATTACCCAGGGAGCATCAGAAAACCCTGATGTGTTGGCCCCACATCCAGAATTTCTGATTTAATTGGGTTGGGGGACGGCTTGGGCAGGGGGATTTGTAGGAGATGGCGAGGGAAATTCTAATACGCAACCGAGGTAGGCCACACACCGCAGAATATTCAGATGGTCCTGGTCACACCACACGATTTCATTTCTGTGTCCAAATATGGGAGTAGGGATAAATCACATCACTAAAAGACATGTTTCAACAGCGCGTTAGTTTCCTGGGGCTGCCGTGACAAATGACCACAAAGCGGGTGACTTACAACGAGAAGAACTTACTCTCTTATGGTTCTGGAGGCCAGAAGTCTGAAGTTAAAGGGTCAGCAGGGCTGTTCTCGCTCTGAGGGCTCCGGGGAAGCAGCCTTCCCTGCCTCTTCCAGCTTCTGCTGGTAGCAGTGACCCCTGCCATTCCTTGGTTTGGAGACACGTCGCTCCGACCTCAGCCTCCTTCCCTCCACAGTCACATGGCTTCTCCCCTCTGTGTATCTGTGTTTCTGCATCTGTCTTCTTGTGAAATAATAGAAAATATGTACGTTGGTCTCTGCTCCTGGTTCCCGGCACAGAGCTTCTAAAACCCTTGGAATTTCCTAAGTGATAAGGGCCCTAGGAGCATCTTTTGTTCTAGTATTTGGTCTTTGACCCATCCCTGACCTAGGGCTCCTAAAACCCTTGGAATTTCCTGAGTGATAGGAAGGCATGTGTTTTGTTCCAGTGAGGCGGGTCTGTATGGGCCCTGGTTCACCAACCTGGAAGTTCTCCAAAGCCCATACTGTTGGGATCTTTATGGAGGCTCTCTCACGTAGGCACGAACACACACACACGTACTGGGAAGATGACGCACCCCAAGTCCATGGGAATAGAAGCACCTGCACTCAGGACCCTCCCAGACCTTGCCCTAAGTGACTCCACATCTGGATGTTCGCCTGTGTTCTTCATCACGTACCTTATTATTAATCGATCAGTAAACAGCCATTTCCCTGAGTTCCGAGAGCTGTTCTGGCCAACTATCGAATCCAAGTAGAGGGTCCGTGGAACCTCTGATTTGTAGCCAAGTCAGCTAGAAGTTGTGGGTGACCTGGAGAATCGTTACTTTTGATTGGCATCTGGAGTGGGGGACACTCGCGTGGGACTGTGCCTGTAAGTGGGGTCTGCTCTCTCTCTGGCTAGTGTCAGGATTGAACTGAATCTGGGACACCTAGCTGGTGCCTCAGAGAATTGCCTGGTGTGGGAAAAACCACCCACGCCCGGTGTCAGGAGTGTTACAAGTGTAGTAGTACTCTGAGGGCTCAAAGTGAGCTTTCCCAACTCACTTCTCCACTTACTAGGACCCACTCGAGTCCGTAGGACCTCAGCTTAAATAATCGCATCTGCAAAGATGCTACTTCCAAGTCAGGTCACGTCCTGAGGTCCCAGATGGACATGAATTTGGTGGGACGGGACACGATTCAACCCAGTGCCCACAGAAAATGAACCAGCATCACATTCGTAAGAAAATGTGTCTCTAGGATGGCAAGTGAAATTCTGTGGCTTTTGGATCGAAGTTTTTTTAAGGATATTTTTTACTGTCTGAAATTTAATTTTTTTTTTTATTTAAAAAAAAAATTTTTTTCAACGTTTATTTATTTTTGGGACAGAGAGAGACAGAGCATGAATGGGGGAGGGGCAGAGAGAGAGGGAGACACAGAATCGGAAACAGGCTCCAGGCTCTGAGCCATCAGCCCAGAGCCCGACGCGGGGCTCGAACTCACGGACCGCGAGATCGTGACCTGGCTGAAGTCGGACGCTTAACCGACTGCGCCACCCAGGCGCCCCTGAAATTTAATTTTTTAAAAACATTTTTAAATGTCTTAAATACCTCCCCTTCCCCCACCCCCCCTCCAAAAAGCACCCAGTAGGTGTATCACTAAATTATAGAAAGATCTGTATAGGCTGACACCCTTTCTGCTCCTGGGTCCACATAGCATGTTTAGGAATATAGGGACGTCAGAAGTCTACAGCTGTTTGTCCAGTTGTGGGTGAATATGCACAAAAATTTCTAGAAAAGGTTGTTCCCAGCAGGATCTTCCTTCTACTGTAATCTGACAGAAGAAATTTACAGCACTTTGTAAGGTACCAAACAGCTAGCCACCGCCTTTTCAAATGTTCCTGACATGTTATGGACCAAAGCAACAAGACTTGGGAGTTTTGTCCTGAGACCATTATTTTATTCAAATATTTCCTTTCTTTTTCCATCACGAAAACTTGATAACAATTAGGAAGTACCGTCATTGAGAACTGACAATCACATTCTTAAAGGACATTTATAGGTCAAAATTGTATATTAATCCCCCCCACCCCCACCGCCCCGAGCTTGGAAATACATACCTACTACCAATAACACCATTGTTTGTTTACATTCTTGCTTTCTGTCGAGAAGACCAGCTACCCAATTATTTCTGTCTTGGGTTGATCTTGTTAGCCGGGCTCTGTGACATTTTGACAAAATCAGAGTTTTCATTTTAGAAGTAACAGAAGGGATTTGGTTGTAAGAAGAGGCGAATTTCCCTCTGAGGTGATGGCTGAAATCCCCCTACCCGCCCCCGCCCCCCCCCCCCCATCATGAGCACACTAAAAGCTTTTTCCAGATCCTGCTTAATTTGTGATGTTTCTCTTGACCCTGGGCAGGGCGGTGTAGACAGATATGACTCATAGATTGGTAATTTACCCAGGATAAACATAATAATTGGTGCAGAGTCCGTGGACCAGCTTTCTTCCCCTCCCCTCCCCCCCGTGAGACTTTATAAAGCCTCAATGGCAACATTAAGCCAATTTTTATTTTTTTTAATTTATTTTTGAGACAGAGAGACACAGAGCATGAGCAGGGGAGGGTTAGAGAAAGAGGGAGACACAGGATCCGAAGCAGGCTCCAGGCTCCCAGCTGTCAGCACAGAGCCCGACGGCGGGGCTCAAACTCACACACCGCGAGATGGTGACCTGAGCCGAAGTCAAGATGCTTAGCCGCATGAGCCACCCAGACGCCCCTAAGGCAATTTCTTAAACACTAAATCTCCATTTCCACTTGGAGAAAAATCCCAGCCTTTCTGTCTCAAGCTAGCCTCCCTTAAAAGGGTTATACTTGGCTCTGACTTGTTTGCGGCCGTGTCCTTAGGCAAAAATTCAAGGTAAGTCAACAACTTAGTTTTCAATAAGTGCCACACAATCAAATCCTTAAAGGCTACCGGCTGATGTTCTTGAGAACAACTCTGTTTTGTGTGCCATACTACGGGGATGGGGACTGGCTTCTGCGTTTATGAACTGGTACTGAGGATGTACTTGTTGGCTCTTTGCCCTGGGAAGGCGGAGGTGCTAATGTCATGGACGGCATGCCTCTTCTTGATATCGTGCAGCTCTCTATTCAGTGTACATGAATTACTTATAAAGAGTAACCATAAATACCTAAGAAGCCACACGTTATGGCAGAGGTTCAAATTGCTTACCCATTTAAAAATGACATCGCATCAGGCTTGTAGAGCATTCTCCTTCTGTGCCTCTGAAAACTCATGAAACAAACACCCATTCATTGCGTAGAGGAATAATCAGCCAATGTAATGTGTAATAAAAAAAAAACACCCAGAAAAATATATTTGTGTAGTTTTTTATTTAGTGAGTTCATTAGAGACCTATGCTTGAACTGGAGAAATGAAATAGCGTTCTGTGTCTAAAATGTGACTCCTCCAGTTCTCTGGGGGCTCAGCCCGTATCGAGCCCCCCTCATGCGTACGTGCACGTACACACACGCGTGCCCGCACGCACAGCGTTAGGAAAACAGACGCTGACGCAAAGTGGATTGGGATCGGGCTCATTCCAGCCAACTGACGGTCATTACTGGTCAGCGGAATTGGTGAATACTAACATCCTGGCATCTACTAACGTGGTTTTGATGAAGTCCTAGGATGACCCTCAGAGGTGGTCACTTGAACACCTGCACAACAGGCGAACACGTGAAGCCAAGGCAGCTGGCGTGGGCAGCCGTCCCAGGCCTGACCCGGGCAGACTTGGGGTGCTTTGAGAACACAGAGCCTGGACCCCAGAATACCAGTCTGCGTGAAAGTCTGGCTTTTTCTCCCTGACTGTGAAAAATCACGTCCTCTGGGGGCTGGGTGTCACCCAGCTAAATGGTGGCAAATAAGCCCATTTGCCGCTTGGAAAACTTTTGCTCTTCAAGGTGAATTGCAGTAACAGGTGCGGCCAGCTGGGGAGGCCTCGTGGGGGCTGTGGCTTCAGGACTGTCACTGTTTGCTTGTAAGCTCTTCCTTTGTCCCCAGGCTCAGTGGGACTTTTAAGAAATGCTTATTCAGGGGCGTCTGGGTGGCTCAGTTGGTTAAGCATCTGACCTTGGCTCAGGTCATGATCTCACGGTTCGTGGGTTCGAGCCCCGCGTTGGGGTCTGTGCTGATGTCTCAGAGCCTGGAGCCTGCTTCAGATTCTGTGTCTCCCTCTCTTCCTGCCCCTCCCCTGCTGGCACTCTGTCTGTCTGTCTCTCTCTCAAAAATGAATAAACGTTAAAAAAATTAAAAAAAAAAAAAAAAGAAATGCTTATTTGATTTGTTTTCTCTACAACTCACAGAACAGGGGCAGGGGCCACGGTAGGCACCTGTGCCACTTTGTCACATGCCCTGTCCCATCCACCTTGGCCGACTAAACCCCGGGCCTTCCCACTGGGCCCAGCCCACGGTACGGGGCTGCGAGCACTAGGAAGGTTGCCTCCTTCCCAAGGGAACTGGCCCCCAAGAGGGGGCTCCACCACTTCGATAGAACTGGCCTTCCTAACCTTGGTTTTGGTGACACCGTGGGGTGACTTTGGTCAAGTCAGAGAGGCTTGCAAAGTTAATTTTGATTTACTTGTGAAAACACCTTTTCTGAGGAAGGCTGCCTGTCCTAAAGTCGGACAGACAGCATCAGGGAGGCTTTAGGGGGTAGTGAGGGTGAATTCGAGGAACATCCGTCGCATGACAACTTCACTGAGGGCAGCTTGGGATTATGGGATGACCGGGGGCTCAGACGTGAGTTCGAACCTTGGTCCTGTCGCTGCTTGTGATGTGGGCGAGTCCCTCCACATCTCTGTGCTTCTGTTGCCTCCCTGTCAAGTGCATTACCATGCGTAGCCATCAGAGTCTGGACGATGGAATGAAGGCTAACTAACACGGGGGTTCCCAGGCACGCGCTCCGTAAATGCCGACCTTTGTCTCTGTGGCTACCGACGAACTTTCACCGGCCCTAACGCCTGCCTGTATTTAGTCCGAAATAGCTTGTGAGGATCCTGAACATATTCTCTCCTATTCTCAACCAAGTGGATAAGAATGTGGCCAGCTGAACAAAGGAGAATCAGGCCTGCAAACATAAGGCCCACAGACTGCGTGCCCAAACGGTACAGGGGAAGTCTTCCAAGATGGCCCCGATCCCCCTCAACTTCATAACAAACAGTGCCGGCTCCGCGGGGAGGAGGGGGCCCTTTGGAGAAGGAGCAGGCCTCAGACAGAAAGTTAAGTGGATTTAAATGTAAGCAGGTCTAAAAAGAGAACAGAATTCCCTTTGAAAGACGTAGGAAAACGACTTGAAACAAATGAGGCCAGAAATCAGAGTGTATCACAAGACGATGGAGGAACCCGTCCACCTAGTGGATGCAGGTGCGAGGGCAAGGACACTTTGAGGATGCAGGTGCGAGGGCAAGGACAGAAACCCCACCAGAGTCACCCCGACGCTGCGTTCGAACCTCTCACCGGCTCCACATCCTTCCTCCTGGGGGATTTTATAGTCGCCACTCCACGGCAATGTTTGTTCGTCATGGAGCGGAAGGTCCTTTCTCTGGTGGCCAGAGTGGGCCTGGGCCGCTCCCTGTCTCAGCGGCTCCGTAGGGACGCCAGGCCAGGAGGCTCCTGGCGCGCCTCCTGAGCAGGCTTCTGACCCTTCAGGGCAATGTGTTCCTTCCCTTTAAGCAGAAAGGGTGCATGGTGCTCTCCTCTGCAGCAGGGATATCACTTTTGAGTCCTGAGGGTCTATGGCACGTTAACACTTGGGGTACCTGGCAACCACTATGGGAGCGTCACTATGGGGGCTCTGCTCTCGGGGGACACACACATGGCAGGAAGAAGAAAGACGCGATGGAGAGTGCCTGCTTCTCTCTTTGGGGAGGCCCTGTTCTTGGTGGTGTTTGTTGGGTGGATTCAGGCCCTCTCCCTCCGGGTCCCAGGGCCCTTGACTCGGCCACTCAAGGACACGGTGGTCACGTGCTGGCCTCCCTGGAGCATCGTTCTTGGTGTCAGTCATTGGAGGTTGAGCACCTCAAAGACGGGCACTATGTTGCAGGCACCGGCCCTGGCCCCGAGTAGAAGCTCAGTCGTGATTCCCGCCCGAATGCTAGAGGAATCTGGCCTCTCGTTTCAGGGGTTAGGAAAATGACCTTCTAGAAACTTCTGAGCAGTCTGAGAAGCAAAGGCGAGTTGGTTTCTCACCATATTCTTTTCTTGCCTTGTCCGTGTTTGTGGCTGTGGCTTTGATGGCCATGCCAAGAGCGGCCTCCGGAGGTTGGCGGAGGCCCTGGTGCCCTGGCCAGCTCCGTGTTGCTGGGCAAAGTGTGTCTTCTTCAGCCTCCCATGGGTTCCCCGAGCACCATCCATTCCACGGACCTTGGCTCGTGGCCTCCCTGGCCGATCCCGTCCTCTGACTGCGCTGCTCCTTACCCCGTGGAGCTGAGCCGTGTCAACAAGGAGAGGGCGGGCGACTGAGACGGCCGTGCCTGCCCTCGACTGTCTGCCGTCCGGAGGTCACCCCAGGGTCTTCCACCTGAGGGTGGTGAAGCATTCTGCAAACACGTATTGCCAACTCAACGCGACGCAGCAGAGATCACGAAACAGGCAGAGGCATGGCTGCTGGGTGGGGAGTGGCCTCGCAAATAGGCCAGTGGGAAAGTTGACGTCCGCGGCCCTCCGCTCGGGACTTCTGGCACCGCTCTGTGCTCCAGAGAAGGCAGCGAGCCACACAGCACCGTTCACCAATCCAAGATGGCTTGGTGGGACTGCCGGCCCGTGACCCCTGACAAATGGATGTATTCATTACACCGAAGACTGGAAGGAACCACAAAATGGGATACATATTTGAGGAAATATGCACACCACCCGGTTTATTTTTCTTATCTGATTTTTTTTTTTTTTCTGGTGCAATCTGAGCACTGTTGAATACTTGGCAGCTGCCTTTCCATACTTGAGTTGTTTGTCATTTCTGGGGCTGCTGATGCTGTTATGATTTCCCTTTTGGGAGGAATTTACAGGCACATGTTGACCCAGCTGAATGGGGACAGGAGCAGCGGGAATCTTATGAACGAGGACCGTCGTGGACCGGAGGCTTTTCTTGACCACGCCACGGACTCTGGCTACTCCCCACGTGGTCGGGCTGGCCGTCCGATGCGCCACAGCTCCGGTGTTTGAACGCCCAGATCCTCTCCTGGCTTGGCCTTGACGTAAACCTGCTTTCCTTTCAACACCCTCTGGGAGTGGTAGGCAGTTCGCGCTTCATTGTTGGAGTATCTGGAAGGCGCCCTCCTTAGCGGCTGTTGCTAGGTGAGGCGTGGTTTCCCAGAGACCAGCACGGCGAGGTTTGCTGGCAGAAGGCCCACCGGGGACACAGAGGCCACGCTGTGGGACAGGATGGGAGGCAGGCCTGGTGGCCGCCCCTCCCCCACCCCCACCGCCCTACCTCCTCCTGGCTCTCCCAAGTCCCCTCTGGCCTCCCTCTCCCCCCAAAACCTAGCCCGTGTCTCATTCCCACAGACCCTGTGTGCACACTCACCAAGCTTTCTGGACATTTCCAACCTGCCAGGCACTGGGAGATAGGACATAAACTGGCAGCAGTCTCTGCGTTCCGGGAGCTCAGAGTCCTGCGGACGAGGCCGGCCCCGTGGACGGTGAACCACAAACCCATCTGGGTGGCTGGTGCCTTTATAGTCGCAGTGGATGCTGCTGGCACCTTGCCTGTGTCCCTCTGGTCGGCCGCAGGGGTCACCTGCCGGGCGCGGTGATGGCCTCCTCTTTGGACCTGAGAATGTTTTCCGGCCACGGGAGTTAAGACCCCAGGAAGGACCTTTGACCCTTGAAGTTTAGGAGTCGATGGGACAGTTCCTGAAATCAGTAAAGACAGTAAGATGCGTGCCCTGTACATCCTACCATGGCTAAGCGTCGGGGGAGAGGGAGAGAGGAGAGGAAGGGTAACGGCTCCTGGCGGAGGCCGGGCGCACAGGACCTGGCCCGCAGCCCGAGTTCCAGTCCTGCCTGCTGACCGCTAGCCAGCCGTTCCACCTGTCGGGCCCCCTTCCCCCCACCCCGTGAGAGAGCCCTGTGCGGTGTCCCCCGCGTGGAGCCGCCTCGCGTGGCTGGGGCTGGCGTGGCGCACGGCGCCTGTAAGCTTTGGGGAACGCGTTTGTGTTCTTGGCGGGTTCCAGACGCGTCCCTTCCTGTCCACGCTGTTGGTTCCCACGTGCACCCCCCACCCCCTGCCCCGACCTGCCCGCCGTGGCCACAGGTGTCCCCAGGCCTCTAAGCCCCTCCACGGCCAACGACCTCCGCCATCGGTGTTGCCTGGTGTGGAGGGAAGCACTCTCCGAATTCGAGCAAAGCTTTGAACGGACAGGGCAGCCGCGAGGCACTGCCGACTGCTGAGCAGTGTGGTCACAGTGCCTCTTCCTCCGGGTTCCCGTGTGCCCTGCAAATCCCCCCGCCTGCGGCCTCTTGGTCCCCTTGGATGGGCGGCTAGTTGCTCACAGCTGCTCTCGGAAGACGGTGAGGGTGACGGCTGGTATTTTGTGGTGGCTTTTCCTGAACTTTCTCCTACTCGTCTTCCCTAAATGCATTATTTTCGGGAAATCCATGTTGTAAGACAGGAGTCGACAAAGTACAGTCCTAGGGCCAAGCCCCTCCCACGGCTTGTTCTTGTAAATAAAGTTTTATTGGCACACAGCCAAGCCCATTCATTTGTGCATCGCCCGGGGCGGCTCTGAGCTAACACGGCAGAGTCCGGTGGTTGCGACAGGCGTCGTGTGACCTGCAAAGCCAAAAATATTTACTATCTGACCCTTCACAGAAAACTTTTGCCAACATCCTGTTATAGGAGGTGCTCGAAAGAAATTCTTTGTTTTTTTTTAAGTTTATTTATTTTGGGAGAGGGAGAAAGAGAGAGGGTGTTCGAAAACGAGGGAGGGCCAGAGAGAGAGAAGGAGAGAGAGAATTCCAAGCAGGCTCTGCACTGTCAGCACAGAGCCCAACTTGGAGCTCCATCCCATGACCGTGAGATCATGACCTGAGCTGAAACCAACAGACGCTTAACTGACTAAGCCACGCAGGCACCCCTCAAATGAAATTCTTTGAGGATTGGGACACATAATTCAGTTGCTTTTTTTTTTTCACTCCAATGGGTTGATTTTTTTTTTTTTTTGGTAACGTTTATTTTATGAGAGAGAGAGAGAGAGAGAGAGAGAGAGAGCGTGCGCGCAAGGGAGAGGTGGAGAGAGAAGGAGACACAGAATCCGAAGTGGGCTCCAGGCTCTGAGCTGTCCGCACAGAGCCTGACACAGGGCTCGAACTCACGACCCGTGAGATCATGACCTGAGCTGAAGTCAGACGCTCAACAGACTGAGCCCCCCAGGCGCCCCTCACTCCAACACGTTAAAAGAAAGAAAATTGATTTGCTGCAAAATGCTCTGTAATAGCCATGAAATAGTCTCATGGAATATTGTCTCCTAAAGTACTTATTGGTATTTCAATGAGTACCGGTCACCCTTTAGCAAAACCTAAGAGAGCATCTAGAAAGAAGGCTGTGGCATATTCCATCCGATTTCTCCTGCCCTAACAGCCGGGATATAGACTAGTAGGGGAAGAAATCGCATCAGAAGGCATTTGGTGATATTATCTGTGGCCCTGAAAGTCTGTGTGTATACCTGTTGGGGGAGAGGTCTTTCTGTTTGGGAATTCTCACTCGATTCAGACACACAGCTATAATTGTACAGTTTCTGCCTGAAATGACATCACGAATGTGGAGCATCGTGAGGAACGAAGAAGGCCACCGGTCCTTCTGTGCACTTACCTCCTATTGGGCATCTGGGGCGGGAGAGGATTCGATTGTACCCCTCCTCCCCCTGCGGTTACGTATTAAACATCTCATGTGATTTGTGATCCACTAGACCAGGGCTCTCGTCTGCAGAACGGCTGACATGTGGGGACAATTCTTTGTCCTGGGGGCCTGTCCTGTGTATCGTAGCAAACGGAGCAGCCCCCCTGGCCTCACCCACTAGATGCCAGTAGTAAACTCTACCTCTCCCCCATCCCCAGTCATGACGACCCAAACTGTCTCCAGACATTGCTAAATGTCCCCTAGGTGGCCGCATCACCCCCAGTGGGGAACCACAGAGTTATTCCAGGGAGAAGCAGTGTGGGTGCTGTTTCCAGATGAAAGAAATGCTTTTGCAGGTAATTCTGAGGGAGGAGCCTGAGGAGCACCTCTGTTTGATGGCTCTGTACTTGACGCACCTGCGGGCCGCCGAGGTCTGGCTCGGGGCTCTTACCTGCTCTGAGCAAATTCCTCCCTCTGCTGGGGAAGCAGACATTCCCTTCCCTGGTTGTGGCCCCATCTACACCTCTTGGGAATGAATGAGCATCTCCTCCATTCAAAGCCAGTGCCCTCAAGTATTCTTTCTGTAGATGGGTGCATTACTTCCACGGCGCAGCACCCCCCTCCCCAACCAGCCCAGCACACACAGGCGTGTCTAAAATCATGGATATTTAAGAAAAATTTTTTTAACGTTTATTTATTTTTGAGACAGAGAGAGACAGAGCATGAGCAGGGGAGGGGCAGAGAGAGAGGGAGACACAGAATTGGAAGCAGGCTTCAGGCTCTGAGCTGTCAGCACAGAGCCCGACGTGGGGCTCGAACTCACGAGCCGTGAGATCATGACCCGAGCCGAAGTCGGACGCTCACCCGACTGAGCCACCCAGGCGCCCCTAAAATCACGGATATTTTAAAGTTGGAGGGACTTTCACAAGGAAGCCGTGCATCCGCGGTACAACGTTCATCAGCTCTGGGGTAAAATATTTAACCAGACAGGTAACGGCAGAAAGGCTGGAACGCCTCGCTGCCGAGGGCACTGACAAGTGGCTCCCCGCAACTTCGTCTCCCTCCGCGTGCCATTTTATGTAATTTTCTGCCACCACCACAACAGCTCCTCTCTTTGTTAAGAAGGAAGAAAGAAAAAAATCGGCCCCACCTCACAATCAACAGAAGCACGGTTTTGACTAATCTCTATAATCAGAAGCTGATGTGCCTAAAGAATAATCACAGTAAGAAGATGCCCGTTGTGAAAGAACGTGCTTTTCTCATTTTATTTGCCTGCGATTATGTAAATTCCAGATATAGGGTGAAGGAAGAGAAGCGGTGGGAGCCAGGGGGAGGTGCCGAGAAGGGCCTTCTGCTAACGAAGGGAGCCAGCTCTCACCCCCTGTGGAAGCAATGTATTTTCTGCAGATGGGCTGAAGCGTTTGAGGTTGGAGTACAGTGTGTTGAAAACAGTGCAGAGCGGAGAACATTCTCCTGCTTTCTGACTGGGGGCATCTCCGGGCTTCTCCCCAGCAGGGTGCCCGGCTGGGTCTCGGGCCTTCGGGCAGCCCCCAGCTGGTGGTTCTCGGGGACCTCGACCTCTGCTCTCTCCGGGCCTCAGTGCGTCAGCCCCAGAGGGAGGAGATGGGGCACTGTCCCCGAGGCCACCTCGCCTGAGTACCTGGAGGGCGAGCCCCAGGGCCCGGCCCCTGCTCTGGCCAGGGCACGCACCACTGCCGGGCTCTGGGAGACGCCGTGTCCGTCAGCACAGACGTGCGCGGTCTGTGGTCAGGACAGCGGGGCTCCGGACAGGTGAACCTTTGCGTTTTGGCTCAGTTGCTCTGGCTGTGCAGGCAAATCACTGAACACCCTTGTGCCTCCATTTGCTCTCCTGGGACGTGGGAACAATCGCCCTATTTAATGGGAGGGTTGTGGGGGAAGACCTCCATAAATGCTGGCAAATGTCACTGCACCAGGTCACGCCCAGGACCAGGGGCCTGTGCGCCTGGCTGAAGGGATCCCAGTCTCATCCACCTTCATACTGCCCAATTCTAGGTCAATAGAAGCTCTGAGACCATACTAAGGAGTGACTGGCAGCGGGAGTTCACCTGAGGTTGTACGGATCCTAGGGTATAAATGATTGTTTTCTGCACACCAGCCAGGGTTCCCCGCACTTTACAGGTCTTGACTGGCTTGGTCCTTGACAAAGAGCCGGTACGATGTCATTGGCTCCATTTTACAGATGTGCAAACAGAGGCCCAGGCACGGGGAGGTTAAGTGGCTGCCCAGTGTCAACACGGTCCTTTGCGGCAGGCAGAGCCAGATTCCAAATGCAGGCCATCTGGCTTGGGGGCCTCCCTCTCCACCACCCCCCGCCCCCCAACCCCGGGGTGTCAGCCACAGTTGTTGTTGGGTCCGTGTTGTTAAGCCTTAGGTTAGGTAGGCAAAAAAGGCTGGTTCTTACGTTTTCCATAACTCCTTTCTATTTGGAGCCACTCTTCGATCCAATGACAGAAAATTCTGGGTTTAGTGACATCAGAAGTACTTCTAACTATCCCAGCGCAGCTTTTTTCCCCTCCCCAATCTGATTTTATTTATTTATTTATTTATTTATTTATTTATTTATTTATTTTTTCAACGTTTATTTATTTTTGGGACAGAGAGAGACGGAGCATGAACGGTGGAGGGGCAGAGAGAGAGGGAGACACAGAATCGGAAACAGGCTCCAGGCTCTGAGCCATCAGCCCAGAGCCCAACGCGGGGCTCGAACTCACGGACTGCGAGATGGTGACCTGGCTGAAGTCGGACGCTCAACCGACTGCGCCACCCAGGCGCCCCCCCAATCTGATTTTAAATCTCTTGGGCTAGGCACCCTTTCGTCCCCTTCTTCTCTGTCCTCGGTACCGCGCGTGCCCGTCCTGGAGGGCTCTTATCCTTTGCCAATCTATGGCTCTGTCTCGGAAAAACAAAAAACAAAAAACAAAAAACCTCTATGCTTCCCTTTATTTGTTTGTTGGGCAATTTCCACTGGTCCCTAAAATAGCTGAAGAACCAGATCATTCTTAGGACCTAGAAGTGAGGGTCCTAGGAATTCACTCTTGGCTTGGGTGTGTTTCAGGGCAGAGCTCAGCTGGCCGACTCTCCCAGCTGCTAGGAAACATTTCATGGAAACAGTTATCTGCTGAACTGTAACATTTCACCAAAGAAGGCTCCAGCTCTGAAGACAGTTTTCTTTGCTATGGCCGAAAACCACAGTTTCCCAAAACAGATTCCCATGAAGGTAAACCAAAGAAGTCCTGCTTTTGTTCCACACTTGACTTTAGGGTATAATTTCGAAGTTTAGAGGAGTTTTAGAGTGTTTGAAAACATTTCTAATTACAGAAAACAGCATAGGCGCAGAGGAAAATTTGCACAAACCTGGACCCAGGAGCAATTGGGTCACACCCCCAAAGCCAAAAGTTGCTCAAGGCTGCTGCGTCTCTGGGGGCGTTTTATCTCCGGGGGGAGATTTTAGAGTCGCTCAGTTGTCAGATGGCTCGCCTGGTCTCTGCCCGCTTATCTCGGCGGCCCCTCTGAAGCAGGACGCCATCTACTACGGGGATAAAGGGTGTCCGCTGGCTGTTTGGGGGTGACCCACGATGGGAAACGCAGACACAGATCTCTCGCAGACCTCGGCGAAACGGCTGGCTTCCGACGTTTCCTCTTGCGCGCGGAGAGGCATAGGGGACGCGGCAGGGAGATCGGAGTGCCGAGGGCCGTTCACGTTGCCTTCAAGATGCTGCCAGGCGCCGCTCCACAGTTCTGGAGTGTTCCCGAAGCTGGGCCTGGTTGGGAGAGAGCTGGGTGGCAAAGCAACAACATCATGAGGCACAATTGAGTTAGCCAGAGGATAAATGTCAGCCGTGGCTGCCGCCCTCCTCACTTGAGTGCACTCGACTACTGGAAGGTCTTTGGTTCGGTTCCATGAGATCATTTCTCCGCAGCCCCAAACCGGCAAGAGGACGGTCCGAGAGTGAACGGAAGCGGGCAGCGTGAATACTCCATTAGCTCTACCTGGAGGCTGTTTAACTGGATCAGCCCCACGCCGACACGGGCTGGTTTCCTTACGTGCAGTTCACACCCCGCGATTACGGCCTGTGCACGCGCACGTGTCCTCTTGTTCTCTGTGCCTCCGTTTGAAGTCTGATTTGGTGGAGGCGCAAAACACAAGCAGAGGAGATTGTCTGCGAAGCGTGGACGCCCGCGTCCCAGGGCCCCTTCCGGTGCTTGAGCCTCTGGTGGAGACAGGAGCCGGACTTGGAGGGGGCACGGATGTGTGACCTGTGCGCACAGGTGCCTGACTGAGAGGCAGACAGGGGCTGAACCCCCAGCTCCGTTCCCCTCGCCAGGCCGTGGGCTGGGCCCAGGGAGGGAGGGCATGTTGTGGTCTTGGTGGCTCAAGTCAAGGACTTTGTCTGCGTAATGACCCCTGTGTCTGGGAGCCACGTCCGCCCAAAGAGGACACCATTTACTAATTCCCATGCAGGTGCCTCAAGGGCTCACGGGGACCCAGGGCAAGCAGCATGTTTCAGGGAGCACTTGCTGAACGGGTTCCTGAGCCCCCGTGGGTGGGCGGGGATTTTCGGGGTATTCAGTCAAGATGAGGTCCCATGCTCTCTCCTCTCTCCCCTCCCTCCCTCTCCTCTTCTCCCTTCTCTCCCTTCCTTCCTCCCTTTCCTCCCTTCCTCCCTCCTTCCCTCCCTCCCTCCTTCCCTCCCTCCCTCCTTCCCTCCCTCCCTCCTTCCCTCCCTCCTTCCCTCTTCCCTTCCCTTCCCTTCCCTTCCTTTCCCTTCCCTTCCCTTCCTCACATTCAATTCTGTTTAAGGAACATTCATCAAGGTCTTTGAACCAGGTCCTATACTGGTTGTCGGGAAAGAGAGTCAGACACAACGAGGCCCAACTCTCTGGAGTCTGAAAAGCCAAGTGATGTAGAATGGGGATGTCCGTGGAGACTGCAGCTTTATTTGGAAGCAGGCTCAGTAGACCCAGCAAACCAGTCTTCTTTGAGAGTCTGTGGTGAGCAGGGAGCTGTGGGCGAAACAGACCTTGTCCTGACACATCTTCCTTTGGATTTCCAGTATTATCTGGGGAGCAATCTCCGGTTTCCCTGCAGGGATTGGCGCTCCTTTGGCCTTACAAGTTTCTCAGGGACTCTGATTTTTCAATACTTACCCTTTCATGTATTGTCTGGCAGGATGATGGCCCCGCCTTTGAGGTAGGGTTGATACACGTGGCAAAACAAACAACATTAAAATAATAACACCCTCCCCCCAGGATGCCTGGTGAAATTTGAATGTGAAATAAGCAAGAAATAATTCTCTTTAATTGTTTATTTCGTAAATAAGGAGGCCCCATGCAATATTGGGGACCCACCCCTACTAAAATTTTTTGTTGCTGTTTATCTGCTATTTAAGCTGAACTGAACATCTGGTGGATGCAGATACTCACCTCTTCTCTGAGGCACTCGGTAGACCTGACTCAAAGCCACGCGTGGATTAAGAGATACTTAGGTCTTGGGGCGCCTGGGCGGCTCAGTTGGTTGAGTGTCCGCCTCTCGATTTCAGCTCAGGTCATGACCTCCCAGTTCATGGGTTCAAGCCCCACATCGGGCTCTGCGCTGACGGGTGGAGCCTGCTTGGGATTCTCTCTCTCTCCCTCTCCCTCCCTCCCTGCCCCTTCCCTGCTCCTTTTCTCTCTCAAAATAAATAAACCAACATTATGAAAAGAGATACTTAGGTTTTATGCCTCAGCCTTTTAACTTTTTTTAAAAAAAGAGAGGCTAGAATACACCGTATTTAAACTTTTAGAATTAGAAGCAGTAACGTAACTGCAGAGTTTCTGTGTCCTAGTGGAAAGGACACGGGCTGTGAGATCAGATACACGTAGGTCTCATTTCCGGCTCTGAGACACCTGCTGTCTAATGGGGTGTCCTGGCGCTCGCTCTCTCTCGGCACACGATGGGGTCTCCTTCTCTGCCCACTGTTAGTTGCTTGGCTGTGCCCGGTGCGATGGGGGCGACATCGGTCATTTCCAGGTGGCAGCAGGAAGAGCCAGGGCACCGCCGGCCAGGCTTTGTCCCTGCCACCGTGACCCCAGTGCTCCACGTGGGGGGCTGCCCTCTCTGTCCTAGGTCAGTGCTCTGGAGACAAGGTGATGCCAACCCAGAGCAGAGCTCCCAGGCCAGCTGGGGCAGCCATGTAGAGTGAAGGAAAGTGCATGTACGTTGTTGTCGTCGCTGAGGTTGGGGGTTATTCTTGTGCAGCCCGATCGAGGTTATCCTGCCTGATACACGGTGTCCGGGTACCTGGGATGAGCCCTCCCCCTTCCGTGACACTTGATGTCCATACTTGCAAGGACGAGGAGAGGGTGCCTGGGTGGCACAGTCCGTTGAGCGTCCAACTTCAGCTCAGGTCATGTCCTCGCAGTTTGTGAGTTCGAGCCCCGCGTCGGGCTCTGCGCTGACCGCTCAGAACCTGGAGCCTGCTTCCGAGTCTGTGTGTGCGTGTCTCTCTCTCGGCCCCTCCCCTGCTTGCATTCTCTCTCTCTCTCTCTCTCACTCTCTCTCCCAAAAAATAAATAAACATTAAAAAAAAGTTTTTTTTTTTTAAAAGGTAAGGATAATGTAACCAATCCTTTTATGTACAAACCTTTCATTTTGAAGTCGTTTAAGACTCACAAGAAGTTTGCAAAAATAGTACCATGTGGGCTGAAGCTCCCGCAAAGAGCACTTAAACATAGTTCGTGGAAAATCCTGCTTTGGTCACCTGAGGCATAGACGCTCCCGGTGAGGAAGGGAGACTCTTTAAAACCAAATGGCTGCAAGCAGATTCTCAGCGACATCCACATAGTGACACTGGGGTGACAGGCCCCTCTCCGCGCGGGTTACCAGCCCGCTGCCTGGCCCCACCGTCCCGCGTCCAGCCGCTTAGAGAAGGGCCCGCTCTTTGCGAGCTGCGGGCCGACAGTGAAGTTTTCTTCTTTCCTTAGGGAACTGGTCCAGAGGGTTATGTAAGCTTTCTCTCTCACACACATTCAAAAAAACATGTTAAAACAATACAAAATGCCTACTGTAACCACATGAGAGCTAAAAAAAACAGGCAGGAGCTCATCTTTCCATTTATAACGCGTCCTCCACGGGCCAAGGTTTTTGGCTACATCTCTTTAGAAAGTTTTGTCCTGTTTCTGGGGCTGCCTGATGGCAACTCATCCTGTGCCGTATTTCGGCCAAATGGGATTTGCCGGTTCTCCTCCTGGTAAGAGGTGCCGTTAAGAGGGGGACAGTTCAGCAGGGTCCCGGTGAGTTCGAGGACAGAGCTTTAGAGAGGGATGAGACGGTTCGTGTTTTCACCGGTACCCACATTCAGGGGACACCGTCCTTGTGACCACACATTTATGAGGCATCTCTGACTCTTTAGACTTTGAAGTGAAAGGGTGGGATGCTTTTCTTTCCAAGCTTCCTTCTAATTCACGAGCTCTGCGTTTGCAGAAAGCCGTCCCTGGTCCCTCCCACCAAACCGGGTCTCTCTGACTGTGTACCAAGCCTGGTCAGGAATTGATGGCCTGCGAAGGAGGCCCTTGGGGAAGATTCTGGCTCTCTTAGGACCTGATGATCTGATGAGTCTGACTTCACCAGCATTTCACTCACTATCGTTTCAGTATTTGAGCTGTTTTTGTTATTTAAAGATTGGGCTAGACCCTGGAACAAGAAAGGTGGGGCGACACGGAGAGGAAAATCATTTTGACTGGGAGCTGTGTGCTTAAAGTGACAGACGCAGCCCGTGACAGTGCTGGTTTACCTTTTAGCCAAATTTCAACGCCTGTAATGGATGTGTCGGTTCCCAGGCTTGTGCGGTATGTAACTAGGTTCCCACGGCACGGGAGACCATAGCCCGTTTCTTGGACTAATTTCCATGTATTAGATAATTTTTTTTTTTCTGGATACACTTATTTAATGCCATGTCTTCATTCAGAGCTTGGTCTCCGAAGCTGCCAATGGTTGCTTCTTCTGCTCTTGGACTGATTTCAAGTTGCTGAGAGCAGGAGTCCTGAGTGCACATGAGGATTCATTCCTACCCAGGTCGTGGAGAGGGAGGGCAGAACCGGTGGGGCCTGGAAACAAACCTTCTGCGTGAAACCCGCCTGGCATTTAAGGAGATCCAATTAACAATCCGGTGAGCCGGGGGCACGATAAAAGACGAGCTGATGGACGGTCACGTCGTTCCTCGGGATCTTGGAATCGTACACTTGGATGTGCTTACGCAGCCCCCACCCTCGCCTCCTGGCAACTTTTCGTGGCAGCCCCACACACCGAATGGCATTTTCTTCCTGTCTTAGTCAGCTCGGGCTGCTATAACAAAATACCGTAGACCGTGTGGCTTGAAAAAAGAAAAAAAAGAAACCACACATTTGTTTCTCAGCGTTCTGGAGGCTAGGAAGTCCACGATCAGGGCACCAGCACGGTCAGGTTCTGATGAGGGCTCTCCTCCTGGCTTGCAGGGGGCTCCTTTCTTGCCGTGTCCTCATATGATGGAGAGGGAGAGAGAGAGAGAGAGAGAGAGAGAGAGAGAGAGAGAGAGCGCGCGCTCCGGTCTTCTCATCCCCTTAGAAGGATACCAGTCCCAGCACGGGGGCTGCACCCTCACGACCTCATCTAGACCTCATCACCTTCCAAAGGCCCAGCCTGCGAACACTGTCACACTAGGGATTAGGGCTGGGACATACCTTTAGGGCCCTCCTAAGACACACGCTCTAGTAGGGACAGCTGGTAAACCAGTCTTCACGAATCAGTGCAGCCAGGGCGGGGCTGGAGGTGTGTGCTGATTGCTGGTGGTCCAATTGGTGGCATGAGGGGGGCCCTCGAGTTCTCTAGAAAGCAGAGAAGTAAGGGGGCCTCAGCAAGACCATAGCAGTGTTCAGGGAAACACGGTGTTGGGTTACGGAGAAGTGGCAGCAGATGGACCGGGACAGGTTAGCTGGGGTTTGCTCATGGTGGACCTCGGATGGTGAACTTTGTCCGGTAGGCAAGAGGCAACCTGCTGGGTTTTTCTTTGTACGTTGTTTTGCAAATGTCGGAGGAGCACGTGTTTAGTTACATCTTAGGATGAGCGCCTCGGTGTGTTGGGCTGTTGAAGAAGGGAGGAGGTCGGCATAGCATTACCTGAGACGAGCAGGGACATGCTGTCTCCCCCACCCCACCCCTGCCCCCCGCCCCCCGCCAGGAAGAGGATCTAGTTGATTCAGCTTCTGACCAGCTTCCCAGGAGAGACGCGCTCTTTGGCTGTAGCACAAATATCTTGGGGGGCCCTTCAAACCCATTCTTGCCCATTCTGTTACGTGAGCATCTTTGATGGGATGCTCACGCTCCCCTGTGTTATGGGAGAGGTAGATACAGTTCTGTCTTGTTTTAGCCACTGTTGGCCTGGGGTGGTGTGGAGTGGCCAACCTCGTATCCCAAAATTAACTCTCGGCTGGTTGGCTCTACCCTTCACAGCCAGCCTTCTCCTGGGGACCTTTCTGAAGCATCTGTCCACCTCCGTCCAACCAGCCTCCTCAGCTTCCCCAGGTGTGCTCTCTCTTCTCTAGCCATCCATCGTTGGCCAAGCTTACAAGGTGCAGCTCGCATCGTCTCTGGTTTCAGGATGGAAATTCCATCTGTGGGGCTTGGCCAGGTTACCTGACCTGTCCAAGACTGACTTTTCCCCTTGTATAATGTGAATAACAATAATGTGATGTTTGGGCACTGGGTGACGTGATTGGCAGGTATTAACACATTACACTTAATCCCCATAGCAACTCTATGGGTTAGATCTTATTATTATCCCCATTTCACAGATGAGGAAACGGAAGCACAGAGAGGTGTAGCAAGGAGAAAACAGCTTTACTGAGGTGTGGAGAGGAAGAAGAGGTGAAAAAGAAGAAAAAATCCTGAGATATTCGAGAGATCGCAAAAATGCCTAATATTGGGGTAATTTTCAGCGGAGAAGGAGAAGAGAGGGGTAGAATGAGGGAAGAGCGATACTTGAAGTTTTACCAGCGACACACTTACTGACAAATGATGAAACACATCAGACTCAGGCATGACTATGACCTCCACAAAATACACCTGCAGCGAAGACTAAATCAAAGCGCGGTAAAACTGCTGAAAAACAATGCCGATGAGAAAACTCCAGAGGAGGCAGGGGCATACGGCACATTCCCTTCCAAGGAGCGATGATACTATTTGAGGATTTCATAAGATTTAATCACAGAGTTATTTTCAGAATTGAGTGTGAAGGTGAGCATTCCTTGTAGATGGCAAAATGCCACATGCTTATTTATATTGTGCGTTTATACAGAAGGATACATATCTGTGCCCCCGGTGGCTCCGGATGTAATTCTGAGCACACAGAAAAAGCTCGCCTTCTGATTGAAATGACACCTTCTCTGTTTTCCTTCCCAAAGTCTAATTCACATCTTGTGTTGCTTTAAAGTTTCTGACATCAGACTTCTATCTCTGGCCGTGAGGGAGTGATGTGTCAGAGCTGAGATTCAATACGTGAAACGACTTCTCCACTCATTAGACATTAGTAAGTATAGGACGATGATCCTGGGAGAATGGGGGCCCATGGAATGAACCCAGTGACTGCCCTGGCTTCCTGCCTGGAGGCAATTCGGGGTCATGGTGCAGAGAGGGAGAATCTAGACGGTACCAGGTGGTCATACTAAGTTGAGAGAGAGAAAGATAACTGAGTGGGATCGAATCTGCAAGGAAGAGCACCAGGGAGGAGGGAGTTACACAGAGAAAGACTTCCAGAAATGGGATTGGGGCTCCCCGCATATTTGGCTAACGACTATTCTGCACTTACATAAGGCTAATCACTGTGAGGCTGGGCTGGGAATGGCTTCCGGGGAAAGGACAATTACTAGGGAGCTAGAAGATGAATAGTCCCCAGATCTTACCCAGGATCAGGAATGATAAAAGATTCTGTCAACCAGAGGAGAGAGATGTCATTGGATAAAGGTGACATTTCATAAAGAACCAGAAGGGTCTGGCTATATCATGAAGGTAAAATGGTCCTTGAAGAAGGGGATATTCTACACCCGCCCATAGGAATACAAACGAAGCCCAACATACGAAGACATAAAATTCACAGTTCTAGCATCTGCTCAAAATGTACCATGCCAACAAGCAGGAAAACATGGCCCCCAACAGGGGAAAAGTCAAGCAGTGGAGGCAGACCCAGAAGTGACAAAGATGATGACAGTATTCTAGAAGGACATTAAAACGGTCATTGTAAACATGGACAATGTGCTTTAGGATGTGAAAGAAAACGTGAGTGTAATGGGACTGAAGAGAAAGATATGTATGTATATATATATGCGTATACACATATATATGTGTGTATATATATGCGTATACACGTATATATGTGTGTATATATATGCGTATACACGTATATATGTGTGTATATATATGCGTATACACGTATATATGTGTGTATATATATGCGTATACACGTATATATGTGTGTATATATATGCGTATACACGTATATATGTGTGTATATATATGTGTATACACATATATGTGTGTATATACACATATATACACATATATACATGTATATATGCATGTATATATATGTGTGTATATATGTATATATATATGTGTATATATATACATACATATATGTGTATACATATATATATATACACACATATACACACACACACATACATACATACATACATACACACACCCAATGAAAGTTCCAGATATGGAAAATACAATCATACAGTATTGGGGATAAAAAAAATTCACTGGGTAAAATTAACAGATTTAACATGACAGAGGAGACAAAAAAAAAAAAAAGAAAAAAAAGAAAAGATCCATATGCTTGAATTTTAGCAACAGAAGCCACCCCAAAGGAAAGACTGAAAGAAAAATAAACAGAGTATCAGTGACCTATGGAAAAGAAGCAGCTGGGTTGGCATACCTCTAATTAACATTCTAGGAAGAGAAGAGACAGAACAGAAAAACAGTTGCGGTAAGGACCATTAAAAATTATCAGCTTCGATAAAAACTATAAACCCATAGATCCAAGGACCTCTACAAAAGATCCTGGTTTATTCAACCAGGATAAACATATACACAAACAAAATCCATAATCAAGCTGCTGATAACCAGTGTAAAGAAAACATCTTAAGAACAGCTCAAGAGTAAGGACCCTTTACTTATCAAGGAACAAGATAAGGATATTGAAGACTTCTTATCAGAAATTATGCAAGTTAGAGACAGTGGAAGGGCATCTTTGAAGTTTCGAAAGACAAACAAGCAAGCAAAATCCTGTCCATCCAGAACCGCATCAGCCGAAGAAAATAGATCTCCAAAATGCACATGAAATCTGTATTTTTCGCAGAAAAACAAAACCTGTGTGAACTTGCCGTAAGCGGACCTGCTGTATAAAAAATATTAAAAGAAGTTCTTCCGGCAGATGGAAGATGGACCAGATGCAATGGTAGAAGTGGTAAATGTGTTTGTACATTTCTTTGTGGGCAGTTTAATTACTGAAACGTTTGCCGTTAGTCACCAATGGGGCCACCTGAATGGGAGTTTTTGTGGGAAAGCGTGGTATTATAAATTCAACTTCAGTAATAGATACAGAACTGAGCAGTCATTCTGTTTCTTCTTCAGTCAGTTTTGATTGTTTGTGTTTTTCAAAAAAAAAAAAAAAATGTGTCCATTTCATCCAGGTTGTAGAGTGTTCGGCCTAAACTGGTTCATCGTGTTGTCGTGCTATCCTTTTAATGTCTTTAAAATTTGTAGTAATTTCCCCTCTTTCACTTCTAATATTAGAGATGTGGGGGCGCCTGGGTGGCTCAGTCGGTTAAGCGTCTGACTCTTGATTTTGGCTCAGGTCATGATCTCACGGTTCTCAGGATTGAGCCCTGAGCTGGATTCCGTCCTGACTGTGTAGAACACACTTGAGATTCTCTCTTCTTCCTCTCTTTCTCTGTCCCTCCCCTGCTTGTGTGCACTTTCTCTGTCTCTCAAAATCAATCAATAAAAAGAAATCTGTACCTTTTCTTTATCAGTCTTATCAGATGTTTATTAATTGTATTGATCTTTTCAAAGAACTAGCTTTTGGTAACATGGATTTTCTCTACTGTTTTTTTTTTTTTTATTCCTATTTCACTTATTTCTGCTTTGTACTTTCTTATTTTCTTCTTTCTACTTACTTTGGCTTCAATTTGCATTTTCCCTCTAGCTCAAAGTGGTAATTGATTTAACATCTTTCTTCTTGTCTAATATGAACATTTAAAGTGGGAACATTCCCCTAGTCAGTACTTTAGCTGAGCCTCAGGTATTAGAATGCATTGGGGTTATATTTTCACTCAGTCCAAAATGTTTTTTAATTGTCCCCGTGATTTTCCTTTATTATTTTTTTGTATCCTGTAGGTTATTTAAAACTGTGGATTATATTTAAAATTCCGACATTTTGGAGATTTTAAAGATCTCTTTCTGCTACCGATTTATAATATAATCTCATTTTGGTCAGAAAACATATTCTGTATGTTTTCCTCCCCCCTGCCCTTTTCTTTTAATTTAATGAGATTTGCTTTATGATCCTGGATACAGCGTATCTTGCTCAATGTTCTGTGTGTGCTTCATGAGAGTATGTTCCACGGACCCAGGGTAGAATTAATAGAAATATTAATTAGGTCAAGTTGGTTGATAGTGTTCTTTTTTAAAAATTTTTTAACATTTCTATTTATTTTTGAGACAGAGAGAAACAGAGCATGAGCAGGGGAGAGGCAGAGAGAGGGGGAGACACAGAATCCGAAGCAGGCTCCAGGCTCTGCTCTGTCAGCACAGGGCCCGACACGGGGCTCGAACCCACAAACCGTGAGATCATGACCCGAGCCGAAGTCAGACGCTCAACCGACGGAGCCACCCCAGCGCTCCGGTTGATAGTGTTCTTCAAGTCTTCTCTATCCCTATTAATTTTCTGTATACGCCATCAATACTGACAGAAGACTGTGGAACTCTTCAACAAGTTGTGAATGTGTTTATCTTCCCAATCCTTTCAGGGTTTGCTTCATTTATGTTAAAGTTTTGTTAAGTTTTGAAGAAGGATAACTATATTGGAGGACTTGAGCTGCCGGGTTTTAAGATGTTAAGGTAAACAATAGGAATCGAGCGAGTGTAGCTTGAGTGGGAGGAGAGACACCCAGGTCAATAGACCAGAATGGAGAATTGGACCTGGCATATGCAGTCAGTTGAGTTTTTATAAAAGTGCCGCCGTTCAACGGGGAAAGGAACAACTTTTCAACAAATGGTGCTCAAGCAACTGGTATCCACGTGGGAAAATGGGAAACTTGACTCTTGTCTCCTACCTTGTGAAAAAAGGTTAACTCCGAGTGGGGCATAGACCTACCCCTAAAACCTGAAGGAATAAAACCTCTAGAAGAAAACGTTGGAAAGATCTTTTTGCCTTGGAGTAGGCAAAGTTTTCTTAGGACGCATGTGCCCAAACCAGTAACCTGGTGTGTCAACTTTACCAAAAGTGTAAACTTGCTCTTTAGAGAATGTTTATCATACACATCTTATAAAACTCTGTACCTAGAATATATGAAGTACTTTATTAAAAACGAGATAATATGGAGGCAAATCCCACTAATATTGGGGAAGCTTATTTGGAAAATTAGAATGGGCTTATTTTATTGTATGTAAGTTATACTTTTAACCCCCAGAGGGGACGCACATATTTTTTTTTTCTTGACAGTTCTGCTTCCATCTAAGACGGGGTCCTGGGGGCTGGATTTACCCACAAGCCTGAAGCAGCCATAACACTGCCAAATAAAAACCATCTCTGAGACAGGAGACGTGTAATAACAGTCTTCAAGACACTGGGTACTAAGCAACAGAGGGCTTGGTTCCCTGAAAATGGGAAATGATGGAGTGAACCCTAGGCTTGCTCCGGCTTACTTATGCTTTGACAAATCTCTGGGCTGCACAAGGAAGGGGAACCCTGATGGAGCCTGGCTGGCTTGCCACGTTGAGGCCACGGAGCTGAGAGTCCAGGGAGACCAACATGGCTGAGGTTAGAAGTGTGGAAGAGTGGGGAGAAGAGAGCTATACGGAGATGAGTCCAGAGAACCGCAGAAGTACCTTCTGGGCTATTCTGTACAGCACAGTCAACACATATGAGGAATTGCCTGAAGTCGGGGGACGATCCATGCAACAGGCACAGGATCAGAAATGGTGCCTGTTCACTCCTGAGAGCCTGGCCAAACTCATAACTCACAGACATTGGTGGAATTCTCAGGAGGGTCTTGCCACACTAGTGGGGAGTAATTAGACTGAGCGGTGTTCTAGACCCACCTAATAACTCGTAGAAAACCATGCCTGAAAAATCAACTTTTTCCAAGTAACTTACTGTTGTCCTTCAGTTATGCCAAGAAAGCCCCCCCCCCAACTATTTATAGAATTACCAGAAATCCAGCACCCCACAAAGTAAAAGTCACAATGTTTGGTATATAACCACGAATTACCACGCATGTAAAGAAGGGGGGATATATGACCCCAAATGAGGAGAATAATCAATCAATGACAGTTGACCTAGAACTAGCACAGAGGCCATATTTAGCAAAGACACTGACGTGGTTAATATAACTATTCTGTATGTTAAAAAGTCAAGTAGAGACATGGAAGATATAAAAATGACCCAAATTAAATGTTTAGAGATGGATATTGCACTATGTGAGATGAAAAATATGCTGGGTTCGATGGACAGGAGACTAGACATTGCAGAAGAAAAGATTAGGGAACTTGAAGACACGAAGTCATAACAATAGACACTATCCCAAAAGAAGTACACAGAGACAAAAGAATTAAAAAAAAAAAAAAAAAAAAGAAGAAGAACAGAGCCTCTCAGTAATCTGTGGGAAAACTTCACATGGCCTAATAGAAGTGCAACGGAAAACCCTGAAAATGAAGGTGGGGGAGGGGACAGGAAGGCCATACCCAGACATAGTGGCCCCCAAATTTCCGAATTCTGTGACACTACTAATGTATAGATCTAGGAAGCTAAATGAGCCTTAAAGACAAGAAAATATGATGAGAACCGTATCAGAGTACGTCATCATCAAGTTAGTCAAACCGGTAAAGTGTTACATGGAACTGGAGAAGAAAGACACATTATACACAGAAAGACGATGGTCTCAACCCAGTGTTCTCTACCTAGAGAAAATATTTTTCAAACGTGAAGGAGATTCCAGACACACAAAATCCAAAAGAATGTATCGTCAGCAGGAAATGTGCCAGAAAGTCCTTTCAGCAATTGGAAAATGACACCAGATGAAATAGGGGTCCGTACAAGGGGACGAAGAGCGTCAGAAATGCACACTACGTGGGTAAACACAGAGGGTATCTTCTCATTATTTCCACCGCTTTGGAAGAGAGCTGGCCGTTTGAACCAAAATTGTCCCAGTGCTTTTGGGGGATTGTGACGTGTGTGTAAGTTAAATGTAGGAAGCGGTAAAGATTCCGTTGGGAGAAACGGAAGTGATGTTCTTCTGTGTGAAGTAGCTACCTCTTGAAGGCGATAATACGATATGAGAAAGGTGTATACCACAGACCCTAAAACAACCATTAAAATAAAAGAGCAAAGACATGTAGCTAATAAGCCAGCAGTGAGGAGAACATGGAATTCCTTGCGTGAATCTCTGTAAAACATCTAATGTAGAACGATAAATGTAAATACACTTGCTGCCTGGGGCTGTCATTGCCAGGAGAGAAGACCAGTTGGCTGAAAGCGGGTCTCAGGAAACTTATCAGGGTGATAGAAATATTCTGCACCCAGTTACTTGAGTGTATGCCTTTGTCCAGACTCATTGGGAGACTTGGAAGGAGTCCATTGTATTGTACATGATCGATCCCTTTAATCCCCAGTGTGTCACAGAAAATTCTTGTGTCATCATTGTCGCCATCATCATCATCACCATTGCCACCATCACGACCATGGCACTAATCATGGTAACATTTATTCAGTACTCATTACAGGCCAGGAGCGGTGTTAAGTGATTTGTGTGTGTCAGGTCCTTTCCATTGACATCGCAAAACCACATGAGTCAGGCGCTTTTACTATCGTCTATTTATTGGCGAGGAGACGTGGGTGTACAGAATTTCAAGCCTGGGATTTAATTTCTGGCAGCCCAACTCAAGAGGACAGTCGATTAATATCTGTACCTCCTTGCCTTCCCCCTTTCCACATCATGCTTACGTTTCTACAGGAAAGAGGGTCACGGAGCTCAACCGACTATACACATGCAAATTGCCGATGTTGTCATTGTAATTCTCCCCTGTCGGTGCCAGTGACAATGTCCTGGGGGAGCTCATCTGGTTTGTACTTGACTGAGGATGGTCTCTCATCTGAAGCACTGGGATAAATTAAAGAAACGGGACCGTCACAAAGGCCTTCACAGAGCCAATACCACTCAAGTGCAAGCCAGGGGATAGCTGTTGTGGTCAGAGGCTCAGAAGAGAAAAGCAAAAAGCATTCTCTTTGAAATGAGAGGGAGGATCAGTGGTTTCTTTAGTCAGTCAAAAGTACTTAGGGACTGTATATACAATAAAATCTCAGTTAAGTAGAAAAATCTTAAGTACAAACACACACATCAATGCAGGCTTACATGTTCGTAGAAAAAAGGATCAGAGAGAAAGGCACCAATTGATACAGCTGTGATTTTTATGAGTGGGAACGGTGCGTGCTCTCTACTTCCTTCTTCTTTGTACTTATCTGTGTTTTTCATATTTTCTGTGGAAACATATGTTACTGGGATAATCAGATTTTGCAAGGAAAAGAAAAGTGCTTTTCAAATGAAGGAACCGAGCGCTGTGGATACAGAATTCCAGTCCTAGATACGGGGCTTACATGGAACGAAGGCTATCTGGGCGTGTAGACCTGCACAGTGTCTGACCCAGGCTTTCCAAAATCCCTGTTGGACCCCGCCGGGGATCCTGGGGGTCCGGGCGTGTCATTTTGTTTCCTGCTGCCAGGGCTCGGTGTTCTTCTGAAGGGACTCTTCAGGAGTTGGTGACTAAATATTTAGAGAAATCGCGACTCTCCCTACAAAGCTAACGGGCTAGTGACTCGTGTATTGCACTTTCTAGGCATCATGGGCCCTGGGACGTCTTAGGGTACCTCGCGCTTTTATTTTCTCTGTCCACTTTCCTCTTCAGTTCTGCTAGCTTGGCCTGTTGTTATTAAATGAGAAGATGCTTGTCAGCCATATAATTTCCCCTTTCTTTCCACCAAACGGCCCTTTCTCCTTTGAGAAGCTCGCTAAGTGTATGGAATGGTGTGGAAGGGGGTGCGGCAGCCGGAAACCTTTGAATCCCTGCTCTGCCCCCTCTTCTGTCCGTGACCTTGAACCATTATGTAAACTCTCTGTGCCTTGGTTTCTTTTTCATCACTTTTTTCTTTTCGTTTTTTTAAATATTAAATATAATTTATTGTCAAATTGCAACACCCAGTGCTCGTCCCAACAGGTGCCCTCCTCCATGCCCATCCCCCACTTTCCCCTCTCCCCCGCCCCCATCAACCCTCAGTTTGTATTTTAAGAGTCTCTTATGGTTTGCCTCCCTCGCTCTCTGTAACTCCCCCCCCCACCCCATGGTCTTCTGTTAAGTTTCTCAGGATCCACCTATGAGTGAAAACATACGGTATCTGTCTTTCTCTGCCTGACTTATTTCACTCAGCATAATACCCTCCAGTTCCATCCACGTTGCTCATTACTTTTTTCTTTATCATCCCTTAAAACACAGAAATCCTACGAAAGACTATATAGACATATATTTAGGTCTAAAGTGTAGTGACCAGCCGCCCATGACCCCGTAATTTGCATCCACCTGTTTTCCTCCCTGCCTCCCTCAGAGATAACCACCACCCTAAATCAGTTCCTTATACTCTTACTTTAAAAAAAGAAAAGAAAGAAAGAAAATCTCACTCAGGGGCGCCTGGGTGGCTCTGTCAATTGAGTGTCGGACTCTTGGTTTCGGCTCAGGTCACGATCTCACGGTTTGTGAGTTCGAGCCCTGGGTCGGTGATTCTCCCCGGGTTGGGATTCTCTCTCTCCCTGCCCCTCCCTGCCTCTCCCTCTCTCTCTCAAAATAAAGAAATACACTTAAAAAAAAAACCCTCACTCATGTATTTCTGCCTAACCATATACTGTTTAATTTTATTTGCTTTTGGACTCAATAAAAATGTTATATTGCTACATGTGGCTATAGTTTATTTGTCTCCGTGGCTACATACTGTTCCATTGTATGGGATGTTTGGGTCAGGTTCTCTCATGGATATACCGAGGGGTGGGGATTGTTGGGCCATTAAATGCGTGAACGTTCAACTTCACAAAGAATGCCGCATTGTTTTCCAAAGTGTTTGTGTCTATTCACACTCTGTTTATCTGTATACTCCCCAACACTTGGTGTAGCCAGACTTAATGTTTGCCAATAAAGTATAAAGTAATAGCTTATTGATGACCTTAATTTATATTTTTCTGGTTACTGAGGAAACGAGTCCACATACCTATGTATACACATTCATCCCAATACGCATGTATTCCGTAGAACGCCTATTTATGTACTTTATTCATTTTTAAAATTTGATTTCTTCCCTTTTGATTTGGAGTTCCTTATATATTTTGGGTGCTAATCATTTATTTTTTACATATAAAATGGATTAATCTTTTATGTTATGTTTAACACTTTTTTTGTGTGTCGTATACCACGATAAAAATGTATTGTCTTATATTTTCTTCTAACAGTTCTTGCTTTGTTTTCCACATTTAAGACTTTAATGCATTTAGAAGTGATTTCGTTAATGGTTTGAGACAGAGATCTAATTCTTGTTTTCCCCCATATGAGTAGCTGTTAATACCGGAACCATTTGCTAAATGGTCCCTTCTGTCTTCACTGACCTTCTGTGCAACCTCTGCCATACGTTAAAGTGTCACATACGGGTGGATTTATTTTGAGGCCCTCTGTTCTGTTTTGGTGGCCGTCTTGCCCATCTCCAGAGCAGTATCACACTATCTTATCTGCCCTAACTTTACGAAGAAGCCTTCATATGAGGACAAGTTTCTAACTTACCTCTTCTCTAAAAGTGCCTGAAATATTCTCTATATATAATATAAATATAAATATTTTATAATCCGTTTTCAATTCCATGAAAAACCCAGTTATAATTAAAAGAATTTTTTTTTTTTTTAATTTGGGCATTTGAACTGGAGCCCTCCTTTCAGGAGAGACGGACATCTCTGTGATATTGATTGTTCCTATCCATGAACATGTGCTATCTCTCCATTTACTTAGGCAGTCTTTGATACATTTTTAATAGAGTTCAATACCTCTAGAGTTCAATGGAGCTTAAAGCATACAGACTATACCCATTTCCGATTAAATTCATTTCAGGATACCTTTGATTTTGGTTGCCATTATGAAGGGCATCTGGCTTTTTACGAATGGACTCCCAAGTATTTGCTGATAGTGTAAAAAAGCGTACAGCCAGCCCCTTGCTAAAGTTATTAGCCTAGTGATATATATGTAGATTCTTTTGAGACTCCATGTAAATAATCATCTCATTTTCTTTTTTTTTTTTAATTTTTT
This sequence comes from Leopardus geoffroyi, assembly GCF_018350155.1. Classification (NCBI taxonomy): domain Eukaryota; kingdom Metazoa; phylum Chordata; class Mammalia; order Carnivora; family Felidae; genus Leopardus; species Leopardus geoffroyi. The sequence goes on along the minus strand of NC_059337.1, from coordinate 143,600,326 downwards.
TTTAACATTTATTTATTTTTGAGACAGAGAGAGACAGAGCATGAACGGGGGAGGGGCAGAGAGAGAGGGAGACACAGAATCGGAAACAGGCTCCAGGCTCTGAGCAGTCAGCACAGAGCCTGATGCGGGGCTTGAACTCACGGACGGGACCACGAGATCATGACCTGAGCCGAAGTCGGACGCTCAACCGACTGAGCCACTCAGGCGCCCCCTCGTCTCATTTTCTTTACTGTAAAAGAGATACAGGGGTGCCTGGGTGGCTCAGTCGGTTGAGCATCCAACTTCGGCTCAGGTCATGATCTCGTGGTCTGTGAGTTCGAGCCCCGCGTCGGGCTCTGTGCTGACAGCTCAGAGCCTGGAGCCTGTTTCCGATTCTGTGTCTCCCTCTCGCTCTCTCTGCCCCTTCCCCACTCATGCTTTGTCTCTCTCTCTGTCAAAAATAAACATTAAAAAAATAAAATAGATATAATAGGAATAACAATAAAAATAATTCACCTTCTTATGACTTATAAAGGACTTATACATATAAAGCACTTAGAAATCTGAGCTACGCTAAGTGTCATTATAATTATTATCATTTTAAAGGAATGGCTTTATCGCTTTTATAAACGTTTTACATGCCATTATAAAAACTGAAGCAATACAGAGATGTGCAAACAAAGCCAACAAACTGCCCACTGCCCAGAAACAAATAGGGTTAACATTTGGTGAACGTTCTGCCAGACTCCTCTCTAGTGATAAATAAAAACGAAGAAGAATAGAGAGATAGACAAGACGAAATTATTTCTACAAAAGTAGCGTCATATTTTACGGGATTAAAAATACGAAATTGAAGTTTTATTTGAGTTTAAAAACAGAAGAGGAGTAAATGCTGAACTTGGGACTAATCCCCTCACCACAAGAGACATCTTTAAAGACCCGACAGAGGCCAAGGAAAACGACCTTACAAACCAGTACGCAGACGAGTCGTTAGGTTTTAAGGTTTTGTAGCCGCTCTCGGCTCCCCGCCACGCGAGACGGGCGAGTGGTCGGCACCCTGCTCTGTGATTCCTCCTTTGTCCACCTGCTTTTGCTGTCGGCTTGGGCTCTTCTCGACCAGACAGCAATGCCAGCAACGGGACTGACACCTGACGAGGAGAAGGGCAGAGGGAGGCGTCAGTCTCTGGTGCTGACCTAGCAAACCCTCTCCCAGTCTTGAGGAGCCCCGGAGCATGGGCTTCCCTTCCAGGCCATTCTTTCCTTCTTTTAAAAAGTTTTTTTTTTAATGTTTATTTATTTTTGAGAAAGAGAGACAGACAGAGAGCAAATCAGGGGAGGGGCAGAGAGAGAGGGGGACACAGAATCCGAAGCAGGCCTCAGGCTCCGAGCTGTCAGCACAGAGCCCGGCGCGGGGCTCGAACCCACGAACCGTGAGATCATGACCTGACTTGAAGTCGGACGCTCAACCTACTGAGCCTCCCAGGCGCCCCCATTCTTTCATTCTTTTTACCATGTGTGATGGGGCAGCCCAGTCCAGTCTCTCTATTTGTGTGACGTGTTCTATGCGAAGACATCGTTTTCCCCATCTTACCTGGGGCAACCTTGTCTTTCTCTTTTCTGAGCCGTACTTTGGAGGCTGCATGTTGCGGGCAGTCAGGCTGCCTGTGCTCTGTGGGAGGAAGCAGGTAGCCTCACTAAGCTGAGGACCGCTGGCCCTGGGGGCCACAGCTGTGACAGCTGAGTGTTCTGTCCCAGAGCCCCGCCAGCCCAGCTGAGGGTGCGTTCTCCCTCCCATGGGCATCAGATTGCTGTTCCCACTCAGCATGGGGCCCAGGAAGGGGTGCCAGGAAAAATACAAGATGCCCGGTTACATTTGAATTTCAGATAAACAACCAATCATTGTTTAGGATAAGTATATCCCAAACAGGACATTTTTGGCACTTTTTTTTTTTTTCAACGTTGATTTATTTTTGGGACAGAGAGAGACAGAGCATGAACGGGGGAGGGGCAGAGAGAGAGGGAGACACAGAATCGGAAACAGGCTCCAGGCTCTGAGCCATCAGCCCAGAGCCTGACACGGGGCTCGAACTCACGGACCGCGAGATCGTGACCTGGCTGAAGTCGGACGCCTAACCGACTGCGCCACCCAGGCGCCCCAACTTTTTTTTTTTTTTTTTAAGAGAAAGAGAGTGAATGTGAGCGGCGGAGGGGGCAGAGGGAGAGGCAGAGAGAGTCCTAAGCAGGCTCTAGTGCAGAGTCTGATGTGGGGCTGGATCCCACAGCTGCAAGATTGTGACCTGAGCCAAAATCAAGAGTGGGACACTTGGCCGACTGTGGCACCCATATTTACGTGCTAAATCTGGTACCCTCATGCCCTGGAAAATGGCAAGTGCTTTTTCCCTCTGCCGAGCTGCCTCTGTAACACGCAGAGGCCTCTAGAGGTTTTCACTTCACTTTCGCCAGGCTGCCCATGCGCACCAGCCATCGCGGGAGCTTTGTGGCAATTCTCAGTATTAATTTCTTTCCTCAGAAAATCCCCCAGGATTATTCCTGCGACTTAGTCATTCCGCACCTGGGGGCCTGTACCTTCCTGTCCCCCTTCACCCGTTTTGCCCATCCCCCCCGTCCTCTCCCCGGCAACCATCGGTTTGTCCTCTGTTTCCGCTTTGCTTATTCATTTGTCTTGTTTTGTAGACTCCACACGTGAGTGAAATCATGCAATATTTGTCTGACTTCTTTCCCTCAGCACAGTACCCTCTAGGTCCGTCCATATTGTCACAAATGGCAAGATCTCATCTTTTTTTATGGCTGAGTGATACCCCATTTTAGGGATATGCCGCAGCATTTTTGTCCCTTCATCCATCAGGGGACACCGGGGCTGCTTCCGTATCCTGGCTGTCGTAAATAATGCCGCGGTAAGCACAGGGGGGCTTATGACTTTTCATATTACTGTTTTTGTTTTCTTTGGGTAAATACCCAGTTGTGCAACCCCCGGATCCTACGGTTTTTTCGATTTTTAATTTTTTAAGGAGCCTCCGTAGTATTTTCCACAGCGGCTGCACCGTTTACCTTCCCACCGACAGTGGAAGTGCACCTTTTACTTGCTTATGTATTGACCGACTACTTAGCACCAGCCGGGCGGTCTTGGCCGCTAAGGTCATTTTGGTTTCTCCCCCCGGGTTCTTATCTCCCCGTTAGGCTGACGGTTCCTTCGAGGCAGGAATGGGGGGGGGGCTGGGCTTTTCCACCCCCATGCGAAGGGCTCACAGATGTTTGCTGCACGGGTGATTGAAGAATGAGATACGGAGCTGCAGGGGCTGAGGAGAAGGAGGGGTCTCCGAGTATAGTAGGGCCGGGGGTACACGGACATTAGAGCCCTGGTCCCTCCCACCGCCCACGCAGGCTGGGCACACAAAGACAGAGCCACTCACTGATGGAACAGGGCGGCACGAACCACTAACTGAACTCCAGATCTGGCTTAGCCTCTGTTACCTTAGACCAATGGTAGGTAGGTGGAAGGAACCCAGAAACCAACCATCAATGCAAAGATTTAAAGGCAAGAAAAATTAACCAGGCAGCGGGGGCTCAGGGATCAGTGAGACCCCCAATCCAGGGCAGTGTGGCTGAGCTCCTGAGCAGCGGGGACTGTTCCCCCTGTGCTTCTGAGGTTGAACAGGGAGGAGAAGGGAGGTCGGCCATCTCTGGAACACCTTACCCACTTATCTTGGCCACGCCGTCTGTGACCTTGCTGCTGCCGTGACTCAGTGGGTAGAAGTGGCTAGTCCGTTTTCAGGCGTCCGCTTTACCCTTTCGGTTCTGGGTAATCCCAGAATCATTCCTGAATCAT